>NC_079189.1:178633466-179350966 GCF_029499605.1 Hyla sarda | reverse complement strand
CGGGAAGACAGGGTCATGGGCTCTGTGCACATCAAACATAGACACTTCACTCCCTGGTCCAGTGTTTCCCAACCAGGGTGCCTCCAGCTGTTGCAAAACTACAACTTCCAGCATGCCCGGACAGCCGTTGGCTGTCCGGGCATGCTGGGAGTTGTAGTTTTGCCACAGCTGGAGGCACCCTGGTTGGGAAACTCTGCACTGGCCCCTGACTTCTGCTCTGTGCCAGTGCAAAACACCACTAAGCATATAATGCTGGTACAGACAGGCCGTGCATTCTCAGATTATACACCCATGCACAGCAGCCTGGCACACAGTAGGCATGGCATAAGCTATCTCAAAGTATATTAGACTAGAATAGCTTTATTATCTGGAGCATGGACAGGTAATGTATTGATAGATGAGAAAAGGAAGGGAGAAAAGTGAGAAAAAGAAAGAAAGAAAGAAAGAAAGAAAGAAAAGAAAGAAGAAATGTCATAGGTTAAGAGATAGATATTAATACTGAAATAATAAGGCAACTTATCCCAAATAAGCCTTCTGAGAAGTTATGTCTATACCTGTTATGTACATATATTCTTCCTATACTCAGACACAGATCTATATGGGTATTATTTCTCTGTACAATATCCATAGGGGAAGTTATATCTATACCTATTATATACATATCTTCTTCCTATACTCAGACACAGATCTCTATGGGTATTATTTCTCTGTACAATGTCCTTATGGGAAGTTATATCTATACCTGTTATGTACATATCTTCTTATACTCAGACACAGATCTATATGGGCATTGTTTCTATGTACAATATCCATATGGGAAGTGATGTCTATACCTATTATATACATATCTTCTTCCTATACTCAGACACAGATCTATATGGGTATTGTTTCCATGTACAATATCCTTATGGGAAGTTATATCTATACCTATGATATACATATATTCTTCCTATACTCAGACACAGATCTATATGGGTATTATTTCTCTGTACAATATCCATATGGGAAGTTATATCTATACCTATTATGCACATATGTTCCTATACTCAGACACAGATCTATGTGGGCATTATTTCTATGTACAATATCCATATGGGAAGTTATGTCTATACCTATTATATACATATATTCTTCCTATACTCAGACACAGATCTATATGGGTATTATTTCTATGTACAATATCCATATGGGAAGTTATGTCTATACCTATTATATACATATATTCTTCCTATACTCAGACACAGATCTATATGGGTATTATTTCTATGTACAATATCCATATGGGAAGTTATGTCTATACCTATTATATACATATATTCTTCTTATACTCAGGCACAGATCTATATGGGTATTATTTCTCTGTACAATATCCATATGGGAAGTTATATCTATACCTATTATATACATATATTCTTCCTATACTCAGACACAGATCTATATGGGTATTATTTCTATGTACAATATCCATATGGGAAGTTATGTCTATACCTATTATATACATATATTCTTCTTATACTCAGGCACAGATCTATATGGGTATTATTTCTCTGTACAATATCCATGTGGGAAGTTATATCTATACCTATTATATACATATATTCTTCCTATACTCAGACACAGATCTATATGGGTATTATTTCTATGTACAATATCCATATGGGAAGTGATGTCTATACCTATTATATACATATATTCTTCCTATACTCAGACACAGATCTATATGGGCATTATAGCTCTGTACAATATCCATATGGGAAGTGATGTCTATACCTATTATATACATATATTCTTCCTATACTCAGACAGATCTATATGGGCATTATATGTCTGTACAATATCCATATGGGAAGTGATGTCTATACCTGTTATGTACTGTACATATATTCTTCCTATACTCAGGCACAGATCTATATGGGCATTATATCTCTGTACAATAGCCATAGGCACAGAAGCAGAACTCCTTTCCAAACAGCAGATATAATCGCAGTAGAAACAATTTACAGAACAATAATTACTCTGCCGACAGCATAATTAGGAAATCTGTTGGAAGTGAAATAATCCCCGACAAATATCTATCAATTCCACATGTCTTCCCAGTTATTTTATGGGCTGCTGTGATTTCCTATTAGTGAGTGGTTTCCTCCCATCCATGATGGATTATGATCTATACCCAAGCAGCCACACTTGACAACAAGCAGGTATATGTAAATAGCAAACTGCTATCTGTTTAACAACTCCAAACACTATTGATCTGGAGGCTGTTCGAAATTGTCATCCCTGTAGTGATAATGTGTTCATTCAGGGTTACCCATCCATGCAGTCCCTATAACACAATCACACAGAGGGGAAAAAAAGAAAACATTTTAAGAGCTTAATGGATCTGCATATAAATTAAAATTATCTACCCTTTGTGCTTTTTCCTGCCCAATCCAGCCAAATGCCCTGGTGTTTTAGCGATATTTAATTGTTTTCTAATATATTATTGCATCCTGCTCTCCATTCGCAGCAGATCTAGATGACTGCTTTATTATGAATGTGATATAATATAGAGGGAGCTTAGCAGGGGAACAAGAAGGTAATAAGGACAACCAGAAATCATGTGTAATATAGCTGTCTGCTGTCATGCGATTTGCATGCTTAAGGAGCCACAAGTCCCTCTGAAAGGGTTAAATGCAAGGGAAAAATGCGAATTCCTGCAATCCCATCCATGTACAATATACAGGCATATAGAAATATTACCATTGGACATATTGGAAGGCTTTAACACGTTATCATTTTATATAAACGGTATACTGCAGTGGTCTTCAACCTGCGGGCCTCCAGATGTTGCAAAACTACAACTCCCAGCATGCCGGGAGTTGTAGTTTTGCAACAGCTGGAGGCACGCTGGTTGGGAAGCACTGGTTTGGCACATATATATATATATATATATATATATATATATATATATATATACATTTATGTGTACATATTTTTTTATATGTGTGTGTGTATGTGTGGACATGCTGGGAGTTGTAGTTTTGCAACAGCTGGAGGCACGCTGGTTGGGAAGCACTGGTTTGGCACATATATATATATACATTTATATGTACATATTTTTTTTTATGTGTGTGTGTATGTGTGGCCATGTGAGGCACGCTGGTTGGGAAGCCCTAGTCTGGCACACACACACACACACACACACACACACACACACATATATATATATATATATATATATATATATATATATACATAACTTTTTTTTATGTGTGTGTGTGTGTATATGTGTGTGTGTGTGGCCATGCTGGGAGTTATAGTTTTGCAACAGCTGGAGGTACCCTGGTTGAAGACCACTGTATACATCTGCATAACTTGCACGTTCACATGCATATGTACAGTGAAATACATGCAATATATCCATGTAAAGTACACTTATAAATATAATACCTATACACCATGCAAATATACAAATCAATCATACATACACAAACGATATTTACAGGTGCATTACACACAACACTAAACAAAAAGAAACAATAGAAACAATAGAAACAAGTCGAGGAGTTTTATGGAATTTCCACTGTGAATAATTGTTCAATACAGTTCCAGGCAATCGCATGGGATTAGTTTTCTCGTGTGAACTGTTACCTAACTCCAGCTGCACTGTTTTCTGGTACACACAGACACATGCACACACCTTTGGAGGGATTACCTGTGCCTGAAGACCCCAGAAGTCTCAGCTTCTTGTTCTTGAAGGGATCTGAGTGCAGGAATCTGGAAGTTGAGAGACAAGGAGGCTGGTGATGTGAAGTGTGTAGCCTCAGGGGTTAGCCTGCATCCCCTTTCATTTCAAACGCTTATTGATTTGCTGTTGTCATCTTTGGCGACGCAGAAGGACACTTGAAAGAATTTCTGATGGGTGTCTGATCTGATCTGAGAGGTGACCTGACCGAGATCTTCACTATGTCTTAATTACCAAATCAACTCAAGCAACTCACACTTAACTTTTTAAATTATTCCCAAACTTCTTAGGTTTTCTCCTTCAGGCAGAGCAGCAGCAGTGTGAGCCAGAAAGCCTTCTCTTGGCCATGAGTCTGTCAATCGATTGACTCCATCTTCAGTGCATTATATCAAAAAGCGCTTTAACCTTCAACTCTTGACTTGGTGTTTTTACTCAGTGAAATAAATCAGCGCTAGATGAGAAGAATAGGTTTCGATCAGATATCATAACCAGTGTAATAGTGACAGTGTCATGTGTTCTCTCAGTGGCCTCCCCTGAGCTTTGCCACTTAATGCAAGGAGACTTCAATCTGCCAGCAACCCACATCCAAGACTTATTCTAGAAGGGGACAATCCTGGCACCTAATACTGGGGCACTACCCTGCCTTTACGGTTCTGATTATAGCAAATCAACTGTACAACTATGCAATCCTATCAACATTATTTCTACATTATATTAAATACATTGTATTTTATAAATAAATATGTTTTCTGTACAGAGCTTTGCTGTATTACCATATATACTCGAGTATAAGCCGACCCGAATATAAGTCGAGGCCCCTAATTTCACCCCAAAAACCCAGGAAAAGTTATTGACTCGACTATAAGCCTAGGGTGGGAAATGCATCATCCCCCCATGTCATCATCCCCCCGTCATCATCCAGAACCCCGTCATTAACACCCCCATCATCATCACCGCCTGTCATTATCACCTCCGTCATCATCACCCTGTCATTATCACCCCTGTCATCATCACCCCGTCATCATCACCCTGTCATCATCCCCCCCTTCATCATCCCCCCCTTCATCATCCCCCCCTTCATCATCACCGCCTGTCAATCCCTTCAATGACAGTCAGTGGTCTTCAACCTGCGGACCTCCAGATGTTGCAAAACTACAACTCCCAGCATGCCCGGATAGCCATCAACTGTCCGGGCATGCTGGGAGTTGTAGTTTTGAAACATCTGGAGGTCCACAGGTTGAAGACCACTGCAGCCTTCGTCATCATCCAGACCTCCCTTTAGTTTTCTACTCACCTTCCCTCAGTGGGAAGGAAGGGTGAGCTGGTCCAGGACATCTATACGGGACGTCCCATAGATGGCTGTCCGGGCATGTTGGGAGTTGTAGTTTTGCAACATCTGGAAGTCCGCAGGTTTAAGACCACTGAGGGGATTGACAGATGGAGAGTTGTGCTGAAAAACTCGGCTTATACTCGAGTATATACGGTACCTGTAATGTTTGCAATAATAGTAAAACCTGAGCCTGCAGAAGTGTGACAGATCTGATCAAGGAGAATATTGTACACAATGCTATCAGCATTATTCTCATGCACCTGATGATGATGTTGAAGGCAGTGCTATAGGGTATGTGCAGTGATACCTTGGCTTAAAGGGGTATGCCAAGAAAAAACTTTTTTTTAATATATCAACTGGCTCCAGAAAGTTAAACAGATTTGTAAATGACTTTGATTAAAAACATCTTACTCCTTCCAATAATTATCAGCTGCTGAAGTTGAGTTGTTCTTTCCTGTCTGGCAACAGTGCTCTCTGCTGACATCTCTGCTTGTCTCAGGAACTGCACAGAGTAGAAGTGTTTTTCTATGGGGATTTTCTTCTACTCTGGACAGTTCCCGAGACACATGTCATCAGAGAGCACTTAGACAGAAAAGAACAACTCAACTTCAGCAGCTCATAAGAACTGAAAGGATTAAGATTTTTTTTAATAGAAGTAAATTACAAATCTGTTTAACTCTCTGGAGCCAGTTGATATGTATATATATAAAAAAAAGTTTTTTCCTGGATAACCCCTTTAACAAGCAGAGATTTAGGAGACCAATAGTAATGAAGCCTTTCCTCTGGGCCCAGAAAAAGACATGGACGTCTTCCTTGGACAGCAGATGAAAACAGTGTTTGCTGACATGGAACTGATTGGGATATGTATTTTGCAACTATGCTGTTTATCTGCATCCCAACTGAATCTCAACACAAACAACTTCTGAAGCTAATTTTTGACTCTTCTTAGACATAATGCATACAAAACCAAGGCCTGATTCTTGCTAGTGAAGGCTATAGTCTCCAACATTTTTATGCATTGTTGGGCACTATTTCTTTGCAGACTAGTAAGCCTGTCATCTGCTATACTAGGTTTTTATACATGGCAATAAATTCAACTTTTATTTACTTTATCAAGCCCTTTGGCTTACTAAATGCTGCCTACTACTCCAAGGTCTGCAAAGCAAGAGGTTTATAAAAAAAGATCTGGAAGTCAGGGCATTAAATTTGCATCATTAAGTTATAACAGTCAGAAACTGGAAGAGGAGGGTGGGCAGTGGGAGGTGGAGCCTACATCTTAAAAATAGACCCGAACTCACTGTATATTAAACCTAGGTGTCAAATGCAAGGACATAACTAGAATTCAAATGGTCCTGTTGACTAGTCAGGAAAAAGAAATTTGCCACAAAACTGTAGGAAGGATCCTGTATCTGAGTGAATGCCCTCCAAGGTCTGCACACATTGATACATATTTCACAATAAAAAAAGGAAAAAAGAGAACTCTGTTTTTTCTCAGTGGCTTCTGATGTAAGACAATTTTGGTGCATCTATATGCTCGTCTAACTTTTAGACCAACTATTGGTTGATTTACGTTGTTTCAGTAATCTATTTCAATTCAGGTGCAATTTTTTGTGGGGAGGGGGGTAGGTTAGCAATGTGACTAGTGAGTATTTTTTTCCTTCTATTATGGGGGCCTAATACTATGCATGGGAACAGAGGGGTCTAATACTATATGGGGACACAGACAGTGCCCTAATACTATACGGGAGCACAGATGGGCTTAATACTATACCTAATATTATATAAGACCTAATATTATATAAGGGCACAGAGAGGCCTAATACTATATGGGGGCACAGAGGGGACTTAACTACTATATGGGGGCACAGAGGGCCTAACTGCTATATAGAGGCAAAGGGGAGGTTAAATACTATATGGGGACACAAAGAGGCCTAACTATTATGTGAGGCCACATTGTGGGGCCTAATTATTATATGGGGGCACATAAGGTGCCTAACTAGTATATGGAGCAACAAGACTATTGGGAGTGGAGACTGTTACTTTGTGGGATGGGGAATTTTGATAGAGGTAAGGTGGTACTGGAGCGAGGAGCTAAAACATTTTTTATTTGGCAGATTATGTGGAGAGGAGTCATGGCCAGGATAAGTCTTAATTATGGCTTGGGCCAGATGGAGAAAATATAGTCAATATATAGGAAAAATAATAATCTTGATATTTTGGTTTTGGTAAGTATCAGTATAGGGGTATTCCACAGTCAATATGTGGTGGTAAGATCTTTGGAAGAATGGGCTGTGCAAATTAAAAATGTTGTACAGCCCACTGTTCCAAAGATATGACAGACACCAGTGGGGAGTAAATGCTCACTTTACACCTTGTTACATTCCGCAAGGGGTCTAGTTTCCAAAATGGTATGCCATGTGGGGGTTATTTTGCTGTCCTGGAACCATAGGGGCTTCCTAAATGCGACATGCCCCCTGAGCAAAATTTGCTCTCAAAAAGCCAAATATGACTCCTTCTCTTCTGAGCATTGTAGTTCGCTCGTAGTGCACTTCAGGTCAACTTATGGGGTACCTCCATACTCAGAAGAGACGTGGTTACAAATTTTGGGGGGTATTTTCTGCTATTAACCCTTGCAAAAATGTGAAATTTGGGGGGGGGGGGGGAAACACACCTTTTAGTGATTTTTTTTTATTTTTACGTATGCAAAAGTCGTGAAACCCCTGTGGGGTATTAAGGCTCACTTTATTTCTTGTTACGTTCCACAAGGGGTCTAGTTTCCAAAATGGTATGCCATGTGTTTTTTTTTTTTGCTGTCCTGGCACCATAGGGGCTTCCTAAATGCGACATGCCCCCGAGCTAAATTTGCTCTCAAAAAAGCCAAATATGACTCCTTCTCTTCTGAGCATTGTAGTTCACCCATAGTAAACCTCAGGTCAACTTATGGGGTACCTTCATACTCAGAAGAGATGGGGTTACAATGTTTGGGGGGTATTTTCTGCTATTAACCCTTGCAAAAATGTGTAATTTGGGGGGAAACTTTGGGGGGCTTCCTAAATGCAACATGCCCCCCAAAAACCATTTAAAAAAACGTACTCTCCAAAATCCCCTTGTCGCTCCTTCGCTTCTGAGCCCTCTACTGCGCCCGCCGAACACTTTACATAGACATATGAGGTATGTGCTTACTCGAGAGAAATTGGGCTACAAATATAAGTATACATTTTCTCCTTTTTCCCCCTGTAAAAATTCAAAAATTGGGTCTACAAGAACATGCGAGTGTAAAAAATGGAGATTGTGAATTTTCTCCTTCACTTTGCTGTTATTCCTGTGAAACACCTAAAGGGTTAAAACGCTGACTGAATGTCATTTTGAATACTTTGGGGGGGGTGCAGTTTTTATAATGGGGTCATTTGTGGGGTATTTCTAATATGAAGACCCTTCAAATCCACTTCAAACCTGAACTGGTCCATGAAAAATTGTGAGTTTGGAAATTTTGTGAAAAATTTGAAAATTGCTGGTGAACTTTGAAGCCCTCTGGTGTCTTCCAAAAGTAAAAACTTGTCAATTTTATGATGAAAACATAAAGTAGACATATTGTATATGTGAATAAAAAAAAATTATTTGAAATATCCATTTTCCTTACAAGCAGAGAGCTTCAAAGTTAGAAAAATGCAAAATTTTCAAATTTTTCATCAAATTTTGGGATTTTTCACCAAGAAAGGATGCAAGATACCACAAAATTTTACCACTATGTTAAAGTAGAATATGTCACGAAAAAACAATCTCGAAATCAGAATGATAACTAAAAGCATTCCAGAGTTATTAATGTTTTAAGTGACAGTGGTCAGATGTGCTAAAAATGGCCGGGTCCTGAGGTGTAAAATGGCTGGGTCCTTAAGGGGTTAAGGATGGGTAGACTTATATATAGGTCCACTTCTGTGCCCTGTAAACTATAAGGCTGCTCTGTGTCCCCATATAGTATTAGGCCCCTTCTGTGTTCCCATATAGTATTAGGTCCCCTCTGTGCCCCCATATAGTATTAGGCCGACCTCTGAGTCCCCATATAATAGTGTGGTGCACCTCTGTAGTTAGACCCCCTTCTGTGTCCCCATGTTGTAGTTAGGGCCACCACTGTGCCATCGTATATGAAAAGGTCGCTCTGTGCCCCCAAGTAGTAGTTAGGTCCCCTTTGTGCCATCATGTAGTATTAGCATACTATTTGCTAGTCCTGTGTTTCCTGTTATTTTATACATGATGTTTTGATGGTACTAGTCATTTTTTTTATTTGCATTCTTATTAATCATTCTTTTATATTGTTATACCACTGGCAAGGGCCCTGTCAGCTCGGAGATATTGCATTCTATTATACAAGTTTTACCTTGAATTAAACAGAATAAACACACATTTTATTTTATTATATCTGATTGCTGTCATTGATATCCTAGACCTTGAGCGCCAGTTACTGTTGCTATTTAGTACCTATCTTTTTACACCTGAGGTACTGGTGTTTTACAGGCTAGCTCGGACATATTGTGTCTTTTGAGTCAAAGAGCCATCCCATTTTCTTTGTTATTTTAAACAGTCCAAAAAACCCCCCCACAAGATTGGCAAGTTAATGAAGTGATTGTAAAATACACAACTGCAGATTTTACAACTGCAGACCTCGGCTGGTGCCCTTGATCTTTATGTCCCTGTAGTCATGCCTCCAATTTGCACCCCTGAGACACATTCACAGGGTCCCAGTAGGTTATCATGGCAGCCATGGGCTTTCTGAAGGCTTCCATGGCTGCCATTTTATATCTTTTACAGCCAGTGCTAGAATTGCAGTTTTTTTTCACTTTACATCCCAAAAAAATTGAAATCAAAAGGGATCAAAAAATCTTAACTACCCCAAAATATTACCAATAAAAACTTCAGCTCACAATAGAGGGAGCAATAAAAAAGTTATAGTGACCTGAATATGGGCAATTCAAAGCAATTTTTTAAGTAGGAAAATGAAGTGAATTCTTAAAGACAATAATTATTGTAACCCTGCCACGCACTGTGCCCCTGAATATAACCCTGCCACACACTGTGATCTTTAAATACAACCCTGCCATGCACTGTGCCCCTGAATATAACCTTGTCACACACTGCGGCCCCTGACTATAACCCTGCCTGACATGTTATCTTTTAATAATAATACTACTACCACACACTGTACCCTCTGAATACAATACTAGCACACACTGTACTATCTGAATATAATGTTGACACCCACTGTACCCTCTAAATATAATTCTGATGCACACTGTACCCTCTGAATACAATACTGACTCATACTGTAGCCCCTGAAACTGTGTCACTCATTTTTTACAATATAAACCATACCCCTGAAATTCAAAACAAACTGTACCCCATAAAATCTAAAAGTTCCCCATAAATAATGTATATCATGTTACCTATAAAATAATTATATACTGTGCCCCATATATAAATGTATTAACATACTGTGCCCTTATATATGTTTATTACTATACCGTGCCCCATATATAAATGTATTCATTTACTTTGCTCCCATATATAAGTTTATGAATTTACTGTGTTCCCATATATAAATGTATTAATATACTGTGCACCCATACTTAAATCATAACTGTGCTCCATAAATAAATTATATTCTCTATCCCATAAAAAATTATATACTGTGCCCCATTTATAAATGTGTTAACATTTTGTGCTCCCATATATATGTTTTTTATTATACTGTACTGTGTGCCTATATATACATTTATTAATATACTGTGCCTCATATATAAATTCATTAATATTTTGTGCACCCATACATAAGATTAATAATATACTGTGCACTCATCTATAAAGTAATTGTACACAGCCATTGGTATGTACAAGTAGCTGTACTGTAGTTCCTGAAACCGTGCCACCCATTTTTCTGGAATACACAATACCCCTGAAATTCTTAACCAGCTGTTCCCCATGAAATTAAAACTGTGCCCCCCTTAATGAATTATACACTGTGCACCATAAATGAATTATATCCTGTGTCCCATAAAATAAATAAATACCTTGCCCCCCTCCAAAAAAATAAATAAATACTATGCCATTATATAGCAGGAGGACATGATAAAAAAACACAATTCTGGGGTTTAGTATTTTTTCATAGTTTCATAGAACTTCATTGATCTGTGTGCTCTGCGATCATTTAGCAGCCAGGCTCTATCAAATGTAGAGCCAGGACTGGGACAAAAGGAGAGGTAAGCCCTCTGGCTACTTACACAGTTTGCGTGCCCGGGGGGGAAGGATCCGTCCCATTAGACCACCAAGGATGGTATAAAGCTGCCTTTAGATGCCACTGTTAGCTTTGACAGCAGCAATCTAAAGGGTTAATAGCCGACTGCCGCTGTCGCTGCATGTTGACTATTAGCAGCAGCTCCCAGCTACAGGAATGAACTGGGGGCCGCCAAGTATGGAGCAGGCTCAAGTCAGAAGCCCCCGCTCCATACACCCTGAGCGGCACCATGGGTCGTGAAGGGGTCAAAAATCTTCTTGGGACAGCAATTTTCCGCCCCTATGAGGGTGCTGCCTGGGTCCAATGGACTCAGGGGGACCCATTGCAGATCCGACCCTCTTTTGCCCCATACATAAATTTATCAATACTATGCACCCATATATAAGTTTATTAATATATTGTGCCCTCATATATCGTTTTTTATTAAAATACGGTTCCCCATATATAAATTTATGAATATACTGTGCCCATATATATATATATATATATATATATATATATGTATTAATATACTGTGCACCATATATGAATTTATTAATATTCTGTGCTGAACAGATACATTTCTTCATATACTGGGCATCTATATATGATTATTAATGAACTGTACCCCAATATATAAATGTATTAACCCCTTAAGGACCGGAGGTTTTTCCGTTTTTGCATTTTCGTTTTTTGCTCCTTGCCTTTAAAAAATCATAACTCTTTCAAATTTACACCTAAAAATCCATATGATGGCTTATTTTTTGTGCCACCAATTCTACTTTGTAATGACGTTAGTCATTTTGCCCAAAAATCTATGGTGAAGCGGTAAAAAAAATCATTGTGCGACAAAATTGAAAAAAAAACGCTGTTTTGTAACTTTTGGGGGCTTCCGTTTCTACGTAGTACATTTTTCGGTAAAAATGACACCTTATCATTATTCTGTAGGTCCATATGATTAAAATGATACCCTACTTATATAGGTTTGATTTTGTCGGACTTCTGGAAAAAATCATAACTACATGCAGGAAAATTAATACGTTTAAAATTGTCATCTTCTGACCCCTATAACTTTTTTATTTTTCCGTGTATGGGGCAGTATGAGGGCTCAATTTTTGCGCCGTGATCTGAAGTTTTTAACGGTACCATTTTTGCATTGATAGGACTTATTGATCACTTTTTATTCATTTTTAAATGATATAAAAAGTGACCAAAAATGCACTATTTTGGACTTTGGAATTTTTTTGCGCGCACGCCATTGACCGAGCGGTTTAATTAATGATATATTTTTATAATTCGGACATTTCCGCACGCGGTGATACCACATATGTTTATTTTTATTTTTATTTACACTGTGTTTTTTTTTTTATTGGAAAAGGGGGGTGATTCAAACTTTTAATAGGGGAGGAGTTAAATGATCTTTATTCACTTTTTTTTTCCACTTTTTTTTTGCAGTGTTATAGGTCCCATAGGGACCTATAACACTGCACACACTGATCTTCTATGCTGATCACTGGTTTCTCATAAGAAACCAGTGATCAACGATTCTGCCGGATGACTGCTCATGCCTGGATCTCAGGCACTGAGCAGTCATTCGGCGATCGGACAGCGAGGAGGCAGGAAGGGGCCCTCCCGCTGTCCTGTCAGCTGTTTGGGATGCCGCGATTAGCCGCGGCTATCCCGAACAGCCCGACTGAGCTAGCCGGGAACTTTCACTTTCACTTTTAGCCGCGCGGCTCAGCTTTGAGCGCGCGGCTAAAGGGTTAATAGCGCGCGGCACCGCGATCTGCGCTGCGCGCTATTAGAGGCGGGTCCCGGCTTCACTATGACGCCGGGCCCGCCATGATATGACGCGGGGTTACTGTGTAACCCCGCGTTATATCAGAAGAGCAGGACCAAGGACGTACCGGTACGTCCTTGGTCCTTAAGGGGTTAATATACTGTGCACCCATGTATGGTTATTAATATACTGTGCACCCATATATGTTTATTAGTATACTTTGCCCCAATATAGAAATATATTGTGGTGGTCCAGTACGGGAGGTGTTACCCTGTACTCTTGCTGCCCTGTCAGGCAGCCTCCCTACAGTGTCCCTTGGGTCCCCTTGCATTTGACCCCCCCATGTAAATATGTTTCTAATGTATTATACTATGTAATGTGTTCAGAAAGCGTTGTCATTTTAAGACTGTTTACCATGTGACTTGTCATGTGATTGTTACCCGTGGAGGTACCAGGGACCAAGTGATTCCAGGGGTGATCTATGGGCTCCCTGCTAGTCTCCCTCATATAAGCCCTGTATGGAGCTAGCTCTCTCTCTTTCCTTACAAGTCTTTGCTGAGGTCAAGTCGAGTCCTAGAGAGTGTCCACAGTCATAGGAGGCCTTAAGTCCAGTCTGCAGCCAGAAGCAGCTACAAGTAAACCACAGTCTCAGTATAGTCAGTCATCAATCAAGTCAAGTAAGTCACAGTCACCATTTGTCAAGTCAACGTGGCCTGCATTAATTTGACCATATCTACTACAAGTCCTACCAAGCTCTTAAGGTCTCTGAGTCACTGGTCACCTCCGTGGGCCCTGGCTGAACTGTATAGACTTTACCATCTGTCTACCCTCAATAAAGCTACCATTATCCGTAACTTGGTGTCAGAGTCATTATTGCCCCCATGCCTAGCCCAAACGGTATACCTTCGGGTGGTATCGAGGAAAAACCATACCCTGGCGTCACAAATACAAGGGGTTAATGCCATCTGCCCCTTGGGTAACAACATCTACCCTCATCACACCCCGTTACAACAGTATTAACATACTGTGCCCCATTTATAAATGTATTATTATGCTGTGAACCTATATATAAAGTTATTGTACAAAGCCCCTGTTATGTACAGTTACATTATATAGGGCATTGGGGAGCACAGTATATAATACTTTTTATAGCTAGTTGTGTACATTTATATACTGTGCCCCTGTATGTAAATTATAAGTAAACAACTAGCCAGAAAAGTATTGTACTGTGTCCCCAATGTCATATATAATTTAATTGTTCCAGCCAGCCATAAGAGTATTATATACTGTGCCTCCAGCCCACTGTGCAAATTATTATCTACAAAATAGATACTTACCGATTCCATCTTCGCTCCTGTGCTGTCCTCTTCCCATTGGGTTGTCGCTCCTGTGCCGTCCTCTTCCCATTGGGTTTTGGGCTATTCTTGCAAAACTTGGCAGATACGGACACAAGTAACATCCTGGAAATATTACCAATGCAGCTCTTGTACACCTCTGGGGTGACTACAGTGTGTCCAGGAATGAAAGAAAAAATTATGGAAAAACAGTGTATGTGCAAATGTCCAGAGAGATAGTTGTTGGCTGAACTAGATTTTGTCTTACAGCCAGGATAGGACTGGCCCACTAGAATACCAGAGGATCCAAGTTGGGTCCAAGTTTTGACACAATAATGTACTCCTAATATAGGCCTTGAGAGGTCTAGGAGAAGACAACCCCATCTGGAGATGACTTTAAAACTAGTCATTAGATATTCTATTAAAGCCTGGGTGGGCAACGATAACATTAACATGGACTTGCAAAAAGTAGGATGGGCCCTCGGCATAATATCCTCTGGTGGGCCCAAGTATGTTCAGTCCAATACAGCTTATGGCTACCTGAAATGCATGGTTATCAGCAATTTAAGACAAGTGACAAAACAACAACTAAGCGACGTTCCAAGGAGTTAATTCAAAATGTTATCATCTTTAAATCTTCTAAATAGTGCATGGTTCCAAGTGTTGTGCATTGCAAAGCAAGTCTGGCAATTTATATGCCCCTTACTTTAGCTGAGCATAGTGGAAATAAAAAGAATAGGTCGCTTGGAGCTGTACACTGCTTTAAAATGAGAGGTATCCTTTAAAGTTTACAGCTTCTATGCAGACATATGTTTCTCCAGGGTTACGGGCTCAAAACAATGTCCATGTTCCATAAGTTAAAGAGAAATGTATAAAACCCTTACATCATTTAGAAGACTTATACAGTCCTCTATGAAAATAATAATGATGAGTTCTCTTCTGATTGTGTATTGCATTGTAGGAACATTTGGCATGTGGGTAGGGTAAACTAATCATGGCTTCTGTCCAAACAAGTGTTACTTTCTATCAAGACATCTTTATCTGACTTTCAAATCTGCTGAAGTTGGATAGCAGTTAAATGCTATAATCTTGACATTGGTTTGGCTTTACACTCAGCAGTCTGAGAAGCCATTTAACACCCTCCCTTGGTGCTCCTTACTCAGAGTACACATAGTTGAAGAAGAAAATTAACTCATTCATGAGTCTTTCACTTATTTGTAAATATTAAGTGAAGACATTGTAAAATATGCGTTTTGGGAGAATAGGACAACTCAGTTATCACTGTATTACGTAGATGAGTGGAAAACATGGTCATGTATAACCTACTTTTAGGTAGATGAATACTAATCCGAATCCAGCTCAGGCAGAGGAGGTAAAACGTCACCTTTATTAGAAAACAGATAAAAGAAAATATTTCAACAGTGAAGGGAAGTCTTGGGCAAAATGGAAAATGCACAGAACACTGGATTGGAGGCTTGTCCAATCCAGTGGTGTTGCTAGGGTTGGTGTCACCCAATGCCGTAGAAAATGGTGTCATCCCCTGTCCCCTTAAGGGGGCACTCCACTGCTCAGCATTTGGAATAAACTGTTCCGAACGCTGGAGTCGGCACTGGGAGCTCGTGATGTCAAACCCCCGCCCCCTCATGACATCACGCCCCACCCCCTCAAGGCGAGTTTATAGGAGGGGGCGTGACAGCCGTGGGCGGGGCTATGAAATCACGAGCTCCGAGCGCCGACTTCAGTGTCCGGAACAGTTTGTTCCAAATGCTGAGCAGCAGAGTACCCCTTTAAGTATTATTTTGCCAGTGGTGTAGCACGTTTCCGAAAATTATTTCCAGTATAATAATCAAACATACCATGCCACAGAATGGGAAAATGCTAGAGAAGTTTTTACCATTTAAAAGTACAGCTCCTAGTATAACTTAAGTAGTGGTAAGGGTATGCTGGGAGTTGATGTTTCACGCATCATTACTGCAGAACTCACAAGTGACTACAGCTCTGATGGGACATAGTGAGGAGAATACACAATGATATCAGTGACTACAGGTGACGTGTTTCTTATGTAATTCAGATGGTACATACCGCCATGACTGGTTCCAGCTAAATCTTCCCTCAGAAGTTGACGCAAAGATGGCTCCTCACTACATCAATTCTGATCCTCTATACGAAAACAATAATTATTATAACCATACCAGACATTATGCCCATGAATGTAATACTAACACACACTGAATGCTCTGAATATAAAGGGGTATTCCAGGAAAAAACTTTTTTTTATATATCAACTGGCTCCAGAAAGTTAAACAGATTTGTAAATTACTTCTATTAAAAAATCTTCAGTACTAATGAGCTTCTGAAGTTAAGGTTACTCTTTTCTGTCTCAGTGCTCTCTGATGACACGTGTCTCGGGAAACGCCCAGTTTAGAAGATGTTTGCTATGGGGGTTTGCTTCAAAACTGGGCATTTCCTGAGACACGTGTCAACTTCAGAAGCTCATAAGTACTGAAAGGATTAAGAATTTTTAATACAAGTAATTTACAAATCTGTTTAACTTTCTGGAGCCAGTTGAGATATAAAAAAAAGTTTTTTTCCTGGATAACCCCTTTAATACTATGACTCACTGTATCATTTCAATATAACCCTGCCAGATACTGTACTCTCTGAACATAATAGTGTCACACACTGCATTCGCTGAATATAATACTAATAATAATACTATACCCTCTGAATATGAACCTGCAAAACACTATACCCTCTAAATATAATACTGACACACCCCATACCCTCTGAATATAATACTGACACACTGTACCTTCTAAATAGAATACTACCACACACTGTGCTCTCTGAATATAGAACTGCCACACACTGCACCCTTTGTATATAACCTTGTTTTACAGTGCACCTTCTGAATACAATACCGCAACATATTGTGGCCCATAAAAACTGTACCATCCCAGAATTCCTTATAATATACACCATACCTCTGAAATTCAAATCACTCTGTGCCCTTTACATACTGTGGGGGAAAAAAGTATTTAGTCAGCAACCAAAAGTTCTCCTACTTAAAAAGATGAGAGAGACCTGTAATTTTCATCATAGGTATACCTCAACTATGAGAGACATAATGAAAAAAAAAATCCATAAAATCACATTGTCTGATTTTCAAAGAATGTATTTGAAAATTATGGTGGAAAATAGGTATTTGGTCAATGACAAAAGTTCATCTCAATACTTTGTTATATACCCTTTGTTGGAAATGACAGAGGTCAAATGTTTTCTGTAAGTCTGCACAAGGTTTTCACACACTGTTGCTGGTATTTTGGCCCATTCCTCCATGCAGATCTCCTCTAGAGCAGTGATGTTTTGGGGCTGTCGCCGGGGAACACTGACTTTCAACTCCCTTCAAAGGTTTTCTATGGGGTTGAGATCTGGAGACTGGCTAGGCCACTCCAGGACCTTGAAATGTTTCTTCCGAAGCCACATTTCATCTTCAATGCCCTTGATGATTAAAGAAGGTTTTAACTCAAAATCTCACAATACATGGCCCATTCATTCTTTCCTTTACACAAATGAGTCTTCCTGGTCCCTTTGCTGAAAAACAGCCCAAAAGCATGATGTTTCCACCTCTATGCTTTATGATAAGTATGGTGTTCTTTGGATGCAACTCAGCATTCTTTCTCCTCCAAACATGACGAGTTGAGTTTTTACCAAAAAGCTATACTTTGGTTTCATCTGACCATAGGACATTCTCCCAATCCTCTTCTAAATCATCCAAATACTCTCTAGCAAACTTCAGATGGGCCCAGACATGTACTGGCTTAAGCAGGGGGACACGTCTGGCACTGCATGATTTGAGTCCCTGGCGGCGTAGTGTGTTACTGATGGGAGCCTTTGTTACTTTGGTCCCACCTCTCTGCAGGTCATTCACTAGGTTTCCCCCGTGTGGTTCTGGGATTTTTGCTCACCGTTCTTGTAATCATTTTGGCCCCGGGGTGAGAATTTGCGTGGAGCCCCAGATTGAGAGAGATTATCTGTGGTCTTGTATGTCTTCCATTTTCTAATAATTGCTCCCACAGTGGATTTCTTTACACAAAGCTGCTTACCTATTGCAGATTCAATCTTCCCAGCCTGGTGCATGTCTGCAATTTTGTTTCTGGTGTCCTTCGACAGCTCTTTTGTCTTGGCCACAGTGGAGTTTGGAGTTTGACTGTTTGAGGTTGTGGACAGGTGTCTTTTATACTAATAACTAGTTCAAACAGGTGCCATTAATACAGGTAATGAGTGCAGGACAGAGGAGACTCTTAAAGAAGTTACAGGTCTGTGAAAGCCAGAAATCTTGCTTGTTTGTAGGTGACCAAATACTTATTTTACCGAGGAATTTACCAATTAATTCATTAGAAATTCTACAATGTGATTTCCGGAACCCCCCCCCCCCCCATTCTGTCTCTTATAGTTGAGATATACCTATGATGAAAATTACAAGCCTCTCTCATCTTGTTAAGTGGGAGAACTTGCACAATTGGTGGCTGACTAAATACTTTCCCCCCCCCCCACTGTATAGTAATAATGTCCCATCCTGTGCCTCCACATAATGATAATGCCCCCTGTTCTTTGCCCCTCACATATAATAACCCCATTCTGTACCCCTCATATATTAGTCCCCCGTTCTGTGGCCCTCACATATCATGCCCCCATTTCATGGCCCTCACATTTAATGCTCGCAGTGCCATAGTGTACCAAACATTAAAAAAACAACAATTATACTCACCTAATCCACGGGCAGCTTTCTTCCTCTTCACCCTTGCAGTGTGTGAGCCAAGGGGACGGGATATCAGGCAGGCGCGATGATGTGGCCTGCCGGGGATGGCATCTCTGTGGCCCACACGCTGAAAGCATAAAGTGCTCACAGCATGTGAGTTTAAATGGTGGAGTGGGAGCTTACAGCTCCCTCTCCACCATTTTAGTGCACTGCGTTGCTGGGGTGACACCATCGCAGGATTACTTCCCACTTAGGTGGTGTCAGCCAGTGCGCTCCGCACCCCCCGCACTGCCATAGCAATGTGATTGGTCCAATCCATATTGTGTGTATTTTTCATTATGTTCAAGACTTCTCTTCACCATTAAAATATTTGCTTTTATCTGTTTTCTTATATACGTGATCAGGGCTACTTTTGGGCTTAGTTTGGCCCTGGGCAAAATGAAGAATGGGGCCTCCGATTGCATTCCAACCAGGGTGAATTTCTGGCTACAGTAATTTGGGGGTCACAACATGACCCCATTTAGTGCAAATCAGCGCATCTTCCCCCTCTGCAATGCTTGAATATGTGCGGAGCAACAGCCACTTGTAAGAACACACATAATCCAAGCTCACATCAGTTCTTGCCCTTAAGTTGGTTTATTAAATGTTTAAAGGGGTATTCCAGGAATTTATTTTATGTGACTATGCTACAGGGACTGTAAAGTTAGTGTAGTTCATTATATAGTGTTTGTGTCATGAAAGGAGGCGGCAGAGAGTAAGTGCGCCCTAACTGTCCTTACACTATACAGTAACCCTTCAGGGGAAACCCCCTAAGGGGAAGAAACCCCTAGCTCTAGGAACTCACTAAAATATTACTTTTATTAGTGTATTAAAAAGAAAACAAAATAACACACATGAATGGTTAAAATTATCAGTGGTCTCACTATGTGGATGAGTCCCTGGATAGCTCTAGTTACCAGCTCTAGCAGATCAATATAAATTACTGTAGGTGGGTTGTTACAAATTCTATGGTCTCACACTTTTTTAACAGGTATTTATCTCCCTCTCTTTATATTATTATTGTTCCATATTATGCCTATTCATGTATCTCCATGATTTCGATTCCACCAGAGAGATCACTGCCTAAAATCTATTACCAGCCTCCCCAACGTTTCGCCAGAGCTCTGGTTTTGTCAAGGATTTGTGAAGAGTAGCCTCACAAACCCTTGACAAAGTAAGTGCTCTGGTAAAACATCAGGGAAGCTTGTGATAGGTTTTAGGCAGGGACCTCTCTGGTGAAATCCAAATCATGGAGATAAATGAATAGGCATAATATGGCACAATAATAATATAAAGAGGGGGAGATAAAGACCATCGGATATTTGTTAAAACAGGGGATAGTATGAGAGACCATAGAAGTTGGAACTACCCACCTAATTTATATTGGTTTGCCAGAGCTGGTAACTACAACTGCCCCGAGAATTATCCACATAGAGAAAGACCACTGATAGTTTCAATTATTCACATGTGTTCTTTTGTTTCCTTTTTAATACACTACTAAAAATTATATTTTAGTGAGTTCCTAGAAATAGGGGTTTCTTCCCCTTAGGGAGTTCCCCCCATAGGGTTATTGTACAGTATATTATGTTTATACCCTGTAACTCATATGGGATGGATTGTGATTAAACTAAATGTCGGTACAACCGCTGTCCCTTCCTATTGCCCATCTGCCCAGAATGACAGAGCGACAGCCATGAGGAAGGTCCCTATACTGCGCTAAATGAATGGGCATCAAGTCAAATAAAACAGACAGAATTGTACATGTCAGGGAACAAGTCATGAACATGAATGCTACAAAGCAACAAACAGATTAATACAAGGCAGGATATAGTATACTAAAACAAGACAAGATGACAAAAGCACAATTCACTCTAGACAAAAAGACACCCCACTCCAAAAAATGAGTGGACAGCAAAATTAACTATAAATGGACTCCTTGCTAGCAGCACATTTAACAGGGTGGAACAAATACCAGCCAAGGAGGAAACATAAATAAAAATACATAAAACACAGGCATAGACTGAAACATACTCCTAGATAGACGGATTAGCAATGCGAATTTTATTCGCGAATATCGCATATGCGCGAATTTGTGAATATTCGCGAATATAGCATTATATATTCGCAATTACGAATATTCGTTTGTTTTTTTCCCACAGTACACATCACAGTGATCATACCTCTCTGTTTCCAGCTTGTGTGGTCTAAAGAAGGCTCTAATACTACTGTGTGAGACTGGCGTACGAATTTTCGCATATGTGTAAATTTGCATATGCTAATTTTGATTTCTGCTAATTTTTGCATAGGCAAATTTTTGCATTTTCAAATTTCCACATATGCGAAAATATAACGCAAAAATTACGAATATGCGAATTTATTGAATATATGACGAATATTCGTCCATATATTCGCGAATTATTGCGAATTCGAATATGGCCTATGCAGCTCAACACTAATTAGCACAAAGCTCGGAACGGATTCTATCCTAGGAGATCCAGGATCCAACAAGGTCAAACAGAACTGATACCAAGGCATAATGTAAACACAGACTAAGATTCACAAAACTCAGGCAAAACAGAATACAATCTGAACACGGGTCTAAACAAGGAACACTAAATAAATGCAATGCAATATTACTAAAACCCGACAAGGTACTAATCAAAGCAGGCTAAAATCCAGATATAAAAAGCATAGACAAGACAGATAACATGGTCAAACTCAGGACATGTGCTCAGACAGACAAAGGTGCATAAAGAAACATGGTCAGAGTAAGGGTGGGTTCACACCACGTTTTCTCCCATACGGGAGCGCATACGGCGTGGTTGACCACAGTTTTAGGTCCGGTTGTAAAAGCGCATACGGAGCAAAAATGAGCCGACCGGACCGAACGTTTCACTTCGGCCGGCTCATTGAAATGAATTACATACGGGAGCGCATAGGAAGGCATACGGGAGCACGAGGTTTTAGCTCCCCCCTGCCATATGCGCTCCCGTATGGGGGAAAACGTAGTGTGAACCCAGCCTAAAAGGTGAAATTACCAGCCCAGAGCAGCACCTGAAGATTCCCTATATACCCTCATAATGCTGAAGGGCTTGAAGTATTAAAGGGGTACTCCGCCCCTAGCATCTTATCCCCTATCCAAAGGATAGGGGATAAGATGTCAGATCGCCAGGGTCCCGCTACTGGGGACCCCTGGGACCTCCGCTGCGGCACCCCGCTATCATTGCTGCACAGAGCACACTCGCTCTGTTCGTATTGATCGGCAAGTCTATAGGAGGGGGTGTGATGGCCGCCACACCCCCTCCCATAGACTTGTAATGAGGGGGCGGGCCGTGATGTCACGAGGTGGCGGAGCCGTGATGTCATGAGGGGGCGGATCCATGACGTAACGATGCTTCGGCCCCTGTATTGCCCGTCATTACACACAGAGCAAGCATGCTCTGTGCAGTAATGATAGCAGGGTGCTGCAGGGATGATCCCGGGGGTCCCCATCAGCGGGCCCCCGGCGATCTGACATCTTATACCCTATCCTTTGGATAGGGGATAAGATGCTAGGGGCAGAGTACCCCTTTAACTCTCACAATAATAGAGAGAAATGAACACAGAAACTGTTTAAACATAAACTGCATGTCTGAACAGGTCCCAAAACAGAAAATACAAAAAAAAAAGAACAAATAAATGGACATTACAGCCTGTACCGGTGTGTGATGGTGGTATCACAATTCTTCTGTGATTTTCATCCAAATATTTATTTTTAACAGCATACAAAATTATACAAAATTGGGGCTCAGAGTCATGAATATTAGATACAAATTAATTTATTGAGAATAAGATATTCGTAATATTTGTGTCTTTTGACACACAGGGTCCTTGTACACTGATATATTCAATAGTCTATACATAAAATATTCAATGCATAAAATATGGCAAATAATTATTTAAAACTAATAAAATACATAAAATAAAGAAACTTTAAAATTATTCGCTAAGTGTCCACACAGTCTGTAGAAATGATGCAGGTAGATAATGTGTATAAATATCTCAGTTGCGGCAATACATCCAGATGATTTAACTTCAATTATGGTGTCTGTAGATATTGTATCTAATGGATACAGCGATTGATACAATAGTAACTGGGCAACAGATGAAACAATTTGTAACCTTATATGAGGTTGTGATTCTAGTTCTCTGCACCGCGCGCTACTAGAGACTTGGCAGTCTCAAAAAATGTGCGGCGGCGGTAATTATTTTTTACAGTATTTGAAATGCAATATGGTAAAAGTTGGTACCTATGTTGTATGCTGGGTTGGTCGCCAGACGGGTCCCGGTTTCCCAAGCAGTAACAGCGCTGATAGAGACACGGCTGTCTCACAGGTATGCAGCGGAGATGGTGTATAGTGGAAGCGCTTCTCACATGATAAATCATTTTTAGTTGGTACCTCTATTGTGTTGTTCTGATCATCAGCCGGTCACAATCCCTGGGCAGAGGGTGCGCTGTTAGAAACTTGGCCATCTCAGTTCGTACAGCGGCAATCTAAGGGTACTGCAGCAGTTCTCCTGCAAGCAAGGAAAATGGAAAGCCAGGGATGTTCTCCTGGTGTGGATGATATGTAGTGTCCTGTGATGATTAGCAGGTGCCCTGGATCTTTGTGTATCGCTGTATCCTTGTGGGATTTTGGTGGATGACGCTTAAGATAAATAGTAATTTAAGGTTTGACGCGTTTCAGGTCCTCCATAGGACCTTTCTTCAGCAGCTCAACATGTAATGGTTAGAGACATTTTTGTAGGTTATATATATATATATATATATATATATCAATGAAGAAAATCTGCAGCACTACTTATCCAATACAGCAGCGGGTGCCAGCGCCCCAGACCCGATCAAAGTCCATGTAATATAGATGTAGAAAAAGCGCAGCACTCCTCAATAACGTGAAAAAAGTGGTGGTTTATTGGCTCACATAGCAGCAACGTTTCTGTCCTACCATAGGACCATTTTCAAGCTTAGTGACACAACTCAAGTAGGGAGTATATATACCCAAACATGTGTGTAATCAACATCATAATCAATATAAACAATTATCAAAATAAAGTGCATAAGTGCAAAAAATGCATTGCATTACAAGCAGTGTAAACAGTATCAAAAGTGTACATTCATATTATACAAAGTGCATTACATAAAATGTGCGGTAGATTAAAAACATGCTTGAAAATCTCGTAATACATATAATTGTCTATTAATAACTGCAGCTGATAACAATATTAAATAATGTATAGTAATAAGTGGAGATACCTGTGAGATGCTCCTAAGCATAACAGTATGGCGCCCGCAGCATGGGACGCCGTTCTCGGCGTCTACTATTGCGAGCGACCGAGTTCCGGTCAGGTGAACATGTCACATGACTAACAGCAATCACGTGATGCTGTAGTCATGGAACCCACAGACGCCTGAACTTGCGCCCGTGAGAAGCATATGGATCAGATGGAGAATGGTCTAGAGTGTGAACAGTGCCCTAGGGATGGCACACAATCAATCCCAATGTACAAAGTAATAAGATATTGCACAGAATAGGAGAAATGAAATGAAATAGAGATAAAATAAATTCAAACAAAAACATACTGATAAACGAAAATGTATATAAAAAATAATAGAATAAAATAAAAAATAAAATAAAAATTAATTAAAAATTTAATAAAATTAGTATAAATTGATAAATAAATCAAAAGATACTGGTACACTAAACCAATGTAATTTTTTATTATTAATCTTCTCTCCCTTGGGCTAGGGAAGGAGGATAAAGGCCATCTACTAAAGACCCTCCCTGGTTTGTAGGGCGACCCCGGATGTGTCCAGAAAATGGGTCACCACCCGAGGATGCCAAAGGTTCATCCAACGAACACGAGGTTCTGTTAGGAATCCCCGGTTCGCTGGAGTTCCCACTACAGCCAAATTTGGGAGTGTGCTAATATTTAAATAGCACCATAGACTCATGCATATATAATAATATTTAGGCCAACCTCCAGATGTCAAAATGATAAAAGTAAATGATAAATTAAAATAAAAAAAAAAAATAATGATTATATAAAGTATAAAAATAATGAAAAAACTAAATACAAAGATAAACAAAGAAGGAAAAGGAATTATATTGATAGTTGAAACCAATAGAGCATGTAGTTAGTACATCTGGATTTATTGAGTACCCACTCAGGGTCTTTTTTCTCACTGTTGACCATGTCACCATCTATATATACATCAATATACTTATAAAAACATGAAAATATTAAATAAAAAATATATGAGCAGTCGCACAGGTGTCTTCCACTTTGAGGTTCTGTAAACTGAAAAAAATTAAGAAAAAAAGAAAAGAAAAAAGGAAAATTAGTAAAAATCAATAATAGCAATACATAACAATAATCATATCCATAATCATAATAATGCAGGTCTAAATTGTGTCAAAGGAGTCCTAGCTGAAGTTGTATAAATTTATCAACAGATGTAATTGTTGAAGATTGTCAAGAGGTATGAATAGAGTAAAGGAAATATGCTCACCACTCATATTATATTATATTAAAGTCGACATTAAGACCAGTGGGACGAAGTGTATTCAACTGATGAATCCACCAGAATTCCCTCTGTTTTAACCTTGCCAACCTATCACCACCCCTGTTGGGCTTGGGGACAGATTCTAGTGCCATAAATTTTAAATCCTTGTCAGTGTGTCCTGCTTCAGTGTAATGCTTTGAAACAGGAAGATCCATCCTGTGCTTACGGATGCTGTATCTATGGTTGTTGATGCGCACCTTGAGACTGCATGTGGTTTGACCCACATAAAGCAGTCCACATGGGCACACCAACACATAGACCACCCAACCGGAGTCACACGTCAGGAACTGTCTCAACCGGTATTTTTTCTGTGTTGTGGGATGGGTAAACTCATTGCCCTTCAACATTGAGGGACAGTTGATACACGTGAGGCAAGGAAAGGATCCTTTTCTTTGGGATCCTAGGAAAGTTTGATGACTGACTTTCTGTGAAGGAACCTCTGTTTTTACTAGTTTGTCTCTTAGGTTATATGATCGTCTGTACGACATCAGAGGGTTCGCTCTGAACTCACTGATATTTTTAAAACTATCTCGCATAATAGGCCAGTGTTTATTCAAAATATTAGAAATATGGTTACTATGTGCAGAATAAGTAGAAATGAAAGGAATCCTAGTATGTTTGGCTCTAGTCTTGGGTTTCAAAATATGTGCATTAATGATATCATTAGGATAACCCCTTTGTTGGAAATTAAAGTGTGTAGCTCTTCCTCGGAACCACTCCACAGGAGGTTCCGAGGAAGAGCTACACACTTTTCATGAGTTCTTAAACAATATGGAGGACAACATCAAATTCACTATGACTTATTCCAAACAGGAAGTGAGCTTTCTTGATTTGATGGTCTGCAAAATGGGACAACATCTAAATACTACACTATACTCCTAACCTACAGATAAAAATACTTTGCTCCATTTCCGGAGCTGTCATCCGCGTAAAATGGTTAACTCCTTGCCCTACAGCCAGATGCTGAGAGCAAGGAGGATTGTGGATGACAGTTCCAAGTTAATGGAGACACTAAATGTTATGTCTAGAAATTTCCAACAAAGGGGTTATCCTAATGATATCATTAATGCACATAAAGAGGAGGTACTAGCGCTAGATAGAGAATCTATTTTGAAACCCAAGACTAGAGCCAAACATACTAGGATTCCTTTCATTTCTACTTATTCTGCACATAGTAACCATATTTCTAATATTTTGAATAAACACTGGCCTATTATGCGAGATAGTTTTAAAAATATCAGTGAATTCAGAGCGAACCCTCTGATGTCGTACAGACGATCATATAACCTAAGAGACAAACTAGTAAAAACAGAGGTTCCTTCACAGAAAGTCAGTCATCAAACTTTCCTAGGATCCCAAAGAAAAGGATCCTTTCCTTGCCCCACGTGTATCAACTGTCCCTCAATGTTGAAGGGCAATGAGTTTACCCATCCCACAACACAGAAAAAATACCGGTTGAGACAGTTCCTGACGTGTGACTCCGGTTGGGTGATCTATGTGTTGGTGTGCCCATGTGGACTGCTTTATGTGGGTCAAACCACATGCAGTCTCAAGGTGCGCATCAACAACCATAGATACAGCATCCGTAAGCACAGGATGGATCTTCCTGTTTCAAAGCATTACACTGAAGCAGGACACACTGACAAGGATTTAAAATTTATGGCACTAGAATCTGTCCCCAAGCCCAACAGGGGTGGTGATAGGTTGGCAAGGTTAAAACAGAGGGAATTCTGGTGGATTCATCAGTTGAATACACTGCGTCCCACTGGTCTTAATGTCGACTTTAATATAATATAATATGAGTGGTGAGCATATTTCCTTTACTCTATTCATACCTCTTGACAATCTTCAACAATTACATCTGTTGATAAATTTATACAACTTCAGCTAGGACTCCTTTGACACAATTTAGACCTGCATTATTATGATTATGGATATGATTATTGTTATGTATTGCTATTATTGATTTTTACTAATTTTCCTTTTTTCTTTTCTTTTTTTCTTAATTTTTTTCAGTTTACAGAACCTCAAAGTGGAAGACACCTGTGCGACTGCTCATATATTTTTTATTTAATATTTTCATGTTTTTATAAGTATATTGATGTATATATAGATGGTGACATGGTCAACAGTGAGAAAAAAGACCCTGAGTGGGTACTCAATAAATCCAGATGTACTAACTACATGCTCTATTGGTTTCAACTATCAATATAATTCCTTTTCCTTCTTTGTTTATCTTTGTATTTAGTTTTTTCATAATTTTTATACTTTATATAATCATTATTTATTTTTATTTCAATTTATCATTTACTTTTATCATTTTGACATCTGGAGGTTGGCCTAAATATTATTATATATGCATCAGTCTATGGTGCTATTTAAATATTAGCACACTCCCAAATTTGGCTGTAGTGGGAACTCCAGCGAACCGGGGATTCCTAACAGAACCTCGTGTTCGTTGGATGAACCTTTGGCATCCTCGGGTGGTGACCCGTTTTCTGGACACATCCGGGGTCGCCCTACAAACCAGGGAGGGTCTTTAGTAGATGGCCTTTATCCTCCTTCCCTAGCCCAAGGGAGAGAAGATTAATAATAAAAAATTACATTGGTTTAGTGTACCAGTATCTTTTGATTTATTTATCAATTTATACTAATTTTATTAAATTTTTAATTAAATTTTATTTTATTTTTTATTTTATTCTATTATTTTTTATATACATTTTCGTTTATCAGTATGTTTTTATTTTAATTTATTTTATCTCTATTTCATTTCATTTCTCCTATTCTGTGCAATATCTTATTACTTTGTACATTGGGATTGATTGTGTGCCATCCCTAGGGCGCTGTTCACACTCTAGACCATTCTCCATCTGATCCATATGCTTCTCACGGGCGCAAGTTCAGGCGTCTGTGGCTTCCATGACTACAGCATCACGTGATTGCTGTTAGTCATGTGACATGTTCACCTGACCGGAACTCGGTAGCTCGCAATAGTAGACGTCGAGAACGGCGTCCCATGCTGCGGGCGCCATACTGTTATGCTTAGGAGCATCTCACAGGTATCTCCACTTATTACTATACATTATTTAACATTGTTATCAGCTGCAGTTATTAATAGACAATTATATGTATTACGAGATTTTCAAGCATGTTTTTAATCTACCGCACATTTTATGTAATGCACTTTGTATAATATGAATGTACACTTTTGATACTGTTTACACTGCTTGTAATGCAATGCATTTTTTGCACTTATGCACTTTATTTTGATAATTGTTTATATTGATTATGATGTTGATTACACACATGTTTGGGTATATATACTCCCTACTTGAGTTGTGTCACTAAGCTTGAAAATGGTCCTATGGTAGGACAGAAACGTTGCTGCTATGTGAGCCAATAAACCACCACTTTTTTCACGTTATTGAGGAGTGCTGCGCTTTTTCTACATCTATATATATATATATATATATATATATATATATATATATATATACACATAGCTCCCCCCCTAATTGGTGAGGTGGACATCACATTCAATTAGAGAAAATGGGATAAGAGAAAAGTAAAAAATGGAAATAAAGTACTAATTATGTAAGTTAGCTAAAACTTCTATTTTTTGTGATAAAAACAAGTATAGAGTGAAACTTTTGAAATATAAATAGAATAACATATACTGTGAAATTTAAATAGACTAGCATGTACTATAAAATTTGATGAACACAAATGAACTGGAATTATGTTGAATATGCATTAAAATACAAAAAAATAATAATAAAAATGAAAAGGAGGTGTTTAAATATAGGAATTGCTAGATTGTGTGTAGCCATACATAAATCAGCACTCCGATGTTTCCTTGATCGGGACCCCCTGCCCGACCCCAACATTTTAGGATTCATGAGTCAGAATTTCAACACTATACGTCTTCAGCGTCGCACGATATTAATGTAATTTTACACATATAAATTTTTGGACATATTTTTGAGAATACTTTTGAAAAATTTCAATTTTTTTTTGGGGGGGGGAAATAATTTAGGAGTATTTTTGGAAATATTTTTATATTTATAAATATATTTTATATGTTTGCAACCTATCTTAACTAAATCTGCGGCATTTTTGACATTTTTTGATACACCACCATATGCATTACATACATCATCAAATATAGACACTGACAAATATTTCTATATATGTATGGCTACACACAATCCAGCAATTCCTATATTTAAGCACCTGTTTTAAGACCTCCTTTTCATTTTTATTATTATTATTTTGTATTTTAATGCATATTCAACTTAATTCCAGTTTATTTTTGTTCATCAAATTTTATAGTATATGCTGGTCTATTTACATTTCACAGTATACCTTAGTCTATTTATATTTCAAAAGTTTAGCTCTATACTTGTTTTTATCACCAAAAATAGAAGTTTTAGCTGACTTACATAAATAGTACTTTATTTCCATGTTTTACTTTTCTCTTATCCCATTTTCTCTAATTGAATGTGACGCCCCCTCACCAATTGGGGGGGGGGGGGGGGAGCTATGTGTATATATATAACCTACAAAAATGTAGGTTACATGTTGAGCTGCTGAAGAAAGGTCCTATGGAGGACCTGAAATGCGTCCAGCCTTATACTACTATTTATCCTAAGTGTCATCCACCAAAATCCCACAAGGATACACAAAGACCCTCTGCACCTGCTAATTATCACAGGACACTCTGTGCCATCCACACCAGGAGAACATCGCTGGCTTTCCATTTTCCTTGCTTGGAGGAGAACTGCTGCAGTACCCTCAGATAGAGCCCACCGCTGCCGCTGAACGAACCGAGACGGCCAAGTCTCTAACAGCGCACATCCTCTGCCCAGGAATTGTGACCGGCAGACGATCAGGACAACACAATAGAGGTACCAACTAAAAATTATTTATCATGTGAGAAGCACTTCCACTATACACCATCTCCGCTGCAGACCTGTGAGACAGCCGTGTCTCTAGCAGCGCTGTTACTGCTTGGGAAACCTGGACCCGTCTGGCGACCAACCAAGCATACAACATAAGTATCAACTTTTACCATATTGCATTTCAAATACTGTAACCAGTAGCAACCTGGTGCAGAGAACTAGAATCAAAACCTCATATAAGGTTGTAAATTGTTTCATCTGTTGCCCAGTTACTATTGTATCAATCGCTTTATCTGTTAGATACAATATCTACAGACACCATAATTGAAGTTAAATCATCTGGATTTATTGCCGCAACTGAGATATTTATTCACATTATCTACCTGCATTATTTCTACAGACTGTGTGGACACTTAACGAATAATTTTAAAGTTTTTTCATTTTATGTATTTTATTAGTTTTAAATAATTATTTGCCATATTTTATGCATTGAATATTTTATGTATAGACTATTGAATATATCAGTGTATTTCTGCTGAGCCAAAAGGGCCCTATGGGTCAAAAGACACAAATATTACAAATATCTTATTATCAATAAATTCATTTGTATCTAATATTCATGACTCTGAGCCCCAATTTTTTTTAAATATATTTTGTATAATTTTTGGCGCCTTGGGTACAGGTGTTATTTGGTCAGCCCAAGTCACAGGTTGTCTGGGAGATAAGAGCCTCTCTAATATTTCTTCAGCATAAAAAATTACTCAGTTCTCCCTCAGGTTTTCCCAGGTTACAGTGCATTGAGACATGACATCACTAGTCAGGTATGCAAAGGGAGCCTGTCCTGCTTCAATGGGTGGAGCGACCGCTGGATAGGAGAGAGATAATTTTTCAACAGCTGTAGATACCCTGGTTAGAGAACACTGGTCTTTTAATTGGAATGCAACTCATTTGTGTTTCAATGGGTGGGGTGGCTGATGTGTGACCTCAAACTTACATACATGGTGCTATGGGATGTGTAGTTTGAGAGAACAAAATCCAACAGTAAATACCCAGTTCACAAAAAGATAACCTCAGTGTTATGCTAATCTCACAACATAGGCATTTGGCCCCAAGACAAGCATGGATCCTTCCTAAGCATGCCCATTACTGTCTGGGAGGTGGGTACTAAAATCACTTTACGGTGGATAACCCATTTAAAATAGCATCATCAAATGCATGGTCACGGGAAACTATACAGTTTATAATGCCTTTTTAAAGGGGTTATCCAGGAATCAAAAAACAGTCCTAATTTCTTTCACAGACGGCTCCCTTTCTGTCTCCACTTTGCGTGTGGTATTACAACTTGGCTCCATTCACTTCAATGGAACTAAGCTGCAGAACCACCAACCTGGAGACAAACAGAGAGCGGTCTTTGAGCAAAACTATCTGTTTTTCAATTCATGGATAACCCCTTTAAAGAGGTACTCTGGTGGAAAACTTTTACGTTTTTTTTAAAATAAACTGGTGCCAGAAAGTTAAACATATTTGTAAATTACTTCTATTAAAAAAAATCTTAATCCTTTTAGTACTTTTTAGCTGCAGAGGAAATTCTTTACTTTTTGATTTTTTTTTTTTGTGTTGTCCACAGTTCTCTCTGCTGACCCCTGATGTCCGTGTCAGGAAATTTTCCCAAGGTCAAAGACACTTACTGGCTTTGTAATACTGCCAGGAGTTCTAGGCTTCATATTTGATGTCATTGCCATTTGATCCATGAGCTTTGGCACACCATATTTCAGATTTATACCATTTCTGGGAACAATCACACCCTCTCCACAAAATTGATTATTGTCCATTGTCTAAAAGAATGTTCTGTCAATTTATAATGGCAGCTAGCACTGTCATCCATAGACATGGGTGATTTTATGTGCTCCCCTCTATAAAAGGAATAGGTCTCTGTGGTTAACTACTACTGTTGTATGGAGCACCTATTGTTTGACGATACTACTAAAGTTGACAGGTTTTACCAAAGTTGGTCTGGCTGGTTGAGTTTCAGGGAGGCCTGACTGATAATTGCTGTTAGCTGTTCTTTTTCTTCATCTCTTTTTCGACCTTCTTCTTCACCCATAGCTATGTCTTCTCCTCTTCTGTCCCCATTTTTTCTTCTTCCCACAGTGTTGGCACTCCAGAGTGAAATTGTTATTATTCTATTGCATAAAATGTCATAGCATTATATACGGCTCTTATTGTCTTCACCTTTAGATTTGTTTATTCATTTATTATTTATATTGTTTTTTCATCCACCTTTGAGCTACCTCAATAAAGCTAATTATGAAAAAGTCTGCATACCTTTAGTTCTAAATACTGTGTATTGCCCCCTTTAGGATCAATGATGGCATGCAGTCTTTTCTAATAATTGTCCTTGAATTCTGGCAAGTCATGTAGCTGTCCTTTCGTCTTGGTAAAATGTCTCTGGGTAATGCAGTCTTTGATCATCTTGCATGAACCTCATGTTTGAGATCTCTCTTGAGTGTCTTGATGATATTAACACCTTAAGGACTCAGTGTTTTTCCGTTTTTGCTCTTTAGTTTTTTCTTCCTCACCTTTTAAAAATCATAACGCTTTCAGTTTTCTCCCTACAGACCATTATGATTGCTTGTTTTATGCACTACCAATTTTACTTTGTAATCACATCAGCCATTCCACCACAAAATCTATGGTGAAACAAAATAAGTAAATAAATAAATATATATATATATATATATATATATATATATATATCTCTTTGGGACAAAATTGAAAAACAAAATGCCATTTTGTAAATTTTAGTGACTTCCGTTTCTACCCAGTACACTTTTTGTTAAAACTGAACTTTATATTTATTCTATTGGTCCATACGGTTACAAAGATACCCAAATTATGTAGGTTTTATTTTATTATAATACTTAAAAAAATTATAACTATGTGCACCAAAATGAGTATTTTTAAAATTGTCATCTTCTGACACCTATAACTTTTATTTTTCCATATACGGGAATAAATTGAGGGCAAATTTTTTTGCTTTTGATCTGAAGTTTTTATCGGTACCATTTTTGTTTTGATGGGACTTTTAAAACATTTTTTTAGTGTATACAAAGTGACCAAAAATACTCAATTTTGGATTTTGTAATTTTTTTTTACGTGTACGCCATTGACCGTGGGGTTTATTTAACGTTATATTTTTTATAGTTCGGACATTTTCACATGCGGCAATACCACATATGCTTATGTTTATTTTTCTTTACATATTTTTTTTGTAATAGGAAAAGGGGGGGGGGGTGATTAAAATTTTTACTAGAGAAAGGGTTAAATAATTTTTAATAACTTTTTAAAACTTTTTAAACACTTTTATAGGGGACTATAAAATGCAATCCTTTGATTGCATATACTGTTCAATGCTATGCCATAGCATAGCTTTAATCAGTGTTATCGGCGCTTTGCTGCTCCAGTCTGGATCTCAGGCATGGAGCAATAGATCGCTGATCGGACATAGAGGAAGCAGGTAGGGACCCTCCCCCCGTCCTCGCAGCTGTTTGGGACGCTTTGATTTTACCCGGGCGGTCCTGAACAGCCCGACTGAACTTTCGGGAACGGTTTAGTTTAAATTTAGACACGGTGATCAACTTTGAATGACCATTTGGTGAAAGGGAGATAATTCTGCAGTTATTTGTATTTTTGCAACAGCTGTAGGCACCCTGGTTAGAAAACACTGGTCTTTTGAATGAAATGCAGCTCATTTGTGTTTCAATGGGTGGGGTGGCTAATGTGTGGGAGGGAGAAAAGTGGCAAACCAGGAACTATGGGATTTGTAGTTGAAGAAAAAACTCCAACAGGAAATAGCCAGTTCACAAAAAGATAGCCACAGTGTTGTGGTAATCTCACAACATAACCATTTAGCCCCAAGAAAAGCACAGATCCTTCCTAAGCATGTCCATTACTGTCTGGCGGGTACGTACTAAAATCACCTTATAGTGGATAACCCCTTTAAGGTCAGAACACTGTGATGGTTACTCCAGAAACTTCATCTTTTTCTGTTGTAACCACTAGAGGGTCAACTTGGTCTTGTGCTCTGGGTCATTGTTGTGATGGAAAATTCAAGAGTAGAGATGAGTGAGCCAAATCTGGCGAACCTGGATTCGACCTGAACTTTAGAATTTTTCCAGCTCAGCGAACACTCGCTTGCATAAGCCAGTAAATAGCACAAAAAACCTGAAAGTGTGTTTTTTTTGGCTTACGGAAGAAACAGGGTGGGCATGGGGAGGTGAGATGACGTAGGGAAAGCAGCAGATCACATGATAACCCAGGTCCATCATGTGATTTGCTGCTTACTGTGTCAATCAAGCACAAAGGACAATAGGACACAGCCAGGGACACAGATAAAAGGCCAGTGACATCACCCACAGCATTCAGAGCGCTGGGAACTTCTGCAGAGAGCAGACAGAGAGAGAGCCAGACAAAGGGACAGTTAGTGGTTAGAAAGATAGAGACTGAGATACAGATTACAAAGAGAGGAAAAATAGGGACAGTTAGTGATTAGAAAGAGAGACCTTGTGTGTGTGTGTGTGTGTGAACAGAATTCAATCCCCATACAAAAAGAATCATATAGGTGCACCTATACACCAAAACAGCATATAGGGACATCCTAATCACAGCCTCTGAAGGGCTCATCTTTTGCTACCACAAATTCACAGCCTTTTTCAAGGCTCATACCTGCATATACCTGAATTGAATAAAGTTCCTGAACCAGCTCCAGTAAAATGCATTGATCTGTGGCACCCACCCACAAAGCCTATTCAAGTGGAACCTAGTGGAATAGATTTCTACAAACACCTTCAGTACGCATTGTGCTGTCATCCCTGCCACCCAAAAAGCGCGATTAAGTTACATGTATCTAGCCTGGAGGGTTGTACGATTCTAGTGCATTTAAAGGGGTATTCAAGGCAAAAACTTTTTTTTATATATATCAACTGGCTCCGGAAAGTTAAACAGATTTGTAAATTACTTCTATTAAAAAATCTTAATCCTTTCAATAGTTATTAGCTTCTGAAGTTTTCTGTCTAACTGCTCAATGATGATGTCACGTCCCGGGAGCTGTCCATGATGGGAAAATATCCCCATAGGAACTGCACAGCTCCCGGGATGTGAGTCATCAGAAAGCAGTTAGACAGAAAAAAACAACTCAACTTCAGAAGCTAATAACTATTGCAAGGATTAAGATTTTTTTAATTGAAGTAATTTACAAATCTGTTTCCGGAGCCAGTTGATATATAAAAAAAAGTTTTGGCCTGGAATACCCCTTTAATATTGTTCTGCAAACACCTTCAATACTCATTGTGCTGTCTTCTCTGTCACCCAAAAATCATGTTTAACCCCTTAAGGACACGGCCCATTTTGGCCTAAAGGACACAGGCAATTTTATTTTTGCATTTTCGCTTTTTTCTCCTCACCTTCTAAAAATCATAACTCTTTTATATTTTCATCCACAGACACATAGGAGGGATTTTTTTGCGCAACCCGTTGTCCTTTGTAATGACATCAATCACTTTACCTTAACCCCTTAAGGACTCAGGGTTTTTCAGTTTTTGCACTTTCGTTTTTTCCTCCTTACCTTTTAAAAATCATAACCCTTTAAATTTTCCACCAAAAAATCCATATTATGGCTTATTTTTTGCGTCGACAATTCTACTTTGCAGTGAAATTAGTAATTTTACCCAAAAATGCACGGCAAAACGGAAAAAAAAATCATTGTGCGACAAAATCAAAGAAAAAACGCCATTTTGTAATTTTGGCGGGCTTCCGTTTCTACGCAGTGCATTTCGGAAAAAATTACACCTTATCATTATTCTGTAGGTCCATACGGTTAAAATGATACCTTACTTATATAGGTTGGATATTGTCGTACTTCTGGAAAAAATCATATCTACATGCAGAAAAATGTATACGTTTAAAAATGTCATCTTCTGACCCCTATAACTTTTTTTTTTTTCACGTACAGGGCGATATGAGGACTAATTTTTTTGTGCCGTGATCTGAAGTTTTTATCGGTATGATTTTTGTTTTGATCAGACTTTTGATAACTTTTATTAATTTTTTAATGGTATAAAAAGTGACCAAAAATGCGCTTTTTTTGCGCGTACGCCATTGACCGTTCGGTTTAATTAATTATATATTTTTATAGTTCGGACATTTACGCACGCGGCGATACCACATATGTTTATTTTTTTTTTTTTTACACTGTTTTATTTTTTTATGGGAAAAGGGGGGTGATTCAAACTTTTATTAGGGAAGGGGTTAAATGACCTTTATTAACACTTTTTTGTAACTTTTTTTTGCAGTGTTATAGGTCCCATAGGGACCTATAACACTGCACACACTGATCTTTTACACAGATCACAGGCATGTATTAACACGCCTGTGATCAGTGTTGTCGGCGCTTGACTGCTCCTGCCTGGATCTCAGGCACGGAGCAGTCATTCGCCGATCGGACACCGAGGAGGCAGGTAAGGGCCCTCCCGGTGTCCTGCAAGCTGTTTGGGATGCTGCGATTTCACCGCGGCGGTCCCGAACAGCCCGACTGAGTAGCCGGGTCACTTTCACTTTCGCTTTAGAAGGGTTAAAGGGTTAATACCGAACATCGCCGTGATCGGCGATGTGTCGTATTAGCCGCGGGTCCCGGCCGTTGAAGAGCGCCGGGACCGACGCGAAATGATTTTAAGGGGTTAAAATGTATGGCCCAACGAAAAATAATATTATTTATGTGTGGAAATTGAAATGAAAATCGCAATTTCGGAAAGGTTTAGTTTTCACACTGTACACTTACGGTAAAAATGACATGCTTTTTTATTCTGTGGGTCAATACGATTCAAATGATACCCATTGTATATGCTTTTCTATTATTGTGCGGCTTAAAAAAAAATCTCAAACTTTTTAAATCAAATTTGTATGTTTAATCACTTAAGGACGCAGGGCGTACAGGTACGCCCTCGTTCCCAAGTCCATAAGAACTCAGGATGTCCTGAGTCCCGCTAACGGGGTTTAAAGAAGAACTACGGGATTGAAAAATTTATCTTAAGGATAGGGGGTAAGTTTCAGATCGCGGGGGGTCCGACCGCTGGGCCCCCCGCAATCTCCCGTACGGGGCTCCGCCTCTCTGGTTAGAGAGGGCGTGTTGACCACCGCACAAAGCAGCGGCCGACACGCCCCCTCCATACACTGCTATGGGAGAGCCAGAAATTGCCGAAGCGCTCCCATAGCAGTAAATGGAGGGTGCGTGTCAGCCGCCGCCTCGTGCGGTGGTCGACACACGCTCTCTATGCAGAGAGCCGCGGCCCCGTACGGGAGATCTGAAACTTATCCCCTATCCTTACGATAGGGGATAAAATGTTAAATCCCGTAGTTCTCCTTTATAACCGTTCTCACGAGCGGAGAACGGGACCCTGTTGTTACGGGCAGCCAGGACCCACGGCTAATGCCGGGCACCGCCGATCGGGCTGATGCCCAGCATTAACCCTTTAGACGCCGCAATCAAAGTTGATCAAGACGTCTAAAGTGAAAGTAAAACTATCCCGGCAGCTCAGTGCAGCTGATCGGGACTTTCGCAACAGATGTCCAAATGAGCTTACTGGATGATTGGAGGGTCCTCACCTGCCTCCTCGTCGTCCGATCGGCGATCTACTGCTCCATGCCTGCTCAGCAGGCTGGAGCAGCAGAGCGCCGATAACACTGATCAATCCTATGCTATGGCATAGCATTGATCAGTGTATGCAATCAAAAGGTTGCATGGTATAGCCCCCTAAGGGGGATTAAAAAAAATAAGTGGTAAAAAATAAGTGAATAAATGTGAATAAGTCCCCCCTAATAAAAGTTTGAATAACCCCGCTTTTTCTTTTTTTAAAATAAAATAACGTAATAAAAAAAATATATGTGGTACCACCGCGTGCGTAAATGTCCAAACTATTAAAATATTAGGTCAAGCCGCACAGTTGATGGGGTACACGTAAAAAAATACCAAAGTCCAAAATTGTGAATTTTTGCTCACTTCATATACCATAAAAATATTAATAAAAAGCAATCACAAAGTCCCATCAAAACAATGGTACCAATAAAAAAAATACAGAGCCCCGTACGCGGAAAAATAAAAAAGTTATAGGGGTCAGAAAATGACAATTTGAAACATACAAATTTACATAAATTGGATATCCCTGTAACCGTATGGACCTACAGAATAAAGATAATGTGTAATTTTTACTGAAAAGTGCATTGCGTAGAAACGAAAGCCGTAAAAAGTGGCGTTTTTCTTTCATTTCCCCCCACAAATAGTTTTTTTGTTTCGCCGCAGATTATGTTATAAAATAAGTAATGTCATAATAATGTAAAATTGGTGATGCAATAAACAAGCCCTTATATGGGCCTGTAGGTGCAAAATTGAACGCGTTATGATTTTTAGAAGATGAGGAGTAAGAAACAAAAGTGCAAAAATGAAGATTGTTTTGAGTCCTTAAGGTGAAAATGGGCTCAGTCCTTAACCACTTAAGGACCTAGGGTGTATGAATACGCCTTGACGTCCTGGTACTTAAGGACCCAGGGCGTATCCATACGCCCGTGGGAATTTCGGTCCCCGCCGCGCACGCAAAACTACAACTCCTAGCATGCCCAAACAGCTGTCTGGGCATGCTGGGAGTTGTAGTTTTGCAACATCTGGAGGGTCACAGTTTGGAGATCACTGTGCACTGGTCTAAAAACTGTAACACTCCAGATGTTGCAAAACTGCAAATTCCAGCATGCCCAGACAGCAATCAGCTGTCTCGGCACACTGGGAGTTGTAGTTGGGTGCCTCCAGCTGTTCCATAACTACATCTCCCAGCATGCCCTTCGGTGATTAGTACATGCTGAGAGTTGCAGTCTTGCAACAGCTGGAGGCACACTGGTTGGAAAATACTGAGTTAGGTAACAGAACCTAATTGAGGGTTTTCCAACCAGTGTGCCTCCAGCTGTTGCAAAAGTACAACTTCCAGCATGCACGGTCTGTCAGTAATGCTGGGAGTTGTAGTTTTGAAACAGCTGGAGGTTTGCCCCCCCCCCATGTGAACATACAGGTTACATTCACACAGACAGGTTTACAGTAAATTTCCTGGTTCAAGTTTGGGCTGCAGCAAATTTTTCGCTGCAGTGCAAACTCCTAGCGGGAAACTCACCGTAACCCGACAGTGCGAAAGTATCCTAAAAACAATACACTACACTAACACATAATAAAGGGTAAAACACAACATATACACCCCCGTACACTGTCCCCCCCAATAAAAATGTAAAACGTCTTGTACGGCAGTGTTTCCAAAACGGAGCCTCCAGCTGCTACAAAACAACAACTCCCAGCATTTCTGGACAGCCACTGACTGTTCAGGCATGCTGGGAGTTTAGCAACAGCTAGAGGCACCCTGTTTGGGAATCACTGGCGTAGAATACCCCTATATCTACCCCTATGCAATCCCTAATTTAGTCCTAAAATGAGCATGGCGCTCTCTCATTTCAGAGCCCTGTCGTATTTCAAGGAAACAGTTTAGGGTCACATATGGGGTATTACCCTACTCGGGTACAAATTTTGGGGGGCTTTTTCTCCTTTTACCCCTTATGAAAAGGAAAAGTTGGGGGCTACAACAGCCTGTTAGTGTAAAAAAATAAAAAAATTTACACTAACATGCTGGTGTTGCCCCATACTTTTTATTTTCACAAGCGGTAAAAGGAAAAAAAGACCCCCCAAATCTCTAACACAATTTCTCCTGAGTACGGAAATACCCCATATGTAAGCGTAAAATGCTCTGCGGACGCACAACAAGGCTCAGGAATGAGAGCGCACCATGTACATTTGAGGCCTAAATTGGTGATTTGCACAGGGGTGGCTGATTTTACAGCAGTACTGACATAAACGCAAAAAAATAAATACCCACATGTGACCCCATTTTGGAAACTACACCCCTCACGGAACGTGACAAGGGGTATAATGAGCTTTAACACCCCACAGGTGTTTGATGAATTTTCATTAAAAATGGATGGGAAAAAAAAAAAATAATAATAATAATTCACTAAAATGCTAGTGTTACACTAAATTTTTCATTTTCACAAGGGAAAATAGCAAAAAAGCCTCCCAAAATTTGTAACCCCATTTCTTCTGAGTTAGAGCATACCCCATATGTGAATGTAAAGTGCTCTGCGGGCAAACTACAATGCTCAGAAGAGAAGGAGCGCCATTGGGATTTTGAAGAGAAAATTTGTCCAGAATTGAAGGCCATGTGTGTTTACAAAGCCCCCATAGTGCCAGAACAATGGACCCCCGACACATATGACCCCATTTTGGAAACTACACCCCTCATGTAATGTAATAAGGGGTACAGTGAGAATCTACGCCCCACTGGTGTCTGACAGATTTTTGGAACAGTGGTCCGTAAAAATGAATAATTACAATTTTAATTTGCACAGCCCACTGTTCCAAAGATCTGTCAAACGCCAGTGGGGTATAAGTACTCACTGCACCCCTTATTAAATTCTGTGAAGGGTGTAGTTTCCAAAATGGGGTCACATGTGGGGGGGGGGGGTGTCCACTGTTCTGGCACCACGGGGGGCTTTGTAAACGCACATGGTCCCTGACTACCATTCCAAACAAATTCTCTTTCCAAAAGCTCAATGGCGCTCCTCCTCTTCTGAGCATTGTAATTCACCAGCAGAGCACTTGACGTCCACACATGGGGTACTTCCATACTCAGAAGAAATGGGGTTACAAATTTTGGGGGTCATTTTCTCCTATTACCCCTTTTTAAAATTTAAAATTTAGGGAAAAAACTGCATTTTAGTAAAAAAAAAAGTTTTTTCATTTACACATCCAACTTTAACAAAAAGTCGTCAAACACTTGTGGGTAGTTAAGGCTCACTGTATGCCTTCTTACGTTCCTTGAGGGGTGTAGTTTCCAAAATAGTATGCCATGTGGGTATTTTTTGCTGTTCTGGCACCACAGGGGCTTCCTAAATGCGACATGCCCCCAAAAAAACATTTCAACAAAAGTTGCTTTCATAAAGCCAAATGTGGCTCCTTCTCTTCTGAGCATTGTAGTTCGCCAGCAGAGCATTTTACGTCCTAACATGGGGTATTTCCATACTCAGAAGAGATGGGGTTACAAATTTGGGGGGACATTTTCTCCCATTACCCTTTGTAAAAATGATAAATTTGGGGAAAAAACTGCACTTTAGTGAAATTTTCTTTCCATTTACACATCCGATTTTAACGAAAAGTTGTCAAACACCTGTGGGGTGTTAAGGCTAACTGGACCCCTTGTTACGTGCCTTGAGGGGTGTAGTTTCCAAAATGGTATGCCATGTGGGGTTTTCTGCTGTTCTGGCACCATAGGGGCTTTCTAAATGTGACATGCCCCCCAAAAACCATTTCAGAAAAATTCACTCTCCAAAATCCCCTTGTCGCTCCTTCCCTTCTGAGCCCTCTACTGCGCCCGCCGAACACTTGACATACACATATGAGGTATTTCCTTTCTCGAGAGAAATTGAGTTACAAATTTTGGGGGCTTTTTCTCCTATTACCACTTGTAAAAATTCAAAAACTGGGTCTACAAGAACATGCGAGTGTAAAAAATGAAGATTTTGAATTTTCTCCTTCACCTAAAGGGTTAACACACTTACTTAATGTCATTTGATATACTTTGAGGGGTGCAGTTTTTATAATTGGGTCATTTGTGGGGTATTTCTAATATGGAGGCCCTTCAAATCCCCTTCAAAACTGAACTGGTCCCTGAAAAATTTCGATTTTGAAAATTTTGTGAAAAATTGGAAAATTGCTGCTGAACTTCGAAGCCCTCTGATGTCTTCCAAAAGTAAAAACGTAAACTTTATGATGCAGTCATAAAGTAGACATATTGTATATGTGAATCAATGTATAATTTATTTGGAATATCCATTTTCCTTATAAGCAGAGAGCTTCAAAGTTAAAAAAAAATGCAAAATTTTCAATTTTTTCATCAGATTTTGGAATTTTTCACCAAGAAATGATACAAGTATCGACAAAATTTTACCACTAACATAAAGTAGAATATGTCACGAAAAAACATTCTCGGAATCAGAATGAAAGGTAAAAGCTAGAGATGAGCGAAATTACAGTAAATGCGATTCGTCACGAACTTCTCGGCTTGGCAGTTGATGACTTATCCTGCATAAATTAGTTCAGCTTTCAGGTGCTCTCGTGGGCTGGAAAAGGTGGATACAGTCCTAGGAGACTCTTTCCTAGGACTGTATCCACCTTTTCCAGCCCACCGGAGCCCCTGAAAGCTGAACTAATTTATGCAGGATAAGTCATCAACTGCCGAGCCGAGAAGTTCGTGACGAATCGAATTTACTGTAAGTTCCCTCATCTCTAGTAAAAGCATCCCAGAGTTATTAATGCTTGAAGTGACAGTGGTCAGATGTTTAAAAAATGGCCGGGTTCTTAAGGTATATTTGGGCCGGGTCCTTAACCCCTTAACGACGCAGGACGTATATTTACGTCCTGCACCGGCTCCCGCGATATGAAGCGGGATCGCGCCGCAATCCCGCATCATATCGCGTCGGTCCCGGCGCTCATCAACGGCTGGGACCCGCGGCTAATACCACACATCGCCGATCGCGGCGATGTGCGGTATTAACCCTTTAGAAGCGACGGTCAAAGCTGACCGCCGCTTCTAAAGCGAAAGTGAAAGTGACCCGGCTGCTCAATCGGGCTGTTTGGGACCGCCGCGGTGAAATCACGGCGTCCCGAACAGCTGGCAGGACACCGGGAGGGCCCTTACCTGCCTCCTCGGTGTCCGATCAGCGAATGACTGCTCCGTGCCTGAGATCCAGGCAGGAGCAGTCAAGCGCCGATAACACTGATCACAGACGTGTTAATACACACCTGTGATCAGGATGAGAGATCAGTGTGTGCAGTGTTATAGGTCCCTATGGGACCTATAACACTGCAAAAAAAAATGTAAAAAAAAAGTGTTAATAAAGGTCATTTAACCCCTTCCCTAATAAAAGTTTGAATCACCCCCCTTTTCCCATAAAAAAAATAAAACAGTGTAAAAAAAAATAAATAAACATTTGTGGTATCGCCGCGTGCGTAAATGTCCAAACTATAAAAATATATCATTAATTAAACCGTACGGTCAATGGCGTACGCACAAAAAAATTCCAAAGTCAAAAAAAGCGCATTTTTGGTCACTTTTTATACCATTAAAAAATGAATAAAAAGTGATCAAAAAGTCCGATCAAAACAAAAATCATACCGATAAAAACTTCAGATCACGACGCAAAAAATGAGTCCTCATACCGCCCCATACGTGGAAAAATAAAAAAGTTATAGGGGTCAGAAGATGACATTTTTAAACGTATAAATTTTCCTGCATGTAGTTATGATTTTTTCCAGAAGTGCGACAAAATCAAACCTATATAAGTAGGGGATCATTTTAACCGTATGGACCTACAGAATAATGATAAGGTGTAATTTTTACCGAAATATGTACTGCGTAGAAACGGAAGCCCCCAAAAGTTACAAAATGGCATTTTTTCTTCAATTTTGTCGCACAATGATTTTTTATTCCGTTTCGCCGTGCATTTTTGGGTAAAATGACTAATGTCACTGCAAAGTAGAATTGGCAATGCAAAATATAAGCCATAATATGGATTTTTAGGTGGAAAATTGAAAGGGTTATGATTTTTAAAAGGTAAGGAGGAAAAAACGAAAGTGCAAAAACGGAAAAACCCTGAGTCCTTAAGGGGTTAAAGGGGTACTCTGGTGAAAAACTTTTTTTTTTTAAATTCAACTGGTGCCAGAAAGTTAAACAGATTTGTAAATTACTTCTATTAAAAAATCTTAATCCTTCCTGTACTTATTAGCTGCTGAATACTACAGTGGAAATTATTTTCCGTTTGAAACACAGAGCTGTCTGCTGACTTCATGAGCACAGTGCTCTCTACTGACATCTCTGTCCATTTTAGGAAATGTCCAGGGTAAAAGGAAATCCCCATAGCATAAGCTATAACATATGCTGTTCTGGACAGTTCATAAAATGGACAGAGATGTCAGCAGAGAGCACTGTGCTCGTGATGTCAGCAGACAGTTCTGTGTTTCAAAAAGAAAATAATTTCTTCTGTAGTATTCAGCAGCTAATAAGTATAATAAGTACAGGAAGGATTAAGATTTTTTAATAGAAGTAATTTACAAATCTGTTTAACTTTCTGGCACCAGCTGATTTAAAATAAATAAATGAAGTTTTTCACCGGAGTACCCCTAAGGGGTTTCAATCACTCTATTTTTATCACCTATAACTTTCTAATTTTTCCACATTCGGGGTTGTATGAGGGTTAAATTTTTGTGCCGTGATCTGTACTTTTTATTGGTACTACTTTGCGTATATGTGACTATTTGATTTTTATAAATTTTTTTGGAATCTGATGTCACAAAAATGCAGCAGTTTTTGACTTTTTATTTTTACATTTACACTGTTCACTATATGGGATCATTAACATTATATTTTGATATTTCGGACATTTACGCATTTGGCGATACCAAATATGTTTATTATTTGTTTTTACGCTTTTTGGGATAAAATGGGAAAAAGGCCATTTAAATTTTTAATGGGGGAGGGGCTTTTTCACATTTTTTAAAAACTTTTTTAAACTATTTTTTTTTACACTTTCATAGTCCCCGTTGGGGATTATTATAGCAATCATTAGATTGCATATACTGAACAGTGCTATACTTAGGCATAGCACTGATCAGTATTATCGGCAATCTTCTTCTCTGGTCTGCTTGATGTCAGACCAGAGCAGATGACCCTGGGATGACAGCAGAAGGCAGTTGAGGGGACCTCAGTCTGCCACCTAGGATGATTGGATCCCTGCGGCAGTGCCGTGGGCAAACCGATTATCCATTTTAATGACCACATTGCCGCAGCCGATCTGTATTGATCACAGCATCTAAGAGATTAATCGCAGACATTAGCACGATCGCTGATGTCCACCATTATCGGCTGGTCCCTGGGTGCTGCACCGGGACCTCCTGTGTATGATGCGAGCACCAGTCCGTTGCTCATGTATAGGATATAAATGTACGTCCTGGTGCATTAAGTACCAGGGCATCAGGACGTACATTTACATCCTATGTCGTTAAGGGGTTAAGTTACACATATCTAACCTGTAGTGTTATATTGTTCCTTAAACACCTTTAGTACTCATTGGGGGACATGTATCAAAGATTTTACCCCTGTTTTGTGTGTATTTTTTTTGCGCAAAATGTTGCGCAAGCGCTTTTTTCCCCCATTTTTTTTGCGCACGTTTTGGTAGAGCATATCCTCCAGATGTGGCTGAATCAGGGTACCTTGGAGTGACATCTATAGTACACATGGATTTATTACCTGCGTTCTTTTCCTTTGCACCAAAAATTTTGACACAAGTGCGTCTTTTTCCCCATAAATATAAGCCAACTGTAACTGCACGTAGCGAAATCCTTTCTATTTCAGAAGTAAAGTTCTACTAAGGAACCACCAGAATGTTTTTACTTTCCTATCTCAATTCCTCCTTTGGTTTGCTTTATATTGCTTTTTACTCCTTGGTTATTCCAAAGCACTTTTAAAATAATTTGCATATAGAATATTTGTTTCCAGTTCAGTTATTCATTAGATCACTTGTATATTGGTATTGTTATTTTATGATCCAACAATTTAATACATTTACTTAGGAAATGTTTGATATCTTACTTATCATTGAACAAGCTCCGTCACATTAAAATAGCTTTGTAATCCACTTAAAACTGTTGATCATTCTCCTTTTATTTTTACAATTTACTGCTTTCCGTTATACTTTTCCGCAGCGCCCGGTAAGATGGTGGCTATCACTGATAGCCAGCCATCTTACCATTTGACCATCTGGGCATGATGGGAGTTGTAGTTTTGCAACATCTGGAGGGCCACAGTTTGGAGACTACTGTATAATGGTCTCCAATCTGTGCTCTTCCAGATGTTCCAAAATTACAAATCTCAGCATGCCCACTCTGTCGAGGCATGCTGGGAGTTGTAGTTCTGTAACATCTGGAAGACCACAGATTGGAGACCATTATACAATGGTCTACAAACTGTGGACCTCCAGCTGTTGCAAAACTACAACTCCCAGCATGCCCAGACTGCCCAAGCATGCTGGGAGTTGTAGTTCGTCAACATCTGACCCTTCAGATATTGCCAAAATACAACTTCCAGCATGTCTGGCCATGCTGGGAATTATAGTTTTGCAACAGCTGGAGGCACACCAGTTGGGAAACATTGTTGGTTTCCTAACTCTTTTTCCCAACCCGTGTGCCTCCAGCTGTGCCTCCAAACTATAACGCCCAGCATGTACTGACAGACCATGCATGCTGGGAATTGAAGTTGTGCAACAGCTGGAGGCACACTGGTTTGGAAACACTAAGTTAAGTAAAAAACTTTCAAGTGTTTTGCAACCAGTGTGCCTTCAGCTGTTGCATAACTACAACCCTCAGCATGCACGGACTGCCAAAGGGCATGCTGGGAGTTGTAGCAGTATTACTCCAGCTGTTGCATAACTACAAGTTCCAGCATGTCCTTCTGCTGTCACTGCATGCTGAGATTTGAAGTTTTTGCAACAGCTGAAGGCACACTGGTTGTGAAACACTGAGTCTGTTTCCGTGTTTCGCAACCAGTGTGCCTCCAGCTGTTGCAAAACTACAACTCCCAGCATGCACGGACAGCCAAAGGGCATGCTCGGAGTTGTAGTTTTGAAACAGCTGGATGTTTCCCCCCCCCTCCCTCCAATGTGAATGGACAGGGTACACTCACATGGGCAGAGGTTTACAGGGAGTGCTGCAAGATTGAGATGCAGCAAACTCGCTGTCAACCCCCGCCCGTGTGACTGTACCCTAAAAACACTACACTACACTTAAATAAAATAAGTAAAAAACACTATATATACACATACCGCTACACAGCCCCCCTCCCCTCCCCAATAAATATGAACAACGTCTGGTACGGCACTGTTTCCAAAATCCAGCCTCCAGCTGTTGCAAAACAACTCCCAGTATTGCCTAACAGCCATTGACTGTCCAGGCATGTTGGGAGTTTTGCAACAGCTGGAGGCACCCTGTTTGGGAAACACTGGCATAGAATACCCCTATGTCCACCCCATGCAAAACCCTAATTTAGGCCTCAAATGCGCATGGAGCTCTCACTTTGGAGCCCTGTCGTATTTCAAGGCAACATTTTAGGGTCACATATGGGGTATCGCCGTACTCGGAAGAAATTGCCTTACAGATTTTGGGGGGCTTTTTCTCCTTTTACCCATTATGAAAAGGAACAGTTGGAGTCTACACCAGTATGTTAGTGTATAAAAATAATATTATTTACACTGACATGCTGGTGTTGCCGCATACTTTACATTTTCACAAGAGGTAAATGGAAAAAAAACCAAACCATTTTTTGGGACACGATTTAGCCAGAGTACGGAGATACCACATATGTGGGCGCAAAGTGCTCTGCAGGCGCACAACAAGGCCCATAAGGTAGAGTGCACCATGTACATTTGAGGTGATTTGCACAGGGCTGTCACAGATGTTAAATGAAGAATAAGGACATTGGTATAATTGATGTGTTATAATTGGGTGCAAAAAGTGGTATTATTGTAAGATTAAAACTCTACATAATGAAGAAAAAAAATTCTAAAACTAATAACGAGGACACACTTACTGTTTAGGTGCAGATACGCTGCAGACAATGCTCCTACTAAATAGAGCTGCGGTGTAAATTTATGCTCTGAGGAGAATTCTAAATTTAAACGCTATTCAAGAAAGTAGCTGCACAAGAATGATAAATTTAACGCAGCTGCACCAAATTTAGACAACAGGCAGAGGGGTAAAAAACTTCTATTATACACTGGAAATGATACATGTCCCCCATTGTGGTGTCTCCTCTGCCACCCAAAAAGCGTGTTGAAGTTACAAGTATCTAGCCTGTAGTGTTATACGTTTCTGGTGCATTTAATATTGTTCCACAAATATCTTCAGTACCCATCATGCTGTCTTTCTACTACCAAAAAAGCATGTTTAAGTTACACGTATCGAGCCTGTAGTGTTATACGGTTCTGGTGCATTTAATATTGTTTTGCAAAAACCTTCAGTACTCAAGATACGTCAGCAAGGAAAACAGTGTCATTGGGGATGTGATGACTCTGACGGCGATGATAGTAGAAGGAGGGATGGAAGAGACTTCACGTCTTGATGGCAGCAGTACAGATGTTCTCCTTGAGGAGAAGGAGTTTGATGAGGAGGTAGTGGGACCTTAGGAGGAGGAATTTGAAGATGGACTCTATGGAAGAGAGAGGGGATGAGGACCTTACACAAGGCGACACTGATGAGGATGAGGAGAAGCATAACCAACCTTGGCAGTATAGGACAGAGGTGGAACAATCTGGGCCCTCAGAAAAGCTGGCAAGCATGGCTAGGTGTATGTTTTCCTGCTATAACAATAACAAACATATTGTGGGCATGAAGGGAAGAGAAGAGTACTGGATAGCTACCCTCTTAGACCCTCGGTATGAACCCAAAATGGCAGAATTTTTCTCTCCTTCTGAGGAGGTTACATTTTATTTGTATAAGGAGAAGCTACGCAGCCAGCTTGCCACGGCTTTTCAGCAACAAACACCTGCTGAACGGGGGTCCAGTCTCAGCTCTCCGGAGAGTCATTGCTCCATTACCTCTGCCAGCACAACCCCAGCAAGAGGCAGGAGCCTCATCAGCAGCAGTAGTGGCATCTTGATGTTTAAGCACATAATGGCAAAGTTTCTGCATTCTGTATGCTCCCCTGACATAAGTCATGAAAGGAATGTAAATCACCACCTTAAGAACCAGGTTGAGGCCTACCACAGCTGTGCCCTTTCTCTAACAGACACCATCAGCCCAGTCCCCATGGACTTCTGGCTCCCCAGATTAGACCATTGGCAATAACTTGCCCAGTTTGCCTTGAGTGTTCTGTCTTGTCCACCCTCTAGTTTCCCTTTGGAGAGAGTGTTCATCGCAGCAGGCGGTGATTTTCAGACAGCAGTGCGGATAAACTGACTAAAATGAATCAGGCATAGATCAGCAAGGAATTTAAACCACCTGTGCCAGATGCCACTGATTAGGCAATACTACCACCACCCCTGCTTGATGCTAGGGACATCAATCTGCCATTTCATGCTGTACGCTAGTGACATCTGTCTGCCATCTCATGCTGTTTGCTAAGGACATCAGTCTGCCAGCTCATGCTGTACACTATTAAAATCTGTCTTCCACCTCATGCTGTACTCTATTAAAATCAGTCAGCCACCACCTGCTGTATGTTGGATACTACTAGTAATGCCAATTTACCATCACCCTACTTCCAGCCAGGCCTACACATACACAACCCATCATTCCCAGAAAAGGGATAATTTTTTTGGCTTTTCATGCAAGAGCTATTTCTTCTTCAGTCTTTATTGTTTTAGAACGCCAATTCTGTTGCTACTCCCAAAAAAGGGAATATTTGGGGAATGCTTAGGAAAATCCATGATGTCTTCTTCACTTGCTAGACTAACAACCTCTTGCTATTAACAACAATGGATCATGTCCCCATAACTGAGCCTTAAAAACACTTTAAAACCACTTGAATACATTCTTAACAGTGTGAGACAGGGGTTTAGAGGTGTTAGGCAGTGTCATAAACATGCTTATTTCATTACCAGTTTGAGTTAAACTGAGCCAACCCGAAGTCCCGATTTCCGATACTCCGAACTGAACTTTTCAAAAGTTCTCTCATCTCTATCCAAGAGGGCCCAATGCTCATCCTCTGTGCAGAAGAAAGTCAGTATTTTCTGCATTCATCTTTTCATCAGTTTTCACATGATTGCACGTGTCTTTAGGGACCCCCCCCCAAACATCAGTGACCACCACCATGCTTCACAGTGGGGATGGGTTCTTTTTTTTCTATAGTCCTTGTGGATCCGTCTACAAACATAGCACCTATGGGTATGACTGTAAAGCTCTATTTTGGTCTCATCACTCCAATACAGTATGCCAGAAGCTGTTAGACATGTCAAGGTGTTGCCAGACATATTGTAACCAGGCTTTTTGTGGCATTGGTGCAGTAAAGGCTTCTTTCTGTTAACATGACCATGCAGCTAATTTTTTTTATCAAAGTATTGTCGTATTGGGCTCCTTAAAGCAACCACTTACCTTTTCCCAGAGCAGCCCCTATTTCTCCTAAGGTTACAGTTGAGGATTTTCCATTGAATCCTATTCAGTTGTGACTGAAATCTCACTTGGGCTACCTGTCCTTGGCTTATTATTTGATATCTTTTTATATTCTTTTCTTTATAAAGTTTCATTACCTTATTACACAAGTCTTTTAACTCAGTATCTAGCTTGTTCAGTGTATACATGTGATTCACTAACTGTAATTTAAAAAACAATGATTAATATACCTTCCCGGTGAACTCTATAAAGTGAACTCTATTGTCTACTCTCCCCTGGCATTTTACATGCTGGTCCTAATCAAAATCCCACTGCCAATAAATTAATTTATTAGTGGCAGCCCACAGCCATGTTTTGAAATCTAGGTTCCATCTACAATTTATACTAGGCTATCCTCCACTTAGTGAGGGAGATGAAAAAAGCCAAAGAGTCACATATTTTTGCGTAACCAAGTGTTTTTGCAAAAACTTCTTTGCCAAACCACAGGCATAAATGTAGCTTACATCCCACTAGGCCCCTCTTTACTTATCAGCTGCTATATGCTCCACAGGAAGTTCTTTACTTATAGGTTAGATTTGCTATGGGGATTTGCTCCTGCTCTGGACAGTTCCTCACACTGACAGGTGTCAGCAGAGAGCACTGTGGTCAACCTGATAAGAAATTCAAAACAAATTCAAAAAGAAAAGAACTTCCTGTGCAGCTGATAAGTACTGGAAAGAGGAAGATTTTTTAACAGAAGTAATTTACAAATCTGTTTATCTTTCTGGCACCAGTTGATTTAAAACATTTTTTTTCCACCGGAGTACTACTTTAAGATGTCACAACTGAACAGCTTAAGATCTTAAAAACATTTAAAATGTTTTAAAAGTGGCAGATCAGACACATTTCAGCAACTGCAAGGCCATACCTGTCTTTTCCATTACAATTTAGGAGGAGAGTGATCTTCATGCATATATTCCAATATCATTAAAAATTCCTCTCTTTCGTGTCACCATAGGTAGGAATTTTCTTGTAACATCCCTCTATAAAAAAAAAAAGTCTAAGCAATACTACAAAGTCGTACTGCTCCAGCTTGTACATGGAATACAGTGGGGTCTCTGTTCCTGGGAAAATCTACATACTGTAAATAACCAAATGTTGGAGGTTTTGTGTGGGAGCTGTGCACTAGGCTCAGCTCTGGATAGTTAGCTGCCTTGTGTATAGTCAGTGGCCAGGGAGCCTGGGTTTTGTTTTTGTATTGTTTGTTTTATTTTCCTGCTTTTGAAGAAAATAACACTGATTGCGGCCAGTTGTTTCATACTTGCTGAAGTGGACTGTATTTGTGTGCCCAAAGCACCCTTCTGACCCAGAAGACGGCAATCCCGTGAGCTTATCCTGTTACACCATATAACCCTTTTTAAGGACACAGTATTTTGTCCTGTCAATGTCCCTACACAGTATGTCCTCCTTTATTGCCCATACACAGGATAATGTCCCCATTGTGGCCCCCAAACCGTATAATGCTCTCCTTTGTGACCAACAAACAGTATAATGAACCTCTTAGTGGCCCCTCAAAGTTTGATGTCCCTCAAGTCCCCTCACACAATTTATTGCCCCTTTATCCCTCCTAATCCCTACCTTGATACTTTACACAGTGTAATGGCCCCTATAGTTGTCACGATGCCGGCTGGCAGGTAGTGGATCCTCTGTGCCAGAGAGGGATTGGCGTGGACCGTGCTAGAGGATCGGTTCTAAGTCACTACTGGTTTTCACCAGAGCCCGCCGCAAAGCGGGATGGTCTTGCTGCGGCGGTAGTGACCAGGTCGTATCCCCTAGCAACGGCTCAACCTCTCTGGCTGCTGAAGATAGGCGCGGTACAAGGGAGTAGACAGAAGCAAGGTCGGACGTAGCAGAAGGTCGGGGCAGGCAGCAAGGATCGTAGTCAGGGGTAACGGCAGAAGGTCTGGAATCACAGGCAAGGAACACACAAGGAACGCTTTCACTGGCACTAGGGCAACAAGATCCGGCGAGGGAGTGAAGGGGAAGTGAGGTGATATAGGGAAGTGCACAGGTGTAAACACTAATTGGAACCACTGCACCAATCAGCGGTGCAGTGGCCCTTTAAATCGCAAAGACCCGGCGCGCGCGCGCCCTAGGGAGCGGGGCCGCGCGCGCCGGGACAGAACTGACGGGGAGCGAGTAAGGTACGGGAGCCGGGGTGCGCATCGCGAGCGGGCGCTACCCGCATCGCGAATCGCATCCCGGCCGGAGGTGGTAACGCAGCGCCCCGGGTCCGTGGAACCGACCGGGGCGCTGCAGTGAGGGAAGTGTAGCGAGCGCTCCGGGGAGGAGCGGGGACCCGGAGCGCTCGGCGTAACAGTACCCCCCCCCTTGGGTCTCCCCCTCTTCTTGGGGCCTGAGAACCTGAGGATCAGACTTTTGTCCAGGATATTGTCCTCAGGTTCCCAGGACCTCTCTTCTGGACCACAACCCTCCCAATCCACTAAAAAAAAAGTTCTTCCCCTGACCTTTTTAGAGGCCAAAATCTCTTTGACAGAGAAGATGTCCGAGGAGCCGGAAACAGGAGTGGGAGGAACAGATTTAGGAGAAAAACGGTTGAGGATGAGAGGTTTAAGAAGAGAGACGTGAAAGGCATTAGGGATACGAAGAGAAGGAGGAAGAAGAAGTTTGTAAGAGACAGGATTAATTTGACACAAAACTTTAAAAGGACCAAGATAGCGTGGTCCCAACTTATAGCTCGGGACACGGAAACGGACATATTTAGCGGAGAGCCATACCTTGTCTCCAGGGGAAAAAATGGGAGGAGCTCTTCTTTTCTTATCTGCGAATCTCTTCATGCGAGAAGAAGCCTGTAAGAGAGAATTTTGGGTCTCTTTCCATATGGTGGAAAGATCACGAGAAATTTCATCCACAGCGGGCAGACCAGAGGGCAAGGGGGTAGGGAGGGGGGGAAGAGGGTGACGGCCGTACACCACGAAAAACGGAGATTTGGAGGAAGATTCAGAGATTCTGAAATTATACGAGAATTCGGCCCAAGGTAGAAGATCTGCCCAGTCATCCTGGCGGGAGGAAACAAAATGTCGTAAATAGTCACCCAAGATCTGGTTAATTCTCTCTACTTGTCCATTGGATTGAGGATGGTATGCAGAAGAAAAATTTAATTTAATCTTGAGTTGTTTACAGAGAGCCCTCCAGAATTTAGACACAAATTGGACGCCTCTATCCGAGACGATCTGTGTAGGCAACCCGTGAAGACGAAAAATGTGTACAAAAAATTGTTTAGCCAACTGAGGCGCTGAAGGAAGGCCAGGAAGAGGGATGAAATGTGCCATTTTGGAGAATCGATCAACGACCACCCAAATAACAGTGTTGCCATGGGATGGGGGTAAGTCAGTAATAAAATCCATACCAATCAGAGACCAAGGTTGTTCGGGGACAGGTAGAGGATGAAGAAAACCAGCGGGCTTCTGGCGAGGAGTCTTATCCCGGGCACAGATAGTGCAGGCTCGCACAAAGTCCACCACATCAGTCTCTAGAGTCGGCCACCAATAGAAGCGAGAGATGAGTTGCACAGATTTCTTGATGCCCGCATGACCTGCGAGATGGGAGGAGTGACCCCATTTGAGGATCCCAAGGCGTTGGCGTGGAGAAACAAAGGTCTTTCCTGGAGGAGTTTGCCTGATGGAGGCTGGAGAAGTGGAAATCAGGCAGTCAGGAGGAATGATGTGTTGAGGAGAGAGTTCAATTTCAGAGGCATCTGAGGAACGAGAGAGAGCATCGGCCCTAATGTTTTTATCAGCAGGCCGAAAGTGAATTTCAAAATTAAATCGGGCAAAGAACAGAGACCACCTGGCCTGACGAGGATTCAGCCGTTGGGCAGACTGGAGGTAGGAGAGGTTCTTGTGATCGGTGTAAATAATAACTGGAAATCTTGATCCCTCCAGCAGATGCCTCCATTCCTCAAGTGCTAATTTAATGGCTAGAAGCTCTCGATCCCCGATGGAGTAGTTCCTCTCCGCCGGAGAGAAGGTCCTGGAAAAAAAACCACAAGTAACAGCATGCCCGGAAGAGTTTTTTTGTAGAAGGACAGCTCCAGCTCCCACTGAGGAGGCATCAACCTCCAATAGGAAGGGTTTAGATGGGTCAGGTCTGGAGAGCACGGGAGCCGAAGAAAAGGCAGACTTGAGTCGTTTAAAGGCGTCTTCCGCTTGAGGAGGCCAGGACTTGGGATCGGCATTTTTTTTTGTTAAAGCCACAATAGGAGCCACAATGGTAGAAAAATGTGGAATAAATTGCCTGTAATAATTGGCGAACCCCAAAAAACGTTGGATGGCACGGAGTCCGGAGGGGCGTGGCCAATCTAAGACGGCAGAGAGTTTATCTGGGTCCATTTGTAGTCCCTGGCCAGAGACCAAGTATCCTAGAAAAGGAAGAGATTGGCATTCAAACAGACATTTCTCTATTTTGGCATAGAGTTGATTATCACGAAGTCTCTGAAGAACCATACGGACATGCTGGCGGTGTTCTTCTAGATTGGCAGAAAAAATCAGGATATCGTCCAGATATACAACAACACAGGAGTATAGTAGATCACGAAAAATTTCATTAACAAAGTCTTGGAAGACGGCAGGGGCGTTGCATAGACCAAAGGGCATGACCAGATACTCAAAGTGTCCATCTCTGGTGTTAAATGCCGTTTTCCATTCATCCCCCTCTCTGATGCGGATGAGATTATAAGCACCTCTTAAGTCCAGTTTGGTAAAAATATGGGCACCTTGGAGACGATCAAAGAGTTCAGAGATGAGGGGTAGGGGGTAGCGGTTCTTAACCGTGATTTTATTAAGACCGCGGTAGTCAATGCAAGGACGTAGAGAGCCATCTTTTTTGGACACAAAGAAAAATCCGGCTCCGGCAGGAGAGGAGGATTTACGGATAAAGCCCTTTTTTAAATTTTCTTGGACGTATTCAGACATGGCAAGAGTCTCTGGGGCAGAGAGAGGATAGATTCTGCCCCGGGGTGGAGTAGTGCCCGGGAGGAGGTCAATGGGACAATCATAAGGCCTGTGAGGAGGTAGAGTCTCAGCTTGTTTTTTGCAAAAAACGTCCGCAAAGTCCATATAGGCCTTAGGGAGACCGGTTACATGAGGAAGCACAGGGACACGGCAAGGTTTACTGGGAACCGGTTTTAAGCAGTCCTTGGAACAAGAGGGCCCCCAACTCTTGATCTCCCCAGTGGACCAATCCAGGATTGGGGAATGGAGTTGAAGCCAGGGAAGTCCAAGAAGGATTTCAGAAGTGCAATTGGGGAGGACCAACAGTTCAATCCTCTCGTGATGAGATCCGATGCACATTAGAAGGGGCTCCGTGCGGAAACGTATAGTACAGTCCAATCTTTCATTGTTTACACAATTGATGTAGAGGGGTCTGGCGAGACTGGTCACCGGGATGTTGAACTTGCTGACGAGAGAGGCTAAGATGAAATTTCCTGCAGATCCAGAGTCCAAGAAGGCCACAGCAGAGAAGGAGAAGGCAGAGGCAGACATCCGCACAGGCACAGTAAGACGTGGAGAAGCAGAGTAGACATCAAGGACTGTCTCACCTTTGTGCGGAGTCAGCGGACGTCTTTCCAGGCGGGGAGGACGGATAGGACAATCCTTCAGGAAGTGTTCGGTACTAGCACAGTACAGGCAGAGATTCTCCATGCGGCGTCGTGTCCTCTCTTGGGGTGTCAGGCGAGACCGGTCGACCTGCATAGCCTCCACGGCGGGAGGCACAGGAACAGATTGCAGGGGACCAGAGGAGAGAGGAGCCGGGGAGAAGAAACGCCTCGTGCGAACAGAGTCCATATCCTGGCGGAGCTCCTGACGCCGTTCGGAAAAACGCATGTCAATGCGAGTGGCAAGATGGATGAGTTCATGTAGGTTAGCAGGGATTTCTCGTGCGGCCAGAACATCTTTAATGTTGCTGGATAGGCCTTTTTTAAAGGTCGCGCAGAGTGCCTCATTATTCCAGGATAATTCTGAAGCAAGGGTACGGAACTGTACGGCATACTCGCCAACGGAAGAATTACCCTGGACCAGGTTCAACAGGGCAGTCTCAGCAGAAGAGGCTCGGGCAGGTTCCTCAAAGACACTTCGAATTTCCGAGAAGAAGGAGTGTACAGAGGCAGTGACGGGGTCATTGCGGTCCCAGAGCGGTGTGGCCCAAGCCAGGGCTTTTCCAGACAGCAGGCTGACTACGAAAGCCACCTTAGACCTTTCAGTGGGGAACTGGTCCGACATCATCTCCAAGTGTAATGAACATTGGGAAAGAAAGCCACGGCAAAACTTAGAGTCCCCATCAAATTTATCCGGCAAGGATAGTCGTATTCCAGAAGCGGCCACTCGCTGCGGAGGAGGTACAGGAGCTGGCGGAGGAGATGATTGCTGGAGCTGTGGTAGTAACTGTTGTAGCATAACAGTCAGTTGAGACAGCTGTTGGCCTTGTTGCGCAATCTGTTGTGACTGCTGGGCGACCACCGTGGTGAGGTCAGCGACAACTGGCAGAGGAACTTCAGCGGGATCCATGGCCGGATCTACTGTCACGATGCCGGCTGGCAGGTAGTGGATCCTCTGTGCCAGAGAGGGATTGGCGTGGACCGTGCTAGAGGATCGGTTCTAAGTCACTACTGGTTTTCACCAGAGCCCGCCGCAAAGCGGGATGGTCTTGCTGCGGCGGTAGTGACCAGGTCGTATCCCCTAGCAACGGCTCAACCTCTCTGGCTGCTGAAGATAGGCGCGGTACAAGGGAGTAGACAGAAGCAAGGTCGGACGTAGCAGAAGGTCGGGGCAGGCAGCAAGGATCGTAGTCAGGGGTAACGGCAGAAGGTCTGGAATCACAGGCAAGGAACACACAAGGAACGCTTTCACTGGCACTAGGGCAACAAGATCCGGCGAGGGAGTGAAGGGGAAGTGAGGTGATATAGGGAAGTGCACAGGTGTAAACACTAATTGGAACCACTGCACCAATCAGCGGTGCAGTGGCCCTTTAAATCGCAAAGACCCGGCGCGCGCGCGCCCTAGGGAGCGGGGCCGCGCGCGCCGGGACAGAACTGACGGGGAGCGAGTAAGGTACGGGAGCCGGGGTGCGCATCGCGAGCGGGCGCTACCCGCATCGCGAATCGCATCCCGGCCGGAGGTGGTAACGCAGCGCCCCGGGTCCGTGGAACCGACCGGGGCGCTGCAGTGAGGGAAGTGTAGCGAGCGCTCCGGGGAGGAGCGGGGACCCGGAGCGCTCGGCGTAACAATAGTGCTCCCACACAGTAAAATGTCCTCATTGGTGCACCCAAACAGTATAATTTCCCCCAAAGTCTTCCACAGTAGAATGCCTTTTTAGCACCCCAACACAGCATAATGAAAATACACAATACAATGCCCCCTTGTGATCCCTACATAGCATATATAACACCCTTAAGCCATTTCACAAATAATATAATGCCTGGCCCCTTATCCTTCCACTGTCTGTAACACAGTATAAAGCCCTGTGCCACCAACAGCCCCCCCAGTGCCACAGATCACTTAGATTTGATAATTACGTATAGATAATGGCTGCTTTGGAGCCTAGAGGCCCAGTCCAGCCTTGGCTGGAGTCTGATGCTAATATTACATCAGAACTAATTCAACCGTCAGAAAGCTACGTATGTATAAATTAATTATTTTACTATTTTCTCTGGAATATTCTGCAGGGGCATCGCCAGGGGGGCTAACGGGGCTATAGCCCTGGATGTAATTCTAATAGCCCAGGGTCTCACGGGGCCAATTTTTTTTTCTTGGGCCAACTGGGCTGGCCCTGCTGTTGCGCACCGCCGCGCTGACACTGCTCACTGTTTTAAAGTGCCCACTTTACAACAGTGAGCCTGCCGGCCGACCCAGGCGTCAAACTAGTGACATTCCTTGGCATGTCCCGTGCAGGAGTGATGTCACTCGTCAGGCTGCCACCACCGGAGATAAGCCAGGTGAGTGTGTCTCTGTGTTTGTGTCTCTGTCTGTGTGTGTCTCTGTCTGTTTGGCTGTGTCTTTGTGCGTGTCTGTGTCGGGGGGGGGGGGGGGGTTGGGTGTCTATGCTAGTGTGGGGAAGCTACCTAATGTGGGGAAACTGCTACCTAATGGGAAACTGCTACCTAATGTGAGTAAACTGCTACCTAATGTGGGGAAACTGCTACCTAACGTGCGGAAACTATGCTACTTAATATGGGGAAACTACCTAATGTGGGGAAACTGCTACTTATTTGGAAACTGCCACCTAATGGGGGGAAACTATCACCTAATGTGGGGAAATATCCACCTAATGTGGGCAAACTAGTCTAATGTGGGGAAACTGCTACCTACTGTGGGGAAACTATGCCAATGTAGGGAAACTGCTACCTAAAGTGGAAAAACTGCCACCTAATGTGGGGAAACTGCCACCTAATATGGGGAAACTATGCTAATGTAGGGAAACTGCTACCTAATGTGGGGAAACTATGCCAATGTGGGTAAACTGCTACCTAATATAGGGAAAACTATACTGCCTATCTAATGTGGGGGAACTGCTGCCTGTATATGTAGGAAAACTACAAATCTCAGCATGCCCAGACTGGGCTTGCTAAGAGGTGTAGTTTTGCACCATCTAGAGGCACCTTGGTTGTAAAAAAACACTGCATTAAAAGGCTTCCAGGGCAGTGTTCCACAAATTTTTGAAAAGTTAGATTTGGACAATCCGCAGCATTTTTCAAAAAAAACGTAGTGTTTTTGTGAATTTATTCGCAGTGAAACACTATTGAAAATGGCTATTTCTGGCCTACAGAGAGCCTCAATAGGGGTGTACAACACTTTGCATTGCTATAACACACATAGGGTGTCTGGGTTAGGGAAATTAAGCTGTTATTCATTATGACATGCAGATCAGGGGCATCGCTATTAGAATCACTGTCACAAAGTGGCACAATGACCGAGCCTGGGGGAGGCATCAGTATGAGGAGACCATATAGTGGCTGAATGACACAGTGTGCAGGTGGCGGCAGCATGAGGACCATATAGAGGCTGAATGACACAGTGTGGAGGTGGGGCAGAATGAGGAGAACATATAGTGGCTGAATGAAACAGTCTGGAGTTCGCAGCAGCATGTGGAGACCACATAGTGGCTGAATGACACAGCCTGGAATTTATGGCAGCATGAGGAGAACATATCGCGGCTGAATAACACAGCGTGAAAGTGGCGGCAGCATGAGGACCATATAGAGGCTGAATAACACAGCGTGGAGGTGGCGGCAGCATGAGGAGACCATATAGTGGCTGAATGACACAGGGTGGAGGTGGCGGCAGCATGAGGAGACCATATAGTGGCTGAATGGCACAGCGTGGAGGTGGCGGAAGCATGAGGAGAACATATAGTGGCTGAATGACACAACTTGGAGATGGCAGAAGCATGAAGAGACCATATAGTGGTTGCATGACACAGCCTGAAGGTGGCGGCAGCATGAAGAAACCATATAGTGGCTGAATGACACAGCGGGGAGGTGGCGGCAGCATGAGAAGAACATTTAGTGGCTGAATGACACAGCCTGGAGATGACGGCAGCATGAGGAGACCATATAGTGGCTGAATGACACAGCGTGAATGTGGCAGCAGCATGAGGAGACCATGTAGTGGCTGAATGACACAGCCTGGAGTTGGAGGCAGCATGAGGACACCACATAGTGGCTGAATGACATAGCTTGGAGTTTGCAGAAGCATGAGGAGAACATATAGTGCATGAATGACACAGCGTGAATGTGGCGGCAGCATGAGGAGACCACGTAGTGGCTGAATGACACAGCCTGGAGTTGGAGGCAGCATGAGGACACCACATAGTGGCTGAATTACATAGCTTGGAGTTTGCAGAAGCATGAGGAGAACATATAGGGAATGAATGACACAGCCTGGAGGTGGCGGAAGCATGAGAAGACCATATAGTGGCTTAATGACACAGCCTGGAGGTGGCAGCAGCATGAGGAGACCATATTGTGCCTGAATGACATAGTTTGGAGGTTGCGGCAGCATGAGGAGACCATATAGTGGCTGAAAGACACATCCTAGTGTTGGCGGCAGCATAAAGAGAACATATAGTGCCTGAATGACACAGCTTGAAGGTGGCGGCAGCATAAGGAGAACATATAGTGCCTGAATGATACAGCGTGGAGGTGGTGGAAGCATGAGAAGACCACATAGTGGCTGAATGACGTAGCTTGGAGTTTGCGGCAGCATGAGGAGAACATATAGTGCATGAATGACACAGCGTGAATGTGGCGGCAGCATGAGGAGACCACGTAGTGGCTGAATGACACAGCCTGGAGTTGGAGGCAGCATGAGGACACCACATAGTGGCTGAATGACATAGCTTGGAGTTTGCAGAAGCATGAGGAGAACATATAGTGCATGAATGACACAGCGTGAATGTGGCGGCAGCATGAGGAGACCACGTAGTGGCTGAATGACACAGCCTGGAGTTGGAGGCAGCATGAGGACACCACATAGTGGCTGAATGACATAGCTTGGAGTTTGCAGAAGCATGAGGAGAACATATAGGGAATGAATGACACAGCCTGGAGGTGGCGGAAGCATGAGGACACCACATAGTGGCTGAATGACATAGCTTGGAGTTTGCAGAAGCATGAGGAGAACATATAGGGAATGAATGACACAGCCTGGAGGTGGCGGAAGCATGAGAAGACCATATAGTGGCTGAAAGACACATCCTAGTGTTGGCGGCAGCATAAAGAGAACATATAGTGCCTGAATGACACAGCTTGAAGGTGGCGGCAGCATAAGGAGAACATATAGTGCCTGAATGATACAGCGTGGAGGTGGTGGAAGCATGAGAAGACCACATAGTGGCTGAATGACGTAGCTTGGAGTTTGCGGCAGCATGAGGAGAACATATAGTGCATGAATGACACAGCGTGAATGTGGCGGCAGCATGAGGAGACCACGTAGTGGCTGAATGACACAGCCTGGAGTTGGAGGCAGCATGAGGACACCACATAGTGGCTGAATTACATAGCTTGGAGTTTGCAGAAGCATGAGGAGAACATATAGGGAATGAATGACACAGCCTGGAGGTGGCGGAAGCATGAGGAGACCATATAGTGGCTTAATGACACAGCCTGGAGGTGGCAGCAGCATGAGGAGACCATATTGTGCCTGAATGACATAGCTTGGAGGTTGCAGCAGCATGAGGAGACCATATAGTGGCTGAAAGACACATCCTAGTGTTGGCGGCAGCATAAAGAGAACATATAGTGCCTGAATGACACAGCTTGAAGGTGGCGGCAGCATAAGGAGAACATATAGTGCCTGAATGATACAGCGTGGAGGTGGTGGAAGCATGAGAAGACCACATAGTGGCTGAATGACGTAGCTTGGAGTTTGCGGCAGCATGAGGAGACCATATAGTGGCTGAATGACACAGTGTGGATGTGGCAGCAGAATGAGGAGAACATATAGTGGCTGAATGACACAGCCTGGAGTTGGCAGCAGCATGAGGAGACCATATAGTGGCTGAATGACACAGCTTGCAGATTGCGGCAGCATGAGGAGACCATATAGTGGCTGAATGACACAGCCTGGAGTTGGCGGCAGCATGAGTAGAACATATAGTGGCTGAATGACACAGCGTGGAGGTGGCTGAAGCATGAGGAGACCATATAGTGGCTGAATGACACAGCGTGGAGGTGGCGGAAGCATGAGGAGACCATATAGTGACTGAATGACACAGCGTGGAGGTAGCTGAAGCACAGCGTGGAGGTGGCTGAAGCATGAGGAGACCATATAGTGGCTGAATAACACAGCGTGGAGGTGGCGGAAGCATGAGAAGACCATATAGTGGCTGAATGACACAGCGTGGAGGTGGCTGAAGCACAGCGTGGAGGTGGCGGCAGCATGAGGAGACCATATAGTGGCTGAATGACACAGTGTGGAGGTGGCGGAAGCATGAGGAGACCATATAGTGGCTGAATGACACAGCGTGGAGGTGGCTGCAGCATGAGGAGACCACATAGTGGCTGAATGACACAGCCTGGAGTTGGCAGCAGTATGAGGAGACCACATAGTGGCTGAATGATGTAGTTTGGATATTGCGGCAGCATGAGGAGACAATATAGTGACTGAATGACACAGCCTGGAGTTGGCGGCAGCATGAATAGAACATATAGTGGCTGAATGACACAGCGTGGAGGTGGCTAAAGCATGAGGAGACCATATAGTGGCTGAATGACACGGCGTGGAGGTGGCGGAAGCATGAGGAGACCATATAGTGGCTGAATGACACAGCGTGGAGGTGGCTGAAGCACAGCGTGGAGGTGGCTGAAGCATGAGGAGACCATATAGTGGCTGAATAACACAGCGTGGAGGTGGCGAAAGCATGAGAAGACCATATAGTGGCTGAATGACACAGCGTGGAGGTGGCTGAAGCACAGCGTGGAGGTGGCGGCAGCATGAGGAGACCATATAGTGGCTGAATGACACAGCGTGGAGGTGGCGGAAGCATGAGGAGACCATATAGTGGCTGAATGACACAGCGTGGAGGTGGCTGAAGCACAGCGTGGAGGTGGCTGAAGCATGAGGAGACCATATAGTGGCTGAATAACACAGCGCGGAGGTGGCGGAAGCATGAGGAGACCATATAGTGGCTGAATGACACAGCGTGGAGGTGGCTGAAGCACAGCGTGGAGGTGACGGCAGCATGAGGAGACCATATAGTGGCTGAATGACACAGCGTGGAGGTGGCTGCAGCATGAGGAGACCACATAGTGGCTGAATGACACAGCCTGGAGTTGGCAGCAGTATGAGGAGACCACATAGTGGCTGAATGATGTAGCTTGGAGATTGCGGCAGCATGAGGAGACCATATAGTGGCTGAATGACACAGCCTGGAGTTGGCGGCAGCATGAGTAGAACATATAGTGGCTGAATGACACAGCGTGGAGGTGGCTGAAGCATGAGGAGACCATATAGTGGCTGAATGACACAGCATGGAGGTGGCGGAAGCATGAGGAGACCATATAGTGGCTGAATGACACAGCGTGGAGGTGGCTGAAGCACAGCGTGGAGGTGGCTGAAGCATGAGGAGACCATATAGTGGCTGAATAACACAGCGTGGAGGTGGCGGAAGCATGAGAAGACCATATAGTGGCTGAATGACACAGCGTGGAGGTGGCGGAAGCATGAGGAGACCATATAGTGACTGAATGACACAGCGTGGAGGTAGCTGAAGCACAGCGTGGAGGTGGCTGAAGCATGAGGAGACCATATAGTGGCTGAATAACACAGCGTGGAGGTGGCGGAAGCATGAGAAGACCATATAGTGGCTGAATGACACAGCGTGGAGGTGGCTGAAGCACAGCGTGGAGGTGGCGGCAGCATGAGGAGACCATATAGTGGCTGAATGACACAGTGTGGAGGTGGCGGAAGCATGAGGAGACCATATAGTGGCTGAATGACACAGCGTGGAGGTGGCTGCAGCATGAGGAGACCACATAGTGGCTGAATGACACAGCCTGGAGTTGGCAGCAGTATGAGGAGACCACATAGTGGCTGAATGATGTAGTTTGGATATTGCGGCAGCATGAGGAGACAATATAGTGACTGAATGACACAGCCTGGAGTTGGCGGCAGCATGAATAGAACATATAGTGGCTGAATGACACAGCGTGGAGGTGGCTAAAGCATGAGGAGACCATATAGTGGCTGAATGACACGGCGTGGAGGTGGCGGAAGCATGAGGAGACCATATAGTGGCTGAATGACACAGCGTGGAGGTGGCTGAAGCACAGCGTGGAGGTGGCTGAAGCATGAGGAGACCATATAGTGGCTGAATAACACAGCGTGGAGGTGGCGAAAGCATGAGAAGACCATATAGTGGCTGAATGACACAGCGTGGAGGTGGCTGAAGCACAGCGTGGAGGTGGCGGCAGCATGAGGAGACCATATAGTGGCTGAATGACACAGCGTGGAGGTGGCGGAAGCATGAGGAGACCATATAGTGGCTGAATGACACAGCGTGGAGGTGGCTGAAGCACAGCGTGGAGGTGGCTGAAGCATGAGGAGACCATATAGTGGCTGAATAACACAGCGCGGAGGTGGCGGAAGCATGAGGAGACCATATAGTGGCTGAATGACACAGCGTGGAGGTGGCTGAAGCACAGCGTGGAGGTGACGGCAGCATGAGGAGACCATATAGTGGCTGAATGACACAGCGTGGAGGTGGCTGCAGCATGAGGAGACCACAGAGTGGCTGAATGACACAGCCTGGAGTTGGCAGCAGTATGAGGAGACCACATAGTGGCTGAATGATGTAGCTTGGAGATTGCGGCAGCATGAGGAGACCATATAGTGGCTGAATGACACAGCCTGGAGTTGGCGGCAGCATGAGTATAACATATAGTGGCTGAATGACACAGCGTGGAGGTGGCTGAAGCATGAGGAGACCATATAGTGGCTGAATGACACAGCATGGAGGTGGCGGAAGCATGAGGAGACCATATAGTGGCTGAATGACACAGCGTGGAGGTGGCTGAAGCACAGCGTGGAGGTGGCTGAAGCATGAGGAGACCATATAGTGGCTGAATAACACAGCGGGGAGGTGGCGGAAGCATGAAAAGACCATATAGTGGCTGAATGACACAGCGTGGAGGTGGCTGAAGCACAGCGTGGAGGTGGCGGCAGCATGAGGAGACCATATAGTGGCTGAATGACACAGCGTGGAGGTGGCGGAAGTATGAGGAGACCATATAGTGGATGAATGACACAGCGTGGAGGTGGCTGAAGCACAGCGTGGAGGTGGCTGAAACGTGAGGAGACCATATAGTTGCTGAATAACACAGCACGGAGGTGGCAGAAGCATGAGGAGACCATATAGTGGCTGAATGACACAGCGTGGAGGTGGCTGAAGCACAGCATGGAGGTGGCGGCAGCATGAGGAGACCATATAGTGGCTGAATGACACAGTGTGGAGGTGGCTGAAGCATGAGGAGACCATATAGTGGCTGAATGGCACAGCGTGGAGGTGGCGGCAGCATGAGGAGAACATATAGTGGCTGAATAACACAGCTTGGAGGTGACGGAAGCATGAAGAGACCATATAGTGGTTGAATGACACAGCCTGGAGGTGGCGGCAGCATGAAGAGACCATTTAGTGGCTGAATGACACAGCGTGGAGGTGGCGGCAGCATGAGGAGAACATTTAGTGGCTTAATGACACAGCCTGGAGATGACGGCAGCATGAGGAGACCATATAGTGGCTGAATGACACAGCGTGGAGGTGGCAGTAGCATGAAGAGACCATATAGTGCATGAATGACACAGCGTGAATGTGGCAGCAGCATGAGGAGACCATGTAGTGGCTGAATGACACAGCCTGGAGTTGGAGGCAGCATGAGGACACCACATAGTGGCTGAATGACATAGCTTGGAGTTTGCAGAAGCATGAGGAGAACATATAGTGCATGAATGACACAGCGTGGATGTGGCGGCAGCATGAGGAGACCATGTAGTGGCTGAATGACACAGCCTGGAGTTGGAGGCAGCATGAGGACACCACATAGTGGCTGAATGACATAGCTTGGAGTTTGCAGAAGCATGAGGAGAACATATAGTGCATGAATGACACAGCGTGGATGTGGCGGCAGCATGAGGAGACCATGTAGTGGCTGAATGACACAGCCTGGAGTGGGAGGCAGCATGAGGACACCACATAGTGGCTGAATGACATAGCTTGGAGTTTGCAGAAGCATGCGGAGACCATATAGTGGCTGAATGACACAGCGTGGAGGTGGCTGAAGCATGAGGAGACCATATAGTGGCTGAATGACACAGCGTGGAGGTGGCTGAAGCAAAGCGTGGAGGTGGCTGAAGCACAGCGTGGAGGTGGCTGCAGCATGAGGAGACCACATAGTGGCTGAATGACACAGCCTGGAGTTGGCAGCAGTATGAGGAGACCACATAGTGGCTGAATGATGTAGCTTGGAGATTGCGGCAGCATGAGGAGACCATATAGTGGCTGAACGACACAGCCTGGAGTTGGCGGCAGCATGAGTAGAACATATAGTGGCTGAATGACACAGCGTGGAGGTGGCTGAAGCATGAGGAGACCATATAGTGGCTGAATGACACAGCATGGAGGTGGCGGAAGCATGAGGAGACCATATAGTGGCTGAATGACACAGCGTGGAGGTGGCTGAAGCACAGCGTGGAGGTGGCTGAAGCATGAGGAGACCATATAGTGGCTGAATAACACAGCGGGGAGGTGGCGGAAGCATGAAAAGACCATATAGTGGCTGAATGACACAGCGTGGAGGTGGCTGAAGCACAGCGTGGAGGTGGCGGCAGCATGAGGAGACCATATAGTGGCTGAATGACACAGCGTGGAGGTGGCGAAAGTATGAGGAGACCATATAGTGGCTGAATGACACAGCGTGGAGGTGGCTGAAGCACAGCGTGGAGGTGGCTGAAGCGTGAGGAGACCATATAGTGGCTGAACAACACAGCACGGAGGTGGCAGAAGCATGAGGAGACCATATAGTGGCTGAATGACACAGCGTGGAGGTGGCTGAAGCACAGCATGGAGGTGGCAGCAGCATGAGGAGACCATATAGTGGCTGAATGACACAGTGTGGAGGTGGCTGAAGCATGAGGAGACCATATAGTGGCTGAATGGCACAGCGTGGAGGTGGCGGCAGCATGAGGAGAACATATAGTGGCTGAATAACACAGCTTGGAGGTGACGGAAGCATGAAGAGACCATATAGTGGTTGAATGACACAGCCTGGAGGTGGCGGCAGCATGAAGAGACCATTTAGTGGCTGAATGACACAGCGTGGAGGTGGCGGCAGCATGAGGAGAACATTTAGTGGCTTAATGACACAGCCTGGAGATGACGGCAGCATGAGGAGACCATATAGTGGCTGAATGACACAGCGTGGAGGTGGCAGTAGCATGAAGAGACCATATAGTGCATGAATGACACAGCGTGAATGTGGCAGCAGCATGAGGAGACCATGTAGTGGCTGAATGACACAGCCTGGAGTTGGAGGCAGCATGAGGACACCACATAGTGGCTGAATGACATAGCTTGGAGTTTGCAGAAGCATGAGGAGAACATATAGTGCATGAATGACACAGCGTGGATGTGGCGGCAGCATGAGGAGACCATGTAGTGGCTGAATGACACAGTCTGGAGTGGGAGGCAGCATGAGGACACCACATAGTGGCTGAATGACATAGCTTGGAGTTTGCAGAAGCATGCGGAGACCATATAGTGGCTGAATGACACAGCGTGGAGGTGGCTGAAGCATGAGGAGACCATATAGTGGCTGAATGACACAGCGTGGAGGTGGCTGAAGCACAGCGTGGAGGTGGCTGAAGCATGAGGAGACCATATAGTGGCTGAATAACACAGCGTGGAGGTGGCGGAAGCATGAGGAGACCATATAGTGGCTGAATGACACAGCGTGGAGGTGGCTGAAGCACAGCGTGGAGGTGGCTGAAGCATGAGGAGACCATATAGTGGCTGAATAGCACAGCGTGGAGGTGGCGGAAGCATGAGGAGACCATATAGTGGCTGAATGACACAGCGTGGCGGTGGCTGAAGCATGAGGAGACCATATAGTGGCTGATTGACACAGCCTGGAGTTGGCGGCAGCATGAGGAGAACATATAGTGGCTGAATGACACAGTGTGGAGGTGGCTGAAGCATGAGGAGACCCCATATAGTGGCTGAACGACACAGTGTGGAGGTGGCGGCAATATGAGAAGACCAAATAGTGGCTGAATGACACAGCGAGGAGGTGGCGGCAGCATGAGAACATATAGTGGCTGAGTGACACAGCCTGGAGTTGGCGGCAGCATGAGGAGACCATATAGTGGCTGAATGACACAGCGTGAAAGTGGCGGCAGGATGAGGATAACATATAGTTGCTAAATGAAACAGCCTGGAGTTGGCGGCAGCATGAGGAGAACATATAGTGGCTGAATGACACAGTGTGGAGGTGGCTGAAGCATGAGGAGACCCCATATAGTGGCTGAACGACACAGTGTGGAGGTGGCGGCAGTATGAGAAGACCAAATAGTGGCTGAATGACACAGCGAGGAGGTGGCGGCAGCATGAGACCATATAGTGGCTGAATAACACAGCGTGGAGGTGGCGGAAGCATGAGGAGACCATATAGTGGCTGAATGACACAGCGTGGAGGTGGCTGAAGCACAGCGTGGAGGTGGCTGAAGCATGAGGAGACCATATAGTGGCTGAATAACACAGCGTGGAGGTGGCGGAAGCATGAGGAGACCATGTAGTGGCTGAATGACACAGCGCAGAGGTGGCTGAAGCATGAGGAGACCATATAGTGGCTGTATGACACAGCCTGGAGTTGGCGGCAGCATGAGGAGAACATATAGTGGCTGAATGACACAGTGTGGAGGTGGCTGAAGCATGAGGAGACCCCATATAGTGGCTGAACGACACAGTGTGGAGGTGGCGGCAGTATGAGAAGACCAAATAGAGGCTGAATGACACAGCGAGGAGGTGGCGGCAGCATGAGAACATATAGTGGCTGAGTGACACAGCCTGGAGTTGGCGGCAGCATGAAGAGACCACATAGAGTCTGAATGACACAGCCTGGAGTTGGCGGCAGCATGAGTAGAACATACAGTGGCTGAATGACACAGCGTGGAGCTGGCGGCAGCATGAGGAGAAGATACAGTGCCTGAATGACACAGCGTGGAGGTGGCGGAAGCATGAGGAGATCATATAGTGGCGGAATGACACAGTGTGGAGGCGGGGGCATGAGGTAACCACATAGTGGCTGAATGACACAGCCTGGAGGTGGCGGAAGCAAGAGGAGACCATATAGTGGCTGAATGACACAGCCTGGAGTTTGCGGCAGCATGAGGAGAACCTATAGTGGCTGAAGCACACAGCCTGGAGTTGGAGGCAGCATGAGGAGACTACATAGTGGCTGAATGACACAGTGTGGAGGTGGCAGAAGAATAAGGAGACCACATAGTGGCTGAATGAAACAGCCTGGCGTTTGCGGCAGCATGGGGAGAACCTATAGTGGCTGAATGACACAGCCTGGAGGTGGAGGAAGCATGAGGAGACCATATTGTGGTTGAATGACACAGCCTGGAGGTGGTGTTAGCATGAGGAGACCATAAAGTGCCTGAATGACACAGTGTGGAGGTGGCGACAACATGAGGAGAACATTCAGTGGCTGAATGACACAGCCTGGAGTTGGCGGCAGCATGAGGAGACCATATAGTGGAAAATGACACAGCATGGAGGTGGCGGCAGCTTGAGGAGAACATATAGTGGCTGAATGACACAGCCTGGAGTTCACGGCAGCTTGAGGAGAACATATAGTGGCTGAATGGCACAGCCTGGAGGTGGCGGCAGCATGAGGAGAAGATATGGTGGCAATATGAGACAGCTTGGAGGTGGCAGCAGCAGCATCTGGAGTCCTGAAAGTGACCCGGTGACAGAGTGATGTGGTGGGTGGCAATACCAGTACCCGATGACGAAGGTGGGTGAAGAAAGGAGAACTTGGCATCAGATGTGTGGCATCAGACGGGTGGCAGGATCAGAATAGTAGCTGAGGCAGGTAGGCAGAAGAAAATGGTCTCTTTTGTAAAAGTGTTAGTGTGCACAAGTAAGTACTGAGGATATGCATTACATAAAAGGTAACTTTTAATAATATGCTTAGATAAAATATTTGTACCTGGTACACTTCAGAAACCGCTTGACAACCAGATCGAACACGTGTGCCATGCAGGGTGCATGTCTCAGGCTTCCTTGTCACAGCGCAGACAAGATGTTCTTCCCGTTGTCGGTCACCATGGTTCCCATTTCCAGGTTTTATAGAGTAAGCCATGCTTCGATTTCTTGATGAATTACTTTTTGCAGTTCCTCCCTTGTGTTACTCCATTCACCAAGGCAAACCATGTGAAGAACAGCGTGACACCGCCGTGCCCTGCACACAAGGTATGCTGGAGGGGCACTGAGACTTGTTGTCCGTGCAGTGGAGGCTGAGGACACAGTGGAGGATGAGGAGGCAGAGTCGCACACTGTCACAAGACCAACGGCGTGAGAGCGTGGAGGTGGAAGTGGCGTGACCTGTCCCTGACCATAGTTACAGATCCGCACATAGGGGCTGCCGTGCACTTTGGTACACACTGACAGGCTCAAGGACTGGCCCACCTTCTGTTCCACAAATTTGTGCAGGGCTGGTACTGCCTTCTTCCCAAAGAAATGACGGCTTGGGACTCTCCACCTCGGCTTGGCACAAGCCATAAGTTCTCTGAAAGGTGTAGAGTCCACCACTTGAAAAGGGAGGGACTGCAGAATCGGCAACTTGGACAGGAGCACATTCAGCTTCTGTGCCTTTGGATGAGTGGGCACATACTGTTGTCTCTTGGGCATGGCTTTGCTGATGGATTGCTGGCGGAATGACTGACTTGAAGCAGGAGAAGAGGGAGCATCTGGTGCGACAGAAGAAGGGTATAAAATCAAAGAAATGATAACAGAGCACTCCACTTGCGGTGAAAATCGTAGTAAATTTAATTCTTGCAATCCAAAAATATATATGTGACGGTTCGGTCAAAAATGACCTTCCTCAGACCGTATTGCTGCGGAGGAGAGGTGAAGTTAAGGAGAAACGGTATCCTATGACCTTCGGCTGAGGTGGTGGAGCTTTGGCTGGCTGAAATAGGGAGCGACGTGCCACTGGGTGATGCAGCAGGCTGGACCACCACATTGGAGCCACGGTTCTCCCAGGTTAATTTATGGTGACACTGCACTGTAGACGTAGGGCCATGGTGCCAACATTTTATTAGTAAAAAAAAAAGTAGAAAATGTGAAAAACCCCCTCCCCAATAAAAACATAAATTGTCCCATTTTCCCTATTTCACCCCCAAATAGTGTAAAAAAATATTTTATATACATAAACATATACATTTGGTATCGCCGCATGTGTAAATATCCAAACTATTAAAATTAAATGTTAATGATACCGTACGGTGAACGTCGTGAACGTGAAAAAAAAAGTCCAAAATAGCTGCTTTTTTATAACATTTTATTCCAAATTTTTTTTATAAAAAATGTATTAAAAGTTTTATATAAGCAAATATGGTATCAATAAAAAGTATTAAAAAAAAGAGCCCTCATACCGCCACTTATACGGAAAAATTAAAAAGTTATATGTCTTCAAAATAGGGGGATTTTAAACTTACTAATTTGGTTAAAAAGTTTGCGTTTTTTTTTTTAAGCGCAACAGTAATAGAAAAGAATGTTATCATGGGTATCATTTTAATCGTATTCACCCAAAGAATAAAGAACACATTTCATTGTAAACGAAACCTTACAAAATTTGCTAAATTGCGGTTTTCTTTTTAATTTCGACACATAAATAGTATTTTTTTGGTTGCGCCATACATTTTATGGTAAAGTGAGTGATGGCATTGCAACGGACAACTGGTCACATAAAAAACAAGCCCTCATACTAGTCTGTGGATGAAAATATAAAAGAGTTCTGATTTTTTGAAAAACATAAAAATAAAATTGTCCTTAAGGCCCAAATGGGCTGAGTCCTTAAGGGGTTAATGCTCAAGGACGTACATTTTTGACCTGTACATGATGCAAGCACCAGAGCGGTGTTGGCATCATGCGTGGCAGGTTCTGGCTACTATGAGCAGCCAGGGACCCGCTGGTAATTGCGTCCTTCAGCGATCGCGCTGATGTCTGCCATTAAAGGAAATCTGCCATCAGTATCATCCGCACTAACCTGTCGTGCAGGTTTGTAGTGTGGGTGATGCTGATCATTATCACCTGCACTACAAGCCTGTATTACAGGTTAGTGCGGGTGATACTGATGACAGATTTCCTTTAACCCCTCAAATACTGTGATCAATACAGATCACAGCATCTGTATCAGGGCAGCACTTCTAATGGCCGATCTGATTACCCACGGCATGGCTGCGTGGATCAGATAAGCCAAGATGGCAGACGGAGGTCCCCTTACCTGCTCTGGCTGTCATCACAGGGTCTTATTTTCTGGTCTGCCTTCCAGCAGACCAGAGAAATAGATCACTGATAATATTGATCAGTGTTATGCCTATGCATAGCACTGAACAGTGTTAGCAATCTAAAGATTTCTATAGATAGTCCCCTATGGGGACATAAAAAGATTAAGAAAATGTAAACAAAAACAAAAAAAATTTCTGTAAAAAAGTCCCTCCCCCAATAAAAATGTAAATTGTCCCTTGACCCCATTTTAAAAGCGTAATAAAATCAATAAACATATTTGGTATGTGCACGTGCGTAAAGGTCTGAACATTTAAAATATAATTTTAATAAATTCCATGTGTGAATGACGTAAATGTAAAAAAGAAGGCCAAAATTGCTGCTTTTTGGCCACATCACATCCCAGAAAAATGAAATAAAAAGTGATTAAAAAGTGACATATATGCAAAAGTGGTAACACAGTGCAGAAAATGAGCCCTCATTCAGCCCCGTGGTAAGTTTTTTTTTTTTTTTAAGTAGCACAGTAATAGTAAGGTATCATAAACAAGTTCAATTGGGCATGCAAAAAACAAGCCCTCATATGGGTTTTTGAATGGAAAAATAAAAATGTTATGGAAAAATTAAACTGGATTGGCCTTAAGATCAAAATGGGCTGGGTCCCTAAGGGGTTAAGTAGTCATCCACAAGGGATTTCAGTTTCTGAAATGTTAATAACCTGTTTAAGGCTACATGCACACCACATTTTCCCTACGTTTTGAACCGTATATGGCTGGGGAGAGGGGGCGGAGAGTCGGGGGCGGGGCAACCGCATACTGCCATATGCGGTCCCCTATTGAATGTATTTGAATGAGCTACCGAAGTGAAACGCTGCCTCCGGTCGGCTCCGTTTTGCCCCGTATACGGTTTTTACTGTCGACAGCGTTTGTAGGTCCGGTAGGGAAACCATATACGGGGCATAACGGAGCCGTCCGGAGGCAGTGTTTCACTCCGGTCGCTGATTGAAATACATTAGATAGGGGACCACATACGGCAGCATGCGGTTGCCCCGCCCCCGACTCTCCACCCCCTCTCCCCAGCCGTATACGGTTCAAAACGTAGGGAAAACGTGGTGTGCATGTAGCCTTACAACTGCTACCCTGAAAGGTTACATTTGTACTTGCTACATTCGTTCTTGCAACATTTGCTCATAGCTCAGTCAGTCAGTACCACTATCTATCTACTATTTATTTATTTATCTAGTTATTTTTAATGTATAATTTTTTAATTTATTGTTTTCTTTATACACTTTGCTATATCTCATTTCCTATATATTGGGAAGCCATTGTGTTGAAATCCCTCTTTAGGGATTTTCATTTTTTTGATCTAGCCAGAGAAAAGTGAACATCTCTCCTAGCTCTTCTCCTGGCAGATTAGACAGTCACAGAAAAGTACATACAGGAGGAGTGTACCTCCCAGGTTTATTGAGTTTAGTTCAGGCCTAACCTGTGTCCTGTTCAAGCCAAAGAATGCTACAAGCAAGTCTCAAGTCCAGTTGCAAGAACCATCTAACCTGAGACAGATCTAGGTCTCGTGCTCAGTGATCACGGCACGTGAGTTTGGAGGATTTCAACCAAAAGGTAATTTCCCGTCCACCCAGTGAGGGCACAATGCTTCACATTCCAGAATAATCTACAAGCCAGAACAGGAAAGCCACTGTACAAGGGAACCTCAGTGTACAAGAACACTTCATTGATCTATGGTCAAAGTTGATACCGTTTGGCTCAACAAATCCCTAAAGTTTCTTTAGTGTACACCCAGGGTATCATACATGGGGTATTGTGTTGCAAAACTGTGAGTAAAGTTCAAGTATCTGTACTACAGTAAGTCAACCTGTGTGGGCACTTCACATTAAAGAATCTAATTGGACTGTCCGTTTATCCTGTCTGCAATTGCATTAACACTAGTAATGCCAGTATCTAGTGTGAAAAGCACACCAGAGACTTTCCTGTTAGAATATCATCTAGTAAAGCAACAGTTAAAAGACCAGTGACCAATCTCTTCACTCATCTGCTTAAAACCTGTAACTCAAACCTCTGTGCTAAAGAGACTGTACTTTGCTAAGAATTGCACAGAACATTTAGTAAAGTTCCATGTTGGTTACAAGTTACACAAGTGAGTGGATTTCTTATGCCTGCCTCTGACACTATGGGTATAACCCACTTGACAAAAGGATTATTGTGCACACAAGGGATCATCAGGTTACAAGACCACCATGCATCTTAACATGTCTATCTTTTGCTACCTAAGGACTACAACTCCGGGCTAGTGTGTATTACAACACCTATATTTCCCTTGAGTACATCATCTTACCATCTTATTATAGTGCAGTGTATTATGCCTGTAAGTAAAGGAATATGACTAGCAAAGCATGTCCAGCACCAGAGTGTACAGTAGATGATTACTTTGTGATTGTATCCAATATTCAAGAAAATATTGTCAGGGACCGACCGGGGGACAGGGAGAGTGAGCCCTAAACTGACCCTAAAACCGCTCTCCCTGCCTACTTGCCCATCCACCCTAAACGGTGAATCGACAACTGGGCGCCGGTCCCTCCCTGTACTAAAGTTTAAGGGCCTAATAAAAACACATACTAAAAAATAGTCGGTCACAAACCAGGACCATTACAGGAACATAGAACTCTATAGTATAAAGTTCAGAGGACACTATATCAGCGGACATGAACAGAGGACTCAGTGGTCATGAACAGAACTCCAAAGATCTGAATAAAGAAGTAATAAACATATAGGGGGGACTTAAAAATTTTCCTGCGACTTTTTGCATGTTCAGTGTCCTAAGCCAAAAATAAAAATCTTGCTTACCAAAGCAAAAAGTGATTTTTTTTAAAATCAGATATTTTTATTAAGATTTTAAACAGTTTTACAACAAAAACAATACACCATCAATAAACCCCCCCTCCACCCACCCCACCCACCTTACAAACAAAACGTCCGTCTCTCCCCACCGCAGCATCAGTAATACACACTAGTATTGAACTAGAGGTTCAAATATACCCATATCCCAATGAGCTCGCTCCCTCACATCTTACACACATACCGCAACAAGCAGCACCTACAGGCATTCCAACAGAGCTACCAAGGAAACACAAAGATAGTGAATGAGGAAGGAAGGATGCCACATACAGAAATCCCCAGAATTCGAGCCAAACATACCACGGCAAGTACAGCCCAAGGACTCACAGTCATTTACGAGTCAGTTGTCGGGGGGTCAAAATAGTGAACCCAGGGTCCCCAAACACCATCAAATTTCCGTTCAACATTACGTTTAATATATATCCCTTTCTCCAAGCGCACTATCTGCCGTAATCTTTTAATAAGATCAGCCACTCCCGGAGGAGACGGTCTGATCCAGAACTGCGCGATCAGTTTCCTGGCTTGATACAACACCCGTAAGATCCCCACTTCTCTCAATGAGGGTTCTTCATCACAGCCAATAAGGCCAAGTAAGCATACCTTAGGTTCTCTAGGCAGTGTAACCCCATAAATATCCCTGATAAGATGTAACACATCAGCCCAATATATATCTAAGATGGGACACGCCCACATCATGTGAAGCAGATGAGCCTCCAACGCACCACACCGAGTCAGACCACACCCCAATAGTATGTAAGAATAGTGGGGTCTTATACACCCTGTGCAAAAAGAACAGCTGCAACAGTCTATTAGACTCCGACAGGGACAATGACGGGGTAAGCGACAAAGCAGTAGACCATTCCTCGTCACTCAGCTCGCCAAGGTCCCTCTCCACTTTGTTCTGACTGTTAAGGGGAAACGTTCATGATAAAAACCCAAGAGCTCACCGTACAGCCAAGAAATAACTCCCGCAGAGTCCCTCTTCATAACTACAGATTCAAGGACCCTGTTAGTTTGTACCTCCAGCAGTCGCAGCCAATTCTGAGTTTCGTACACATGACGGAGTTGCAGGTATCGATAAAATGAGGAACGCGGTAAAGCGAACTCCTCCTGCAAATCCTCAAAAGATCGGACTACCCCCTGTACAGCCAGCTGCCCCACTTCGCACAGTCCCTTTCTCTCCCAATAACCGGCATCCACAAAAGAGCAGAATACTGGCAAGCCCGGGTTACGCCACAGCGGTGTACACGACATTTAACTTGTAATACCTAGTAGCTTACGCGTGTGGCCCCAAAAGCTTGCAGAGAAGCTGGGCAGTGGGAGAGGAATCCGGAGGTCTGGTCAGGGCTCCAATTTCCAGAATATACAATGGCACCCTCCCTCCCTGTTTGGCCATAAACAATCTACCCGTAGGACCCAGGAGAGACGTCTTTGCCCACCCCCTAACCTGATGCAGTTGCGAGGCAAGAAAATACAGCCAGGGATTAGGTAGCGCCAATCCACCCGAAGATTTTCCCCTTTGCAATGTCTCAAGTTTGATCCGAGCAGTCGCACCCCCCCACACCAACTGCCTGAAAAGTCGCTGTATCCTATGAAAGTAAAATATAGCTATCCACACAGGGGAGTTCTGCAGCACATACAACAACTGCGGCATGAGCACCATTTTTAGTAGATTAGTCCTGCCAACCACTGAGATCGGCAATTTACACCAGACGGCTACCTTCTGAGAACTCCTGTCCAGTAGGGGCGTCAGATTCCGGGGTATGAAATCATGCACAAGTGGCATGATGGTAATACCCAAATATTTAAATTCCTTAGCTACCTGAATATTAGAGAGGGCAATCTGAGGAATACTAGGCAAGGGATCCAGGGGCATCAGCACCGACTTATCCCAATTAATGAGCAGGCCAGAGTAGGTACCAAACTCAGAAATAATAGACCTAGCAGGGGTCAGGGACCGAGCAGTATGACCCAAAAACAGTAACATATCATCTGCATAAAGCGCTACTCTCTCGTCCATGGAGCCATAACGAAATCCAATTAAATCAGGTGAGGAGCGCAGGAGGCAAGCCAGCGGCTCTATAGCTAGTGCAAAGAGTAGGGGTGACAGGGGGCACCCCTGCCTCGTAACTCTCCTTAACTCAAATGATGGGGAAAGTCGTCCATTAACTCGAATACGGGCAGTTGGGCACTTATAAAGGAGTTTAACATAGGAAATAAACCTGGGCCCGAACCCCATAGCCCCCAGCACCTTCCACAGATAAGTCCATTCGACACTATCAAATGCCTTGGCAATGAAAAAAATCGATCTAGCCCCCGCAGCCTCCTGATTCATCTGTAAGTTAAGATACACCCTTCTAATATTATCTACCGTAGATTTACCCAGCATAAAGCCAGTCTGATCCCCATGGACAAGGGACAGTACAACCTTAACTAATCTGTTAGCGAGTACCCGGGCCAGCAACTTCACATCAGCACACAACAATGAGATCGGTCTGTAAGAACCTGCACATAGAGGGTCCTTTCCCGGTTTTGGGATAAGTACTATAATGGCCTCCATCATTGAACGAGGCAGAGCTCCCTCCAAAGCCGCTGACCCGATCACTCGCAACAGTTGGAGGAGGAGTATCCCTGAGAATTTTCTATATACCTCACTCGGAAGGCCATCCGGCCCCGGGGCCTTTTCATTAGCAGCTTCCTTCAGTGCTTGTTCCAATTCCTCCAGAGAGATGGGCGAGTCCAGCTCGTCCCTCTGCTCCAGAGAAAGGGAAGGAAGCGAAGCCCTGCCCACAAAATCCACCAAGGCCTCCTCAGTACAAGAGGCCTTAGAAGAGTACGCCTCCTTATAAAAGTCTACCATCACACCCAAGATCTCCTCATCCGCCTTGACCTCTCTCCCTCGACCGTCCCTCAAACAGCCAATATACGCAACCCCCTGCTGGGCCCGAGCAATGGATGCCAACAATTTACCCGTTCCCTCACCACACTCAAAGTAACGCTGCTTATTAAAAAACCTCTTATGTTCAGCCGTCTCCTCCAAGTATTTAGTATATGCATCCTGTGCCCTCAGCCACACTTCCTCCGCCCCAGGGGTAGGATGCAAGACATAGCTAGCTTCCGCTTCAGTGACAGACAATGACAACTTTACACCCCTCTCCCTAGTGAAGGACTTGTGAATACTTATGTCTCGAATAAACAGACCACGTGTGAACGCCTTTAGAGAGTCCCAGACCATGGAAACAGAAGCCAAACCATCGTTAAGGGCAATAAAGTCCCTGAGTTCTACACCTACTAATTCAGCAGTAGTCAGCAAATGGAGTCAGAACGGGTTCAGTTTCCACAGAGGGCGCACCCCACCAGCATCTCCCCCTAAATCAATTTGCAAATGGATTGGGGAGTGATCCGACAACCCCCTGGCCAAATATTCAATATCTCTAACCAGTCCAGCCATGGTCTCATCCCCAACTGCCATGTCTATCCTGGACAGGGTGCCATGCATGGCCGAGTAACAGGAGAACTGTCTAACACAGGGATTACGGAGACGCCACAGATCATGTAAATCTATTTCCATCAACAGCTTAGCAAGGCCAGTAGGCCTAGATGAGGGAGGAGCCCGAGTTCCCCAAAACTTATCTTTGGAAGCATCCAAAACCTGATTGAAATCGCCACACATAAGCACAGGGGCCACAGGGAACCCCGACACTATAGTGAGGATACGTCGTACGATATCACCACTATAAGGGGGAGGAATATATACACCAACTATAATAATCAGTCGATGAGACACCTCACACAATACAAAGACATATCTGCCATCAGGGTCAATGCTAGAGGAGATAGCCTGAAACAGAATGGATTTGTGGATCAGAAGACTAACCCCTCTAGCATGTGAGGAAAAGGTAGAATGGTAAGAATGACCGACCCATGCCCTATGAAGGGCCGAGGTAGTTTCTGCTGTTAGATGAGTTTCAGTGAGGCAGAGTATGGCAGGGTGAAAATGTCTCACCGAGTTAAAAATGGCATAGGGCTTCGCCACATCCCCAAACCCCCTAACATTCCATCCTATAAAATTAAAGACCGCCATCAGGGATACTGGAGCAGAAGAGGACGAGCCCGGCAACACTGGATTCAAGGGAGCACAACCTCACATCCGCAGGAACCCCACAAACAGTACGTACAGCCACATAGGGAGAGACGGAAAACAAAACAAACAAACACCCCAAAAGAAAACACAAAAACAGCCACACAAGTCGCCGCATCACGCGGCACCCAGGGGCACTAGTATACCCACACCACTCATAACCAATCGTATCAATGAAACATAACAGGAGTTGTGTAGTTAAGTGAGAGCATACAGCAGGCATACAAACGGCCAAGCGAACACAAGCAGATATGCATTCGTTCAGCTCCTAAAATGAAAAGAAAGCATAGATATCCCACACTATATACACGTGTGCATCTTCCCCTCCACAATCCAACTCCCACCCCCCCACCAAGGCTGCACAGTAGGCAAAAATAAACAAACATCAAGGTAATGTACGGGCACACATATATAACTAGAAGAATAGGTATGAGAGACACCGAGGGCTACCAAAAAACAAAGCCCAATATGTCTCACATAGTGATCTAAAATATAATGTGCAATGAAATACCAGAACCATCAACTGAAAACATTAGCAATTAGTAGCAAGGTCCCATCAGCGTGAGCACAGGGAGGAACAGATCAGTCCGGGTCCGGCCCCGGGGAGCCTTCACGGGGCCCCCGGTGGAGCTGGGACTCATGGGAATCCAACCATCTCACAGCAGCATTTACTCCCTCAAAGAAGTGGGTGGAACCCAGGGCAGCCACCCTCAACCTGGCAGGATACAGCATGGAATATTGTACATCCAAGGCTCGCAGTCTCCTTTTAACATCCAAGAAGGAGGCACGCTTCTTTTGCACCTCCGCTGAAAAATCAGGAAAGAAAGAGATGACGTGATTGTCCACAGTCACTGGTTGCTTCTCTCTAGCCAGCCGAAGTATCAGATCCCTATCACGGTAATGAAGAAGTTTCACCAGCATAAACCGGGGCGGACCACCAGGAGGGAACGGCCTCGTAGGAACATGGTGAGCTCTCTCCACTGCAAAGAGAGGAGTCAGGTTATCAGCTCCAAAGACATCTTTAAGCCATGTTTCCATATATTCCGTTGGAGAGCGTCCCTCACATTTTTCAGGCAGTCCCACAATGCGCACATTATTGCGGTGCAGACGATTTTCCAGGTCATCTGTTTTAGCTTTAAGTAGGGCAATATCTTGGCTGTGTCTAGTAGAGTCTCGGACCAATGGAACAACTGTATCCTCAATGTCGCTGATCCGACCCTCCGCTGTCGAGGTGCGGTCAGTCACTCTTTGCAGGTCGTGACGAATAAGTGAGATGTCAGATTGTACAGTTCCCATCTGCACTGATAGCTGAGAAAGAGTCACATTGCATCTCCGTATTTCAGTGAAAACCGCAGCCAAGGTAGGTTCCGCCCGGGGTGCAGGAGAAATAACAGCAGCCGCAGCAGCGAGCTCAGGAGGAGTACTAGGTAGGGAAACACGTAGATCTTCAACAGAAGCCTCAATAAGATCCGCACAGTCCCCAAGGGGGTCCGGGGGGGGGGGGGGACCACACCAGCCATTGGGAGAGGGGCCACTCTGTGGTCAGGGGAGTCAGGGGACGGGCGCCTGAGAGCAAACCTCTCCAATTTGGCCGCCACCTCTTGTTGCAGAGTCAGTGTATTTCTACCAGCAGGTGACCCACCGGTTCTCTGTTGGGAGGTACCAGCCCCCTCCTTGTTCCTGCGGCCCATATCAAGGTGGAGGTAAGGTATCAGGAAAATCACTCAGGTAGCGTGGTAGCAGTATGCAGCACTCAGATCAGGGAGATCAGGGAGGCAAAATACTTCTATAGTCTGCAACAGCGGGGAGCACTAAGTCCAGCCAGCAGCAAGAACAAGCAGGGCACCCCTTGAAGATGGAATATCTGTCAGCACTCAGTCCAGCCAGTGGCGGTAAGAGCAGGGGCTAGGAAACCACTGTATGATGCGTCCGCGCACAGCACTCAGGTCAGCCAGCGGTAGGAATAGGCAGGGTACCCCTTTAAGTTGCAGCCGTAGACAGCACTCAGTCCAGCCAACAGCAGTAGGGGGCAGGGTACCCCCATAAGATGCAGCAGCTGTCAGCACTCAACCCAGCCAGCAGTAGTTGGAGGTAGAGAATCAGTAGGTTGCAAGCACGTTCAGCACTCAGTTCAGCCAGCAACAAGATATCTCAGAGTACCCCTTTAATCCGGAGCAGCACTCAGTCCAGCCAACAGTCCAGCAGTCAGTCCCCAGTATGTTGTAAAGGGCAGAGGGGGTCCCCAAGTCACAGCAGCCCACCCTTCAGCAATGCCACCACAGCTCCACTCACTGTAATCCAGGGGTCCTCCAGCTGTTGAGACTCCGGGTACTGCAGGCACTCTCCTCTCCCCCGCAGCTGTCCACCAACCACACACAGCAGGGCCAGTCACTCACAGAGGAAGACGCAGGGACTCCGGCAAAAGGCCCCGCAGTCTCACAAGATGGCGGCCAGTACAGCACGAGGCCCCTCTCCCACCAGCACCACACCTCCACTGCCGCAAAGTCCTCTCACCGCAGCCCTTGAGGACGTCCGGGGGCCCTGCACTCAGCTCCGGCTTCCGGAGGCACCAGCATGGCTCCCCGCGCCGCAACGAACAGCCGGAGACAGAGGGGGTGTCACAAGATGGCGCCCAGGACCTCGCCGCTGCCGCAGAGAGGATCTCCGCCAGCAACCCCCGCAGGCCGCACTCTTCACCCGCTCACCGGGCCCCTCGCGATCCGCCAACTGTCCTGGTAAGAGGCCTCCTCAGCTCCCCAGAGAGCGCAGCAGTGCTCAGTCGGCCGCCGGAAGGGATACCAAAGGCCGCAGGGTTCAGGGCCGGGTTCGCTCCCTGCAGTTGGGCTCGCTCCCGACGCCTCCTCTCCTCCAGACAACACCTCCGCAAGGTTCCCCTAAGTAGCAGGGGCCCCTCAAGGTATGGCAGCACACTTAATTATACAGAATGGTAGGGATATCTTCAGGATAAGTTACAGGATGGCGGGAGCTCTCCTCACACACGTCCACTCAGGCAGCCATCCAAGCCACGCCCCCCTTCAAAACTTGCAGTGGACAGAGATTTATCAAGTGCGAAAGTCGCAAAAAAGTCGCATTGCATGAAAAAAAATACAAAATTTACTCCAGCTCAGACATGGAGCAGAAAAAGCCACTACCAAAGCCAAAAAATTGCTTATGTGAAAGAAATTTATCAACAGGCTGAAACCAGTTGATAAATTAAATATGTTGCACATAAGCAAAAAAAATTTGTAAGAAAAAAAAAACTAAAAAAGTAATACATAAGCAAACATTGATAAATGTCCCCCATAGAGTTCAAAACACCAGAGAGGAAAACTGATAAGTCTGAACATACTCAATAACAAAACAGGAATAAGCTTAATCCCCTAGAAAAACCTCCGGTAGACACAGGAATAACAATACTCTCTGAGTCCCCACAGACAGGTAAACGGGATTTATCGCTAAACAGGAATTATCGCAATCCCTCTGAACATCTCCAGTACACGGAGTCCCCATGGAATGCTAACAGGAATTCAACATAGGACACTGTTCACACTGGACACACAAACTGGACACTCCACTTCAATAACGAAGTAGCCATTAATAATAAATCCAAATAGACTACTGGTCAGCGGCACACTCACCAGTGTTGACAGGATGCTGGCCCAGTAGGAAAACAGAAATATAAAACATATAACTACATATAAACGGATACAAGAGAAAACACAGTGTGAACAGACACATAGCAGAAAAGATCCTAAAACCGACTAAACAAACACAGCTTATAATCTACTAAGAGCATGCCACATAACATTGGCTAAAACCAGAAAATACAAAGTGCATGCTAAAACAGAGATAGTAGATTAAAAGCTCAAAGAGTGTGTCCCCAAGAGCTCCATGCAGCATGTCCAGCATCTTAGCAAGTCAGGATATAATGAAGTCAATCACCAGCCCAGAGGCTAGACTGGGCTGACTTTAAATAGACACACCCAAGGAGCTATTGGCTGAAAACAACAGAGGCATTAACTATTCCCTTGCCCGGGAACATAAAACTGTTCACACAAAAGCAATCCAATAGCTGTGTGGGAACACAGACCACGACAGACATGACAAATATATTCCAGAGAGTAAACACCATCTCGTTTCAGGTCTTTACCTCTTGGGGATGCCGGGAGTACCTGTATGTCCTGCGCCCGCTCCCACAATATAACGCGTCATATTGGATCGTTACTGGCAGCTAACAGTATCTGGGACCCGGGGCTAATAGTGTGCATCACTGATTGCGGTGACAAACACTATTAACCCTTTAGACGCAGAGATCAAAGTTGATTGCCGTGTCTAAAATGTAGAAAAGCATTCCCGGAAGCTCAGTCGGGCTGATTGGAATCACTACAGTGAAACCGCGGTGTCCTGATCAGCTAGGACGCAGCAGGAGGGTCCCTTACCTGCCTCCTGGCCGTCCAATCAGCGATTGATTGCTCCAAGCCTGAGATCCAGGCTTGAGCAATCGACCGCTGATAACACTGATCAATGCTATGCTATGGCATAGCATTGATCAGTGTATTGAATCAATGTACTGCATTGCAAAAAAAAAGTTTAAAAAAAGGGTTAATAAATGTTATTTAACCCCTTCCCTAATAAAAGTTCAAATCACCCCCTTTCCCATAAAAGCAAACATGTAAATAAAAATAAAGATAAACATATGTGGTATAGCCTCGTGCGTAAATGTATGAACTATTAAAATATATTGTTAATCAAACTGCACGGTCAATGGCGTACACGTAAAAAAACTTCCAGAGCTCAAAAAAGCTTATTTTTGGTCACTTTTTATACCATAAAAAATGGATAAAAAGCTATCAAAAAGTCAGATCAAAACAAAAATGGCACCGATAAAAACATCAGATTATGTTGCAAAAAGTAAGCCCTCATACCACCCAATATGTAGAAAAATAAAAAAGTTATAGGAGTCAGAAGATGACAATTTTAAGCGTATACATTTTCCTGCATGTAGTTATGATTTTTTTCAGAAGCAACACAAAATCAAACCAATATAAGTAGGGTATCATTTTAGTCAAATGGACCTACAGAATAAAGATAAGGTATAATTTTTACCGAAAAATGTACTGCGTAGAAACGGAAGCCCCCAAAAGTTACAAGATGGCGTTTTTTCTTCAATTTCGTTGCACAATGAATTTTTTTTTTAGATTTTGCCGTAGACTTTTGGGTAAAATGACTGATGTAATTTCAAAGTAGAATTGGTGGCGCAAAGAATAAGCCATCATATGAGTCTCTAGGTGCGAAATTGAAAAATTTAATTATGATTTTTAAAAGGTGAGGAGGAAAAAACGAAAGTGCAAAAATGGAAAAACAATGAGTCCCCAAGAGGTTAATAAATAACCAGGGCTTGGCCCCCTACCTCCAAGGGCCCCATAGTAGCCACATTGTCTGCCTCTATGGTATATATGTCCTTGATCAAACACCCTTTTAATAAGTTCCAATACCAGCACACCTCTTTCTAGCACTAGGCTTTTCTGACTACCGACCCAGAAGATTCTCATTCTTGTTGCCAGGCACAGCACTGAGTATTGCAGAAGTCTGCCCAGTAGTTCTTGCAATAAATCAGAGTTAAAGGGGTTATCCAGGAAAAAACTTTGTTTTCATATATCAACTGGCTCCAGAAAGTTAAACAGATTTGTAAATTACTTCTATTAAAAAATCTTAATCCTTAGTACTTATTAGCTTCTGAAGTTAAGGTTGTTCTTTTCTGTCTAAGTGCTCTCTGATGACACGTGTCTCTCCACCCAGTTTAGAAGTGAAACCCCATAGCAAACCTCTTCTAAACTGGGCGGTTCCCGAGATACGTGTCATCAGAGAGCACTTAGACAGAAAAGAACAACCTTAACTTCAGAAGCTCATAAATACTGAAAGGATTAAGATTTTTTAATAGAAGTAATTTACAAATCTGTTTAACTTTCTGGAGCCAGTTGATATATATATATATATATATATATATATATATAAAAAGAACAGTTTTTTCCTGGATAACCCCTTTAACATATGTACAGTGTATACACAAGACATATCTATAAAATAGCATTGTCAAAACAGATAAAAATGTCAACGAGCAGTCTTTCAGATGCATAGTCTGTATTTAACCACTGAAGGAGTAAGACCATTTTGGCCTTAAAGGGGTATGCCGGTGGAAAACTATTTTTTACATATCAACTGGCTCCAGAAAGATAAACAGATTTGTAAATGACTTCTATAAAAATATCAATCCTTTCAGTACTTATCATGTGCTGCATACTACAGAGTAAGTTGAGTTGTTCTTTTCTGTCTTACCACAGTGCTCTCTGCTGACACGGTCTGTGTAAGGAACTTTCCAGAGTAGGAGCAAATCTCCATAGCAAACCTCTACTGCTCTGGACAGTTCCTGCCATGGACAGAGGTGTCAGCAGTAGTGTTGCTCGCGAATATTCGCAATGCGAATTTTATTCGCAAATATAGCACTATATATTCGTAATTACGAATATTCGTTTTTTTTTTTTTCTCATTTTTTTTTTCACAGTAAACATCACAGTGATCATCCCTCTCTGCTTCCAGCTTGTGTGGTGTAAAGAAGGCTCTAATACTACTGTGTGAGACTGGCGTGCGAATTTTCGCATATGCGAAAATGTGCATATGCAAATTTTTGCATATGCGAATTTTCGCTTATGCTAATTTTGGTTTATGCTAATTTTCGCATATGTGAATGTTCGCATACACGAATTTTGCGCATATGCGGAAATAAAACGTGAATATTGCGAATTTAGCGAATATATGACGAATATTCATCCATATATTCGCGAAATATCGCGAATTCGAATATGGCCTATGCCGCTCAACACTAGTCAGCAGAGAGCACTGTGGTCAGACAGAAAGGAAATTCAAAAAGAAAATAACTTCCTGTCGATTATACAGCAGCTCATAAGTACTGGAAGGATTACATTTTTTTTTAAATAAAAGTAATGTAGCACCCGTGTTATGATTTGGTGAGCCCCCCTCTTTTTGTAAAAATGACTTATTTCATGACATAAATTGCTAAACAAAAATAACTTATTTGTAGGGGGAAATAACAATTTTGGGGGGCTTCCGTTTCTACGCAGTGCACTTTTTGGTAAAAATGACACCTGATCTTTATTATGTAGGTCCATATGGTTACAAGGGTACCCAATTTATATAGGTTTTATTTTATTTTACTACTTAAAAACAATTATAACTACATTCACCAAAATTAGTATGTTTAAAACTGTCATCTTCTGACCCCCTACAACTTTTTTTATTTTTTGCCAAACTGGGCTCTATAGGGCTCATTTGTTGCACCATGGTCTGTAGTTTTTATTGGTACCAATTTTTGTTTTTATGGGACTTTTTGATAGCTTTTTTATTCATTCCTTTATGGTATATGAAGTGACCAAAAATCCACAAATTTTGTATTTTTTATATGTGTACGCCATTGATTGTGCGGTTTAACTGACCTTAAATTCTAATAGTTCGGACATTTACGCACACGGTGATACCACATATATTTATGTTTATTTTTAATGACATTATTTTATTTAAAAAAGGGAAATGGAGGGAGATTAAAATTTTTATTAGGGGATGGGCTTAGTCACATTTATTAACTTTTTTTTTTTTTTACACTTTTTACTTTTTTTAAGTCCCCATAGGGGGCTATACCATGCAATCTTTTGAGTACATACACTGTTCAATGCTATGCCATAGCATAGCATTGATCAGTGTTATCGGTGCTCTACTAGTCAAGCCTGCATGGCTGTCTGGGAGCAGCAGAGGACCGATTGGATGGCAAGGAGGCAGGTAAGGGCCCTCTCCCAGTCCTCTTAGCTGATCGGAACATCGCCATTTCATCACAATTTCCCAATCCATTCCGCTGAGATGCCGGGATCATTTCACTTTTATTTTAGATGCTGCAATGAACTTTGATCGAGGCGTCTAAAGGGTTATTGCTGGGCATCGGCCCGATCGGTGATGCCCAGCATTAATCCTGGGTCCTGGCTGCTGAGTACGCTTTAAACCGCGGTAATGGGACCAGGGTGTACAGGTAGCCTTGAGTCCTTAACAGGTTAAAGTGAAAACTATTTACATAGGATACAAGGAAGAATTTTCAACTCATTCCCTTTACAGGTTGATACAAATAATTCCATAAATGAAATGTAATAAAACTGCCCTGTTTAGAAGTATACATTGCTAACTTATATAGACATATGGTAGCAATAGATGTTGTGATGTTCATTTATTTTCACACAGTTTATGGACAAAATCATTGCAGGGTAGCGAACAGAGACAAACATGTTTTATTCTCTTTGGAATGACATCACATTTCAAATTATGAATGAATTGAAATATGACATCTTCAGTTATATAAACAAAGGGGCTTTAAAATGTGTTTTTATAACGGGCTTATGGGCCGCATAGCAACAATGTGCACACAGAAAAGGCTTCTCTCAAGGTTGTGCAAGTTCTTTGTGGTAGCAAATACATTGAGTTTGTGGTTTGTGGCTGTACTTTTTCATAATGTAAAATAAGAAACACTATACATCATTTTGAACAAGTTCTCTATACATGATTTGTACCTGTGCGTAGAAACTAATCCTACATAATTTATGGGGTTTCATTTTGCGCAACTATTTCTGAAAAGCTACAATAATTTTAGCTGTAGAATTTTAGTAATAATAACATCCAAATGTAGCATCTTTAATAAATTGCATTTCTAGTAATTGTAAATGAAGCAATATAGATAACGAACACAAGCACATATATGAATATGGGTTTGGTTCATTTTGTAGGTACCAGTATAGCAGGTCATATTGGAAAGAAGATGGAAACATTACTGAACTGCTTCACCAATTGAAGATACTTGATTCAAAAATCAGAATATTAAGAGGAAGAGGAAATATGGTCCTTCCTCTCAATATATAACACAACAGAACTGCATCACTTCTGATACTGGGTTAAAGAACTTAACCAGGTGAAATGATCAATACAGAGCAGCTTGTGACTGTTTACCGCAAAATTAGGGACATCATCTTGTGCTGAGGGGTATGTGGAGAGGGCTAGGGACCTGCTAAAGAAGAGCAGATATCGATCTAGCACTGCTCAAATGTCCACTTTATTAGAATCCTTTTAAAATAACATAGAAATGGAAAAACAACACCACCATGCTGTTATATGGACGCGGTTCGTACGCATGCGCACACTTTTTGGAGAGATATCTACTCTTCTTTCATATACAACGTTTATCACTTGGCCAAGTGAGGATCTGGTGTACGCACAGCAGAGGTGAACTGAAGATTTTTCTATTTCTCACTTGGGATCTACTGCTTGCAAGCACTGAGCGATTTACATTCAGATCATTAACTGTTTACATGCTGCTGTACACACAGCACCATAGGACAGAAAAATAAGAAAGGTATGGGGGCCAGGATAAGGCAATTTCAAACATACTTATTTTTAAGAATTTTTATTTACTTTTTAAGTAAAATAAAACAAAGCTATATCAGATATCTGTCTATCTATGAATCAATCATCTATCTATCTATCTATCTATCTATCTTTCTATCTATCTTTCTTACTATACCTTTCTATTTATCTATCAATCACATATCTAAATACCTATCTATCTATATATCTGTAAAGGCGGATAAAATAATTTTATTTTGTAATATAAAAATCAAGTCAAATGTTGGTAGAAACATAAAAATATCTGAAAAAAATCCCGTCAGGCTATCAGGCGGCAGGAGAAGAAACACCACTGACAGGATATTTCTGTGGGATGAGAGTAGAAGACAGACTCCTTAACTGCAGATTTTTCCCTAAAGAATTTTATGAGCAATCTGATATTGTGTGAAGTGCTTACTTTACAGGATATGTTTCACAAACACGTGTTTGCTGGATAGTTAAGCTGTGAAATGGACTAAACATTTCATTCTTTAGACATGAGGGAATACTTGGTACAATGATACACTGTTTGCATGCGCAGATATGAAAATAAGGTTTATGTGTGGGATTCCCTTAGGCTTTTCAGTAACGGTAACTAGTCAAAATCTATTTCAAAATATGTGAGGAAACTTGGTGAGATCTAGATTTCTTTTATTTTACACCTTGTAATGATTATCTGTTTCTCAGGTTTTTCTTCTTCTTTCGTACGATTGCTCATAATTGCTCATAAACATGCTACAAATGTAAAACTGATTTGCAGTTTTCTTTGAATGTGTGATATATCTACATACCCATCTGTTGAATCTCAATAAGCTACTGTATACCCAACATACCTTGCATAGATCTATAAAACAAAAAGCTGAGTAAATTTGCAAATAAATTATATAAATTATTTTGTACAACCTGAGTTGTATCTATTCAGTACTTAAGGAGGATAGTGTTGTGAATGTCAACCTAGTGTTCAAGTTAAGGCACTGAGGGTGGTGCAGTTTGTGGATGCAGTAAATACCTCTTGGCTGTAGGTGCCCATACCTCTTAGATTAAAGTAATAGAAAACCAACTTCTTTAGCGGGTTCGACCCAATGTCTAAAGTAAATGGGAGCCTCCGGATGTCGCTGGAGAGATGGGTAAGGTGTGTTGGATTTTTGTCACCTGATCCAAACGTTTTGGGAGGGATAAGGTGACGCTAGTCTGATTGTTACTTGATACTCAACTTCTTCCTGTGGAGGAAACATGAATGTTTAACCATTTTGAATGCTCATGTGTAACAAAGTCAAAAAAAGAAAATTTATGTCATAACCCTACAAAATTTACATGAGCAAAGGCTAGCTTTGCACGATTTATTATCAGCTGATTTCAGTAAACATATTAGGTCTATTATAGTAAATGGTTACAATGAATTGAACAAACCAACCAAACTGACATCTAGGATAGCCAAAGGCCTGAGAAGTAAAAATAGAGTTCAGTATATGGTAGATCAAATGACTAAAGGAACCATTTACCACCTGAAGGAAATAGCAGACTCCATTGCTGATTTCTATAAGCACCTCAACAATCTAAAAAATGACCCCAACACTCATCAGCCCTCCCTTGACGAAATAAAAAATTTACTTAAATTCTGAAATTTGCACAAAATTAAGGAAGCAATCATATCTGCTCTGACCAGCACAATTGAGACCTCTGAAACAGAAGCAAAAATAAAGAAATTACCACTCAAAAAGGTCCTGATGGATTCTCTGCGGAGTATTATATCACTTTCAAGGAAACACTATCTCCCCACCTAGCCACCATATTTAACCACGCCACCTCAATAGAACAATTCTCAAAGAAAATGCTAGAGGAAAACATCTTTACACTCCCAAAACCTGGCAAACCAGCCACATCCCTTGCTAATTTTCGACCAATATCATTAATTAACATTATCATTAATGTCAAAATATTTGCAAAAATGTTAACAACCAGGATTCAGGTTGCATTGTACCATATCTAGTACACGCAGACCAAGTGGGCTTTAAGGTGGGCTGGTAGGCAAGAGACGGTGCAAGAAAAGTGATTGACATTATCACCTGGACCAAGCGAAAAAAAAACGCCTTCTCTGCTCCTCTCCTTGGACGCAGAGAAGGCGTTCAATAGGGTCCATTGGACCTATATGAGAGAGGTCCTAAAAATATATTGAATTCCCCAGAGAATTTATCTCAGCCACACTAGCCCTCTATGCATCCCCATCGGCAAAAGTTTTCGTAAATAGTATAAACTTTAACAAATTTTAAATATTAGCAATGTTTAAATTAGCAACAACTGAATGAAAGTAGGATAGCAAAAAGCACTATAAGAATCCATCAGTCTGTGTGTACAGTCCTAATAGACTCTAGTAAACATCAGTGGCCGGTGCTATGTTCAGACACTGCTGGAGGTGCTGAGCTACATAAAGACGCATATATGAACATCATGATGTAAAGAATATAGCAGAAGCTCGCACTCATTGTCGGTCGTGTTCTTTTCTCATGACGACAGGGGGCATTTCTGGATATTGCAGGGGTGCTCAGAAGCTAGAGAGCCTCTGATCGCCCCTGCAATATCCTGAAATGCCCCCTGTCGTCTGAAGAAAAGAACACGAGTGATGGTGAGTGCGAGCTTCTGCTATATTCTTTACATTATGATGTTTATATTAGCGATGGAACCTCTAGCAGCATCCATAAGGCAAAAAAAAAATAAAAATCAAGATAAGGCATATCATTTCCAAACAATCATACAAAAATCTGATTATTTGCTAATGAGATATTACTATTAATATCTTATCCAGAGTCCTCCCTTCCCAACATACAAAAAGAACTAAATAAAGTTAGCGAGGTATCATACTATAAAATTAACACGGGCAATTTGGCAACTTTGTCGCTAATAGAATAAAATCAAACTTTACTTTTCAGTGGGAAAATAAGACCATTACATATTTGGGAATACAATTAACAAGTGACCCTGCCAAACTTTCTCAAACTTCTCTGTTCCTTACAGGAGTAGACAGACAAAGTTATAAAACAAGGCTGGAGTTGGTTTGGCCAAACAAATATATACAATATGTTCAATATGCCCAAGTTAACATATATCTTCTTAGAACCTTGCCCATCTCAATCCCCAAAAAACTCATCAAGAAATTCCATTCACAGATGTCAAGATTTGTATGGGGTAACTTGAAATCAAGACTATCCTCTGCTGTGCTAACAAGGAAATCAACCCATGGGGGAATGGCGCTGCCAAACATCATAGCATATCATAAAGCTCAATTGTTTAAACAGTCCCTGGAGTGGTTCCACCCATCTGAAGCAAAAAAAAAAAAAAAAACATGGGTAATACTATAGGAGGCTGTACACAACATCACAAACTGGCACTCACTAGTTCTTAACACAAACAGAGTGAAATCCACCACATTTGCACCCAATGTTGTGGTGAAAGCAGCTTTAGAGTTATGGAACATAAAATTTGATAAGGGAAATAGAGACCACATTTTCTTAAAGTTAGATTTTCTGGTTCAAACTCTGTGTAAATTCACAAAAAACAGCAATCTCAGATCATGGTGAGAATGTGGGATAGGCTAAATCTCAGATCCTTTTCAAGAAAACTGGGTTGCTTCATTTAGAGACCTCCAAACCAAGTATAAACTACCTAACAGGGAAAGATAGAGGCATACAAAAATAAAATAATCTCAGCCCACTTAAAAAAGTACCAAACGAGCAAAGCAGAAGTGCCCCAATATCTCTATGATGAGACTAAGATGACACCAGAAGTGATAAGTAAATTGCAGACTAGAGATTTATGACTTTTTTTTTTAACACTGACAGATTCCATTCTGGGACCCTTTTCCAGCAGAGATGGGAGCAGGAGCTTTGCAAAAAAATTCTGTCAAAAAGAGTGGGTTAGCACTTTAACCTACTTGAAGAAAACAATGTATTGTATTAGAAACAGAGAGCAATACTATAAGATATTGACTAGATGGTACTATACCCCATCTCGTCTAAACGCCATGATGCCTACCAGTTCTCAGCTGATCTGGGATAGGTTGTGGGAGTATAGGCACCCTCAAACATATTTTTTGCATAAACTAAAGGGAGACCTGAATGACCTAATACATATGATTACTCAAGGTACAACCAACTTGACCCCAGAGCTGTTACTTATAAATATGGGTCTGGATAATCTCAAACCGGAATTTAGATTTCAATCAGTCATATCTGTATTGCTACGAGATTACAACTAGCTAATAAATAAAAAAAACTCCTGATGTACCAAATATAAACAAAATCATAGAATGTATCTCAGTATCGCATCTGTATGAAATAATCTAAGCCTGGCAGGAAGGAAGAGGCCTGAAATGTTACTGGTTATAGACAAGCTGGACATCACATTACCCTGTTAAAAAAGCGTAAATAAAACCTCTCTTTAAAGGTTGATCTGATATGTGATTGCCACAATAAATGCAAAATAAAGGGTCTTACAAATACTAAGGATATTAATATTAGGTTCTATTACTAGGGTTCACTAATGTATTACTGTAATTGATGTCTCCATTATTCCACAACAAAAATATATATACACACAACTCACAAACACACAGGTGTACAGTGCCCATGGGGGCAGACTGGAGGAGAAGAGGAGACTAGGGGTCCGAAGGAGCACACCAAGGATCTGGATAAAAAGGTAAATGGTAGAGAAAATTTGTGTTATTCTGTACTTATATTCTACAATCTAAACCACAGAATTTATCATAGAAGATTAATAATAAAACAACAATTTACACACAATGGTAGCAATGTGATTCAATGCAATAAACGGAATCCCCACAAGCTTACCAAGCTTTTATTTGAACAGTTATACTAATGTTTTATGTCACTCAATACTTCTTTGCCACATACTATACCTTTCGACTGTATCTACTTAATGTTAATATGTTTAACCCCTTAAGGACCCGGGTTTTTTTCATTTTTGCATTTTCGTTTTTTCCTCCTTACCTTTAAAAAAAATCATAACTCTTTCAATCTTTCACCTAAAAATCCATATGATGGGTTATTTTTTGCGCCACCAATTCTACTTTGTAATGAAGTCAGTCATTGTAACCAAAAATCTACAGCGAAATGGAAAAAAAAATCAATGTGAGACAAAATTGGGAAAAAAACGCCATTTTGTAACTTTTGGGGGCTTTCGTTTCTGCACAGTAAATTTTTTGGTAAAAATGACACCTTTTTTTTATTCTGTAGGTTCATACGGTTAAAATGATACCCTACTTATGTAGGTTTGATTTTGTTGTACTTCTGGAAAAAATCTAAACTACATGCAGGAAAATTTATACGTTTAAAATTGTCATCTTCTGACCCCTATAACTTTTTAATTTTTCCGCGCATGGGGCGGTATGAGGGCTAATTTTTTGCGCCGTGATATGAAGTTTTTAGCGGTACCCTTTTTGCATTGATAGGACTTATCGATCGCTTTTTATTCATTTTTTCATGATATAAAAAGTGACCAAAAATGCACTATTTTGGACTTTGGAATTTTTTTGCGTGTACGCCATTAACTGTGCGGTTTAATTAATTATATATTTTTATAATTCGGACATTTCTGCACGCGACGATACCACATATGTTTATTTTTATTTTTATTTACACTGTTTTTTTTATGGGAAAAAGGGGTGATTCAAACTTTTAATAGGGGAGGGTTAAATGATCTTTATTCCCTTTTTTTCCACTTTTTTTTTGCAGTGTTATAGCCCCCATAGGGACCTATAACACTGCACACACTGATCTTTCATGTTGATCACTGGTTTCTCATAAGAAACCAGTGATCGATGATTCTGCCGCTTGACTGCTCATGCCTGGATCGGACAGCGAGGAGGGGGGTAGGGACCCTCCAGCTGTCCTGTAAGCTGTTCAGGATGCCGCAATTTCTCCGCAGCTATCCCGAACAGCTCCCTGAGCTAACCGGCATGGTTTCACTTTCATTTTAGACGCGGCGTTCAACTTTGAACGCCGCGTCTAAAGGGTTAATAGCGTGCGGCAGCGCGATCAATGCCACGCGCTATTAGCCATGGGTCCCGGCTGTTGTTAGAGGCTGGGCCCGACCCGCTATGACGCGGGGCCATGCCGTGGCCCCGCGTTATAGATCGGGAGCGGATTCAGGGCGTACAGGTACGCCCTGGGTCCTTAACAGGTTAAAACCCCCCAAAAATGATTGTACTATTGAATGTTTATGTGTATGGGGAGGTCAGGTCACGAATGTTCGGCAGAGTTATTTATGTTATACTGGCACATTGAACCCTTTTAAATATAAAAGTGTCCAGCAAAATAGCTCTTTAGTAATATTTTTTACAGATTTGCAAATGAGGTTTCTTAGAGCTGGAGTGATTCTCCATGCCCCAGTCAGAAGCCAAAAACTATAGGTAGAACCTGCAAAAGTAAAGAGCTCTAGTTAAATGTAAGAATAATCCAGAGCAGGAGGGGAAATACTCCCTTTTTGCCCTCTCTGTCAATCACATCCTGAAGTCAGTGTTTTATTTGTAACACTTAAAGGGGTATTCCAGGAAAAAACTTAAGTTAAACAGATTTGTAAATTACTTCTATTTAAAATTCATAATCCTTCCAATAATTATCAGCTGCTCAAGTTGAGTTGTTCTTTTCTGTCTTGCAACAGTGCTCTCTGCTGACATCTCTGCTTGTCTCTGGAACTGCACAGAGTAGAAGAAGTTTGCTATGGGGATTTGCTTCTTCTCTGGACAGTTCCCGAGACAGGTGTCATCAGAGAGCACTTAGACAGAAACAACAACTCAACTTCAGCAGCTCATAAGTACTGAAAGCATTAAGATTTTTTTAAATTTACAAATCTTTTTAACTTTCTGGAGCCAGTTGATATATATATATATATATATATATATATGAAAAAAAGTTTTTTTCTGGATAACGCATTTAATACAAGTCTGTAACTCTCATCGACAGTCTGCGGAATTACAGTTTTGAAGCTAACAGGCAAAATGTGTTTAAAGGGGTACTCCGGTGGAAAACTTTTTTTTAATAAATCAACTGGTGCCAGAAAGTTAAACAGATTTGTAAATTACTTCTATTAAAAAATCTTAATCCTTCTAGTACTTATTAGCTGCTGAATACTATAGAGGAAATTCTTTTCTTTTTGGAACACAGAGCTCTCTGCTGAATCACGAACACAGTGCTCTCTGCTGACATCAGGACCACAGTGCTCTCTGCTGACATCTCTGTCCATTTTAGGCACTGTCCAGAGCAGCATATGTTTTCTATGGGGATTTTCTCCTACTCTGGACAGTTCTTAAAATGAACAGAGGTGTAAGCAGAGAGCACTGTGGTCATGATGTCAGCAGAGAGCTCTGTGTTCCAAAAAGAAAAGCATTTCTTCTGTAGTATTCAGCAGCAAATAAGTACTAGAAGGATTAAGAATTTTTAATAGAAGTAATTTACAAATATGTTTAACTTTCTGGCACCAGTTGATTTGAAAAAAAAAATTAAAAATTTTCCACTGGAGTACCACTTTAACCTTATTAGACATTTAGCAACATTGTATTTCTCGCTACAGTGTTGCCTGTCAATGAGCCTGTAATAATTCTCAACAATACCCTGTTACCGTTCTGTCCTTCAGAATATTGCCCTATACATAGCATACGGGATGCACATTTTTCTAAGCTTTCTAAAACAGTTTTTTTTTTGTGGTTTATATTTTTAAATTTAGAAGTTTGTAAGACAGGAAGCTAACTTTTATTGAATAATGTTCCAGGCAGGAGATTCCACGCTGAGTAACTGCAGTTTGAATGTTGACAGCATTGTATGTAAACTAAACTCGGAATCACTCATTTTTCATGAACATCTGTCATCATGTGTGTTGTCTCAACATCTGTGAACATATCTGAAAATTGATGTGGAACACTTCTGATGTGACCTCTGTATGTCTACAAATGTAAGTGAAATGATCAGTCATATTAGCTTTTCTCTAGCTATGACTTTTGATGTTTACATTTAGCTAATCGTCTTTTCCTTCTAGCAACTGACGGCAGTGTTGAGTGTACATCCAGTGCAAACAATATGTTCCCATTCAAATATCTTTTAAACTGAAACATTTGTATGAATCTTGTTTTGGAATAGATCATAATAACATTGGGTAAGGCCCCTTTAGACAGGCCGATGGGGGGCAGGAAACAAGCGCTGGTCTTGCTGATTGGTGCTTGGTTGCTGAGCATGTAAAAGACTCAAACAATCGGCTGCATGAGCGATCACTGAATTGTTCAAGTGGCTATTCACATTCATCATTATTCACATTATGTGGCCCATAATGGTAATTTAAATGACTGCACAAAAGATTCAGCTGACAAAATGATTATTGGGAAGGAATTCCTGGGACAACTTAATTGTCTAATAATTGGCCACCATAAAAGGATGTTAATAAAGGGAAAAAAATATCTTCACTTATGGTGGGTAGATACAGTATCCACTCAACAGACCAACACCTTACCTAAAGGCCTTAGCCCGGCTACAAAAAACTCACCGCATTTTATTAAATAAATTCAAATAACTTATCGAAAAATATATATTGAGACTTAAAATGGTAAAAGTTAAAAACTATGGGGTAACATATGTCAGGGATCTGGCTCAGCCTAAAATCACTGCAACTGATGCCACGACTGATGACAAAAGTGCATTCAATAATTGTGCATGCTGGACAGAGGAACATAACAAGATGTGTTCTCCTGTCTGGTTTCCATGCGGTGTGTTCCACCATCCGGTGTCCGACATGAGATGCCGGATGAATGTGAACTATCCCATTCATATGAATGAGATCCGCTCTACAATCAGTTTCCCTCTTGTAGTCTTTCAACAGTGCTGGAGGGCAATGCTGATGGAAGTGGGGGCCTAACACTGTATACAACACAAATGTAATAAAAACAAAAGTAAAGTAAATAGAGCCTGCAGTACTGTCACAGCTACACAGAAAGGTATTGCTGTTAAAAAAATAATTGTGCCCTCCTCAACATGTTTCGCTGTACACCAGCATCTTCAGGAGTATATATAGACAGATCCAGATTCTGGTAACAAAAGTGTATCTGGGTGTAGTGTCATTGCAGCTGATTGCTAGTGTCTTGAAATATCTAATGTATTTGTTATTGCGTTCATAAATTCCATAATATGATTCATGGGGTTTGATACTAAAAAGAGATAAAACACAGCGCTGTGGAAAAGACCCTTTCCTGATTGGCCCAATTATTACATATTTATCAATTGATTGTCTGTTGGTTTTATGGAATATAATAAGAGAACTTGAGTTAAAAATTTATAGTTTTTGAGTTATTACTTTTTTTTACTTGGTTTAGTAATGTAATGTATCATCATCATTGTTGGTCTGAACATTCACTGAGGTCCTGGTGAGCTTGTGCTCATGCCCAGCAACTAATTTGGGCACCCAGAATTATAAGGTATGGGGACTGGATATAGAGGTAATCCACTGGTGATAAATGAAATGTGTTTAAGACTTTTCCAGGCTTTTCTGCAGACTAGACTACCATGTAGTTAAAGCGCAATCATAGCTGCCTCAAATCCCCTGGTGATTTAAATTTTCCTAATCCCTGCCACTCTTTGTTGCCTCCTCGTTCAAGGGATATGTTGACTAGTGTTGAGCACGAATATTCGCAATGCAAATTGTTATCATGAATATCTTAGAATATTGTAATGACAAATTTTTATGTGAATTTTCCATGCGAGTTTTCGTATGAAAATAAAAGTGTACGAACATAGCAAACATAGGATGAATAATCGTCAATATATTCGCAAAATAATGCCAATTCAAATATGCCCCCTGCTGCTCATGACTAATGTTGACCCCAAAAGAACTTCTCGCTCAGCCAGTTACTGGCTAAGGTGGGTCACTGCTGTAACTCCCACTAAATGAAGGTATGTCATGTGTAAGAAATCTATTGTCCAGAAATGTCTCATTGAGTAAAAAAAAAAAATAATTATGCATTTATTGGAATTTGTTTTGTGTAAAAATTACTTCAGATTTGGTGAATAATTTTTTCTTCAAGCACATGGTACATCGATGGGCTCATAGGTGGCAGCAAGTGTAGCAAATGCCTTTATGGCACAATATGAGGAATCTATGGTATATGGAGAAATGGGCATGGACACGCCATTCACAAGGCTTCGCTATGTTGACGACGTGTTCATGCTATGGACAGGAGATGAAGAGTCTCTATTGAATTTTGTATCTACATTAAATACTAAACATGATACTATTAAATTTACATTAAATTCCCATGAAACAATAATACAATACTTGGATGTAGAGATTTAAAAAACTGTTAATGGCTTTGAAATGAGAATGTATTCAAAGCCAACAGATAGAACTAACATGCTCCATTAAAATAGTTTTCATGTCCCCACAACTTTTAATGGATTACCGAAAAGCTAATTGATTACAGCTAAAAAAAATAAAATGTAATACGGAGATAGCATATCAAAAAACGTAAAGAACCACTCATAAAAAAAATTTCAGATAGAGGGTACATGCGGATCCCATGTATGGAAGTTTGTTTAAAGAAAATCCTATGTTTGTATATAAAAAAGTCCCTCTATAGGGAATAAATTAATGCGAAGCGATATTGCATTAAAGAAAACTACTAGACAGACATTTTTAGCTTCAAGAAAAATTGGAACTTTTCCATGCTTTGGATTAATTGTAATGCAATTCTGCGAGGTGATTGTGTATATCATCATATGAAAGGAACTAAAATCAAATTGAAGGGATTTCATACATGTTTGAGCTACAATGTAGTCTATGGGGGAGATTTATCAAAACCTGTTCAGAGGAAAAGATGCCCAGTTGCCCATAGCAACCAATCAGATCGCTTCTTTCATTTTTAACAAGGTCTCTGCAAAAGTGAAAGAAGCGATCTGATTGGTTGCTATGGGCAACTGGGCAACTTTTCCTTTGCACAGGTTTTGATAAATCTCGCCCTATATGTTTAAATGCCCGTGCGGTAACGCATACATCGGGCAAACTGGCAGAACTATTAAAACTCCACTAGCTGAACATAAGAACATGATTAAAAAAATTCTGTACTAAAGAATGCAATGCAGATTCAGAACATGGGGAAACCTCCTTAGCACGTCATTTCGCTAAAAATAAACATAATGTTACTGATCTTAGAGGGTTAGTTCTGGAAGAGGTACCGGTTATTGTGAATGAGGACATGAATACATGGCGCCTCCTGCAGAGGCAGGTATACTGGATAAATGAATTAGACATGATGGAGCTGAAGGGATTAAATGAATTGTGCAATTTTAAAGTTTTGCTATAATGTTTGTACTGTTTGATAATACTTTTTACACATTTCCTGGCATATTTATAAATATGAATAATCTATAAAGTGAAGTTAATGTCATATTAAACTTTTATATACCAAGGTATGTTGTAGCAGGTAATTAAATCATCCCCAGGTGCTAACCTGTGTGCATAATTAAGGGGATCCTCCCCGAAACGTAGCGTCAGGCTAGGTTATGGACGTGGGTGCAATGGCTCCATGCTCCTAATGAATTGAATGTGTGCTGTAATGCTACAAAGTTGAAAAATAAATGGAAAAAAACAACAACAACAACAAAAACAGGTCTGTGAATTCCTCTTTTCAATTTACTGCATTGTCGGATTCTCTGTATAATGGATAAGGGTCACTGCTGTAGCCTATATGTGGTTAAGTTCAGTTGCTGTGGATTTAAAGGGGTTATCAACCATAAGGTGACTTAAGAACCTGCCTGCTAGACAGTAATGGACATGCTTAGGAAGGATCCGTGCTTGTCTTGGGGCGATATGGCTGTTTTGTGAGTCCACCATAATGTTGCTGCTTTCTTTTTGTGAACTGGCTATTTCCTGTTGGAGTACCTTCCCTCCAACTACAAGGCCCAGGATCCATTAAGTGTGAGGTCACTTTTCTCACACCCACACATTAGCCACCCCACCCATTGTAGTACAGCTGCAGCCCTGTGGAAAGGGATCCCTCTCCCCACCCAGCGATCGCTCCACCCATTGAAGCAAAGACAGACTCCCTTTCAACACCTGACTAGTGATGTAATGTATCGGCCCACACTGCAACCTGGGAAAAGCTGAGACTACACTCACTTTGTAGGTTACTAAAATTTGAACACTGGGGCTAAGATCACATAAGAATTGTGAGAACATCTATCAAACAAAGGTACAGACACTATATTATGAACTACACTAACTTTACAGCCCCTGTAGCACAGTAGCATAAAACATAAATCCTGGAATACCCCTTTAAAGTGTCACAGGAACCAGGACGCAGTGGTAAGCGGCAGGAATTGGGAGACATTGGATTGGAAGAAACAGAGATTCTTGAAGTATTCAAAGTTGATATGGATAGTCCATCAGGAATCACTTTGCCATGACTCTCTAATCCAGCTAATAGAGAGGATTAGAGATGTAGCTGTAGAAGAGGGAGGATGAGGGGTAGAGGTAGGTGAGGCATGCACTTTGGGTGCTAGGTTTTTAGTCTATCTCCAGTGTTTGCTTCAAGGCAGACCAAGAATTTTCATTAGCAGTGAAGTTAAACTGCAAGAAGCAAGGAGCACTTAGGTGAAATTGAACCCTACTGCTTATCCACTCTCATAAACTTTTAATATAAATTAAAATAAATGCATATGAAATCGGAGATGTTGGATTAGATCTGATGTAACCATTGACAAGGCTCCATATTTATCTATGTGCTAAAAATGAGTTTGTTATTTGGCTCACTGGGGTTACACTCTACATCATTAAACCACTAAGGGCATTATATGGGAATAAGCAGTACAGTTTCTTGCAGTGGTTAATGGAAACTACTTTTAAGAATTTACCTCAGAAATAGCACATAATTTTATGTTGGCATCTATAGAAAAATGTCCCATTATCAGGTATTTTATTTCACTCAAGTTACTGTCACACTGTAAAGGCTCTGCTCTCAGTCGTCTCAGCCTAAGAAACATGGATCTTCTCATTGATATCTGACTTTCATTTGAAGAAAAAAAATTCTAATGGGGTTTAAGTTTAACCCCTCTCAGACCAGCCTTGTTTTCTGCAGGCCTAATGGTATTTTTAGTATGTCATTTACTAACAGCGCAAGATGAGATTTGCTGTATGTGCATATAAAATGCCTTGTGCTCTTGATAAATAACAAATTGTGATTATTGTAGTTGTTAACGTGTGACCAGGCTCCAATTTTTCAAACCGGCAGCATTAGAGGTAATTCCACAGTAAGGATGCATTCTCACCACGTTTTTGCAATACAGTTCCCGTATACGTTTTCAATGTGAAAACCGTATGGAACCGTATTGAAAACAGTATGCATTGACTCTCCATTGATAACTGAATGACATCTGGTTGCATCCGTTTTGCATCTTGTAGGTTTTGTCCAGTTTTTTTCCCGTACCCAAAACCTTAGCCTACCACGGTTTTTGGTCTGGGTGAAAACCCGTATTAAACGTTATACTGTACATTTTTTTAAACATTGGAGTCAATGGGAACCGAACAGAACCGTATGTGCGTACAGTTCCATCCGGTTTGCACCATGCGTTTTTTGACTTTGCACAATTTTTTTCATGGAATTTCAATCAAACAAGTGAAACTTTATTCATAATGGAATGAAAAGTGAAAATCTTATACTTTTTTTCTTCAAAAACGGATGCAACCGGACATCATTTTTCAAACCGTATACGGGTTAATACGTTGTGAAACAGTTTAGTCCGGTTTTGAGAAATCCATTTTTCATCAAAAACTGTTACGGAAACTATATTGCAAAAACGTGGTGTGAATGCACCCTAACCCAGCACCAGTGTATATGTATAAATATATATATATATATATATATATATATATATTTCTTGATTTAATTGCATTTTTATAGGCACCATTATTAATAATGTTTTGATATAACTATAACCTACAAAAGGCGCTTGAAGCACAATGTATTAAAAATATAATAAAACCAATTTTATTTACCGTATTTATCGGCGTATAACACGCACTGGCGTATAAAATGCACCCCCATTTTAACAGGGAAATTTAAGTAAAAAAAATAAAATGTAAAATAAATGACTTGGACTAAATGTCAACATCATCCCCCCAACTTCGTTTTCTTCTGCACCTCAGTTTGGTCCTGTCCCCTCCAGTGCCACATCATTCCTTCCCTTTTATTAGTCCCTGTGCCACATTTACCCCTCTCATCGCCACCCCCACGTCTCATCATCCCCCCATGTCTCATCATTTCCCCCTGTCATAGACCACCACTAGCCATACAGACATTAAGCATTGAGTGTCTCCCCCACCATTATTTCCCCATGTCTCATCATCCCCCACCCTGTCTCATCATGTCCCCCATCATTCCCCCCTCATCATCCCCCACCCTGTTCATCATGTCCCCCATCATTCCCCACCCTGTCTCATCATCCCCCACCCTGTCTCATCATGTCCCCCATCATTCCCCCCTCATCATCCCCACCCTGTCTCATCATCCCCCCCAACCTTTCTCATTATGCCCCCATCATTTCCCCCTCCCTCATCATTTCCCCCTGTCTCATCATGTCCCCCCATCATTCCCCCCTCATCATTTCCCCCTGTCTCATCATCCCCCCACCATGTCTCATCATGTCCCCCATCATTCCCCCCTCATCGTCCCCCACCCTGTTCATCATGTCCCCCATCATTCCCCCCTCATCATCCCCCCACCCTGTCTCATCATCCCCCACCCTGTCTCATCATGTCCAACATCATTCCCCCCTCATCATCCCCACCCTGTCTCATCATCCCCCAACCTTTCTCATCATGCCCCCCATCATTCCCTCTCATCATTTCCCCCTGTCTCATCATCCCCCACCCTGTCTCATCATGTCCCCCATCATTCCCCCCTCATCATCCCCTACCCTGTCTCATCATCCCCCCAACCTTTCTCATTATGCCCCCATCATTTCCCCCTCCCTCATCATTTCCCCCTGTCTCATCATCCCCCACCCTTTCTCATCATGTCCCCCCATCATTTCCCCCTCATCAATTCCCCCTGTCTCATCATCCCCCCACCCTGTCTCATCATGTCCCCCATCATTCCCCCCTCATCATTCCCCCACCCTGTCTCATCATGTCCCCCATCATTCCCCCCTCATCATCCCCCACCCTGTCTCATCATCCCCCCCCAACCTTTCTCATTATGCCCCCATCATTTCCCCCTCCCTCATCATTTCCCCCTGTTTCATCATCCCCCACCCTTTCTCATCATGTCCCCCATCATTCCCCCCTCATCATTTCCCCCTGTCTCATCATCCCCCCACCATGTCTCAACATGTCCCCCATCATTCCCCCCTCATCATCCCCCACCCTGTCTCATCATGTCCCCAATCATTCCTCCCCCTCATCATTTCCCCCTGTCTCACCATCCCCCACCTTGTCTCATCATGTCCCCCATCATTCCCCCCTCATCATTGCCCCACCCAGTCTCATCATGTCCCCCATCATTCCCCCCCTCATCATTTCCCCCAGTTTCATCCTCCCCCCACCTGGTCTCATCATGTCCCCCCATCATTCCCCCCTCATCATCCCCCCACCCTCTCTTATCATGTCCCCCATCATTCCCCCCTCATCATTTCTCCCTGTCTCATCATTCCCCCACCCTGTCTCATCATGCCCCCCATCATTCCCCCCTCATCATCCCCCACCCTGTCTCATCATGCCCCCATCATTCCCACCCTTCATCATTTCTCCCTGTCTCATCATGTCCCCCATAATTCCCCCTCATCATCCCCCCACCCTGTCTCATCTTGTCCCCCATCATTCCCCCTTCATCATCCCCCCACCCTGTCTCATCATCCCCCCAACTTGTCTCATCATCCCCCCATCATCCCCCCACCCTGTCTCACCATCCCCCCACCCTGTCTCATCATCCCCCCCTCATCATTTCCCCCTGTCTGATCATCCCCCCCAGCCAACTGCTGTCCGGGAATGCTGCGAGTTTTAGTTTTGCAACATCTGGAAGTCCGCAGGTTGAAGACCACTGTATATGCTATTCTTCCACTTTCCTTACCTGACTGTGCTTCGGCTCTCTTGCAGGCTGCGGTCAGTGAAGCAGATGAGTGACGTCCTCTCCCAGCTCTTCTGAGCGGTATCAGGGATGTCCCTTTTCGGCGGCGACTACAGGAAATGAAAAGTGACGTCACTGATGCCGTGCAGAGAAGCCGGCAGAGGACGTCACACATCTGTTTCACTGACCGCAGCTCGCAAGACCCCCCGCCTCACCTGACCTGCCGAAGCGCAGCCAGTGCCAGTGGATAGTGCGGGAGATGCTGATTAAAAGGTAGGGCAGATACGGACAAGGTAGGGCTCATTCTAATCAGCGTCTCCCGCACTATCCACCAGTACCTGTGGATCGTGCGGGAGAAAACAAGTGACAGTTTTCCAGAGCGGGGAGGAGACACCGCTGGTCACTGATTTAAAGTGGCCGCGGTCGTGCTACTAATACTTAACAAGCTTTAATTCAGTGACCAGAAGATTTATCGGCGTATAACACGCAGGCAGGCTTTTTGCCTTAAATTTAAGTTTAAAAAGTGCGTGTTATACGCCGATAAATATGGTAGTTATCTGTAAAATTATACATACATTAAAGGTATCCACACAGAAAAGGAAGAAAAGTTGGTATACTGAGGGCTAGTTATAACTGAACTCTACCTTTGGGATGAAATGAAACATCGGTTGTGAGTCAGACTTCATCATCCAACATCAGGGGTTGGCCTCACGAATGTCCAAACTGTGCAGAAAGCCTTACCAGAATAGTGGAGGATGTTAAAGCCACAACAACTCTTCCAGTGGTGTATGTAAGCTGTCTTCCCCCTTCACCTCAGATTGTAGATGTCAATGTGAGGTGGGTGCATGTGTTGTGCATGGTGTTTTACTATCCCTTTTTTGTGCACGAGTGTCTTCTTGGCGTTAGGAGCAGGACTGTCACTAAAAGTACTACTGCTGGTTTCTAGGACATGGTGTTTAATGTTATTTTCTGACCATGATACTCAGTGATGGTGGTGAGGCCAGAAGGGGAGGAGGAAACATGTTTCTTCAACTCAGAGATATAGGGGGACATTTATCAAAGCATTTAGTTGTTTTTTTCTTTGCTTAAAATTGTCGCAAACAAGTTGCATGTGCGACTACTCTATTTTTTGTGCGACTTTTTGATTTTGCAGTGCCATAAGAAAAAATAAAAAATAAACTTGCTTACCAAAGCAAAAAGTGATTTTTGACTTGCAGTGGTCAGAGATAGTGTTGGGCGCGTATATTCGCATTTCGAATTTTTATCGTGAATATCGCAAATTCGCGAATATTGCGAATATATTCGCTATATATTCGAAATTAGGAATATTCACTTTTTTCCACATATGCGCATATTCCTTCTTTTCACTTGTGGGCCAATTAGAATGATGCAAATACACTTGTCAGAGGTTATCAACAACATCCCTAGCAACCAATAGTTAAGTTGCCCGCCCCCTCATTGTTTTCTTCCTCGAATACGCGAATATAACGAATAAGCGAAATTCGCGAATATAGGACGAATATTCGTCTATATATTCGCGAAATATCGCGATTTCGAATATGGGCAATGCCGCTCATCATTATTCAGAGATTTATCAAGTGCAAAGGTCGCAAAAAAGTCTCATTGCATGAAAAATATCTACCAAATTTACTCCAGCTCAAACATGGAGCAGAAAAAGCCACTTCCAAAGTAAAAAAATAAATAAAAAAAATTGCTTACGTGCAACAAATTTATCAACAGGCTGCAACCAATTGATAAATAAGTGATAAATGTCCCCCATTTAGTCTCAACAGCTGTGTAGGGGAAGATGATAAAGTCAATGTCCAATAGAATTGTGGTGTCAGCGGGGTGCAATGCAGGGTAGATGTTAGAACCCAAGGGGCAGATGTTGTAACCCTGGGGACCGATGTTATTAACCCCTTCTTCTTGAGATGCCAGGGCGGGGTTTAGCCTTAACCACCCGAAGATAATACCGCTGGTCCTGGGCTAGGCACAGGGGCAATGAAGACACCGACGCCAAGTTACGGACAACAGAAGCTTTACTGAGGGTAGACAGGTGATACAGTCTATGCAGTACAGCCAATATCCCAAGGACCAGTGACACAGGGGGACCTCGCAGGCTTGCTGGGACTTGCAGTAGGTAGAGACACTTTAGTCCAGGCCACGGTGACTAGACAATAGACTTGACTGATGACTGACTTGTGACTGAAGAGACGATGGCTTTAGCTCACTTGGCCTGACTTTGTGGCTGCGGACTTTAGGCTTGAGGCCTCCAATGATCCGGACACACACTCTGAGACGTCTTGGCTGAACTGGACCTCAGGAGCAAGAATGCTGGAAGAGAGAGATTGTAGATTCACCCCTGGTTTTATAGGGGTGTCTAGCAAAGAGCCCATAGATCACTTGAGGAGTCACCTTGTCACTAGTGCCTCCTGGTTAACAAGCACATGGCCACAGTAATTAAAGAAACATTACACGTTTAATGTATAACATATGTACACTGTGGGTAACACTGGAGGGGGGCCCAGGGGGACATGAAGGGACACTGCCTGATAGGGCAGGAGAGGTGCAGGGAAACACCCTCCTGTACTGGGTCACCACAGAATGCTGCTTCATCACACAAGGAAGGGAGGAGGAGAAAGGGATAGAGGAGTAGAATAATCTAGTGCATTGTGTAGTATCATGAAAGTACTGTTACTGTTGTTGCTGTTTTGAATAATTAATGTGAATGGTCCATAGGGGATTATAGCTGGCCATAGTGACATTATACAGTAACTGCCCACTTTGAACTATCATTTTTCTTGCATACCCCTGTAGTACAGTACTGGTTAATGGTATTTGGAATAGGTGCACATATTGTCACAAAAGGTAGAGGTTGCCATTATGATAAACCATTGAGTGTCATTAACGCAAAATGTTTGTTTGCACTAGACCTGCCCTGTAGTCTGAACTACGGTAGAGTGTCCTGGGCACGTTCAGATGGAAGCGCTCCCATGCTGCCTCAGTAATGAAGATGTCTCAAAGCCTCAGTGAGAAAGATTTGTGTGGCATGGAAAGAAAACATCAATATAGAAGTTCTGTGTTAAACCAGAAGTCAACAAATGGCTTTGGAATGGGATGTCCAACACACTCATATAGGTCTACTGGTCAGGTGTCCAGTTTGCCTATTTGTATCAATATTATATTTATAAAATAAAAATATGAAATACTTGAATTTAACTACCTCTCATTTGGACTAATGCTATGACTTGGAAAACCAACAGATAATTTCAGGATGATTGTGATGTGCAATTCTAACAAGAGTAAATAATTGTGGAAATGGTTATATTTGAGATCAAGGCCGCTATATGTAAATTTGTTTTCTTATTGATCATTGACAAAAATGTCAAATTAAATCCACTGTGATACAATTGCAAAGTTCTTTATCACCTTATCTTAAGTCATCAGCAGTTTCTTCCTTATATCAAATTGCTTTAGTAAATTTACTCTTACAGCTCTTGTGCTATGTAAGTTGAGAAAGGGTGCAACCTTGTTCTGTTACAAAGCATAGGAACTGTGGTTGCTACTCCAGCAGTATTCTACAATATTATCATGTGTTTTGATGTCACAGCACAGAGGATAAGGCAGGGCAACAGGCAGACAGGCAAATTACTCAAGACCCCAGTGCAACGGGATACTCTACCCTCTTAAGAAAAGAATTTCCAGCACCAGGTGCTCAGGTAAAACTTCTTGCTCTTTATTTATGATTTGTTCAGGATAAAACAGGCACAAATGGGAAACCTCTGACGCGTTTCACACGGTATTGCACATAGTCATAGACTCATAGACTCTATGATTAAGCGCATTACTGTGTGAAACGTGTCACAGGTTTCCCATTTGTGCCTGTTTTATCCTGAACAAATCATAAATAAAGAGCAAGAAGTTTTACCTGAGCACCGGGTGCTGGAAATTCTTTTCTTGTGTGGACTTTGCTGCTTGAAGCCGGGGCGGTGCCGGCGGGTCCGCTGCACAGATGGATCTGGTTGGTTGGAGTGTAGCTGTTAGCTGCAAAATATTACTGCTCTACCCTCTTGTTTACCCCACCTAAAACCTAGCTTTTATTAAATATTTATAAAAAAAAGTATATTTTAAAATGTATTTATTTAATATTTTTTGTAATAAATATCTAATAAAAGTTAGGTTTTAGGTGGGGTAAACAAGAGGGTAGAGTGATCCCATTTCACTGGGATCTTGAGTAATTTGAAGTTGTTAATATAGCTGTGACCCCACCGGGGTCCAAAACAACTGCTGCATTAAAGGGGTATTCCAGGAAAAACTTTTTTTTTTTTTTATATCAACTGGCTCCAGAAAATTTAACAGATTTGTAAATTACTTCTGTTAAAAAATCGTAATCCTTCCAATAATAATCAGCTGCTGAAGTTGAGTTGCTCTTTTCTGTCTGGCAACAGTGCTCTCTGCAGAAATCTCTGCTTGTCTCGGGAACTGCACAGAGTAGAAGGGGTTTGCTATGGGGATTTGCATCTGCTCTGGACAGTTCCCAAGACAGGTGTCATCAGAGAGCACTTAGACAGAAAAGATCAACTCAACTTCAGAAGTTCATAAGTGCTGAAAGGATTAAGATTTTTATAATGGAAGTAATTTACAAATCTGTTTAACTTTCTGAAGCCAGTTAATGTATATAAAAAATAAGTTATTTTTCCTGGATAATCCCGTTAAAGGGGGTTAAACAGACTTGTATATTATTTCTATTTAAAAATCTTAATCCTTCCAGTACTTATTAGCTGCTGAATACTACAGAGGAAATTCTTTTCTTTTTGGAACACAGTGCACTCTGCTGACATCATGGGCACAGTGCTCTCTGCTGACATTTAGAAACTGTCCAGAGCAGCATATGTTTGCTATGGGGATTTTCTCCTACTCTGGACAGTTCCTAAAATGGACAGATATGTCAGCAGAGAGCTCTGTGTTCCAAAAAGAAAAGAATTTCCTCGGTAGTATTCAGCAGCTAATAAGTACTGTAAGGAATTTTTTTTTAATAGAAGTAATTTACACATCTGTTTAACTCTCTGGCACCAGTTGATTAAAAAAAAAAAGTTTTCCACCGGAGTACCCCTTTAATATTAATTCCCATACATTTTGTATAATAAATTATTAGGTTAAAGGGGATATCCAGGAATGGAAAAACAGAGCGTATCTCTTCCAAAAACAGCAAAATAGCTTTGTTTTTCTATTCCTGGATAATCCCTTTAATGGAAAGGTCCCTTTAAGTCTCCCCCAGTTTAGATATCTTTCAGCAGAGTATAGCCTTTAAAACTGAAGCACCCCCATACAGATATCATGAATACTGTGGTCAAGAAAATACGACTGACACACCAGGTATTGTTATATTCCCCTACCCAACCTTTGTATAAGGCATTTAGCAGTTTTTATGTCTCAAAAGACTAAATTTGAATATCCTGTAGCTAAATACCTGTGAAGTTCAAACTGAGCCCAACACTTAAAGACTATCATGAAGTAATTTTGGATAAGATCATAATAGATTTATAAGTGATGCACACGTACCATACAAGTGTGCTCAATTAGTGAGGTCAGATGGTGCCTGCTGGCCAATCTGATTAGAACTATAATGGGCAGAGTGAGTAACTAAATCTAGTGTAACACAATTCAAAAGGTTATTTGTTTTAATTTAGCAGTGGAAATAAAAAAATACAAGCTTGAAGGCAAATTTTTGGGCTAAACATAATATTCTCCTAACAAGTCTGTGGTATTTGGTAACACATTTTAATTTTTTCAGCATTTGGTATGTTCTGACTTAGTTACAAAAAGTTGAACAATTGGCATACAATGGCATGTAAAACAGACGCAGTTACTGGGTGGTCCAAGTAGGTGCCAAAACATTTATTGACAGTAAAGTCATTAAAAACGCAGAATAAAGAATTTCATTTTTCACATGATTTTTTTTTTTTTAAAGCATAGTGCTTATTAATGGTGCTATTGACATTTTACTCTGACAAATAAAAAGAAAATCCCTTTCTGAGACTCCCATTCTACAAAAATATCTTGGTTTATGTCTGCAGATTTAAACTTTGCAATAAAATGGATTAATTTATATGACTTCGAAATGTCTTTTTAGAGTACAAAGCATATTCAATATTGAATTGTGACAGCAGAACACGATTGCATGCTGAATTCTTGTCTTCTGTTTGACAGGCTTTTCATGGTACAAATCAACTAGATTAGGAAGTTTAATGCATGTTTGCTCTTTTCAATGGCTCAGTCATGCAAATAATGAAAAGGCTATTTTAAACATGGCAGGGTAAAATATTAGAAATGAAACAAACAAAAAAGAATGACACAGACTTAAACTGGGGATAATGCTGTGTCCAAATACTGAAATAACATTATTTTATATAGAACAGAGATTCTGTCTCTTTTTACTATCCTTTACATTTTAATTATAGTCTCATAAACCATGCAGTTTGTAAACCAAAAATTCCTAAGTTGGCAGCCCAAAGGTAAAAGGATTGCCTCTTTCTTTAATGTGTACTCTTGTGGACTATCCTATAATCCTTAAAGATGAACACTGGGATTTATTTTTGCTAATTTAGTGCTGCATGGGCAATTATTAAAGTGTACCTGTCATTAACTTTTTATATAATTTAGATAATACTATTATATGTATATCTTTGTGTGATAAAATGCTGTCCCTGTAGCTATTGTCTGTTTGTCTCTATGAGGAGTCCAAATACAGGAAGTGAGGACAGGACAAGCAGTGCTCTGTGCAGGCTCCTGGCTTGTCAATCATCCTGCTGTGTGAGCAGGAAGTGTGTCACAGAGCCTAAGTGCACAGAGCCCTGCTTCTCCTCAGTGTACAGAGCCCTGCTTGTCCTCAGTGCACAGAGCCCTGCTTGTCCTCAGTGCACAGAGCCCTGCTTGTCCTCAGTGCACAGAGCCCTGCTTGTCCTCACTACATAGAGCCCTGCTTGTCCTCAGTATACAGAGCCCTACTTGTCCTCAGTGTACAGAGCCCTGCTTGTCCTCACTGCTCAGAGCTCTGCTTGTCCTCAGTGTACAGAGCCCTGTTTGTTCTCAGTGTACAGAGCCCTGCTTGTCCTCACTGCTTAGAGCCCTGCTTGTCCTCAGTAGACAGAGCCCTACTTGTCCTCAGTGTACAGAGCCCTGCTTGTCCTCAGTGCACAGAGCCCTGCTTGTCCTCACTGCACAGAGCCCTGCTTGTCCTAAGTGTACAGAGCCCTGCTTGTCCTCAGTGCACAGAGCCCTGTTCTGTTTGTCCTCAGTGCTCAGAGCCCTGTTTGTCCTTGTCACGATCCCGGCTGGCAGGAGGTGGATCCTCTGTGCCAGAGAGGGATTGGCGTGGACCGTGCTAGTGGACCGGTTCTAAGGCACTACTGGTGTTCACCAGAGCCCGCCGCAAAGCGGGATGGTCTTGCTGCGGCGGTAGTGACCAGGTCGTATCCACTAGCAACGGCTCAACCTCTCTGACTGCTGAAGATAGGCGCGGTACAAGGGAGTAGACAAAGCAAGGTCGGACGTAGCAGAAGGTCGGGGCAGGCAGCAAGAATCGTAGTCAATAAGGCAAGCAGGAGGTCAAGTACACGGTATGGATAAACACAGTAACGCTTTCACTAGGCTCTAAGGCAACAAGATCCGGCAAGGGAGTGCATGGGAGGAGATCAGATATAGCCAGGGAGCAGGTGGAAGCCAATTAAGCTAATTGGGCCAGGCACCAATCATTGGTGCACTGGCCCTTTAAGTCTCAGAGAGCTGGCGCGCGCGCGCCCTAGAGAGCGGAGCCGCGCGCGCCAGCACATGACAGCAGGGGACCGGGACGGGTAAGTGACCTGGGATGCGATTCGCGAGCGGGCGCGTCCCGCTGTGCGAATCGCATCCCCGACGGCCATGACAGTGCAGCGCTCCCGGTCAGCGGGACCGACCGGAGCGCTGTGGAGAGAGAGATGCCGTAAGCGCTCCGGGGAGGAGCGGGCACCCGGAGCGCTAGGCGTAACAGTACCCCCCCTTAGGTCTCCCCTTCTCTTTGTCCGGTAACTGCCTCCCCTGGGATGAGGACACCGGGAAAGAAAGGAGGGTTTCCTCAACGGCAGGCAGTACAGCAGGAGTGGGAATGGGGAGGGAGGGCAGAGGGCGAGGCCTGGCACGAGGCAGTGTGACACCAGGACGGGGGCCATGGGGAGGCACCGAGGCTTGCCTGACTGGACTGGGAGGGGGGGAGAGGCACTTCTTATGGCAGGACGGCAGACCGGTTACAGGAGGAACCACAGGGTCACGGCAGGGAGTACTGGGAACCGGTTTAAGGCAGTCCTTGAAACAAGAGGTACCCCAGCTCTTGATCTCCCCTGTGGACCAATCCAGGGTTGGGGAATGGTGTTGAAGCCAGGGTAGTCCAAGGAGAATTTCGGAAGTGCAATTGGAGAGGACCAAAAACTCAATCTTTTCGTGATGAGGTCCGATGCACATTAGGAGGGGCTTTGTGCGGTAACGCACGGTGCAATCCAACCTGACTCCGTTGACCGCGGAAATGTAGAGTGGCTTGACGAGACGGGTCACCGGGATGCGGAATTTATTCACCAAGGACTCCCGAATAAAATTCCCAGAGGCACCAGAGTCCAGGCAGGCCACGGCTGAGAGGGAAGAGTTGGCTGAAGGAGAAATCCGTACAGGCACCGTGAGACGTGGAGAAGCCGACTTAGCATCAAGAGACGCCACACCCACGAGAGCTGGGTGCGAGCGTGCGTTTCCCAGACGTGGAGGACGGATAGGGCAATCCACCAAAAAATGTTCGGTACTGGCACAGTACAGACAAAGATTCTCTTCCCTACGGCGATTCCTCTCTTCCTGGGTCAGGCGAGACCGATCCACTTGCATGGCCTTCTCGGCGGGAGGCCTAGGCGCAGATTGCAATGGAGACTGTGGGAGAGGTGTCCAGAGATCTAAGTCTTTTTCCTGGCGGAGCTCTTGATGCCTCTCAGAAAAACGCATGTCAATGCGAGTGGCTAGATGAATGAGTTCATGCAGGTTAGCAGGAGTTTCTCGTGCGGCCAGAACATCTTTAATGTTGCTGGATAGGCCTTTTTTAAAGGTCGCGCAGAGGGCCTCATTATTCCAGGATAGTTCAGAAGCAAGAGTACGGAATTGTATGGCGTACTCGCCAACGGAAGAATTACCCTGGACCAGGTTCAGCAGGGCAGTCTCAGCAGAAGAGGCTCGGGCAGGTTCCTCAAAGACACTTGGAATTTCCGAGAAGAAGGAGTGTACAGAGGCAGTGACGGGGTCATTGCGGTCCCAGAGCGGTGTGGCCCATGACAGGGCTTTTCCAGACAGAAGGCTGACTATGAAAGCCACCTTAGACCTTTCAGTAGGAAACTGGTCCGACATCATCTCCAAGTGCAGGGAACATTGCGAAAGAAAGCCACGGCAAAACTTAGAGTCCCCATCAAATTTGTCCGGCAAGGACAAGCGAAGGCTAGGAGTGGCCACTCGCTGCGGAAGGGGTGCAGGAGCTGGCGGAGGAGATGGTTGCTGCTGTAGCAGAGGCAGAAGTTGCGACTGAAGATGCTGCACCGTGGTGGACACTTCCGACAGCTGGTGGGTTAGATGGGCGATCTGTCGGGATTGCTGGGCGACCACCGTGGTGAGATCAGAGATATAAGGCAGGGGAACCTCAGCGGGATCCATGGCCGGATCTACTGTCACGATCCCGGCTGACAGGAGGTGGATCCTCTGTGCCAGAGAGGGATTGGCGTGGACCGTGCTAGTGGACCGGTTCTAAGGCACTACTGGTGTTCACCAGAGCCCGCCGCAAAGCGGGATGGTCTTGCTGCGACGGTAGTGACCAGGTCGTATCCACTAGCAACGGCTCAACCTCTCTGACTGCTGAAGATAGGCGCGGTACAAGGGAGTAGACAAAGCAAGGTCGGACGTAGCAGAAGGTCGGGGCAGGCAGCAAGAATCGTAGTCAATAAGGCAAGCAGGAGGTCAAGTACACGGTATGGATAAACACAGTAACGCTTTCACTAGGCTCTAAGGCAACAAGATCCGGCAAGGGAGTGCATGGGAGGAGATCAGATATAGCCAGGGAGCAGGTGGAAGCCAATTAAGCTAATTGGGCCAGGCACCAATCATTGGTGCACTGGCCCTTTAAGTCTCAGAGAGCTGGCGCGCGCGCGCCCTAGAGAGCGGAGCCGCGCGCGCCAGCACATGACAGCAGGGGACCGGGACGGGTAAGTGACCTGGGATGCGATTCGCGAGCGGGCGCGTCCCGCTGTGCGAATCGCATCCCCGACGGCCATGACAGTGCAGCGCTCCCGGTCAGCGGGACTGACCGGAGCGCTGCGGAGAGAGAGACGCCGTAAGCGCTCCGGGGAGGAGCGGGCACCCGGAGCGCTAGGCGTAACAGTCCTCAGTGCTCAGAGTCCTGCTTGTCCTCACTGCTCAGAGCCCTGCTTGTCCTCAGTATATAGAGCCCTACTGGTCCTCAGTGTACAAGCCCTGCTTGTCCTCAGTGCACAGAACCCTGCTTGTCCTCAGTGCACAGAGCCCTGCTTATACTCAGTGCTCTGCTTGTCCTCAGTGTACAGAGTCCTGCTTGTCCTCAGTGTACAGAGTCCTGCTTGTCCTCAGTGTACAGAGCCCTGCTTGTCCTCAATACACAGAGCCCTGCTTGTCCCCAGTGTACAGAGCCCTGCTTGTCCTCAGTGTACAGAGCCCTGCTTGTCCTCAGTATAAAGAGCCCTGCTTGTCCCCAGTGTACAGAGCCCTGCTTATCTTCAGTGTACAGAGCCCTGCTTGTCCTCAGTGTACAGAGCCCTGCTTATCCTCAGTGTACAGAGCCCTGATTGTCCTCAGTGTACAGAGCCCTGCTTGTCCTCAGTGCACAGAGTCCTGCTGGTCCTTAGAAGACAGAGCCCTGCTTGTCCTCAGTGTATCAGTGTACAGAGCCCTGCTTGTTCACCCACGCTTCCTGTGTTTGGTCTTTTTACAGAGGCACACGGGGAATAGCTGCAGGGACAAAAATATAAAAAAAATTAAACCAATGTATGTTGCAAAATATACATATAATGTTATTTCTACCTCATGTAAAAAGTTTTTGCTAATGACAGGTACACTTTAAATACTAATGTGTATACCTATTTTAGTTGATGTGGAAGGTATGTTTCCTTCTTTGAGTCCTTAGTACACCAAGTGACAAATGAGTGAAATAGATCTTCTGTCTGCTAACTTGAACTATAGCGCATCATGTGAGATGGAGATTCATCCTACCTTCTTGTGAGGGATTTTCTCCCTCACAAGAAGGGAGTTTTGCATCTCATAAGACACATTGAAAAGTTGGAACACAGTAAGACAAAGTATATGAGTCATTGGAGTTTTCAAGCTATGCAGATAATCACTGCATGGACTGACCTACTATATCACTGCACTTGTGGTCTCTTGGGGCAAAAATGATCTATTCAGCAGCCCTCTATACATGGGGGGGGGGGGGGCGGGGGGGGGTATACAGATGTACTTAGATGTCAGATCTAGGTGCAGAAGGGAAATCTGATGGTGATGATGTAATCCTGTATTAATTCCACAGGAAGACAGTCAAGCAGGACTGACATCCTGTTTAAGTAATTTACTGGTTGTCAGACTGGGGATCACATGACTCAACTAAAGGTTCAATGTGTATGGATGCAAAAGAATGGAAATAAAACCAATAACACTGCTAAAATACAGATGATAAGTTAGCATTATGTGGGAAAATATCCAGAGTGCTTCCTTATATTTTATTCTCTAACATGATTCTGCTTCCCTTTAAGTACTTATCAAAGTCATATTCTTTTTTCATTTGAATCCTTTTTTCTACTGAACATAAATAGATGTTTGATGAAAGAGGTTGTATGGAATTAGCAAAAACATGGCTGCTTTCTGCCTGGGTTATACCTGTCCACATATATCTTGTATCCATAACTTGTAATATATTTGTCAAGAAAAGCATCTAGGTCCCACTTGAACTTGTTTATTGAGTAAGACATCACAACATCATGTGGCAGAGAGTTCCACAGTCTCACTGCTCTTACAGTAAAGAATCTCTGTCTGTGATGATGGTGAAACCTTCTTTACTCAAAACGTAGAGGATACCCCCTTGTGATGGTTACGGGCCTAGGTATAAAAATATCACTAGAAAAATCTCTGCACTGTCCATTAATATATGTGTACAAACTAAATAACCCCAAGCTTGATAACCTGTCTTGGTCCCGTAATCCTCCCATACCATCAATTATCTTTGTCACTCTCCTCTGCACCCTCTCCAGTTCAGCCACGTCCTTCTTTTATATAGGTGCCCAAATTATTATTTGAAATATCCCCTCAGGCATTCCTTTGGAGAGGGGCCTTCAGAAGAGGTTACTATTACTTACCTTTTCTGGCTCCAGGAATAAGTTCCAGTAAGTGGTTGTGGCTTCAGTCTACCAATGCCTCCTCTGGTCATGAAAACAGATGTGGTCTTGCTGGAACCCGTCAAGGCTCGGGCCTATCTCTTCCTCTGGTCCTGGCATCAGCTGGGGCCTTGCTGTAACGGGCTGTGGCTCTGCTCATTTTCATTGTTGGTGGAGTTTGGTTACCATATCAATTGGTGCCTGCTGTTGAAGTTAGGCCTGGTGCCTTATTTAAAGAATCAACCTGCCATGCCTTGTCTGCAGATTATGGCTCATATTCTTACCTGGTTCTCACTTTTGTGCTACTGCTCCAGATCTTGGCTTCTTATCATGACAATGACCTTTTTTCTGGATATTACTCACCTTTGGGATTGTTTATCATGTCCCTGACTTCTAGTGCTGAATATTGGTTCCTTTAGTGCCCTGTAGGCTGTCACATCTGGTGACAACCCCTGGCTTTACCATGATTAGGATACTGTTCCAAGAATGCTATTCACTCCAATTGGTGACACTTTTGATCACTGTGAATCAATAAGCCAATACTCCCTTGCAGGGGTTATGCGAGAAAAGCTGTCAGTTTCCTTATGCTCTGCCCGCCAGTCTGGTCAGCACTTGTGAACTTTTCAAAATACAAACCTACAGACTTAGCTTTTTTTCAGGACAGAATTATAAATAATGGTGCTGTCCCAATATAGCAGTTCAATCTGCTGCCCACTTGAGAGTTGTTGGAAGTAAATAAGGTTTGCTGGATGCATAACGCTTAAAGGGGTACTCCGGTGCTTAGACATCTTATAAGATGCCTGATCGCGGGAGTCCCGCAGCTGGGGACACCGTGATCTTGCAGGCGGCACCCCGTTTGTAATCAGTCCCCGGAGCGTGTTCGCTCAGGGTTTGATTACTGGCGACCACAGGGCCGACGGCGTGTGACATCACACCTCCGCCCCCCGTGTGATGTCACGCTCCGCCCCTCAATGCAAGCCTATGGGAGGGGGCGTGATAGCTGTCACACCCCCTCCCGTAGGCTTGCATTGAGGGGCGGAGCGTGACGTCACACAGGGGCGGAGGCGTGATGTCACACGCCGCCGGCCCTGTTGTCATTGGTAATCAGACCCGGAGCGAACACGCTCCGGGGACTGATTACAAACGGGGTGCCGCATGCAAGATCCCGGGGGTCCCCAGCGGCGGGACTCCCGCGATCAGGCATCTTATCCCCTATCCTTTGGATAGGGGATAAGATGTCTAAGCACCGGAGTACCCCTTTAAGTCAAGTGCTGGATAATGCCATCGGCATGGCACAAGTATTTTCTATATTCCACTGCCATTGCATTCATAAATTGTGGTAACCAGGTAACCAGAGTGCAGAGGGTTAAGATATATGTGCCTTCACCTGCTGTTCTTAAGTTTAGTTCCAGTCCACTCTCCGAGAATACATCTTTATGCTTTCTTAGCCTCCAAGAGAAGAGTACTTGCAAGAAAGGCAAAATTGTACAAGGACCATAATTTCTTTCACTGCTCTATTTGGGTCAGAGCCAGCAAGTCTGTCAAGTCTGCACCTTTCTGAGTGTCGTGTCACAGATTTCCACAAAATAAGTAAGTAAAGCTGGGTACTATATTTCATCTTGCACCACGACCCATAAAGATCCTCGTCCAGTAGTTTCAGTTTGGATTTAAAAACTACAGAGCTAGAAAACCTTAAATTCCTGGACACATGTCTACAGAAGCCATTATCATGTACATAGGCTAAGATCTTTTCAAGTTTCCTAACATTCAGCCTAGCCACTACCAAAGCACTATTTCAAGGGACAGTGACCAAATCTACGTTCTACATACTATTTAATGCTGTATTCAAGAGATTGCATTTTTCTGGAACTACCAAAGTAGTAAAGTAAAATTTAGTTGCAAGTTGATTCACAGAATTATAACACCATAGTCTCATTCCTGGGCTTTACATGCAGGAACAGCTTTACTGCCAAAAAGTACTGTGGGTCACATAGCGACATTAACACCAATTGGCTATGTGACATATTCATCATTCTTGGTGACTACCACATAATACATGCTCAGCAATAGCAAAAGGTATAGGATGTATTATCTGCTTTACTGTAGTCTACAAAGACACAGGAAGGAAAAGAATGTAAATTTTGTTATAACATCATATTACATCACTTTTAAAATTGTAAAATACTACTGTTACAAACTGCGCTAGCTCCGGCCGTGAGTGCAGTGTCCCTGGGTCCCCGTCTGCCGGTGGGGCTGGGATTCGCATTGCGGTACGTGCCCGCATGCGAATCCCAGCCCATCACTCACCATGTTCCGCTGTCCCTTTGTCTCAGTTCTGGCGTGCGCATCCCCGTCTCCTAGGGCGCGCCGGAGCTCTGACATTTAAAGGGCCAGTGCGCCCATAATAGGTGTTTGCACCTGACACCACAATATAAATCCCAGCACCTCTCACACTTCCCTGCCGGATCTTCAGTGCCTTCAGAGATTCAGCATTCCCTATTGCTTGTTTGCCTTTCCCGTGTATCCAGACCTTCTGCTACGTTACTAGACTGTGCACCTTTGCCGCGTACCTTGACCTTTTGCTACGTTTGACTACACTTCTGCCTTATCCTTCGGTACCTCGCCTTGCCCAGCTACCTGTATGGTCGAGCCATGTCGGGGGTAGCAACCTGGTTGTCGCATGCTGCAGCAAGCCCATCCTGCCTTGCGGCAGGCTCTGGTTAAGACCAGAGGCACTTTAGATTCCGCTCCCCGATACGGTCCCAGTAATCAGCCACAAAGGGAAGAGGATCCACTTCCAGCTCCGTTACAGCAAGATCTGGCCATGGACCCCACTGGGGTTCCTCTGCTTGATAGTCCAGATCTTGCTTCCATTGTGGCGCTCCAGTCACAGCAGTTGGCCCAGCAGGCACAGCAGTTGAGCCAATTATCCAGCAGTTGCTAACAGCACAGCAACAACCACCACAACCACAGCCTCCTCCTGCTTCGCTAACACCTCCCGCTCCTGCAGTTATCTCCGGCCGTCTATCTCTTCCCGAGAAATATGAGGGGGATCCCAAGTCCTGTCATGGTTTTGTGACTCAGTGCTCTATGTACATTGAACTTGTGGCAGATCAGTTTCCTATGGAACGAGGAAAGGTCACCTTCATCTTCAGTCTTTTAACTGGAAGGGCTTTGGCCTGGGCAACTTCGCTTTGGGATCGCAGTGATGCTCTCATTACCAATCTTCAGGAGTTCCTGACGGAATTTCTGGGTGTCATCGAAGAACCTGCTCGAGCTTCCTCCACTGAGACGACATTGCTGAGTCTTACTCAGGGCAACTGCTCTGTGGGCAAGTATGCCATTCGGTTTCGTACCCTGGCATCAGCATTAGCTTAGAATGATGAAGCCCTTTGCGCCGCTTTCAAGAGAGGACTTTCTAGCCATATCAAGGATGTCCTTGATGCTTGGGAATTGCCCGCTACCCTAAATGAACTCATACAGTTGGCGTCCCGATATCCGTTTCTCTGAACGAGGTGAGGAACTTCGCCAAGAAAGGGAGTCACATATATTATAATTTTATTTGTTTTATACTGCTTTTTGGTCATACTGTTGTAATGGCCTTGTTTATTGTATTGTAAAAATTCTTGAAAAATTCAATAAAAATCATTTGAACCTAGGTGTGAATACCTCCTCTCCATGCTTGAATTTGAAGGTCCAGCTGTCTCTACCCTCCAAAGAGACTATCTCTGTTCTGGTTTTCCTAGACTCTGGTTCTGCGGGGAACTTTATCGATGCCTCATTAGTGCATAGATATCGTCTGCTTTTAACCCGCCTTCTGAAGCATTTGTACATCTCCTTGGTTAACGGAAAAAAACTGTACTGTACTAACTTATTCCGCACAGTACCCTTGTCTATGCAAATTGGAGTTCTGCATAAGGAAAAATTGTCCTTCTATGTACTTCCACATTGTACCTCCACTCTTCTACTAGGCCTTCCCTGGTTACAACTACCTGCCCCGCATCTTGACTGGAAGACTGGATAAGTTACTGCTATAACAACTGTTTGGATACCCTGCCATCCAAATTGGTGTCTCCTTCCACTCCTCTGCCCGGTCTGCCTCTATTCTAGCTCATCTTCAGCGAGAAACAGGCTGAAATTTTACCTCCACATCGTACTTACGATTGTCCTATCGACTTATTGCCTGGGACCACACCTCCTCAGGGAAGAATTTACCCCTTGTCTGTTCCCGAAACCCAGGCCATTTCTAATTATATACAAGAAAATCTAAAGATAGTTTTTATTAGAAAGCGATCCTCTCCTGCTGGAGCCGGATTCTTCTTTGTGGAGAAAAAAGACGGATCCTTACGATCTTGCATCGACTACCGCGGCCTGAACAAAATTACTGTAAAAACGCTACCCACTTCCATTGATCTCTGAGTTATTTGATCGTCTACGTGATGCTAGGATCTTCTCCAAACGTGACCTATGAGTGGCTTATAGTTTGATTCGCATCCGTGAAGTGGATGAATGGAAGACTGCATTAATACTCGTGATGGACATTTGTAATGCTCCAGCAGTCTTCCAGGAGTTTGTCAATTAAATTTTTCGTGAACTTCTTTACTCCTGTGTCGTCTACGTGGAAGACATACTCATCTATTCACCCAATGTCCAGTCTCATCGCCTCATCGAGAAAATCATCTCTATGCTAAACTTAAGAAGTGTACCTTTGAAAAAACTAGCCATCCATTCCTGGGGTATACTGTCAACAGTCAAGGTCTTCAAATGGACCACAACAAGTTGTCCGCAGTGCTGGATTCGCCACGCCCCACTGGTTTGAAAGATAGTCAGCGCTTAATAGGCTTTACTTATTACTATCGACAGTTTATTCCTCACTACTACTACTACTCCCATCATCTCGCTTACAAAGAAGAATGCTAATCCTACGGTCTGGACTCCAGAGGCTGAAGAAGCTTTCAAACAGCTAAAGTCCACCTTCACTTCTGCTCCTGTTTTATCTAGACCCAATCCCAGCAAGCCATTTTTCCTCGAAGTAGATCCCTCTTTGGTTGGGATCTTTTAATGCCAAAATCCATCTCCATCTTTTAATGCCAAAATCTTCTAAAGGAAGAACTGTAACCTGCGAATTCTTCTCGAAGACCTTCTCCCCTGCGGAGAGAAATTATACTATCGGAGATCGGGAGCTTTTGGCCATAAAGTTGGCCTTAGAAGAATGGTGTCACCTCTTGGAAGGCTCTATACATCCGCCAACTATTTATTCAGACCACAAGAACTTGTTCTATCTCCAGTCGGCCCATCGTCTCAATCCCAGACAGGCTCGTTGGTCTCTGTTCTTCTCCAGATTTGATTTCTTTATCCACCTTCGCCCTGCTGAGAAGAATCTTCGTGCTGATGCTCTGTCCAGATCCTCTGATGTACTAGACCAGGAGTCCCATCCTCAACATATTATTCCTCCTGATCGTCTTATCCCTGCAGCACCTGCATATCTTTAGCTCTTGCCTCCTGGGAAGACTTTCGTACCTCCCCGTTTAAGACTCCGAGTCCTGAAATGGGGTAATTCCTCCATTCAAGCTGGTCATGCGGGAATACGTAAATCCTTACAGCTCATCTCCCGACAGTACTGGTGGCCCACTTTAAAGCAGGATGTTGTTGATTTTGTCCGTGCTTGTTCAATCTGCACCCAGGACAAAACCCCTTGTGCCAAGCCTGCTGGTCTACTACATCCTTTGCCAGTTCCTGAGCTGCCCTGGGCCGACATAGCAATGGACTTTATGACTGACCTTCTTCTGGCGGCAATACAGTCATCTGGGTTGTTGTGGACCGATTTTCAAAAATGGCTCATGTTGTGCCCTTGCCAGGTTTACCATCTGCACCGCAGCTTGCCAAGCTATTCCTTGGTCATATCTTCCGTCTCCATGGATTGCCTACTCATATTGTCTCCGATTGGGGAGTCCAGTTCATCTCCAAGTTCTGGATGGCCCTCTGTTCTCGTCTACAAGTTATACTGGACTTCTCCTCGGCTTACCACCCTCAATCCAATGGTCAGGTCGGAAGAGTGAATTAGGTCCTGGGGGACTATCTTCACCATTTTGTCTCTGCTCGCCAAGACGAATGGGCTGATTTACTACCCTGGAGCTAATTCTCTCACAAACATAGAGATTCTGAATCCACTGGGACTTCACCCTTCTTTGTGGTCTATGGGCTTCATCCTCGTCCTCCTCTTCCCCTGTCTTCTTCTTCCTCCGGAGTACCTATGGCTGACGAACTGGTGCAGAATTTCCCCTCCATGTTGCAGAAGACTCGTCACTCCCTTCTTTATGCCACAACCCATATGAAGTTGCAAGCATACAGGAAAAGACGCCCTCCTTCCCAGTTCTCTCCTGGGGACAAAGTGGGGTTATCCTCCAAATGCATCCGCTTTAAGGAACCCTCTTATAAATTGGGTCCACGCTCTTTGGGTCCCTATGAAGTCAAAAAATGACTTAATTCTGTGGCTTATTCCCTCCATCTGCCCTCCCCTCTCCAGATTCCAAATTCCTTCCATGTCTCCCGCTTGAAGCCGGTCATCCACAACCGCTTTTCTCAAAAGAACATCTCGCCTTCCTCCATCTCTGGTACCTCTGATGCTTTTGCTGTTAAAGAAATCCTAGACTCCAATCTGGTTAGAGAAAAATGCTTCTTTCTTGTGGATTGGGAAGGATTCGGTCCAGATGAGAGGTCTTGGGAACCACAGGAAAATATCTTGGACCAGGATCTGCTCAAAAAATTTCCCTGGGTCCCCAGGTGCACCCGCATGCAAGTCGTAGCCCATCACTCACCACGCTCCGCTGTCCCTCTGTCTCAGCTCCAGCGCGCGTGCCCCGTTTCCTAGGGCGTCGGAGCTCTGAAATTTAACCCCTTAAGGACTCAGCCCTTTTTCACCATAAGGACTCAGCCTTTTTTTGCAATTCTGATCACTGTTACTTTATGCATTAATAACTCTGGGATGCTTTTACAGATTATTCTTATTCCGAGATAGTTTTTTCGTGACATATTCTACTTTAACACAGTGGTAAATTTTCATCGATACTTGTGTCCTTTCTTAGTGAAAAATCCCAAAATGTCGTGAAAAGTTTGGAAAGTTTCAATTTTTCTAACTTTGAAATTCTTTGCTTGTAAGGAAAATGAATATTCCAAATAAATTCTATATTGATTCACATATAAAATATGTCTACTTTATATGTGCATCATAAAGTTTACATTTTTTTTTACTTTTGGAAGACATCAGAGGGCTTCAATGTTCAGCAGCAATTCTCCAATTTTTCACAACATTTTCTAAATCGGAATTTTTCAGGGACCAGTTCAGTTTTAAAGTGGATTTGAGGGGTCTTCATATTTGAAATACCCCATAAATGACCCAATTATAAAAACTGCACCCCCCGAAGTATTAAAAATGATATTCAGAAAGTGTGTTAACCCTTTAGGTGTTTCACAGGAATAGCAGCAAGGTGAACGAGAAAATTCAAAATCTTCATTTTTTACACTGGCATGTTCTTGTAGACCCAGTTTTTGAAATTTTACAAGATGTAAAGGGAGAAAAAGCCCCCCGAAATGTGTAACCAAATTTCTCTCGAGTAATGGAATACCTCATATGAGGATGTCAAGTGCTCTGTGGGTGCACTACATGGCTCAGAAGGGAAGGAGCAACAATGGGATTTTGGAGAGTGAGTTTTTCTGAAATGGCTTTTGGGGGGCATGTCACATTTAGGAAACCCCTATGGTGCCAGAACAGCAAATAAAAACCCAACATAGCATACTATTTTGGAAACTGCACCCCTCAAGGAACGTAACAAGTGGTCCGCTGAGCCTTAACACCCCACAGGTGTTTGACGACTTTTTGTTAAAGTCGGATGAGTAAATGAATTTTTTTCACGAAAATGCTGGTTTTCCCCCAAATTTTACATTTTTACAAGGGGTTATAGGAGAAAATGCCCCCCAAAATTTGTAACCCCATCTCTTCTGAGTATGGAAATACTCCATTTGGGGACATGAAGTGCAATGCGGGCGCACTACAATGCTCAGAAGAGAAGAAGTCTCATTTGGCTTTTGGAAAGCAAATTTTGCTGAAATGTTTTTTGGGGGGCATGTCGCATTTAGGAAGCCCCTATGGTGCCAGAACAGCAAAAAAAAAACAAAAAACAAACAAACAAAAAAAAAACACATGGCATACTATTTTGTAAACTACACCCTTCAAGGAACATAACAAGGGGTATAGTGAGCCTTAACACCCCACAGGTGCTTGACAAATTTCCGCTAAAGTTGGATGTGAAAATTAAAAATTAGATTTTTTTTTCACAAAAATGCTGGTGTTACCCCAAACTTTTCATTTTCACAAGGGGCAATTGGAGAAAAAGCCTCCCAAAATTTGTAACCCCATCTCTTTTGAGTATGGAAATACCCCATATGTGGATGTAAAGTGCTCTGCGGGTGAACTACAATGCTCAGAAGAGAAGGAGCGCCCATTGCGATTTTGAAGAGAAAATTTGTCCGGAATTGAAGGCCACGTTTGTTTAGCACCATTGAGCTTTTGGTGAGAGAATTTGGTTGGAATAGAAGTGGGAGGCCATGTGCGTTCACAAAGCCCCCCAGTGGACCCCCCACATGTGACCCCATTTTGGAAACTACACCCCTCACAAAATTTAATAAGGGGTGCAGTGAACATTTACACCCCACTGGCGTATGACAGATCTTTTATTTTTCATTTTCACGGACCACTGTTCAAAAAATCTGTCAGACACCTGTGGGATGTAAATGCTTGCTGTACCCCTTATTACATTCCGTGAGGGTTGTAGTTTCCAAAATGGGGTCACATGTGGGGGGTCCACTGTTCTTGCGTTATGGGGGCTTTCTAAGCACACATGACCTTCAATTTTGGACACAATTTGTAACGCAATTTCTCCCAGGTATGGAAATACCCCATATGTGGCCCTAAACTGTTTCCTTGAAATACGACAGGGTATGTGTATATGTAGTGTTTTACTTTTTATTTTGTGTAGTGTTTTTAGGGTATATTCAAACAGGTTTTACAGTGAGTTTGTTGCTGGGAGTTTGAGCTGTGGCAGAAAATTTGCAGCATCTCAAACTTGCAGCAGAAAACTTGCTGTAAACCCGCCCGTGTGAATGCACCCTGTACATTCACATGGGGGGGCAAACCTCAAACTGTTTCAAAACTACAACTCCCAGCATGCACTGACAGACCGTGCATGCTGGGAGTTGTAGTTATGCAACAGTTGGAGGCCCATTGGTTGCAAAACACTGAGAGTTTGTTACTTAACTCAGTGTTTCGCAACCAGTGTGCCTCCAGCTGTTGCAAAACTAGAACTCCCAGCATGTACAGTCTCTCAGTGCATGCTGGGAGTTGTATTTTTGCAACAGCTGGAGGCACACTGGTTGCAAAACACTGAGTTAGGTAACAAACTCAGTTTCACAACCAATGTGTCTCCAGCAGTTGCAAAACTGCAACAATCAGCATGCATTGACAGTCAAAGGGCATGCTGAGAGTTGTAGTTTTGTAACAGCTGGAAGCACACTTCTACAACTTCCAGCATGCCCTTTGGTAAACTGTGCATGTTGGGAGTTGTAGTTATGCAACAGCTGAATGCACACTTTTTCATAGAAAAATGTGCCTCCAGCTTTTGCATAACTACAACCCCCAGCATGCTCAGACTATCAAAGGGCATGTTTGGAGTTGTAGCTGCAAAACTGCAACTCCCAGCATGCCCTTTGGCTTTGCATGCCCAGAGTTGTTGCTAAGCAACAGCAAGAGGTGAACATGCCTCACCTTCTGCTGTATCCTGCCGCCCGGACCGCCGCCGCTGCTGCCACCGATCCTGCTGCTCCTGTCGCCGCCACTGCACCAGAGGGGACCCCCGCTGGACCAAGGCAAGGTAGGAGACCCCCGCCGGCCCCAATCACCGCCATGGTCGCCGTCCCGATCCCCGCCCAGCAGGGTCGTGATTGGTCGGTTCCGACCGATCAATCATGTGATTGTGAGGCAGCACCCATGCAACCTCACTCTTGCTGGGTAAGGGTGAATTGGGCTGTCTCGGACAGTCCCATTCACCCAATTTTCCGGGTCGCCGGGTCACCAGAGATCGCCGGTCTTAATTAAATTGTCTTAATTTGTGGCGATCACTGACATGGGGGTCTCAGGATCCCCCCCAAGGGTTTGCACGGGATGCCTGCTGATAAATTTCAGCAGTCACCCTGGTCCGGTCCCTGCCTGATGGGCGGCGGGGTCGAAAATTCCTTAGGGCGTACCTGTACGCCCTGCATCCTTAAGGACTCAGGATGCAGGGCGTATGCATACGCCCTGCGTCCTGAAGAGGTTAAAGGACCAGTGCGCCCATGATTAGTGTTTTCACCTGACACCACATTATGAATCCCTGCACCTCCCACACTTCCCTGCCGGATCTTCAGTGCCCCTAGCCGGAGATTAAGCTTTCCCTATTGCCTGTTTGTCTTTCCCATATATAGAGACCTTCTGCTAAATTACTAGACTCCGCAACTTTGCTGCCTTCCTTGACCTTCTGCTACGTTTGACTATGCTTCTGCCTTATCCTTCGGTACCTAGAGCCATGTCGGGGGTAGCGACCTGGGTGTCGCCTGCCGCAGCAAGCCCATCCTGCCTTGTGCCGGGCTCTGGTGAAGACCAGCGGCACCTTAGATTCCGCTCCCTGATACGATCCGAGACATCAGCCACAAAGGTAAGAGGATCCACATCCAGCTCCGTTACAACTACTACTACTACTAATACTACCAGTATAGTCCAAGCCTCATTAATGTGGATAAAAAGAGTAGGTTAATCAAACAAACAGGAGAGTCCAGCGCTTGGTTCGGTAAATTAGTGAGGATTTTATTTAAAACCTGCAACAGGTGCATTGTAACAGGAGAATTGTATGTTTGTTGATGACTCCTCCTCTTCCTTCCCTATTTAATAATTTTCAGTGTGTTTTATCTTTTGTATGACTAAGGCTGTGAACAAGCAGCCGAAACGCGTCACGATATTTGTACCTGTATCTTTTGAATAAAATCCTCGCTATTTTACCGAACCAAGTGCTGGACCATCCTGTTTGTTTCATCAATGTTGCATGGAAGTGGTTCGCTATGGTCCTAGACGATTTGGGCTACAGAGGGAGAGCTGGACTTTTTGCTTCACCTTGGATTAAAAAAGAGCAGCTGTATCAAACAGCTTTATTCCACACACATATTTATATGCTCTGTATGGTTTACACAGTATAATTTTCCAAACACTGCAAGTATTCTACAGACACAACCGCTGCATATATGCATCCCTAACAATGTGATATAAACATAGCAAGGTAACAAATTATCCTGCAAAGTCCACTTCTAAACCGTTCACATGGCGTTCAACTTTGAACATCAGGTTCCAATTAAACAATAGTTAAATCTGACGGAAAAATTAATGAGCCTGAACTGAAACTTTGCACGGCCCCCCCTTCCACAAGCTCTTATTTGCTGTATTTCTGCTTTAAATAAAAAGCTGGAGTTCTGCCAGTAGAACATTAGACTGATGTCCTTAACAGTTGAATCGGTAGTTCTATAAAACACAGGAAAAGTATATAGTGCAAGTGTTCTGTATTTTTGTCTTGTGCGCGTTTGACCACGGAGGTGTTGATCAGCATTTATAGGCTGTTAGACTAGTGGCGGTAATAAGACGTGCAGTAGGGTGTCACTAAAGGTTTACTTGGCTACTGAAGCCTATAGCAGGAAATGTTATTTGTAGTTTGTAAATCATGATTATATAATTATGTCATCTAGGATGAATCCTGGACCATTCATGGACTGCTAGACCATGAACCAGATGTGTATTGATTTCCCTTTTTAATGCTAAGCAGATTGGCATTTAAGAAATGCAAAGGCCAATAAATCAGTTAAATATCTGTAAGTGCATTTTGGAAGGGACGTAGTGTTTCCAAATGATATGCTAAAGGAGGCTTGATCTGAAGTTTGGATAGTTCCAGAGGGCGGCATCTATTGTCTGGCCGATTCTCAAACAGATCACTAATCACTCTGCCTGCTGTACTTACTCTGTCGGCTGCTCTGCCAAGAGATTTCATGGCCAGCAGCATCAGAAGTATTTTTTGTAATGAAATTAATGGAGCTTTGCTGGAAAATCTCCTTACATTTGCTGGGACTGAATGTGTTCTTGTCACCCCGCAATTCTGCTTGCAGCTTTGTGAGTAGGTTTTGGCTTTGGATCTCCGAATAATCACTTCTAACTTCAAACTTAGTTTTCCTTTCCCCTCAGCTTATTATTGCCACATTTTAAAGGTTATTTATAAGCTTTCTACCTTGACATGGTCACTGTCACATAAATCATCTTCCCTGAGCTAAGGAAATTAAATTATACTGCTCACACTTTAAAGTTTCTCCTTGTGAAGAGTAAGCTGGCTCTTGAGGATATTCCAGAGTATCTCTGGACGTCGATATGATACCAAGCAGTATTTTATATGCTCTATCAATTATTTACATTCCCATGTGTCCTAGTTTGCCCCCAAACGTTTCCATTTATTTTCTCTTCTAGTCTTCAGTGGGGGCCATCCATTAGGTCAAGCTCACAATTTACATTTTTCTTTTCTTTTGCTGAAATTTCGAAAGTGAGGACTTGTAATGGTTTGCTTGGTGTTTTTAAATGTAGCAAATCAAATGCAACTTAACATGATTTGTTTTCCTATTGACTTGACAATGGAAAAATTGCAGGCAACAGTGCCATTGACTATAAAAACCTGTTCTATGAGCATTTTACTATTTCCTAGAACTAACCAAAATACCGAATATAAACAGATACAGGTTGCTATCCATTTACAGGACAAAAGATTTTCAGCCATTTTTTGTGACCATGAGTATTCTCCTATGGTCAGTGTCACCTTTACTTGCTCCATGGACATAGCAATTTCACTTGATAAAATGTGTATAAAAGAAGACAGATAGCTGTTGCAGAACAATGTAACAAAGAGCTTTCATGGCTATCTGATGAATAGACCAGTAATAGCTCAGTACAAACTCTAAATATATGGAACTATCATAATAAACTAATAGTCTATAGAGCCATAATGTACCTCTGTATGTCTCAGATTATATATAGAGGCATACATAATTTTTTTTTGGGGGGTTCATAAACACTCCTTAACATTGAAATAGCAAGAAGGAATCATGGATAATCACAGGATCGATAGACATGTTGTGAATGCAAATAATAACAAAATATTCAAAACTTATTGATTTCTTTAGTATAGAGTATGAGGACAACATGCAGAAATACATGTGACTGCACTCCTTTTGCATGCTGTCAATAAGGTTATTAGTGGTTGTCTGAGGAATGCTCTTCTACACTACGCCAAATTATCAAGATCAGTTGCTGCGTTTGCTGACCAATGATGTCCCATCTATATAAAATACAAGTCCAGAGATGATGCAGCTCATGAAAGCAGGTTTAGGTCATGCAGACTGCTCACAGAAACACAAGAAATATGCGGTCTGGGCTTCTTGTGTTGAAAAATGGCTTCTTGGACACTTTAGACAAATGACCTTACCATGACCAAATCATTGTAGCATCAAGCTGTTAATGTACTTAGAAGGAAGACTAAAGGGATCGGGCTACTGTACACTATGCCATCTCACACAATTAGGAGGAGCGGTTTTAAAAGGTGAAAGCCTTTACATGGTGTTATGGATGGTATGAAGTCATAGTGCTACCATGAAGTCAATGAAACATCTTTAGCTGGACATCTGGCCTATATTCCAATGTTTTAGGCTTTAAATGTGAGATTCAATTTCACTCCCTGTATAGAATGGATCAGTCCACACCTCACTGTACCTCCTACTGTCATTCCAGTTCATCGTTGGTCTGCCAACCACTGGGACACTTAAAGTTATATTGCGTTGACATCTTTTCCTATGTGCTTGGTGTTCTGCCAGAGTAATACATCAAGGTCTTTCAGTTCAAGTATCCTGTCCCTATCAATTTGCGACAAGTGGTGATAACTAGCATGCCAATGAACATTATGCATCACACAATCATAATGTACTGACTTGATACGATTTCTAAGGTTTCATGTGGCATACTAATAAAGCTCCTCCCACATGACACAGATTGAAGCTAAGTACGACAGTCCAACAACACAAAAAGCAATTATCCCTATCACTCAAGGTAAAGTAGATCCAAAAAGTCAGTGGGCCAGCAATCCCATAAACTGGCATATTACTTATGTAATTTCAGTGAAGAAGTGGATCTGACAGCATCAAAGAACCTACATGTTTATTGGCATCAAAAATAGTGCAAACACCAAAGTTGCTACGTTTAAATTCCCTTCCGGTTTTTTCTTGATAAGGACCTCAATGGGGGTTAAAACTAACTAATTTTGTTTGAATGTTTGCATTACTCAATAAACATGTAGTTTGTCCATATGACTTTGATGCTGTCAGACCTACTTTTCCACAGTATTGTAAAGAAATAGTGATGTATGTTCACAATGTAGTATTCAGTTGTATAGAATCTGTTTACTGACATGTGCACGAGCCCTAAAAGTAAAGCGATCTTTTTAAATAAAAAAAACCTGGCCAAATAACACAGATTTAATTGGAAACAAATTGTTGAACAAATTGTTGCATTTACATGATACATTTAAAATAATCTTAAAGTGGTTGTTCAATTTGCATAATCCCTTTTTGCTAGAAGGGTCCATGAAGATAAGCTTATGTTGCCATAATCTGTAGAAAAACCCAAGAACAGGTGTTCAATTTCCCGGGAGTGCCATGGCAGGTAATAAGCATTACACTATTCCCATTGAAATCAATGGGCTGTCCATGTAATGCAGGAATTTCTGTGTCTTCCAAGACAAGAAATATTTGTTATCCAATCTCCACCCTGGCTAAAAGACGAGGGCTCCTTAAAGGACATCCTCTGTCTACACTTAAAATTCCCTGGAAAAGTATTATAAAAAGCAATATTTATACTGTACACAGTGCTATGTTTGTTTTTCAAAAATACCAATACCGTTTGTTAACTATTTAGATTTTTTTAAATAAAATTCTAACCTAATCTGAAACTCATCAATGAGCAAATCACTAAAGACTTTGCCCCTTATGACAGGCTGCATTGCAAAAACACAAAAACAAAGAAACACAGAAAAAAAAACTATTGATCCCTTATGACAACTTGAAAGACAAACATTTAAAGGTGGTTGCCTTCAGTTTCATAGGCAAGCTGCATGAAAATTGTTAATGTACCATGCGGAGGTTTTTGTTTCAGGAGCACATGATGGAATGCAGGTTAGATAACTCTGAGTATCTCAGTACTTTGCAGACTCTCTAAGAATGTGTCTCTGTGTGACTGCTGATGATATGTGCTTCAATACGATGAACTTCAATATTTGTAAACATAATTCCACTTACTAAGCTACATGGAGGACAGTCTTCTGTCTACCCTCCAATTAATATATAGAAATGATCATGATTACGTTCATTTTATGCTCAGTGTTCTTGTAAACGTTTAGCTCCTGCATATAATGCTGTTTAATGTTCATCTCTGGAGACATTCTGACATAAGCTGAAAAAAGCCTCACAACTTTCCACCTCAAACACTGCCAAAAAAACCCAAGCAGATCTTAAGTGGGCGAGCTGAGCCCTTAGGAACACACATACATCCATTTAAATGAGAGAGGTGAAGTCTATTAAGAAGATATAATCTGCCAACTCTCCACTGAAAGCCAGATTTACGGAAAACAAAGACGTCCCTGGCATGGAAAGAAATATTAGCACATTGCATTCAAACCTCATACACTATTCCTCTCACCGCCACTCCAAACAACATTTAATAAATACTAAAAAAAATCCCTCAGACACCTTCTAAAATAGTCCTCTCTTATAGATGCATTACATAATATACTTTCATTCTGCACAGCTTTTACTCAAGTTTTCAAACTTTTATAGTAACCTGAAGTCTTACACCACAAAGTGTCAATATAGGAACAGGGATGGCACATGGAGGAGGAAAACAATCTTCTTTTAGGATATAGTTACAGCTGGTAAAGTTGTTACTTTTTCAATTTCTCAGTAATTTACAGATTCATAACTATGTTTTTACCGCAGAGGTGCTGCAAGTTAGTCACTTTATATGGTGAATGCCCATTTAATGTGCTCGGTTCTGCTATACCTTTATATAATCAGTCATGGAAAGGTTGATCTGTAAAAAAGAGGCAAGGTTAGAGGGGTGAAAGGATAAGAGCTGGAACTCCAACCAAGCATCCAGATCTGATCAATCAGGATATCAGATTCAATAATATAGTATCATAATACCAAATTATTGCCTAAAAATGTCTCAGCGTTTAGGGCTCTATCACCTGTGCCAATCTTGTACACCGGTGCCCTTTTACATAGCCTTAACATGGCTCTAGCACCATGTGGGAAGAGGCACACAAAGGATCCCTTGATCATTTTTGTGACCTATTGTAGCCATCAGTTATTGGCCAAACATATCCGATTACAAACTTTTCTGGACATGGCCTGTACACTCTTCAGACCGACATACATTTCTTAGAAACGTCTTCCCACCACATGGAGAATGTGTCATGCCATATAGATGCAACATAGCAACAATCTTCCTATTATCAGCAACCAAATTACTCAATCTTAGATTATGATGATGTGTGTGGCTTTTCTTTCCCGGATTAAGCAGGTGTAATACAGCGTAGCAGTGCTTCACGTTGCACCTATGAAAGAGAAGAGTACGAGGGTAAGCTACACTCTTTTTTGGAGGATTGTAAGATATCCCTTGAAAAGGATTTGGAGGAGGAGGAGTGCAAGCGACAGGTGTCCGAAGTTAAACTAGATCAGCACAACCACAGAGGTGTCACTAATGTATGGCCTCGTTGCAATGGAGCTTCATACTGCAACATGGTGACCCAGTGGACTGTGAAACACATGTGTTGGCCTTGGGCATAGCTACTTTTTCAAGTATCTACTGTTGAAAGCACTGTGCTGAATACTGACAATTGCATGGATTGGTCTTCCTTTCCCTAAACCAGGCACATCTTTCTCTCCAAGGAATACTTTTTGGAAACCTTTTTTCTAATACAAATGCCCCTAGTGCAGTGTTAATGTTATTGCGGTGTTAGTTACGATGTTATATCCCATGGATGTTGCTGTAACTTTGAAATTAACTTAAAAACAGCTAACAAATACTTTGATACACTCAAAGGTGACCTAGCAGTTATACAGTTATTTACATTATTTAGGGTCTTTGGTGAGGTTTAGGGTCAAAGTATTTTAGGCACATGACTTATTGAACAGAATAGATGAAGTTGATCATTTATATATGAAAATAATAACGTGAAGACCAATAGGGTGAGTGTCATAGCTTAAAGCTCTTGGGCTCTTATACAAGATCGCTAATAGGAACCCACCTATCATGTACCACTTATAATAATGGTGTCTTTATATGTGACAGAGGGGTCATTGGGCCTACGTAGGTATCAGGGCATAGGGGCAACTGTAACCTCCTATACTCAAACCTCTGTGTTAAACTAACCATTATTCAGCTTACAGTAATCAGCCCATCTTTCCCTTCATCCTGCACAATTAAGCTGACATGGTATTTTGTGTGGGGTCACCTCTGCTGCCAGTTATTGGTAACAGAAACTTTGGGATTGACCAATAAAATCTGACCAAGTAGTCTGTCCATATTTATATGCATTACATTCTCAGCAGATCTATGGACACAAATCTAATGTCCATAGGCAGCTCCTTATTTCAGCAGCAAGATAAAGGCATTTTTCATTACTTCATTAGTTGTTTGGATTGAGATATCTGCCCACGCACATTGTATAGTAATTCCTTTACTAACTAAACAACCTTCTCCAATAGGAACGTGTGTGCAAAATACAGGGTGCAGTAGAAGGTAATGAGGTGGGAGTTGTTTAAAGTCAATGTATACATTAATTAAAGAAATGGCAGCTTTGTGGGTTAGATCTTTTGCTAAGTGGAACTGACACTGTTTATTGATCTCATTTTGATGCAAATTGAAAGCTTCCCCTGCAGGCAACCAATATTATTGCAAACAATGCTGACAGAATTTGCTGGGAACAAGGAGACTGACGAGGATAATTAGAAACTCAAGATGACATGTAACAGGGACACATATGGAACTGCGGTAAGAAAGCAAGAGGTTTATTAGTGGTCATTGCCTTCAAGGAATTAAAGGAAGGGTCTCTGATGTAAACTGTGTCTGGACATTGAGAAGCTCCTATATATAGTCGGAATGGTTAGGGTATCTAATTAAATGTAAATGACTGAATGAAGCATCTTAGTTATGTAGCAAACCCTTGGGGGGGAGGGGGGGGATCATCTTTGCATTGCGACGGCCTGTACACCACAAAAACCCTACAACTTCCACAAAATTACTGACATTTATTGTTGGTTTAACTCTTTAATATTTTCTTTTTAACTTTTAGGATGACAAAATATAACTCACTAACTAACTAACTACTCAAATTAAAAAAGTTTTTTTCTGCTTGGTCTGTTACGACCAACCAATCTATGCCATGTTCTGTTGATGATGTTCTGAAGACTCGGCAGCTTCAGTGATTGGCTCAAGTATGTTTGGAACGTCACATAAGCATAGCTGGGAGAAGGCATCATCAAGGGAAATAATAGGCGGTACCTGGGTGAATTAGAGCAACTTCATTGGACTCGGCAAGATGAATATAGTATATATTACTATATTACACTCCTAATAGGCTGAATTTTGTGTTTTATTTTAATTAGAAAACACCTTTAATTTACTGCTAGTAAATAGCTTGAAAGAGTCTTTAAAAATGGTTCTTTAATGTGTAAATATATATTGTAAAATATGGTTCTAATCCAGAACATTCATTTCCCCCCTATCAAATACTATAAACTGATAAATGTATAATATTAGTGTTTATAAAACACAATACAAACATTATTATGCTAAATAAATGACTTTGTCAGACAGTTTCCTGTTTTACAATAAGCATGCTCCCTGTCCTTGGCCGTAGCTCTTGTTTCGAGAGATTCTGTCAATATGTTATAGAAGTTTGTTTCAGAAAATGTAAATATAAGCAAAATAATACATTGCATAGCCATAGACAACATAAAATACACTGGCATGTAATACTGTAGTAATCAAGGCAAAGGACTGCTACTGGACATATAGAAACAGAACTGTCCTGTATCAGACAAGTTATTTAATTTACGTTAAATAAACAGTGTATAAATTATTCATATGTCCTACAACAATACTACAACCATCTCTTTTTCACATGTGACCAGAACCAGACCAGGAATGAAAAAAATTGGAATGTGTGGCCTGGGAAGAATTACCAGCATTTTCTCTGCATAGTATAGATTGTAAATGTCCCTGTCTCTGTGATGGGAAATTGATGATAACACACAATAGTTATTGCTATTGACTTTTTGTATGGTAATGATGAAGATTCTACTTAAAGGGGTACTCCGATGTGAGGTAAAAAAAAAAAATGCTGCAGAAGCATATAGCATTGCTTGCCTGTCTTTCCCCAATATGGAACTACCAAAAATCTATTTGTGTTGAGTGCCTAGGGGTCAATACCTATGTCAGATAATAACTGTGCTTGCTGGTTGCAGTTGCTCAGTAAACAGTTTCCATAATTCAATGCTTTCCCTCAGCTCGTCATCACAGATCTTACACCCTGCCCACTCCCCTTCCACAGCACTCCTGCCAGTTTTCATCTGAGAGGTGCTGCAGAACATTCTATAGAAAGCAGACTCCATACAGCAAGTCTGCAAAAGCTTATGCAGCCATTGCCTGTCTGCTCCTCTGCCTGTGGCATTGTACAACAAAAGGCGGCGTACCTTAAAAACTATTGTCTGACATCAGAATACTGTCAGTATTATTGATCTGATTTACGGTGGGACCTACCAAATAGTATCAGCATTATCTGATCTCCGTGGAACCTACCAAATATGTCAGTCTGATTGATCACACAATGGTGACCCATGTGCGGACCTCCTTAAATTTGTGGGAGATTGTGCACAGTGAGATCACTCATATGTAAATCATCCATGTGGGCAACTCCCTTAATATAGGATTAGTTCCCCCCACAGGATGACCCCCATATGAATGTTGTCTCTACCCCGCTATGGGGGGTGGTCATTACGTCATTGAGACATCATGACCTGCAGTCACCAGTAATTTAAGATATGTGATCTTATGAACTGCTTAAATATCTTTAATGCAATTCAAATATCTGGGCCTGACTATTTACCCAGAATATTTCAAGGGGTACTCCGGTGGAAAACTTATTATTATTATTATTTTTTTAAATCAACTGGTGCCAGAAAGTTAAACAGATTTGTAAATTACTTCTATTAAAAAATCTTAATTCTTCCAGTACTTTTTATTAGCTGCTGAATACCACAGGAGGAAAGTTTGTTCTTTTTTGGAACACAGAGCTCTCTGCTGACATCACAAGCACAGTACTCTCTGCTGACATCTCTGTCGATGTTAAGAACTGTCCAGAGTAGGAGAAAATCCCCATAGCAATCATACGCTGCTCTGGACAGTTCCTAAAATGGACAGAGATGTCAGCTGAGAGTACTGTGCTCGTGATGTCAGCAGAAAGCACTGTGTTCCAAAAAGAAAATAATTTCCTCTGTAGTATTCAGCAGCTAATAAGTACTGGAAGGATTAAGATTTTTTAATAGAAGTAATTAACAAAACTGTTAAATTTTCTGGCACCAGTTGGTTTAAAAAAAGTTTTCCACCGGAGTACCCCTTTAAAAGCTAACTGATTTACGCTATGGCACTATGTTTTACAATATCATGAAATAACACACAGGTATTATTAACTATGCAGATTTATTGGTTATGAGTAATAAACAACATGAGTATATAAAGACAAAGGTTATACATATATTTATCTTAAATCAATATGACACATATAGAACATTATTTAAACATTATTTAATATATAAGCGCAATGACTACATATATGAAACATGTAAAATAAGAAATGTATAGAACATATATAGAAGCACGCTAAGCTTATGCAGATAGTAGCTATATAGAATTACAGAATTACAGTAGCTACAAGTGACTGTGTTGTACACACATCAGTCACCACACGGTCAGCAAATCAAATCTATGGCATCACTCCACGAGAGAATATTATACCAAGATGAATACAGAACGGGCATCCCACCTACTCCTTAGATATAGGAAATACAAGTGACACAATCGTTAACACTATTGGGGAATATAAGTGACACAAATGTTAACACAAGCCCATCTGCCTAACCACACACAAGCAAACAACAATTTATTAGATCTATTCGCTATCTCAATTACCACCATGACATCCACGTCTTAACTCTGATTCTTACCATCAAAAAAGTTAGTTGTTGTTCCCAGTTGCATGTCACAAAGTAGCTATTGTATATAGGAACAAAGAAAAGAGGAAAAGACATAATACGTAACTATAATGTTACCGGGTATCTTTCCAGGACACACAGCAGAACCTGGGATGGTCTCTCATGGCCTTCAACTTGGCATGCTTGGGGCAGGTGGAGACGGCTTACTACCTCATGGCATCTTCTGGTGTCCTCTGTTCCCATCGACCCCCTTACTTCTTGTCCCCAGGTGCTTTTATGATCTCTTGCTGTCAATCAACTAGACCCTGTGGTATGGAGTTCTTAACCAATCTGTATAAATGGCCTCCCCAGGACAGAGGAAGACTCCCCTCATGACAGCACTCTGCAAATTTCCCTGCAGATGACGCTTTGCATTACCCATCTACAGGAAAATTACCAGTGACCACACAGATATAATGAGACTAGTGTGCTCAACACTAGTTTACACTTCACATAAAGATAGGCAAAATGGAATCTCACATGTTGAACTAACCCAATACGTCTGACAATACCCAATTAAAGATAAGATTTGCTTTTATATGAGTTCTGACATGTACAGGAGTATATCAGGGGAAGTCATCATTTAAGGTCTGTGCCCTGTGAACCCACAGGTGACCACAAAAAAGGGACAGGGGCACACATTGAAGCTTTGTTGTATCTTGTGCTATTTTTGTTACCTTAACTTTTCTTGTAATTTTTTCTCCCTTGTTCTTTTCTCCTTTGTATTCCTTATAAAACCAAGTATTATAATAAGAAGGGACAGTGGCACTCATGTGAGTGCAGTGCTTCTTAGTTTTCTGAGATTTGATTATAAATGACTTGAATAATTTAAGATACTGTAGATTCATAAGGTTTTACTGTCTAAAAACCTCAAATAACAAAAGTTTCATCCCTGGCAATGTGTCCTCTATGTATCACTAGATATCACTATATATAGTAGGTAACTAAACTTAGATGGTCACTCAAGTGAAGGCTGGAGATCAAGCTATCAGATAAAACCTGTTTTTCTGTGAACAGGATTCTGTATCTTGCTATGTACAATGATATATACAAGCTCCAATTGCTTATATATATATATATATTTTTTAACAAAAACCTATCAGAAAAATTATTTTAATCAGAAAATAAAAGCACAGACCTCAAAAGTGAACATAGCCATTTCAGTGTGTCCTGGAGGGAGCAGGGGTAATCACATTACACACAGCCCTAAAGGGAATACTAGGGTTACCATACCAGTGGTGTTGTGGCCTAAACCCCCTCCTCCTTCATTTTTTAGTCTACAGAGGTGAGCTTGAGTTTCCTCACTTCTATCAACATATCCGTACTACGTGGACTACCAGTACTATTTGTATCCACTATAGGAGGCATCTTGATGGGTCTTTTTGATTTTTCTATTGGGGTTCTGTCCAGTACTTAGCTGCTGTATACTACAGAAGAAGTTGCAGTTTTTTCTGTCTGACAGTGCTCTCTGCTGACATCTTTGTCCGTGTCAGGAACTTTTCAGAGCAGGAACAAATCCCCATAGCAAACCTCTCCTGCTCTGGACAGTTCCTGACATGGACAGAAGTGTCAGCAGAGAGCACTGTGGTCAGACTGAAAAAACTACTCAACTACCTCTGGAGCATACAGCAGCTGAAAAGTACTGGAAGGATTAAGATTTTTTAATAGAGGTAATTTAAAAATCTATTTATCTTTCTGGATTAAGTTGATATGAAACTGAGTTCCCCCCCCCCCTTAAACATGCATGTATAAAACAAGCCAACTAAACCCACCTGTAAAATGGATGATAGATTACAAGCAAAAAAAAAAAAAAGGCGAAACCCTCTCCTTGATTCTCACCCTTGTATTAATTCAATAGATTTACAGACAGTGCTTAGGACTGCTCAGAGGAAGAGAATAGCCCAAGAAGAAGTCTAGTACAGCACTGAATGGATTTAACTTACAGAACAGTAAGTGTGGCTTCCTCCACTATTAAATACTGAACAAACACAATTCCCAGTTGTGAATGTCAAACATATGCCAAAAGGTCAGCCATTGGTCACACTTTTGGCTCATAAATCATGAGATATGTTACAGAATTTGTTTGCACACTGTTTTTGTTAGGAATATTTATTTACCCACAAATATGATGGGAATCCAGACTAAAGTAATGATATATAATAGAAAAATATAAAAAAGTACAGAAGAGGTTGGCCAAAAATAAAACAATATAAATATGAGGATGATAACAAACTAAAACAATAATGATACTTGTTAGGCTGCTGTCACACTATAAAAATACTTCCGTTAGGAACGCCTGTTATAAAAAGCCTGGAAATCGGCAGTTATACGGCCGGTACAAAATCACTAATGGCCGTTAGAAAATTCCATTATAGTCTATGGGACTTTTCTAATAGCCGTTTTAACCCATTATAGGACATTATTACTAACGGCCGTTATTTTGTGACGGGCGAATGCATGCACTAATTCTCCCGTTACTATCGGCAGTCACAAAATAACGGCAGTTATTAATAACGGCCGATAATGGGTTAAAACGGCTATTAGAAAAGTCCCATAGACTATAATGGGATTTTCTAACAGCCGTTAGTGATTTTGTAGCGGCCGCATAACTGCCGATTTCCAGGCTTTTTATAACGGGCATTCATAACCGAAGCATTTTTATAGTGTGAAAGGGGCCTTATAGTCAAACACAGCCGTATTTTTTGCTATTTTTCTGTTCTGTTCATAGTGTAATTTATTCACCCTCTTTTTTGCTTTTGGTCCATCTTTTAAACTTCATTGTTTTATTATGAGCTTCATGTGTTTTTTGATGCAATTTTTGTACCATCATCCCAAAATATTGTGTGAAAAAAAATGAAGATAAAAATGCATAGATAAACCATTAAACCATAAGAAAATGCCATGTATGAAACCACCAGGATGGATTCACATGTGCCTATTTTTCTTGGAAACATAAAGAAACTACCCAGAAAAACATATTGGCCTAGACTTATCAATCTGCATAAGACAAACTATTTTCTGATTTGCGCATAGCAATGAATGACAGCTAAGCATTCATTTCTAAAATTGTTCTGGTAAAATGAGCTGTGCTTTGGTTGCTATTGTACGATCTGCTATGCCGAACATTGGGTACCTGAAGTATTAGGCTGGGTTCACATATGTCCGGCATCCGGCATTGGTGAACTTAGTCTATATCTCGACGCAACTGATACCACAACTGATGACAAGTTGTCACCAGCTGTATGGCATCCGTGTCCACTGGACAGCGGCAGCAAGCTGCATTCCCCTGTCAGATGCCCTCCAGCGTGTCCAACCATCTGGCGTCAAAATTGAGACACTGGATGATTATGAACTGTCCCATTCAAATGAATGGGATCAGTTCTACCATCAGTTTCCCTCCGGTGCACGCTGGAGGAAAACTATGCCGGGCGCTGGACACATGTGAACCCAGCCTTATAAGGTTTGCTATACAATAACATTTGTGTTTCAAGTTCTGATGGCCTATGTAACTGTATTTTCTACAATGAATATGGGGTTTCTTGTCACACTATGCATACACTAAGGCTTACAGCACATAAAGTTTTATAGTTTGCATTTGCAATCTGCAAAGAGAGCAGAATCTAGTCTCAGCTAAAGCTCCTAGCAAAGAGCTGCAGGAGATTTACCAGCTTCATCCCCCTAACCTGGGAAGAGGAGGTTCTAGTTTTCACTAGTTAGTAAATAGTCTAGTCCTGACCAGAGTTAGGGGATCACATGTTCATTTTCAGCTCCTGTTGGTGACGATAATAGTGAACCTAAGGCATAGCTAAAGTCAGGCTTACCTTCTTAAAATAGGCCTCAAAAGTTGACTTGACTATAAGCAAGTCAAGTCTGTTTGCCTAACCTACAGCCTGGCTGCAAGGACGGTAATAGTGACGGTAATAGTGAGCCTAAAGCATAGCTAAAGTCAGGCTTACCTTCTTAAAATAGGCCTCAAAAGTTGACTTGACTATAAGCAAGTCAAGTCTGCTTGCCTAACCTACAGCCTGGCTGCAAGGATTACATTTACTTTTTTTTTAAAGTATGCAAAATAAGTGGTAGTGGCTAAGGGAAATAAAACAAAGACTTTATTGCAACTGGTTTAGTTTTGCCTCAGTTTGTCTTACCAGTGCCTTGGAGGTAAACCTCCCCTAGATATGCCTTTTGGAGTGTTGCATGGCAGTTTTTGTGGAGTAAAGTTTTACAGTTTAGCAATTGTTCCCTCCCCATAAGAATCCTTGTCAAGCTAGCTCAAGAAATGAGGACACCGATCTAGTGCAGAGAGTCATCTACATCAATCTACATCTGCAATAGACATTTACAAAAAAAAAAAAACATCAAAGAAAAATGTCAGTCCGCAAACAACGAACAACCTTAAAGGGACAGTGACTAGAATTCAGCCTCTCCTCAATCTAAAGCTGTATTACAAAAGCTATCCAGCTTCCAGCCATATACATCTTATCCCCTATCCAAAGGATAGGGGATAAGATGTTTGATCGCAGGGGGACCGCCGGTGGGACCCCCACGATCTCCATGCAGCACCCGCATTATGTGTGCTGCTTCTCCAGTCTCGGTAACTTCTGTGTTTCTGGGACTGGAGACGTGAATTAATGTCACGTCCCCTTGTGATGTCACACCATACCCTCTCCATTCATGTCTTTGGCTATTACGCCCCCTCTCATAGACATGAAAGGAGAGGCCTTGGCGTGACATCACGGCTCCAGTCCCGGAAAAACTGAAGTTTTCGAGACTGGTGAAGCAGCCCCACATAGAATGAGGGTGCTGAAAGGAGATCGCGCGCGCATGCGCGGGGGCTGGTCCAATGGCAGGCCCCCAGCGATCAGACATCTTATCCCTTATCCTTTGGATGTATTTTGCTGGAATATCTCTTTAAGTAAGTTACAGTGACGTCACTAGGTGGTACTTTTCTGGCGACTAATACAATAGGAATGCACAAGAAGAAATAATAAATGTGTGGAAATGTACCTAACTAAACTGTTAATGAGATAATCAAAAAAATACAAAGGAAACAGATTGTCCAGAACAGCTTAACCTGTTAATGACCATGGACATCTATGCTCGTCCATGTCCTGTTAACGGGGTATGACGCGGGCTCCCGACTCGAGCCCGCGTCATACCGGCCGGCCCTCAGCTGATTCCTGTAGCTGGGGGCTGGCGTTAATAGCCGACATGCGGCCGATCACCGTGGGTGGCTATTAACCCTTTAGATCGCTGCTGTCTAAAGGTGCCTTTATCCTGTCCCTGGTGGTCCAGTGGGGTGGATCGCCCCCTCCGCAACGCGATCGCCTGAGGGCTTACCTCTCCTTTCATGCTGGCTCCGGTGCTCAGAATGATAAAGCCTGGCAGGACCTATGGTATCCCATTGATCTGTATGAGGAATCAAATAATTCCTCCTAAAATTCCCCTAAGGGGACTAAAAGTGTAAAAAAAAAAAAAGTTTAAAAAAAGTTTAAAAACACACACATTAACCCTTTCCTTATTAAAAGTTTAAATCACCCCCTTTTCCCAAATTCCAAATAAAAATATATATACATAATAAAAATAAACATATGTGGTATCGCCGCATGTGTAAATGTCCGAACTATAAAGATATATTGTAAATTAAACCGCACGGTCAATGGGGTACGCAGAAAAAAATGCCAAAGTCCAAAATAGCATCTTTTTGGTCAATTTTTATACCATAAAAAAAAAAGGAATAAAAAGTTATCAAAAAGTGAGATCAAAAAAAAAATGAGCCCTCATATCACCCCATATGCGGAAAAATAAAGAAAAGTTGTGGGGGTCAGAAGAGGACAGTTTTAAATGAATACATTTTCGTGCAAATAGTTATGATTTTTTCCAAAAGTACGACAAAATCAAACCTATATAAGTAGGGTATTATTTTAATTGTAAAGACCTACACAATAAAGATAAAGTGTCATTTTTACCAAAAACTGTACGGCGTAGAAACGGAAGCCCCCAAAATTTACAAAATTGTTTTTTTTCTTCAATTTTGTCGCACAATGATTTTTTTCCCCTGTTTCGCCGTAGATTTTTGTGTACAATGACTGATGTCATTACAAAGTAGAATAGGTGTCACAAAAAATAAGCCCTCATATGGATTTTTAGGTGTAAATTGAAAGGGTTATGATTTTTAAAAGGTAAGGAGGAAAAAAACGAAAGTGCAAAAACAGAAAAACGCTTGGTCCTTAAGGTGTTAAATCTGATTTAAAAGCTTCCGATCTTTATTTACATCTTCAAGACATACAGGATGTGCAGAAAAGCAAACTTGTGAAGTGTTTCAGTTAAGGTCCTCGATCTCAGTCACACTGTCACATGTCTGGGCCCAGTGTTTAAAGGGGTACTCCGGTGGAAAACTTTTTTTTTTTAAATCAACTGGTGCCAGAAAGTTAAACAGATTTGTAAATTACTATTATTCTATTAAAAAAATCTTAATCCTTCCAGTACTTATTAGCTGCTGAATACTACAGAGAAAATTATTTTCTTTTTGGAACACAGTGCTCTCTGCTGACATCAAGAGCACAGTGCTCTCTGCTCACATCTCTGGGGGGGGGGGGGGTGTATTCACATTTAAAATTGTATTTAGTTTTACTTTACATACTTTACCTTTTTGTGTCCTTATAGGGGACTAGTTATAAGAATTATTAGAATGCTAATACTGTTCAGTACTCTGCATTGGCATATCACTGATCAGTACTATCTACGATCTATTTCTCTGATGAGTAGTTAGCAGCAGAGTGAATGGAGGCAGATAAAGGGACTTCTGGCTGCCATTATGACTCATCAGACCTCCACTATTACGCCGCTGGTGGTCCGATGAGTATCATTTAGCCCCCATTATGCTTCAGATGCAATGATTAGTATCGATCACGGCATCTGAAGGGCATCATGCTGATGCCCACCATTACTGATGGGTCCTTGGCTGTAATGGCCTGCCATGCATCAAGTGATCACAGCTCCTGGTGCGTTAAGTACCAGGGCACCAGGATGTAAATTTAAGTCTATTGTCGTTAAAGGGTTAACCCCATTCATGTTCTGCTTTTTTCCTGTTATTTTCTCAAATCATGTAATTCATGTTAATCATTGATTTCTCTTTGAATCACGTGATATACCACGTACAAAAGCTGTTCACTGTATTATGCAGTACTACAGTCAAGGTTTTCAAATATGGTTTTCATTGCTGTGGTTTCCAAATGAAAGTCAATGGAGAATAGAGACACTCCCGTGATGAGTATGGCCTAAAACCCAAACTGAGTTGTGTCCATAATTCATTAAATATTGTTTGAACTGTTTGAAACATATTTACCGTAAATTCACCAAGAATTAATGATTAAACATCTTACTCTCTACACAGGGATGAGCATTTTTTATCTATTTCAAATGAGAAAGAGAATGAGATAGTAAAGAGATAGAAACACAGCATATTAAATAAATAATATTTAATACTAATTACATATTGGATTTGATTCTAATCCAAAATATACATTCCTATTTGCGGCTTAGTACATTTTACATGAGTAATTCCGTACTGTAGCAGCATGTGAGGAAAACATGTTGTGTTGAGAACCTGTTTGCAACGTCTTTGTCCCATAATAATGTGCTGATGTAATCACATTCTCGATAAATTTGGTTTACATATTCTTTTATGCCAACATATGCACACTTCTTTTCTTGTTTGTCTTGGGGTATAAATATTTAGAAGCAGTGCTAAGCTGAAGACCAGAGCATTCCTAATTAATTCGAGATGGCTACATGAATATGCTGATAGCGCTTACTGCAGAAGTTAATAATGAAATGCCTATCATCTGTGTCCTACTCTTCTTGTTACATGCTGATGTTCACAGAAGGGGAGGGTGTTTAAAGCTCAGACGAAAATCATAAATACAGATGTAAGCAAGACTGGTAAACCCCTCCTTGATGTTATTCTTCTATCCTCTAACCATTTTTATCTCAGGCTCAATCTAAACAATCTGTCAACAAGACTTTTAAATGAGCAGAGGGCTATAAACCAATAAAAGCATAAGATGTTTGATTATGTAAGGACTCCCATTCACAAAACTCCATAATAAAGTTCAGTAACCTAAGGCAAAGGTAAATTACTCATAGAAATTTACGGCCTATATTCATTCACACATATAGCACGGGCCATAAATAAGAGCAATGATTCCATATCATATCAACGTTTAACCACTAAGAGCTGATATTTTAAGCAGGTTCAAAGAGAATAATAAATTGGCCTGGTAGCCGTTCATCGATGGCACGAATGAATAATCAATGACAAGCTGTCAGCTCTATGCCATTGGGGAAATCAGGCAAGATTTAAATCATTGTATTGGCATGAAAACATTGTATCTCACATGCATTTATGGAATCAGATACACAACAATTCCCTAGAAAGCCATGTTCACCAATTAATGCCAATTAAAAGAATCCCATTAATTGTAATCTAAACATACTGAAACCTTCTTCTTCTAACACCATCTTGTTTGACACTCGAGAACATGAATTTTTGTTAAGGGAATTTAAATATGGGATACAGCAGGAAATGTAAGAATGTAATGTGTTAGTGCAGAGGTTGCTGCCTCACAACAATCACAGGCTTAGTCTTCTACCAGGTCTAAATTATGTAGAGTATGCACATAATGGGGGGAGATTTATCAAAATATGTCTAGAGGAAAAGTTGAGCCATTGCCCAGAGCAACCAAACAGATTGCTTACCGTATATACTCGAGAATAAGCCGACCCGAATATAATCCGAGGCCCCTAATTTCACCCCAAAAACCCAGGAAAAAAAGTTATTGACTCGACTATAAGCCTAGGGTGGGAAATACATCACCCCCCCATGTCATCATCCCCCCCTGTCATCATCCAGACCCCTATCATTAACACCCCCGTCATCATCACCCTGTCATCATCCCCCCCTTCATCATCACCCTGTCATCATCCCCCCTTCATCATCACCCTGTCATCATCTCCCCTTCATCATCACCCTGTCATCAACCCCCCCTTCATCCTCACCACGTCATCATCTCCCCTCTTCATCATCACCGCCTGTCAATCCCTTCATCAGTGGTCTTCAACCTGCGGACCTCCAGATGTTGCAAAACTACAACTCCCATCAGCTGTCCGGGCATGCTGGGAGTTGTAGTTTTGAAACATCTGGAGGTCCGCTGGTTGAAGACCACTGCGGCCTTCATCATCATCCAGACCCCCCTTTAGTTTTCTACTCACCTCCCCTCGGTGGGAAGGAAGGGTGAGCTGTTCCAGGCCATCTATGCTGTAGGGACTGTCCAGTGGGGAGGGTTAGTCATTTTGGGCTGTCCATCTTCACCGGGAGGCCCTCTTCTCCGCACAGGGAGGTTCATGCGCAGGGACAGACGTCCCTGTGCATCATTGTCAAGGCAACGTCACTAGTCGGGGGCCAGCCCGGAGCGGAGAAGAGGGCCTCCCGGTGAACATGGACAGCCCAAAATGACTAACCCTCCCCACTGTACGGTCCCTGCAGCATAGGTACCAGGTACCCGGACCAGCTCACCCTTCCTTCCCACCAAGGGGAGGTGAGCAGAAAACTAAAGGGGGATCTGGATGATGACAAAGGCCACAGTGGTCTTCAACCGGACGCCGATGGCTGTCCGGGCATGCTGGGAGTTGTAGTTTATAACATCTGGAGGTCTGCAGATTGAAGACAACTGAGAAGGGATTGACAGGCGGAGAGTTCATTCGAGTATCAGCCGAGGGGGGCATTTTCAGCACGAAAAATCGTGCTGAAAAACTCGGCTTATACTCGAGTTTATACGGTATTTTATTTTCTAAAAAGGCCTCTGAAAAATAAATGAAGCAATCGGATTGGTTGCTATAAGCAACTGGTCAACATTTCCTCAGCACAAATCTTGATAAATCTCCCCCAAAGTGTGTATACTTTCAACATGTTTCAGGGGGCTACTTCCAGACTCACCAGTCAACCATATTCTTTGTGTGTCTCATGTAGTTACTTTAGATGGTAAGCAGCATTGAAACAGGGTTTGTTGTGTACGAATTAGTATGTAATGTTGAATTGAATGATTTGAGCTGTGTACTTTTAAATAGATTATTTTTATTTGTGGGTGAATTTTTAATGCCTTCTTATCTTTTCTTTAACCCCTTAAGGACTCAGCCCATTTTGGCCTTAAGGACTCAGACAATTTAATTTTTACGTTTTCATTTTTTCCTCCTCGCCTTCTAAAAATCATAACTCTTTATATTTTCATCCACAGACTAGTATGAGGGCTTGTTTTTTGCGCGACCAGTTGTCCTTTGTAATGACATAACTCATTATATCATAAAATGTATGGCGCAACCAAAAAACACTATTTTTGTGGGGAAATTAAAAAGAAAAACGCAATTTTGCTAATTTTGGAAGGTTTCGTTTTCACGCCGTACAATTTACGGTAAAAATGACATGTGTTCTTTATTCTGAGGGTCAATATGATTAAAATGATACCCATTATTACATACTTTTCTATTATTGTTGTGCTTAAAAAAAATCACAAACTTTTTAACCAAATTAGTACGCTTATAATCCCTTTATTTTGATGACCTCTAACTTTTTTATTTTTCCATATAAGCGGCGGGATGGGGGCTCATTTTTTGCGCCATGATCTGTACTTTTTTTTGATACCACATTTGCATATAAAAAACTTTTAATACATTTTTTATAATTTTTTTTAAATAAAATGTATTAAAAAAGTGGCAATTTTGGACTTTTTTTTTTCGTTCACGCCTTTCACCGTACGGGATTATTAACATTTTTTTTAATATTTCGGACATTTTCGCACGCGGCGATACCAAATATGTCTATAAAAATTTTTTTTACGCTTTTTGGGGGTAAAATAGGAAAAAACGGGCGTTTTACTTTTTTATTGGGGGAGGGGATTTTTAATATTTTTTTTACTTTTACATTTTTTTACATTTTTTTTTACACTTGAATAGTCCCCATAGGGGACTATTCATAGCAATACCATGATTGCTAATACTGATCTGTTCTATGTATAAGACATAGAACAGATCAGTGTTTTCGGTGATCTTCTGCTCTGGTCTGCTCGATCTCAGACCAGAGCAGGAGACGCCGGGAGCCGGAAGCAGGAAGGTGAGGGGACCTCCGTGCGGCGTTCTGAATGATCAGATCCCCGCAGCAGTGCTGCGGGCGATCCGATCATTCATTGAAATCGCGCACTGCCGCAGATGCCGGGATCTGTATTGATCCCGGCACCTGAGGGGTTAATGGCGGACGCCCGCGAGATCGCGGGCATTGGCCATTGCCGGCGGGTCCCTGGCTGTGATCAGCTACCGGGATCAGCCGCGCATGACACGGGCATCGCTCCGATGCCCGCGGTTATGCACAGGACGTAAATGTATGTCCTGGTGCGTTAAGTACCACCGCATCATGACGTACATTTACGTCCTGCATCCTTAAGGGGTTAAAGGAGACTTGAACATTTTACTTTACACAGCTGCTGTATCAAATTCTATAAAGTGACTGTAAGACTAAATACATATCTATACAATGTTGAGTTGGTCTGCATTATTATGAAGATAAAGAAATGATACTTATTGCTGAATGTATTAACTCTCTGAATAAAATATATCATCAATAAAAATGCATTTATTTGAAACATCAAGGCAGATTTTTCCTCGGCAGTGCTTAGCATTGCAGCCTAAAGATGCTCAAAAATTTTCAAAATTTTTCATTCTGTTTGATAGATCTTTAGACTTTGAGACAATATTCTACAGCAAAGTTTTGGAACAAGTACCACCTGCTTTCTTTCTAAGCAATGCCCCTTTATATGTGAGATGCAGAAAATTTCTAAATACATAGGGGGAGATTTATCAAAACCTGTGCAAAGGAAAAGTTGCCTAGTTGCCCATAGCAACCAATTAGATTGCTTCTTCCGTTTTGCCTTGTTAAAAATGAAAGAAGCGAGTTGGTTGCTATAAGCAACTAGGCAACTTTTCCTCTGGACAGGTTTTGATAAATCTCCCCCATAGTGGGGAATTAGTACTGTCTAATCCTTAGGCAGAGACACAAGTTCCAAAAAAGTGTCTGAAACTCATCATATATATATGGCACAAGTCATGTAAGCTTTTTTTTTTTTTTGTTAGCAAATTATATCAGAATTGTGGCACATTTAAAATAGTAAATCTACTAAACCAAATCTGTCAGCTTTATCTGCTGCTAAGAGCTGCAGACACTATTAAATATCTTTTAGGCAATAAAAGCACAAATTGTACCTTTCCTGGGGCCATTGGTGGTTAAGAAACTTATAAATTAGCCTTTTTATTTTTTAGCCAAGTGTGACAGCCTGGGGTGTCGGGTATGAGGAGTGTAGCTGTGCAGTAATTAAAGGTTGCTTGTTAACCCTTGCTATTCTTGACGCTAGGGTGGGGGTTCCTCAATAACGCTTTTCCTACCACCACCCTTCCCAAGAGCGATAGGGAGGTAGATAAGAAGAATAGATTGTCCACAACCGGAAAGTTTTCTGAAACAGCATTAACTTTTACTGAAGGTTTTCTGCAAGCTTCAATAATACAATGGTCTCTGAGCATAACAACAGCTTTCCTTGGAGATTGACAAAGGTTGGAACTTTAGCATTAAGAGTCTTTTAGTACTATGCGTTGCTCCACTAGATTTAGGGGTTAGTTGCAGTCCAGTAGTCTCGCTAGCATAAGCGGGGATTTAAATTTGAACTCACGGTTTTGGTTCAGCTGAGGCTGGCAGGTTTTTGAGGCCTAGCGTGTCTTTGAAAGTTGCGTAGAACCGTCCTGTTAGTCCGGCATCCATGAGAGCAGCAACCCAAGAGAGCGATAATTGGACGCAGCTCCCTTATATGGGCAGGGGCTGGACTAACGCTAATTGGTCCATACTGATGTCAATCACCATTACAGAGATATGTGGGTAACACGTGACCCAAGGACCTAAGGTCCTACAACACACCATAGAGATTACTAGCATGGTCACATGACCGAAGGTTCTGCGACGCTGAACAAGGTAAGTACTATACATTACTATAGAATATGTATAATTATTAAATATATACACATATATTAACATTAGAGATAGACTTTAGGAGAGGCGACTAGGGGCTGTCCCACCTGAAGAACCTTACCTGAACGTAGTTACTCTGACTTTGGGGACCTCTACACTACGTACTGTATGCAATACGGTACCGGGACACCACAAACCCTCTTACTTAAGATAAGTCGGCCTCAACGTCAGTCCCCTAAGACAGAGGGACGAAGTGAAGGTCGGGTACAACACTATAAAGCTACTTTACATTTTCTTTGATGTACATACATTAGTTTGGGTAAACTCACGAGCAGGACTGGTTCATGAGTTTAGTAACAGGTTGATATTATTCACATGAGATACATCCTACTTAACATTTTCTAAGCTCACTAGGCAATTTAAATCTCACTATACATTTTTGAGTCTTATCATACATTTTTTAGTCTCACTATCCATTTTTGAGTCTCACTATACTTTTTTTGCCATGTTAGCTACCTGTTTGGTACACTGAGGGTATATTGGCTTGCCCGAGGCTTTCTACCAATAAGACTGGCTACTAGGGTCCCTTGGCTATACGCTCTTATCCCTAGAACACAACAGATAAACCTTACCTAGGTTACCTTTAATTACGTGTATTACTTTTAGCTAGCAAGAGTATCTAATGGCCAGGCAGAACATCTCGCACACGTATAAGAGAAGAGAGAATTGTGTACGTAACAGTGGCAGGAATTGGAAAATGACATTAGCTACAATTCCCAAAGCATTTACTTTAGTGTGAGACATTTTTGTTTGTTTTTAGGTGTACTAAGTTTAAGTGAGGTAAGTACACTTAAGTGATTGTTTTTGAGGTCCTATGTGTGTAGTACTATGTGCAAAATCAGTCTTGATACCTCAGTGTTAGTGATGGGTGACAAAACTGTTATTCCTCAGAGGAGCCGAGGAAGCCACCTACTACCAACTACTACAACACCTATTATTTAAATTTTCTATGTGCACATGTACAAGGCTATTTTTCTGTGTACAATAACCACTTGCATGTAGTTACTCTAGCATAAGCATTTATTAAACACTCCAACAGGGTTCAGGTGCATTCACCTGATAAATGCAACTTTCACGTAGAATGTCACATTACTTTAGAGGCATATACACGTAAACAAGCGTGCAAGGATCAGCAGTCCACCTGCACTAAGAGTCTAAACTTCACGGCTACCAGCTCTAGCCGGGCACACACTTACGGATCTCCTACCGCTAGGAGTCTCTTGGTCTAAGGACCAGGCACAAAAGCTTGACGGTTACGTAACAACTTGAACAGTCTTAGAATAGTCATGCTAGGCACACTTCTTGAACGGTTGCAGAAAAGTCTGTGAAGACAACAACAAAAAAACTTAAAAGCAGTATGAGTGTCACAGTTCAGATGCAACTCCGGTGATGTCGTCCTGCTCCTCGCCTAGTGCCTCTACCCCTCTCAGGATCACGAGCAGGCAAAGAGTTAATGTGGCTCTCCCACACTACATTAATAAGGGTAGAGTGTGACACTGAAGGATTGAGGTTAACAGTTGGTGCTGGTTGATTCGGCCCCACCTCCTCATCGGGAGTGGGCTGCAGCACTTTCATTGGTACCTGAGGGGCAGACCAAATCTCCTTGTCGGGAGTAGGCTCAGGTACTTTGGTTGGTACCCGCGGTCGAGGCCAAACCTCCTGGATAGGAGTAGGCCAAGGTACTTGGTTGAAGCCAGAAGGAAGTGGCGGCTGCTGTAGAGACTCCCCTTCCTTGAGTATGTTGGTGGAGGCATCAGGAGCTGGCCATTTCGGCGTCAGCTGGAATGGGTCCGCTTCCCAATCATCAGAGGGAAAGTACTTGAAGGGCAACTGGTTTGGAGAAGCTGGCCTGGTGATTGCGGCCACCCACTTTCCTTGTAGGCCCCGGATGGGGGTGTACTCCACTATCTCACCCACCTCCAGGGAATGGAACTTTTTGTGAAGATATGACCTCTGTACAGCTTGCCGGTTTACGAGGATGGTATAGCCGGTGTGGCAATCAATGAGGGTACCATAACCTCTGACCTTGTCGAACTTGGCCAGTGTTGCTCTGCGACGTTCCAAGGGCTTCTCCCCTTCTCGGGGATGATCCCACTTGTGAATGAAGAGTGCCTCCATCTCTTTGGTGTTCTCTTGATAGCGGATCCTTTCCTCAAGAGGCAAATGTACATGCTTGGGGGCGTGAAGTTTTCAGTGTCGGGCCTTTAGTTTGTCCATCAAGTCGGCTATTTCGGCCCACGAACCCCAAGTCCGGTGATGAGGGGACAGTCTCACCGGTGAAAGGGTTCTAGGTGTCCCTGCCGTGTCCCCTGGAGGGGTATCTTGCCAGTCATTGTCCTCATCGGGCAGTGGGGGAAGATTGGGTATGGGGAGTGTAGCTGTGCAGTAATTAAAGGGTGCTTGTTAACCCTTGCTATTCGTGACACCAGAGTGAGGGTTCCTCAATGACGCTTTTCCTACCGCCACCCTTCCCAAGAGTGATAGGGAGGTAGATAAGAAGAATAGATTGTCCACAACCGGAAAGTTTTCTGAAACAGCATTAACTTTTACTGAAGGTTTTCTGCAAGCTTCAATAATACAACAGTCTCTGAGCGTAACAACAGCTTTCCTTAGAGATTGACAAAGGTTGGGACTTTAGCATTAAGAGTCTTTTAGTACTATGCGTTGCTCAACTGGATTTAGGGGTTAGTTGCGGTCCAGTAGTCACACAAGCATTAGCGGGGATTTAGATTTGAAATCACGGTTTTGGTTCAGCTGAGGCCGGCAGGTTTATGAGGCCTAGCGTGTCTTTGAAAGTTGCGTAGCACCATCCTGTTAATCCGGCATCCACGAGAGCAGCAACCCAAGAGAGCGATAATTGGACGCAGCTCCCTTTTATGGGCAGGGACTGGACTAACGCTAATTGGTCCATACTGATGTCAATCACCATTACAGAGATTTGTTGTTTACACGTGACCCAAGGACCTCCTAAGGTCCTACAACATACCATAGAGGTTACTAGCATGGTAACATGACCGAAGGTCCTGCGACGCTGAACAAGGTAAGTACTATACATTATTATAGAATATATATAATTATTAAATATATACATATATATTAACATTAGAGTTAGACTTTAGGAGAGGCGACTAGGGGCTGTCCCACCTGAGGAACCCTACCTGAACGTACTTACTCTGACTTTGGGGACCTCTACTCTAGGTACTGTATGCAATACGGTACCAGGAGACCACACAAGTGTCAAGGAGGCGGTCAAAGTTGCTCACGGACCACAGCTTGGCATGTCTCCTTGTTCATCTTAACCTTTCAGCTTCTCCTTAAAGGGGCTATCCAGCATTAAAAGTAGCTGTAATACCACACACAACCTGAGGACAGGTATGGTGCTCTTCAACCTGCCCTTCCAAATGAAGTCTTTTCAAGGGCCTAAGAGAGCGTAGACATATCTTTATGGCACAAATTTATCTCAGTCATAGCCCAATATTGAAGATTTGCCGCCAACCATTTTAGAAGAGTTTCATAGTTAGGGGTACTCCGGTGGAAAACTTTTCTTTTTTCTTTTTTTTTAAATCAACTGGTGCCAGAAAGTTAAACAGATTTGTAAAGCACTTCTATTAAAAAATCTTAATCCTTCTAGTACTTATTAGCTGCTGAATACTACAGAGGATATTCTTTTCTTTTTGGAACACAGAGCTCTCTGCTGACATCTCTGTCCTTTTTAAGAACTGTCCAGAGTAGGAGAAAATCCCCATAGCAGACATATGCTGCTCTGGACAGTTCCTAAAATGGACAGAGATGTCAGCAGAGATCACTGTGCTCCAAAAAGAAAATAATTTCCTCTGTAGTATTCAACATCTAATAGGTACTGGAAGGATTAAGATTTTGTAATAGAAGTAATTTACAAATCTGTTTAACTTTCTGGCACCAGTTGATTAAAAAAAATGCTGACACATTCTATGTTTCTGTGTTGTGGGGTTACTGTGAAAATGTTAAATTGATTTCTGACTACACATCAAAATCACTCTAAAGGGACTCATTTAGCTACCTGTGGATGCCAGTGGATGCCTTGAGTCTGAGAACATAGCTCATGACCAGACCAGACCAGACAAGGTGAGGACGATTTGGTTCCAATGTGATCACATGCGAATAGGTTAAATCTGCATCATTCATCTGCTAGGTTAATGATGTAACTGATACTAGCTTTAGAAAAAGCTACTTACCTAGTGTGAATATGGACAGATGAAAACCGGGATCACCTCACATCCTGATTGGCCTGCTCCCCCTGCCCATCACAGAAATGGATGGTGCCATGCCACTTGGCATTTTTCCTTTAGCAACCTGTGAACACTATATGACGGATACCATATTTTTATATAAAAAAAATTAGTATGTACTTAAAATTACTTGTACACATCTCACTTGCAACTTATTTCATGGTTTATATGGAATCATATATGATAACTGTTGTGTTCATAAAAGCAAAGAAAAAACATTCACTTCACCCAGTTCTTGTCTGTGTATTAAAAAGTCATACTCTTGTGGAATGGGAAATAATGACTACAATATGAACAACATTAGACAATTTCACTGCCTAGGTGAATTACTGAGCAGGATATTCATTGATCTTTCATATTCCCTGGACAGTAGCACAGTTACCTTACTTAAAGTATGTAAATTTCAGAAAAGGTCAGAAAGAACTGAAGTTCTGTCTCCACAGTTCCCGTGCTGATACATTTACACATATAGTAAATTTACCCATCACTGACATGTCAGGCAGTTTCATAAATAAGTTTTATGATGTCTATATATATATATATATATATATATATATATATTCAAATAGTTTTTTTTATTACATTTACCATCAATATGATTGTCAAAGGCCCATTCTGCTTCTAGTGTTTTATAATTTAGGTTCTAGAAATGTTTAGGGTGATATCCGTCATTCTGATCTCTATAAACGTTTTGGAGTATTTACACATATAGTAGAAAAATCATTACTACAGAATCTGCTTCTCCAATGACAGCATTATGTTAAAGGGGTATTCCTAGACTGAAGAGACTCCCATCTTTCCCTTGAACAGGGACACAATTTTCTACTGAATGAACAAATGAATTCACTCTTACAGGACCGGCACTACCATGGGGCCCGGTTGGACCATTGGTTCCAAGCAGCACTTTTCAGGGGCAACACTTTGCTGTCCCCATTTTTTCTTTGTGCCACCTAGGTCCATGGTAGGCCCGTGCCCTGCCGCAGCGGCCACTTTAACACAGTGAGCCTGCGGCTGTCCGGGATCTGACAATGGACGTTGTGTAAGTGACATTCCTAAGCAGACTCGTGCAGGAGGACGTCAGTGACGTCACTCGTCAGGCTGCCGCCAGAGAAAAGAGGCGCTGCGCAGGCCAGGTGAGCGTGTGTGTCTGTGTGTGTGTCTGTGTGTGTGTCTGGGGGGGGGGGGACTATGCTACTTAATGTGGGGAACTGCTACCTAATGTGGGGAAACTGCTACCTAATGTGGAAAAACATCTACCTAATGTGGGGAAACTGCTACCTAATGTGGGGCACTGTTACCTAATGTGGGGAAACTGCTAGCTAATGTGGGGAAACTGCTACCTAATGTGAGGAGACTGCTACCTTATGTGGGAAAACTGCTACCTTATGTGGGGAAACTGCTACCTAATGTGGGAAAACTATGCTACCTAATGTGAGGAAACTATGCTGCCTACCTAATATAGGGAAACTGCTGCCTACCCAATGCTTTTTTTTTTCATTTTTATTTTGTGGGGGCAGCATTTCACTCTTGGACCAAGGCAGCACAATGTGTGGATAGGGGATAAATTCTTCAGGTGGGAATACCTGTCTAGGGATAAAGCAAATAGAGTAAAGAACGAAACTTGTTAACAGTTACACCTGTAACCTTTTATGTTCATTTTCTTTCCCAATTATCATTAAGATACCTTCCTTTTTCTTTCTTGCATTATCTTCTCCTATCAAACATCCTTTTATCCATTTCAGGTAAGAAAGTAAATGTAACTAAATAGCCTTAGAATCAATGCTAGCACATAAAGTATCATAATTCTTAAAAACTAAAACAAATCAAGACGTTGTGATAAATCAATAATTTTATTTTATGTTTCTATGTTTTTCATTTAATGTTTCCTGCTTCATTCATAGCAGTCTGGTGGTCGTCATTCTCATTTCAAGTGCTGAATAAAACTACTATGATCGAGGTTGGGCAGAGTTTGGCTTGGGTGTTCTACTTATACTTTGTCTTTCCTTGCTCCTCTTTTACATCTCTGCGCTATACACAGTTTTGAGCTTGTTATGCTGAACTTTCTCACCCAATACCAACAGTAGGATAGCAAGATTCAGAGCTGTGTCCTCTGTGTAAAAAAATGTATTATCTTACAATTTTAAGAGTTTTGAACCCTATGCTCTAGATGCAGCAAAGGGGTTCAAATGGAATACTGAATGTAATGTGCAGGCTTTGGTTGGAATTGAGAGCTGCATTTAGCACCATAATGTGGTGGCTTGGTTTATTAAATAAGAAATAATAATAAAAATGATAATACCAATAATTTTGATAATAATCATCATCATGGTTCAATGTAGATGTTACTGATATAGATTGAGGTGTCTGGATGGCCTTCCGAAATGATCAACGTATATGTTTCTAAAAACATCCAGAAACATCTGGTGCTTATTTTATACCTTGTTAGAGTTTCCATCTGGTTTTGCTTTGCACCCTTGGTCTTGTAGCATTTCAGCCACCACTATAAAGATCAGGTGCTACTTTTAGCCCTTCTCAGGCTGCAACATGCACTTCTCTGTGGCTGGAAGCCTTGCAATGTTTCTTACTGGCACCTCCTGCTGTCAAGCACAGTTTAGGAAATACTGGAAGCACATGGTATTACTGTACCTTTCTACCATTCTCTACCTCACATCTTCACTGATAGATATTAGTAACACTGCTTGGTGTCACTTATTTCATTTTCAGCTTGATATAGCTTCATATTTTCAGGTCTACAATACTGTCCTGGGAATTTGGTGGAAACACTAAATACAACCTACAGATGCTGATGTTTCTAGACGTAAGGCATCTTTCCTTTATTAATATAAGTGACACTGGTTGAATACAAGGAGACACATTTCCACTTGGAATCAATTCAGAAGGTTTCATTTGTGAAGTTATAGATGCCTCCCTAGATTGTCTGGAGGTCATGATGTACAGGTTCAAGAAAGGAAAAGCCTGCTTGAAATATTAATAACAGACATTAATAAGGCGGTTTTCAACCATATGTCAGACTAGAAACTTTATATGATAGGAACGGGTCAGAAAATGCCATGTCCAGCCAGATGTGAGTCAGGATCAGAAAATGAATGATTTGCAGATGTCAAGCTTTTAACAAAAGACCAGTGCTGCTTTTCATATGATTCTAGAAGACCACACAAATTTCAAGCTTACACTATGTAAAGTATATACTTTTTGTCAGAACTAAACTGTATTTTTCCCCCTTTTTCTTCATTGTTTTATAGGTTCATCTCAAGTATGTTATTTAACCCCTTCAGAATCGGGCCTATTTTGGCCTCAAGGACACAGCCTGTTCTCATTTCTGCTTCATCATTGTTTCCTTCTGAATGTAACTTTTCTACTTTTCCATCCACTTTTTTTCCACGACCAATTGTACAGTAATGACACCTTTCATTTAGCCATAAAATATACGGGGGACATAAATTTTTTTTTTTTACATTTTTGTGTTGTTTAGTTTATATGCAACAAAAGAAAAGTATAAAAAGTATGCTTAAATCCTATAAATGTATGGTTAAAATCCTAAAACTGTTTTAATTTTATGTGGCTGTTTGAGGCTAAATTTTTCACACTGTGATCTGTTGTTGTCTTTTTGTACCATTTTTGTTTAATTGAAACTTTTTGATAATTTTTCATAAATTTTTTTTGGCATGTGATATGACCAGAAATTTGCTATTTCACATTCATGCTGTTTATCATACAGGATAAATAATGTTATAGTGTATTAGTTGGGACAATACTGCATGTGTACCAAATGGGTTTATGTTAATTATTTATTTATTCATTCATTTTTATGTAGGAAATTTTCTTTCAATTTTTTTTACACTTTTTAAGTTGCTCTAGGACAAATCCTGGGTGCCAGATCACCATGGCAACTAACAATTTTTAGAACAGGGGAGCAGTGTGGGAACAGAGGCCGGGGTAAGAAAACATTTTTTTAAGATGACAGGGCATTTATGACTATGACACATGGGGAGGAGATGAGGGGTAAATAATAACTTACACACATGGGGAAAGTTAGGGGACAGTAATTATTGATACACAGGGGGGAGAGGAGGGTTTAGTAATAACTGACACAGGGGGAAGATGAGGGGTTAGTAATAAATTACACACAGGGGGGAGATGAGGGGACAATAATAACGGTGACACACAGGGGGAGATGAGGGGACAGTAATAATTGTGACACACAGGGGGAGATGACTGTGAGAGGGAGATGAAGGAACAGTAATGACTGATCATATAACTTCACATAAAGTCCTGACTTACAGCACTGATACACATATGTGTATCCATGCTATCAAAGAACTTGAATAAACCTTAATGTAGTTAAGCATATAGTGGTGAGTGTCGGGAATAACAGTTTTATGCATATGTTGGATCTTCTCCACTACAAGCACCACCGCCCGACCCACCAAGGAAGTATCAACTCATCAAGCTTCAATAAAGTCCTGTGCAATGTCCTATTGGCTCCTAACTTTTTTGCTGACTCCTAGATTCATAAAAAATTTATCAAGCCTTGCTCTAAAGGACTTTTATAATCAATGCTTGCATTTCTTATACAGATCATTGCTATGATATTTCATAGCAATGATCAGTGAGATCTGCGCTCTGCTAGTAAAGACTCTATTAGGCCCCTTTCAGGTATCATCCTGTAAAAACCTCAACCCTTATTAGTCCCATCAAATAGTCCTGAAAATGGCCGTCAAAAAATCCCATTCATGTCAATGGGATTTTTTGACCTTCCTTTTGCATCAGGTATGTTAGTTTTTACTAATCTCTGTTATTTTTTGCCGTCACAAAAGACTGTGCATGCACTCATTTTTGTTCCGGCAAAAATAAAGGTGAAATAACGTCCATTAAAATTTTACAATGAAGTCTATGGGAAACGGATGTTCACAAAAAACATCCTTTATTATCCGTTTTTGTCTGTTTTTTTAATGATTCGCTTTGTACTGAGCATGCTCAGTATAGCATTACAACCAGGAAGTCACATGGAAATAAAATAATGGAAATAAAATAATGGACTATAACGGGTGATAACGGATGGCACATGTCCCTTATTTTGACAGAATGTCCGTTAAAATTGGTCATCAGTTATCATCCGTTGTGTTCAGTTATTTTATCCATTTTTTCTTGACTCATTACTGCTGAATAACGGATGTCAGAATGCAGGAACATAACTGTAGTGTGAAAGGGGCCTTAGTAGATTGCTGAGTGATCACAGCACTTAAAGGGTACCTCTCATCAAAAAAACTTTTGATATATTATAGACTAATGTATGCAGAATAACTTTACAATTGCATGTTATTAAAAAATATGCTTCTTTCTATTTAATTTTCCACTTTGAAGAAATGACCACTAGGGGTCTCCCTACCAGTCCTAGCAGGAAGCATTTCAGACTCATGCTGGAGTCCTAAACACTACGAGCTGCCAGTCTGCTTTGTTCACAAAGGAGAACACTCAGAGCTGCCAGCCTGCTTTGTTCACAGCCTGTTTGGCTGTGAACAAAGCAGGCTGGCAGCTCTGAGTGTTTAGGACTCCAGCATGAGTCAGAAATGCTTGCTGACAGGACTGATCGAGAAAAATACAATAGAAAGAAGCATATTTTCCATTAACATGCTATTGGAAAGTTATTCAACATTCATTAATCTAAAATATATCAAAAGTTTTTTTGATCAGAGGTACCCTTTAAGGTGTCAAATGACACATATTGAAGTTAAAGAATATGGAAAGTGCAGACTAAGAGCAAACGTTAGCTTAAACTATTCAAACTCTACTGAATACACAAAGCTCTGCACATACTCTATACAGTGCAATTTAAAGTGTTTTTATGGAAATTTTATATTAATGGCGTAATTAGACCATTAATGTCTGATCAGCAGGATGCTGACACCTGGAGCTCCTGCTGCTCATCTGTTCGGCAGAGCTGTGGTTCTGACATACTCACAATGAATGGTAGGAAGCAGTTAGCACTGTTCATTGAAGTGAATGGGAGCTGCCTTGTAGTGACCCGGTCCATCATTGCACAATGAATAGAGTCAACATCTTGTGTTTATTCCAGAGGCTCAATTCTGCAGAACAGCTGATCGGCAGGGGTGTTGGATGTTGGCACCCTGCCAATCAAACATCGATGGTCTATCCTGACATTAGACCATTAATACCCAGGAAACCCCTTTAAATTGATCTTTAAAAGAGCTTTAGATCTTTAGAAGAGCCCTATGTATCCACTAGTAGAGTCTGGATAGTTTGGTTTAAAGTTTGTGCTTATAAGTGAAGATGGAAATCATGACACATTTTTTTTTATTTAAGCTGGAGTAAACTTTTTAGCCCATGAGTTTAAAAAATGTCTCATACTAGTTCCAAATGGCCCATCTGAAGGAAAATATAATGAACTGAAACATGGATATGCCAGGCAGAAGCATAGCTATAGGGAGATCAGAGGCAGCAGTTGTACCTGGGCCATGCTGTCTGTGGGGAGCCAACACCTTCTGAAAGAAAACACCTGTATTATTAATGGCCCATTGCAGGTAAGGGACTTGTTATAGATTTTGCATTGGGGACAGAAGCTTCATGTGATACCTCTAATACCAAGGTTGAACACAAAGCACAAAAAGTTAATCCTTAATGACTATAATAGACACATGAATGAATAAATAAATACATCATGTTGAAATCCTTTTTAGTACTATTTGAGTTGAGAGTTTTTAGGTATTACACAAATTTGCGTAGAATTTAATAATATCTTCTGTTAACCATACAAGGGTTATAGTTTTGAATTGTGCTGCGAGATATATGTTCTTTTTTATTTTATTGAAATTCTAGGCCTTTTTGCTTGTTCTGCAACTACAAAGGAAGGCAGCATCAGATTTATTTTAAGTCACCTTAATTGAAGTTGAATTGAATGTAATCTCACATTTGTTCTTTGTGCAGTAATAACTTGTGCGCCACATAGCATTGTCTGACTGGTGCCCATCACTCATGTAGTAATTTAGGACTGTGAACTTAATTAAATGAAGATTCCACTGCTGTCCCCCAGCTGAACCCACATTATTTGACCTACAGCTTTTTTTTCTCTTCCAGGTAAAATCTAGGTTCTTTACTGAGAAGTGTGGCTTTCCTTGACGAAACACCAAAAGTGAGATAATCCTTGTGTAAGAAATCAGTAAGTATGGTCTGCTTAATCCAGTCCCTGTGTAAAACTGTTGACATTTGTACTTTTTTTTTTATCATTATGTGACTGGGCCTGTTTTTTGCTGGATTAGGCACAAATCTCCTACGCGGCACATTTGGCATGTTACAAGTAGTTTAACTTCATTAATAATGTATGAGGGACTTCTAATCCACAGCAGGGAAAAAAGAAAAGTATTTTATGGTTACCAATTCTTTAGAATGGATGATTAGATAACATCTGATGTTCTATTGTAAATGCTAAGTTCCACAGCCCAGCACTCATCATTCTGATAGGATGTGTTTAATAGTGTGATCGTTTTTATATTTTTTAATTGGTGTTTTCATACTTTAAAGGTTTATTTATTTATTTTTGTAAAATTAAATTTTGTAAAATGTATAATTTGCAATTTGTTATTAGCGCTTTTATTAAATAATGTTAAATATTGCAGCTCAAAGCATGTGGTTCATTAAGGGAATCAAGGAAACCAGTGGTCGCCGACAAGTACTTTTTTTTTTGTGTTTTAAACTTGCATCACATTTGTGTGCTGCGGCAACAGCTGGGGAGACTTTCTCCAACAAAGATGAGTGTTAGATAATCCCGATGAGATTCTACAGCCACATCTTTTGTAATTATGTCACACTCGGTTTTAATGGAATAATTCGAACTGAAAAAAGCTTTGATCCCCTTTGGAGGCTCTTTTCTCTAGACTGACTTTGCGAAGAGATCTCGAGATTTTCTGTTAGAAGATCTAGTCGTTCCCTGCAGAATTCATTGATCTAAATGAGGAATACAAAATCTTTATTTGGGTACATAAACATTTGTCCAGGAAAATCTTGCATGGTTTAATTTAGGTTAAATGTTGGTAATATGAATATTACAAATAGAAGGATTTTTTTTTTTTTTTTACATAATCACAAAAGAATGTTATACTTTAGTTAATGGGACCACACATGCCAACTATGTGCAAAGCTGAGCAATAAAGTAGAGTTAAATATCAACAAGGGAGTCAAGTAAAATAGCATAGCATTTAAATAGAATAATGACATTTTTATTGTATATATATATATATATACTGTATGGTAGGAAAGCAGAACTTAAGGTTAGCCTCATAGCATAATATCTATGCATTCATTTTATTGAAACATTTAAATTCATATGTAAATAAGAGACTACTGTCTAAAACAAACTATGGAGAATAATATATTTTATATGGTGAAAAAAGCTCTTAAATTAGAGCTTGTACATAGCAGAGCTGTGTCTACAGAGGCAAATTGTGCCCTTGCAGATGGAACTGCATATGGTGAACCATTGTTTTAAGCCAGTATTTTCCCCTTTTTATGCTTCTGTATTAACCCCATTGCTTATATAGGTAAAGTAGGGCCCCACAGGCTTCATTAGTTGCATATTAAACTCTACACATCTCAGAGGTTGTATGTAGCTGTAAAACAATGATCTGTATGAAGCCTCAATTGATAGGGTAGTTTGTTGGAAATATTGCTTAATGATGTATTTACACGTACAGTATTCTGTACAGATTTGATGCCGAGAATTTTATGCTCCAGATTTTAATGTAAACTAAATTACTCAACATAGCTTAAAATCCCGTGCATCAAATATTCTCAGGATACTGTATGTGTGAATAGACCGTAAAAGTGTATTCACACGAACAGTATCCTGCACATATTTGATACCATAGATGAGGATGTCTCTGGCTCCCGTTAAATTCAGCTTTTTTCCCCATATACTTTTTTCACAAAATCTAAATAATCAGGGACACAGCATTGGCCCACAGAATCCTATGACTCCAAATAGAAGAAGATAGAGAGTACGGCACTGCTGCGTACCTTAGTCTTGTAGCGGACTGTAGAAGTGTGAATTGGGTCTACACCTGGGCACTTTAGAAAGTAACAAATGTCCGTGCTCTATCCTTGGAAAATAGAATGCAATAATCCACTGGTAAGAAGAAAAATGAGGAGGCACTGGAACTGCAGTTACTCAAATCTGAGTAACTGCAGTTCCAGTGCCTTCTCAGTTTTCTTCTTACCAGTGAAGAATCCTATGAGTGCCATATGCAGGATCTGTATATCATTGATCTGATATATCTATCCATGAGGCCCTAGTAAGAGAAGACATTTTGTGTAATAAAGACTTCATATGTTCGGGAACTATTTCTGTGTTATATCTAATAAATTGTCCAGCTGGTGGGGAAAAATCATTTATACGGTTTTGGTACCATAAATAAATAGGGTTGGATATGTATAATAAAGGCATATTAGTTTCTATGCGCGCATTTATCCGCATATTCTTTATTATTTACACAATGTGGTCTAGGACTAAGTTTTGGACGCATATTGATTTATTTTGACTTTTATATAGTTCTTTTATTGAGCAGGCTATTTCATTGCATTCAGTTTACCAGATTCTATGTGTGCTGTATTGTTATCTATACAATAACGAAACTTTAAAAATAAATCTGATCTTGGCTGCTGTGTCTGTAGGGAGAATCTGACACCTGACTCATCCATATAGGCCGCTCCATGTTGATCATGTTCTCCAGTATATGCAACATGATAGCTCATTGGTTGCCTTGCTGTTCTGAGGTCCTGGGTTTAAACCAAGGATAACATCTACATACAATTTGTATGGTTTCCCCGAGTTTGCATTGGTTTCCTTCAATCACTTTGGTTTCTTCTAACACTTTTAAAACATACATGAAAGGTTCATTTGGAATTAAAGGGGTATTCCAGGCCAAACTTTTTTTTTATACATCAACTGGCTCCGGAAAGTTAAACAGATTTGTAAATTACTTCTATTAAAAAATCTTAATCCTTCCAATAGTTATTAGCTTCTGAAGTTGAGTTGTTGTTTTCTGTCTAACTGCTCTCTGATGACTCACGTCCTGGGAGCTGTGCAGTTCCTATGGGGATATTTTCCCATCATGCACAGCTCCCGGGACGTGACATCATCATTGAGCAGTTAGACAGAAAACTTCAGAAGCTAATTACTATTGGAAGGATTAAGATTTTTTAATAGAAGTAATTTACAAATCTGTTTAACTTTCCGGAGCCAGTTGATATATATAAAAAAAGGTTTTGCCTGGAATACCCCTTTAAGACAGTGAACCCCATTGGAGACATTAAAGGGGTGTTGCAGGAAAAAAACTTTTTTCTTTATAGCAACTGGCTCCAGAAAGTTAAACAAATTAGTAAATTACTTCTATCAAAAATCTTAATCCTTTCAATAATTATCAGCTGCTGAAGTTTAGTTGTTATTTTCTGTCTAACTGCTCTCTAATGACTCACGTCCCGGGAGCTGTGCAGTTCCTATGGGGATATTCTCCCATCATGCACAGCTCCCGGACGTGACACCATCATTGAGCAGTTAGACAGAAAACTTCAGAAGCTAATAGCTAATAACTATTGTTATCAGCTGCTGAAGTTGAGTTGTTGTTTTCTGTCTGGCAACAGTGCTCTCTGCTGACATCTCTGCTTGTCTCGGGAACTGCACAGAGTAGAAGAGGTTTGCTATGGGGATTTGCTTCTAAACTTGGGTGGTTCCCGAGACACGTGTCATCAGAGAGCACTTAGACATAAAAGAACAACTCAACTTCAGAAGCTCATAAGTACTGAAAGGATGAAGATTTTTTTATAGAAGTCATTTATAAATCTGTTTAACTTTCTGGAAAAGTTTTTTCCCTGGATAACCCCTTTAAGGCTAGGTTTCCACTTGTTTTTTTTTCTGGCAGTTTTTGGAATACAGCCACTGCAGTTTTTGAGCCAAAGTCAGAAGTGTATTCAAAAGGAATAGGACATATAAAGGAATAATAATATATAATATATTCAATAAACTTACACCAGTGCATGGCTACGAGCACTTGTCAGCTAAATTCCTTATTGGAAGGAAAAAACATGACCAAATTTCTAGTGCAAGTACATTTGTGCCATAGTAATTACAGACACACAGTGTTACAAAGGAAAACTGTACAGGTTGCGAAAAGTTATTTAAAAAAAGAAAAAAATAGAAGAAAAAACAGGAATGTTACTAGTCATTAAGGGGTTAATGCAGTCTGACGTTAACTTCTGGCACACCTACTCTTATGCTACCTCCCAGTATGCCTATTTGTATAGCTAGCCTTAAATACACTGGATACATTTCTGTACGTTCATTTGTAAATATTGAAGAAAAAAAAACAATTCTTATTACTTCTCCTTTTAGTAAGATGTCTTGATGAGGAGTGCACGCTCAGCATTAAGGAGCAGGGAAACAATGTTGTATTTGGCAGGACTAGTTGCTGTATTTGGTGGAAATATTACATGTTTTATGGGATAAAGGAAATTACTTTGGAGGGCTTTTGTGGTGTGTGGTAAATTGATTTATTAAATATTGCTCAGGATTTTGCGGTTGTAAATAAAATATTACTGGTGATTGGGAAAAATAGTATAAAACCTATTAGTTTTACAGTTCTTTAATGTTCAAGACAGGTAACTTCTCAAGTGTTTTAAAGGCTTTACTTGGGAGTTTTCTAAATGAAGTAGAGGGATTTTCCTAGCAAAGTGCAAGTCTTTGACATGATCTTTTAATACACAGTTGTGCCAGGTTATCGTTCTGCCTCTTGTGTTTTCTGCTCAATTATATCCTATGGTCTTAATTTTGCTTACACGGACATTTTCCTTAGTGACATTGAATGATACCTGAACAGTTGTCTTTATTGATCACTCACAAGCTTAAGTATAAGATTTACTAGTAGTACCAAAAGTCAGGCTACGTCTTGAGACTGACATGATAGGGATTTTTTTAAGCAAATCTTTGAAAATATAATAGTCTTTTTTTAAACTCACATCATGAGCATCCATGTGAATCGCCATATCTCTAAACAGATTTTAACTAAAACATAAAGCCAATCATAATTAATTTCACTCCTTACCTGTAAGAAAAAATATAGCAAGTTAGGAACATTTTATTAGGTTACACATGAGCCAGAGGTGACTAAAATAATTTGTTTTCTAAGTTTCCCGGATTATAATTAATTTAATAAGTATTTTTACATATATGCTTAAATGTAGTTAATAGAGATGAGTCAGCTGGGCCCGGCCAACCTGATCTCATTCACAACTTCGAAAAATTGTCTTGCAGTACTTTTGAACTTTGCTAGGCTCGGCTCACGTGAGCCTTGCATCAGCGCTATCATCTGCAGAAGGGATGAGGAACACATGGTGTTTTGGTGCCTGAATGAATAGAGGAAGTACAAGGAACACTGACATGATGTCAATGTAGCCCAGCAAATCCTACAGCTAGCAGTAAGATCACATGACCCGAGGTTAGCCAGTTATTGTTTGAATACAGCTCTCAGGCCTATCAGAAGACAGCAAAGTAGTGGGTTGTACACGCTGGCAAAATTCTGTGCCCTGCATTGCGGCTGCCATCTTGGAGAGAAAGCTGAGCTTAGAAAGTAGCTTCCTGTCGCCACTATGCATTACTGTATCCAGTTGGCGCACTACAGATCCCAGCAGTGTCACTGCAGAACAAGGCCATGTAAGCTAGCACAATAGAAAGCAAACTGAGCAAAGCAGCGGGCTGAGTTGTATTTTAGCATAAACTAGCTGAGTACCCGGCGTTGCCTGGTTTTTCCTTCCTAATCCTTGTTGGGGAGGAAAATCAACAAAGGAGGAAGCTTTTGACTTCATATCCCATCCCCATATATTGTTGTCATATCCCAACCCCATATCCCGTCCTCATATCCCGTCCTCATACCACGACCTTCTATCCCGACCTCCTATCATGTCCTCCTATCCAGACCTCCTATCCCATCCTCCTATCCCGTCCTCCTATCTCGACCTCCTATCCCGTCCTCATATCCCATCCTCCTATCTCGACCTCCTATCTCGACCTCCTATCCTGACCTCCTATCCCGTCCTCCTATCCCATCTTCTTATCCCGACCTCCTATCCCGTCCTCCTATCTCGACCTCCTATCCCGACCTTCTATCCCGTCCTCCTATCTCGACCTACTATATTGACTACCTATCCCGTCCTCCTATCCCGACCTCCTATCCCGACCTCCTATCTCGACCTCCTATCTCGACCTCCTATCTCAACCTCCTATCTCGACCTCCTATCCCGGCCTCCTATCCCGTCCTCCTATCTCAACCTCCTATCCCGTCCTCATATCCCGTCCTCCTATCCCGACCTCCTAACTCGACCTCCTATCTCGACCTCCTATCTCGACCTCCTATCCCGACCTCCTATCCTGTCCTCATATCCCAAACTGTAAGATGTGTACCAGGTATTGAAATATCTCCAGCCGTAAGGAAGTTATGTGTGAACATACATTTCCCATTGATTTGCATGGGACTTTAAACCAAAACCCTGACCCTCACAAATGGGGGTAGTTAAGGGTTAAATTAACTATCCTATATTTTAAGTTCACATGTAAGTAACATGTGACCAAGTATTATCGAAATATCTCCAGCCGTTTGGAAGTTATGCAGAAACATATATTTTCCCATAGACTTGTATGGGACTTTAAACATAAACCCCGCCCCTGGCAAATGAGTGTGAGTAAGGGTTAAATCACCTATCCTATGTTTGTTGTTGACATATTAGTAACATATATGCCATGTTTCATGTTAATATATTTAGCAGTTTGGACGTGATGCTGGAACATACACACACACACATACATACACACACGTTGAGTACACGGCGTTGCCCGGTTTTTCCTTCCTAATCCTTGTTGGGGAGGAAAATAAACAAAGGAGGAAGCTTTTGACTTCATATCCCGTCCTCATATATTGTTGTCATATCCCGACCTCCTATCCCGTCATCATATCCCAACCTCCTATCCTGTCCTCATATCTCAACCTCCTTTCCCGTCTTCCTATCTCGACATCCTTTCCTGTCCTCCTATCTCGACCTTTTTTCCCGTCATCCTTTCCCGTCCTCCTTTTCCGTCCTCCTATCCCATCCTCCTATCCAGTCCATCTATCCTGTCCTCCTATCATGACCTCCTATCCCGTCCTCATATCCCGTCCTCATACCACGACCTTCTATCCCGACCTCCTATCATGTCCTCCTATCCAGACCTCCTATCCCATCCTCCTATCCCGTCCTCCTATCTCGACCTCCTATCCCGTCCTCATATCCCATCCTCCTATCTCGACCTCCTATCTCGACCTCCTATCCTGACCTCCTATCCCGTCCTCCTATCCCATCTTCTTATCCCGACCTCCTATCCCGTCCTCCTATCTCGACCTCCTATCCCGACCTTCTATCCCGTCCTCCTATCTCGACCTACTATATTGACTACCTATCCCGTCCTCCTATCCCGACCTCCTATCCCGACCTCCTATCTCGACCTCCTATCTCGACCTCCTATCTCAACCTCCTATCTCGACCTCCTATCCCGGCCTCCTATCCCGTCCTCCTATCTCAACCTCCTATCCCGTCCTCATATCCCGTCCTCCTATCCCGACCTCCTAACTCGACCTCCTATCTCGACCTCCTATCTCGACCTCCTATCCCGACCTCCTATCCTGTCCTCATATCCCAAACTGTAAGATGTGTACCAGGTATTGAAATATCTCCAGCCGTAAGGAAGTTATGTGTGAACATACATTTCCCATTGATTTGCATGGGACTTTAAACCAAAACCCTGACCCTCACAAATGGGGGTAGTTAAGGGTTAAATTAACTATCCTATATTTTAAGTTCACATGTAAGTAACATGTGACCAAGTATTATCGAAATATCTCCAGCCGTTTGGAAGTTATGCAGAAACATATATTTTCCCATAGACTTGTATGGGACTTTAAACATAAACCCCGCCCCTGGCAAATGAGTGTGAGTAAGGGTTAAATCACCTATCCTATGTTTGTTGTTGACATATTAGTAACATATATGCCATGTTTCATGTTAATATATTTAGCAGTTTGGACGTGATGCTGGAACATACACACACACACATACATACACACACGTTGAGTACACGGCGTTGCCCGGTTTTTCCTTCCTAATCCTTGTTGGGGAGGAAAATAAACAAAGGAGGAAGCTTTTGACTTCATATCCCGTCCTCATATATTGTTGTCATATCCCGACCTCCTATCCCGTCATCATATCCCAACCTCCTATCCTGTCCTCATATCTCAACCTCCTTTCCCGTCTTCCTATCTCGACATCCTTTCCCGTCCTCCTATCTCGACCTTTTTTCCCGTCATCCTTTCCCGTCCTCCTTTTCCGTCCTCCTATCCCATCCTCCTATCCAGTCCATCTATCCTGTCCTCCTATCATGACCTCCTATCCTGTCCTCCTATCTCGACCTCCTATCCTGTCCTCCTATCACAACCTCCTATCCCGTCCCCATATCTCGACCTCCTATACCGTCCTCCTATCTCGACCTCCTATCCCGACCTCCTATCCCGACCTCCTATCCCGTCCTCCTATCCCGTCTTCCTATCCCAACCTCCTATCCCGTCCTCCTATCCCGTCCTCCTATCCCGACCTCCTATCCCGACCTCCTATGTCGACCTCCTATCCCGACCTGTAATATGTGTTCCAGTTATTGAAATATCTCCAGCCGTACGGTAGTTATGTGGGAACATACATTTCCCATTGATTTGCATGGGACTTTAAACAAGAACCCCGACCCTCACAAATGGGGGTAGTTAAGGGTTAAATTAACTATCCTATATTTTGGATATATAAGTAACATGTGACCAAGTATTATCAAAATATCTCCAGCCGTTTGAAAGTTACGCAGTTAAATATATTTCCCATTGACTTGTATGGGACTTTAAACATAAACCCCGCCCCTGGCAAATGGGGGTGAGTAAGGGTTAAATCACCTATCCTATGTTTGTTGCTGACATATAAGTAACATGTGTGCCAAGTTTCATGTTAATATCTTTAGCCGTTTGGACGTGATGCTGGAACATACACACATACATACATACATACATACACACATACATACATACACACACACACACGTTGAGTTTTATATATATATATATAGATACTCATTAAAAGCATGTATAGTGGTATAGTGAACAGGGCCAAGTTAAATATATTTTCTGGGTTAAATCAAACATATAGTATTTCCACCTGGGTTTACCATAAATACACATATAAAGCGTTTGTAGTCAATATGGAATTTGCGTTTTATTCTAAACTGCCTGTATTTTCTTGGTTTAATCAATCATATACGGGGGACATTTATCATCGTTGCTTTGGTAAACATGTTCTATAGGCATTTTTTTCTTGCTTTTGATTTTGCTTATGTGTGACATATTCATTATACTATCACAGGGGGTTGATAAATTTGGCCTACATAAGCAAAAACCAATACATTTCTTTTGAATACCATTTAGCACACATAAGCAAATACCAATAAATGACTCCAGAACACCACTTAGTAATCCCACCTCCTCTCCTCTGTAAAAATGTGATATATGTATATATACATATATATATATATATATGTATATATATATATATATATTTTTTTTTAAACCCCTTTAAAAAAAAAAAATTAAACATTTTTTTTCTCCTCACCTTATTAAAGTCATAACGCTTTCAATTTTCCACCTTACATATAAGGCCTTGTTTTTTGCACCACCAATTTTACTTTGTTATGACATCAATAATTTCACCACAAAATCTATGGCGAAACAAAAAACATTTTTTGTGGGACAAAAATGGAAAAAAAACCCCGGCATTTTGTGAATTTTAGGACCTTCCATTTCTACCCAGTGCACTTTTCAGTAAAAATGACACATTCTATGTATTCTGTAGGTCCATAAGGTTTAAATGATACCAAACTTAGGCTTCTTTCACACTGCCGTTGTAAAACAAAATTGTGACGTCTGTGGGGGAACCCGGTGAGAATAGCAGGAGGAAAAATACGTCATGCAACGTATTTTTCTCCTGTTACTCCGGTCAAAAAGCCCTACAGACCCCATAATAGGGAATGGCATCTGTCTGGATCCATTGTTTCCCATTGTGACCTGTCAAAAATAACGTCTGTTAAAGGACTAGGTCTATCAGACAGCTTCCACTACTAAGCCTGTAAAGTAAATAAAAAAAACAACACTTTTTAAAAACTTTTATAAAAAAAAACACTCCCCCACAAGCCCTCCTTAATCATTTTATTAATAAAAAAAAATAAAAAACACTGGTCATCAACGTAGTCCACCAATTCTAAATAAGTCCTCTGCATACACGGATCTGAAATGAGAAGAAAAAAAAACACGAAAAATTGGTTAGTACATTTATGGTGCCCTCCCTTAGAGAAAACGTCCATAAACCAGTGTTTCCAAACAGGGAGCCTCCAGCTGTTACTAAACCACAACTCCCATTATTTCCAGACAGCTTTTGGCTGTCTGGGAAATATATAACTTGTAATTTAGCAACAGCTGGAGTCTCGCTGTTTCTAAACTACAACTCCCATCATGGGAGTTGTAGATTAGCAACAGCTGGAGGCACCCTGTTCCTAAACTACAGCTCCCGTCATGAGAGTTGTAGTTTAGAAACCGCTGGAGGCACCCCGTTCCTAAACTACAACTCCCGTCTTGTTAAACTGTTTCCATGGCCTGCTGTGTCTCCGTCAGATTCAAAAACATTTTATATGTTATACATTTTGGCAAAACATTACCTTTCTAATATACTTCATAAGATCGTTTTATCTAATTTAAAAAAAAAAAAAATTATGGCTTATAGAACACCACTAGGAGCCCCCACACCAATCAGGACATAATTCAGTCCAGCTGCAGCATCATCTTTGTCCAAGCTGAAGCTGAGGCAGGGACAAAGTCCAGTAAGTGGGGGTGGGTATAGCATACCTTTTTGCTGACTCCTATCCTATCAAACTGTTGAATGAAAACAGAAAGGACGGGGTTACAGAGCAGCCTGCAGTGATTGCATGGAGAGACCTGGCACAGCACAGCAGACTCAGGCAGAAAGATGAGTCATGCAGAGTGAGGACACACCATAAAAGTTATATCACAAAACTCTGCACTAACACATTTTTTTACATTTTGCACTTTACATTATACTTTTCACTTTATATTACCATTTTTTTTGGATGAGTTTCTTAGCTCAACCATTTTTTTTATCTTAAAAAATTGTCTGAAAATAAAGAGCATGCTAATTAAATTAACGTCCGTTAAAAACACGACCATTTTTTGGCAACAACAATAGAACACATTATAAGGCTAGCTTCACACGGCAGAATTTCCCAACAGAATTCCGAGACGATAGTCTGCTCAGAAATTCTGCTGCAGCAGAGTCCCTTTGATTTCAATGGGATTTTGCTGCACTGTGCACAAGGCGGAAATCCTAATTACGGCAGCTGCAAAAAGAATAGATATTTGTATTCTTTCTTCATAGTCCTCTTGGAAAGCATTGCCGTCTATGAGACAGCGCATTTCTGAGCGGTTCTAGTGCACAGGAACATGTCTGCCCGTGTTTTCCAGGCAGACATTCCGCATGGTCCATTTGAACATAGCCAGAGGCCATGGGTGGACATTCTGCATATTTGAAAACATGGGAGGACATTCTGCACATTTAAGGTTCTGGCGTTTGCTAGGACTGCTTGGAAATGCGTTGTGTGAACATAGCCTTAAAAAAAAAATCTGCGGATATTTACACCATAAAAATTTGAAGAAAATAGCCAATTTTACTATATGTGAATATGGCCTGAAACAAAAATGGATTTAAAGCTTAGCAAATAGTAAAATCTCAGCAAATCTTATCTATCACTGCTGATAATGATTTTTTTTTTGGAATCCTCTGCTGTTTCTCAGTGTTGTCTATACAAATGTTCTCAGTTTTGTTGCATTATTTTCTAACAAGATCCAGAGAGTAGGCACACGTGAGATAGCAGGGTATTGGGAATGGGTGATTGTCTTTCTGGCATGTACAAGAAAATGTCAGCTTCCAGAATGAGTCTGAAGACGATACAATCTCCCTCCCCCATGTTCGTAACTCCCAGCATGTGGCGGTAGAGTGGTTATAGAGTAGGACTGAGCTACTCTAGGGTGTGAATTTAATCCCTGCTTCACCCTCTGGAGGCATGCTATGTTGTGGTCTTACCCACAATAAGAAAATCTGTTTTGAGATTTGAAGGCTGATAAGAATCCTTTATTTTATTTACAGTGGGTGCAGCTGAGACTCTGGGTGTGCAATTAATTAGGCCATTTCTGCTGTGGTGAGAATAATAATGGAGGCAGACTACAAACACATGACATCCAAGGGGAATTTTATTCTGCGCTATTTCTTTGCAGTCAGAAAGTTAATGTTTTTTTTTTTTTTTTTTCCTCTGGATCTTGAGATTGAGATTTAAAGTGACTTCTATTTTCCAATCTCATTCATTGTGATATTTGAGTTGAGAGGACGTTTTGATCAGTGTAGTTCTAGTTAATTATAATGAAGTTAGGGAACGCGCCTGAGATGTGTGTTTTACGCTGATGAAATGCTGATGGTAGAAAAAAAAGTCATATGTTTGCATATGGAGACATTCAGCAGGGAGACTTAAAATGAGAAAACCAACAAACAAATTATTATGTGTTCTGATTGTGCTGCTTAAAGACAGCAAGAATAGAATGCATAATTTATACGGGTGTACAGCACATTAATGCAAAGAGATAACGTGCAATCTTCATAACTGCATTTTCAATGTCATGGCATGTGTATCTAAGTATATTTACATTGGGAATCTTCATATCCTTTGTTGTATGGCTTCCAAACATTTAAGCGAATGTCTTGTTAAACTGATATAATCTCAGATCTTAAAATTTAAGGTGTCATGAAATTGTATCCAATGAGTATTTCTATGGGAAGTATAAATATTAATATTTTGATATAGTTTGAAATGAAAAGGCTTTTTTCCACAAACAATAAAGCATTAACGGAGATCTGTCAGATGTATTTGCTGCTTAGAGTGGCAGACATTATTGGATATATATTAGGGATTAATAGCCACCTGTATCTTTCCTAAAAGTTAAGGTGGTTGCCAAACTTACAACACAGCCATTTTATTTCTCAGCCAAGTGTCAAGGAAGCAGGGCCATTTGCTCAAGTGCCATAGCCTGGCATGCCTTCTCACTGATCCACATCTACAAGCCCTTTCATGATAGACCTACTGAGCCCTTTATATCAATCATGGATGGACTGGAAAACAATGGAAGACTTGTACCAGGCTGTGGCACTTGAGCAACACGGCTTCGCTTCCTTGACACTGGGCTGAGAAATAAAAAGGCGATGCTGTAAGGTTGGCATCCCTTAGTATATATTCAAAGGATCTGACTATATTAGTTATAACTATATTAACTTTTCAGCATAAAGTAGACAAACGCAACAAGTAGCATTTACCAATGACTCAAGTATTCATTGTTGTCACAGCTTTCTTTTTATTCTCTTTAGATTAGATATCACAATAAAAAAATTCAGAAGCTAAGGTTTAGGCAGACCTGAGCGCAGTTTATTTCAGATGCAATATTTTCTGGATCCTTCAACTTACTCCAGCATACTAGGCTGTGGAGGTGGAGAACTAAAATATCTATGTTACCAACCTGCAGCGGCATGATCACATATCACCAGCATACTGACTAAGTTGTGTATACTGAGACCAAAATTACCAATAATATCGGGAGTAATATACAATATTATCACCATACATATTACCATCATACTGTTACTGACCAAACCCTGTATACTGAGACCAATCTTACCAATACCGGTAATGCATCAACAGTAATATATATATATATATATATATATATATATATATAGTTCAATCCAGACTTATTCGGGCAGTGACACAAATCATTTAGTTTCTGTATACCATCACAAATTATTGAAAAGATTCCCACATACATTGACCATATAGTGGTTAATACCAAATGTACACAGGATCTGTATATCATTTAAGTTATCACAGTTGCATCCAGTAACTCACAGGTGATGTCTTCTCTGTCATGTTGACATTTCTCAGCCAAAACTCATCTATTTGTTATCTGCATGGCAAACATCTTAGACTACGCTTTTTTCCTGTGCCTTTCACAGCTCTACATAATCTCCATATCTATAGACCACAAACTAATAAGGCCTCCTTGGTGTTTTGCACAGTAAAAATGGATAAGGTTAGTAGGTAGCTAGCAAGGTAGGTAGCTAGGTAGGTTGGCATCCAGGTAGGTAGATAGGTAGCTAGCTAGATAGGTAGCAAGGTAAGAATCCAGGTAGCTATCCGGGTGTCCTCCGCTCCTCCAGTAGCCAGATATGTCAGAATGAAAAAAAAAAAAAAAACACACCTGACAAAACACCTGTCCCAATCATTGATCTCCCTTGCAGCACAGCAAGGCCATGTCCTTCTTCCTCCACAGTGGAGGTGCCGATAAGTAACGTCATCGCACCTGCACTATGTGGTGGCAGAGGTCATGGACTCCTGTCAGTGTGGGCAGCAGATCCTTTGGCTCACAATGACAAGCAACTTTTACCTGTATGCACGTGTGATCTCGCCTAGGCATGAGGCCCCAGACCCAGGGCAAAGAACACAAGACCGGGGGCTTTAGCCCACTTATCTCCAAAACTAGTGACACCTCTGCCAAAAACAATGAATTGCTATTTTTTTTTATCACAAAATGTAGCCATTAAACAAATACAACTCAAAAAACAACCCCCCATATGCCTATGTTGATGAAAAAAAGGTTATTAGGAAACTTAGAGTTAAAAGAGGGGGCTCTCTGTTCAAGATCCTCATCTCTTGGCTAGAGTGGGGAGAATTTACATCTCTGGGGGACCTGTTCTGTCTTGTATAACACAGATAGCTCATTGAATGGCCAGCGCCACTTTGTTAGGTTTAGCTCCCCTTTTGATGGCACTGCAGGGAAACTGAACACGAAGGACCCTATTAGACAGGGCAATTAACAGCAGTACTATTGGGCCAGCGATTAGCCAATGCTTTGTCAGGTTCTGGCTTCTGATTGGCAGGTTTAAAAACCATTGATTGTTGGCAGCACATCTTCCCATGTAATAAGGAATTTGCTGCTTAAAAATGATGGAAGCTGAAGGCCACATAAACAATCCAGTGATATTTTGTGTGGTCCTGTCCACATGATTGTTGAGGCTCTGTTAACTAGCACCGATCTACAAGATTGGTTCTTGTTTACAGAACATGCCAACTCAACTAAAAGAGCCCTTATTGCAAGGTATAATAACAGGTTTCAATTGATCATTGCGGTTCTCAGCAGGCAGACAGTGTGAGATCAGCTTATTGTCAAATGCCATTTTAAGCAAATCAACCTTTAAAGGGGCATTCCAGAGAAATATTGCTGCATTTAAAACTACTCAGGAAGGTAAGAAAAAAATAAAGAAACAACTGTTGCCAATCCCCCAGAGGTTCTGTTACTGCTGTCGAAACTCCCTGGCGGGCAAAGGCGGGAATCTGCAGCAGGTGAGAAGAGGCTCTGCAGTATGGAGTTGTAGGCACACCAAGTGCTGCAGTATGATGTGTCCATACAGCATGAAAGGGGAGCTCTTTTAAAAAAAATGCATAGCAAAGTAAAACATTCATGTTGCTCATAGGAACACTACAACACCAACTAAATGATTACCTGTGGCCCTTCACGTCACAGTAATCATAGGTAGGAATATATGCCAAGCTGCTAGTATAACTGCACCATAGATGAATTACCCATGGTAATGATGAGTGTTATGCTGCAGGATATTTTGAAGTAGTAGTACTGATGAAATGTCACATGGCAACGTGATCTAACCTGGTAGTCCCCTTTGAGCCCAAAAAAATCATTTTGTCAAGGTGCCCCTGTAGTACAGAGTGCAGAAATGAGACTTTGGGACATTGGGATTACAGGAAACAGCGTGAACACTTCTCTACGGATCCAAGACAAGAGTTAGGAATGATACAGTCTTTGGTGCAATATTTGGTCACTGTCCCTTAAAAGGTTGCTTTTGCGGCCAATTTATTAAATAGAAAGTCTCTATCATGCTCTTAAAGGTGTCCATACACACTAGATAAAATGTGGCCCATCCCACCTATATCAGAGGACCTAAATTGGTGTCTAGCAAGGGGTAATTCCTCTCTCCCTATTGAAATAAATGTACAGTCACGCCAAGCAGATTATGAATGCATATGGTGAAGGAAGTTGGTAAAAATAAGTGTTGTCTTAAGTGATCATCTTACGGGTACTTAATGCATATGGGCAGGCCAATAACAGGGATAATCTTGGAGAAAACCATCTATATCGTATCCATACGTATGTGTCTCACCTCTGGAACCTGCACCTATTTTGAGATTGAGAGCCCCTGGCCCCCTCTGGCCTGGTTGTAGCCACTGGAAGTGAATGGGAAGATAAACCAGTTGTGTTACACAATTTGTGTAATTCCCTTTTCTGTTTTAAAATATATTTTACCATAAAGTGAGGTGTTTCATTGCAAAGTACAATTGCTCTTGCAAGAAATGTGCCCTTATATGGTTCTTTAGATGAAGTTATGAAGGAGACACAAACAAAAACCCAAAAAGAAGAATTGGTCTGGTCTTTAGTGGTTACTACATGTAACTATATGGTGCAATCTAACACGTGTTTATTTATCCTAATGCTTGTTTATTGTAGTCTTGTAATTTATGATATTTTCTATATTGTTATACTGTATTAGCATCATTATATTTTCCCTTGTATACAATTACCAAATAAATATTCTAACTTAGAAAATAATGCTAAAACTGTTGTACCACAATTATTATGCAGACTGATTGTGACATTTTTCTAAGTAGCTTGGCTCGATTTACAAAAATTTGCTATCACATTTGTTATGATATTTTTAGCATTACACACTACGAGCATTCCCCCGCTGTGAGCATGCTTCCTATTTCTGTCCAGCTCCTCATGGTTCCTGTGCAATTGATGAGTGCAGTTTACCAGTCATGCTTTGTAAAATGAGCGCACTCTTTCCTTTACTTGTAGTGGAGAGAAAATAGTTCCTCAGCTGGAAACTTGGAATATAACAGCTTGGAAAAACTGACCCTGGTTTGCCTAAATAACTATTGCAACAATTTCATCTTTGAAGAATATTTATTATTAACTGGTAAATACATATCTAGGAAAAAAACTAAATAAAACCTGAGCTTGTAAGTAAAGTAATAAACTTCCTTTATTCTGGCAATAATTATTTAATAGTAAATGCTGTAGTTCATCAGTAAGATGACGTATATATACGGTATATATATATATATATATATATATATATAAATATATATATGGAGAGAGTTCAGTTCAGACTTATTTGTTAGACAGTGACACAAATCCTTTTACCATCTCAAATGATTTAAAATGGATCCATCAATATACGTAAAGTGTAAACAAATAGCTTTATGGCAAAAGATTTGACAAGAATATTACACTAAACATGTAGGGATTACAGACATTGGAGTTAATTCCAAGTGTCGAAGTTACATTTGGTAGATGCTTATAGAAACTTTCCATACATGGTCCAAAGAATTCTCAATGCCAGTAAAGGGGTAATTATAACAATGTAGAAACAATGTAGTGGCCAAATCATCATCTTCTTACATTCTTAAAAAGAGCTCAGAATAAGAAATGCCTTTATGAATGTAAATACAGAGTATTTATCTCACAATGCAACTACAGAAAGAATGTTCTGGAACCCAATTCTCCCAGGATTAACAGTGTATGTTATACACGGTGGAGGCAGCGTTATGTTGTATGGAGTGGAGGAGACATTTTTTACTGTGTGTCTTTTTTGATATTTCTATATTTACTGTATGCACATTTCCTTAGATTGAAGCTGGGCCAACCCCTAGCATCCCAATGATATTTAACCTAGGTTGTCAGGCGACCCAGTAGAAGTGCCTGCACGCCATTTAAATGGTGAGGTGTGAGTGGATAAATTAGTTTGTGGCAGCTGGAACATATTTGCATGGGTGAAGGAGTTACAGCATGGTCTTGGAAGACCAATGAGGATCCGGTGGAAGAGGTGTCAGCAGTGGCAAAGTAATTGTGCTGGAGGTCAGTCATTTAGGCCTGTATATGGTGGTCTGGTGCCAGACAGTCCAGAAGATACTGTAAGTGTAGGGATCTTCACTGAAGGGAGCTGCCTACTGATAGAGTGAGTGGTGACAGCTTGTGAGAGTGCCTGGACAAGAAGGGACAATTGGTGTACCAGAGACAGACATACACATGGCCTTGAGAATATCTTTAGTTAAACATGTTGGAACATTAGAACAAGAATGTGTCTGCTAATGAAGATCAAGTTCTACTAAAGTACATTTCAGCATTATACCTTGTCTGGAGCCTGTGATACCTCTCTGGTAGCAGTGATGGGTCTGCTTGAGCATTACAAAATCATGGGCACGAATAGCTGCCAATGGAACCAGTGGTTTATTGATATAATGATTGCACATAGATAAAGCATGGATGCATTCAGCAGTGTTTAAAACTATACTTTCTGACTAGATTTTAACACATAAACTATAGCTTTTCACACATAAGCAGCACAGTGGCTCAGTGGTAAGCACTGTTACCTAGCAATGCTAGGGTTCTGGGTTAAAATCTTACCAAAGACAACCTCTGCAAAGAGTTTGTATGTTCTGTCCATGTATGTGAGTGTTTCCTCCCACATTTCAAAACATACTGATAGGTTAAGATTGTGAGCCCCAATGGGGACAGATACCAATTTGGGTGTACAACTCTATGTGATTATTATTAAAGAATTATTATAGATTTAGATAGATTGCACTGGTAGTGTTATAAAACAATACATGTCACCTCTCAGATAGACATTCAGATTGCTGTTGTTTCATTCTCTTATCAGATACAACCCTACCTACATAACTCAACTTTTTGAAAGTGTACCAGTCATTACAGATGACTTTTCAGGTTAAGTTTTGATTATTCTATGGAGAGGAAAAATATGGATTGGGTGGCTGCACACTAATATAAATATGTTGAGTCTAGACCGAGGTACTGAGTTGCACTATACCCAAAAGGGCCAAAAAATAAATAATAACCAAAAAAGATGGAATTCAGATCTCAAGGTGTAAACTTATTACTTATTAAAATGTAACCTTCCAATTATGGAAATGCAGAGAAATAAGATGTAGCTGGTTTAAATTTAAATAAAAGATGTGATTTATTAAATACATATCAATATTATACACTTAATCTGGTATCTGTACATGGCCCTTGCTACAGACCCAGTAAAATTAGTTAAAATAACATTAAAACATGGTATCAATACCAAGATTTGTAAAAATCATTAGAGTAATTACATTTTCACAGTATTCCACCTTTGTATTGTGTCTCAGCTATAGATCCTTATAGACACATATGATTAGATCCAATGATGTAGTCTATGCAAAAAATTCCAAATAATAATCCTGTGTGCCAGTAATTAAACTATGCAGAGTTGTGATGTGAGCCCTGGATGATGCAAAAGTTATAGTATAATTGCACACTATCCCGTTATTGGGACGTGGCCTTTAGCGGAGGGTATGCGATACAGGTTGGCATGGGCTGCACCCGCCCTGTATGTACAGAGTACCTGTTTCCAGATGCAGATTGTCGCTAGAGGTGTCATTATGGTGCGCTGGCTTCACGAACTGCAGGGGGATGCCAACTTCTCCAGCTACTAAGTGGCACGGCGCTGCATCTGGCTTGCTGTAACGGAATCCTGGCTAGCAGGAGTGGTGAGTGCAGACCTTGTCAGCGGTGTTCTCGTGTGGCAGTTGGAGGCTTTCAAGCGCGTAGTGAACCTTGCACTGGTCTCCAGATGCGGGGACTCCAGTGTTTGCAAGGGATTAAAGTACAAATGTGCAATAGCTATATGCAATGGCGATGTGGTGGCAGTACTGGACTGTATACTGTGATGGGAAGGCCAATATATATCAGATATTCATTGAGATTGCTGTTGTTTCATTCTGTTATCAGATAAAACCTTTCCTACATAACTCAACTTTTTGAAAGTGTACCAGTCATTACAGATGACTTTTCAGGTTAAGTTCTGGTTCTTGTATGGCTTGCATCCATATTTATTGACCAGTTTTCCTACCCTTGGCTCCATCTCTAATTGTCAGTTTCCCCCGATCTTCAAAACACCTCCTCCCTCTTACCCTGTCCAAATACTGTCTTAAGATTTTGCAGTGAACTGGGAATAAAAATCAGAGGGCCGACACCTTTTTACTCATCAGACCATTGCAACGGCACTGTTGGTGTCCCGATGAGTTTAACTAAGCCCTGCAACTGCATTAGATGTCATGATCATGACAGCTAAAGGATCATCAGCGTTTTTTGCCATTGGCAGTGAGGTCCTGGCTGCTGATAGATTGTATGCGCTGCAGAGGGTAAATGTACACCTTGGTACACTAAGTACCAGACGGCCAGGGCATACATTAAAGGGATAAGACATCTTATTCCCAATCCAAAGGATAGGGGATAAGATGTCTGATTGCGGGGGTCCCACAATCTAGCATCCAGCACCCACCTGTTAGCACTGCAGGAAGTGCTGGAGGCTCCAAGTATTATGCCTGCCGACCACGGGGACGGAGTATTGTGACATCACGTCTTCGCCCCTGTGTGACATCATGCCCCGCCCCCTCAATGCAAGTCTATGGGAGGGGCCCTGCATCCTCAAGAGGTTAATGAATAAATGGTTAATCATATCTAAGCAGTAAGAATTTCCAATGACAGATTCAGCATTTAGTCAATAAGACTATAGAAGATGTAGTGATTATTAATAAACGGTAACACATTTTTGCACAGCACATTCTGTAGATAAAATAAGGAACTTTCTATTTTTATTCAGCTGTTTTCTCACTAGAAAAGTATGCTTTGAAAGTTAATGAATTTCTATCTGACATATGTACTGTGGGTTACTCAAAGGTTGCAGAGTTTTCAGCACTGAAAGGATTGTTCAAGTTCTTCGTGTTCTTTTTATTTGCAGGATGTGCAGTGTGTGCACTTCACTAACCACGGGTGATCTGATCTTTGGTAATTCCAAAGGGACACTTACCCAGTTGCATATATAATAGTTTCCTAATAATTCCTTATAAGAATTGTTCCTCTTATGGAGAAGAAAACACTTGCTACTGTAAAACAACAACAGGAAATCTCAATTTATCTTGTCTACTTTACTGAGAAAATTTTATTTTTGCAATAATAAATATGTATATATATATATATATATATATATATATATATATATATATATACCGGCATATATATATATAACTGTAAATAAGCCATTTGTAATCCATTGCTGGACCTTGAATGCCATCAGCTTGCTAAATCAAAACGAATTTAGTCATTTGTCATTCAGACCAATGATGCATTATTGTAAAGATTGTGTTGTGAGATTTATATAGATAGAAGTCTACAGCTATCTTAGATGAGATGCAAATGCTGTATTCAATCAGGAAACATTGACATTTCTAAACTTTCTAAAATGACCTCTTGCAGATGCAAGAAAAAGGATGTGAACTATTTGGATTTCTTCATTGATTTTTAATAAAATGTGGTCTGTTATTTAATTCACATACAGTATATAGACAATCACAATCCAACATATCTAAAAAAACACATTTAGTTGAGCATAAGATTTGCATATGTTTTATTTTATCAATATTTTTGGGAATGCCTTTTAGGCACAGCCCTCTTCATTTTGATTGGGTTTAGGTCTAGTTTTGCCATTCCAAAATGTAAATCTTCTTCCTTTTCAACCATTCATTAGTCAGTCTACTCGTGTACTTCGGTTCATTGTTTTCTTTAGCTTAAGGTCATAGACTTCTGCTCTTATATTCTCCTGAAAAATGTTTTGCTACACCTTTGAATTGTTTCCTAATAATCACAAGACATCCAGGCCCGGAAGCAGCAAAGCAGCCCCAAACCATGAAGTTCATTTCACCATTCACGAATGGGATAAGATTTTATTCTTTCTTCTGTCTTTTGGGATAGACTGTTCTGCTTTTGCAGGGACATTAATGGGTAACCACTACTAGGGAGTATCAACAGTCCTGAATTATCTCCATCCATAACTGTGGGCTGATATGCACCATTTAGACCAATGACTTTTTTATTCTCATGAATCTTTATGACATTTCAGTGTTCTGAAAGTAGTTTGCATCAACCCATGGTGTACACTAACCAATATTTCTTGAGAAGAACAGATTTGTAACCAGGATTTTTGTGTCTTTATTTAATGGACAAAGCACCTATGAGACTCATAGTTCAATCTGATCTTCTTAAAGGGAATTTGTCATCAGCATCACCCAGGTGACACTGAGGAAAAAGGTACTTACCATTTACTGATCTGTGACTTCTTTCTTTTCTTATTCATCTTTTTTTTATCATGCAATTTCACTAGCTTGGTGCATGTGGGGTGTTCCCAAGCCCTGAAAGCACCAAGACATCCAGCCTGGATCTTCATAGTCAATGCCTTATGCCCCGGTGCTGATCCTCTTCATTTGCATAATAAGAAAAAGAGGAATAACAGGAGAAAGAAGCCAAAAAGCAAAGGGTAAGTACCAGTGTCACATGCACTACAAGTCTATACATAGCCTAAGGGCTTGCCAGTGAGCTTGTAGTGGATAAGCTGAAATGCCCATTTAGAATATGCTAGCTAAAATGGCCACTCACTATCTCGCTCCCCCTCCCATCGTGTTTGAAACAATGTGGATGAGATGGTGCCTCCAGGGAGAGCTACACCCAAGATGATAAGACCCACGTGCTGGACAAGGAACATCTGCAGATGGAAGAAAAGAATCACAAGGACAGCTATTCATGATGAATAGCTTTGCACACAGCACATTGTTACAGACTATAAAAACCCTTGTAACTGCTTTAAATACAGGAAGTATCATTTGCTGAACTTTGTGTCAGAGTGATTTTTTTTCTTTCATGCATGCACTGAACCTGATACCTAATTAATAATGGGGCAGATACTCTTCTGATACAGGGTCTGGTTCTGATCCATTTCAAGCTCTTGTCATTTACAAATAGGTTCTCTCCCATTTTTTTTCCATGTACTGTACTTTGGATGTTACACCTATAGAACTCAATGCAGAAATCCAGGTTATTCCAGAAGGTATTCCTTGCTTTTCTTACAATTGCATTAATGTGAGAAATCCACACAAGATACGTAGAAAGAATTGAGCACAAACTTTGGTTGTGATCTTCTTTTATTTCATGTCACAAACATGAACATATGGGAGAGGGGACAGGAGCGGGGAGGTGGGGGAGTTGTTGGGCAACAGTCCATATCGCGCAATGAGCACTTCATCAGGCCCTGGCTTTGGGGCCTGACGAAGCGCTCATTGTGCAATACGGACCATCGCCCAACCACTCCCCCATTTCCCCGCTCCTGTCTGCTCTCCCACATGTTCATGTTTGTGACATGAAATAAAGAAGATCGCAACCGAAGTTTAAAGACCTGGTGAATGCTCCATTCTATCAACATATCTTGTGTGGATTTGTGAAGTGCCTTTCAATGTGAACACCAAAGAGGTCTAGCAGTCAGAGGAGCTTACGAGCAGTTTCACTAGTGGTGCAGCAGTGCCAGGGTTACCTGTTGTGGATCATTATTGCATTAATGTGAGATGTTACAACTGACAACTTAGTTTAGGTAGTTTAGCTGTCTTTTTTCTGTGAAATGCTTTGTTTTGCATCCAAAAGAACAAGTAATAGAAATTTATTGCACATCTGTCATCTTTTCTGTGAATAGTGCCATTTTGTGCATGAACAAGAACTGTGAATCAAACATAACAGTAAGCAATTCAAGGCTGTACTTACTGAAAGTGCGATATGTATTAAAGGGATTCTCTGGTGAAAAATGTTTTTTGTTTTTTAAATCACAACGGGTGCCAGAAAGTTATACAGATTTGTAAATTACTTCTATTAAAAAATTATTAGCTGCTGAATACTGCAGAGGAAATTCTTTTCTTTTTGGAACACAGAGCTCTTTGCTGACATCACGAGCACAGTGCTCTCTGCTGACATCTCTGTCCATTTTAAGAACTGTCCAGAGTAGGAGAAATTACCCATAGCAAACATATGCTGCTCTGGTCAGTTACTAAAATGGACAGAGATGTCAGCAGAGAGCACTGTGCTCGTGATTCAGCAGAGAGCAATGTGTTCCAAAAAGAAAAGAATTTTGTCTATAGTAAGCCAGCAGCTAATAAGTACTGGAAGTTGCTTCATAGTGGGTTGGGTCCGGCCTCTAACAATGGCCGGGACCTGTGGCTAATAGCGCGCGGCGTTGATCATGGTGCCGCGTGCTATTAACCCTTTAGACACGGCTTTCAAAGTTGAACGCCATGTCAAAAGTGAAAGTAAAGCACTGCCGGTTAGCTTAGGGTGCTGTTCGGGATGTCCCGGCATCTCGAACAGCTGTAAAGACAGCAGGAGGGTCCCTACCTTCCTCCATGCTGTCCGATCGCCGAATGACTGCTCAGTGCCTGAGATCCAGGCATGAGCAGTCAAGCGGCAGAATCATTAATCAATTGTTTCCTATGAGAAACCATTGATCAATGTAAAAGATCAGTGTGTGCAGTGTTATAGCCCCTATGGGAGCTATAAAATTGCAAAAAAAAAGTGAAAAAAAAGTGAATAAAGATCATTTAACCCCTTCCCTAATAAAAGTTTGAATCACCCCCCTTTTCCCCATTTAAAAAAACAACTGTGTAAATAAAAATAAACATGTGGTATTGCCGTGTGCAGAAATGTCCGAATTATAAAAATATATCATTAATTAAACCGCATGGTCAATGGCGTATGCACAAAAAATTCCAAAGTCCAAAATAGCGTATTTTTCATCACTTTTTATATAATAAAAAAAATGAATAAAAAGTCCGATCAATACATAAATGGTACCGCTAAAAACTTCAGATCACAGCGCAAAAAATGAGCCCTCATACCACTCCATGTAGTTATGATTTTTTCCAGAAGTATGACAAAATCAAACCTATATAAATTGGGTATTATTTTAATTGTATGGACCTACAGAATAAAGGTAGGGTGTCATTTTTACCGAAAAATGTACTGTGTAGAAATGGAAGCCCCCAAAGATTACAAAATGGCATTTTTTCTTCAATATTGTCACACAATGTTTTTTTTTCCGTTTTGCCGTAGATTTTTGGGTAAGATTACTGATGTCATTACAAAGTAGAATTGGTGGCGCAAAAAATAAGCCATGATATGAATTTTTTGCTGCAAAATTGAAAGGGTTATGATTTTTTAAAAGTAAGGAGGAAAAAAACGAAAGTGCAAAACTGGAAAACCCTCCTTCCCCAAGGGGTTAAATCAACATCAGATCAACAGAACAAGTCAAGTACATGTAACAGGACAACACAATTGCACAGTGCAAACAATATTCATACAGCTATAACTGAGACTGGCTGAATTTACCCAAGATATGGAGAAAATTCGAATATTGAATTTCTGACTTTCTAGTATAGACAGAGTAACAGTTAGCTTACTAGAAAAATTAAATTAGAGACTTGAATTTATATAAAAACTAAAAACTTTTACTCTGTAAAGATAAAAAAAAAAAACTATAAAATATACCTTTTACTAGACATGCACTTCCGGCATGATGGAACTAGCATGAGCATAGAAGTCAGAAGTTATTTTTAACTGCAACTCAGCCCAATGGGACTGAGTAAATAGATCCACATGTTATCCCTCACTGAAATTTTTGAAAACTTAACTTTTATTGTAACAATTCATAATAGTGAGCAATTAGTGAATTAAAAACCCAGCATCATCCGCACTGAGCCATCACTTGTGTACTGTCGTCACACTGGACGAACACTATAAAACTAGTACAGCACACCTGCAATGTGTGCCAAAAAACAGTGCTGATGCTGTCATTAAAATCCTTCACAGAGCCCCCCTAACATGTTTTACCACAGGTGTGACATCCTCAGAGGTTATGGGACAATGACAGTGAGACATGCCGCACAATGGGTTTAATAACCTCCCTCATTGACATCATAGGCCACTCCTTCAGATTGTATCCTATTAGCTTGTAACTTACCCATTGACACATGATTCCACCTATTAAAGGATCTATAAAATTGTCCAATCAATGATCCACCTCTCCTTCCTAGTTAGAATCCAATCTTCAATTCATCCTGAGACCTGCCAATCAACATTCCTGAGTGATGATAGTTCCTCATTGGTGATACTTGCCAGAACTCCGTCATTAATGTGAGTCCCGATATACGTAGGCACTCCTCCTTATTCACCAGACTGAACATGCGTCTCCCCCTGCGCAAGCGCCCGCTCTTATAACAACAACCCCGATGCCAATATCATGCAGCGCCTGCGTGTATTTCTAGCGCATGCACAACAACTTATTCTTCGTTCTTGCACTCAGGAAGAATCACACATGTGCTGATTTCTGTGCATGTGGGAAAGCATAGAGAATACTCATGGAAAACCAGTAAGCATATAAATACAGGAGATAGGGGAACAAGAGAATGCTCCTAAGGAATCTATATGTGTATCTATATGTCAAACTACAAGGAATCATTGTAGGTAAGTATCTGATTATTCACAATAAGTAAGTGTACAGCAAGAATTACCGTATTTATCGGCGTATAACACGCACTGGCGTATAACACGCACCCCCATTTTAATAGGGAAATTAAGTTAAAAAAAAATACATATAAGATAAATGAAAGACTAAATGCCATATCATCCCTCTAACTTTGATTTTGCCTGAACTTCAGTTTGGTCCCCCCTTCCAGTGCCACATAATTCCTCCCCTTTTATCAGCCCGTGTGCCACATTTACCCCCCCCCCCTTACCCTCTCATCATTCCTCACTGTCTTATCATTCCCCCACCCCTCTCTTATCATGCCCCCCTCTCATCATGCCCCCTTCTCACCATGCCCCCTCTCATCATGCCCTCTTCTCACCATGCCCCCTCATCATGCCCCCTTCTCACCATGCCCCGTTCTCATCATGCCCCCTCTCATCATGCCCTCTTCTCACCATGCCCCCTCTCATCATGCCCCCTTCTCACCATGCCCCCTTCTCATCATGCCCTCCTCTCACCATGCCCCCTTCTCATCATGCCCCCTTCTCACTATGCCCCCTTCTCATCATGCCCCCTTCTCATCATGCCCCCTTCTCACCATGCCCCCTTCTCATCATACCCCCTTCTCACCATGCCCCTTCTCACCATGCCCCCTTCTCATCATGCCCCATTCTCACCATGCCCCCTTCTCACCATGCCCCCTCTCATCATGCCCCCTTCTCACCATGCCCCCTCTCATCATTCCCCCTTCTCACCATGCCCCCTCTCACCATGCCCCCTCTCATCATGCCCCCTCTCATCTTGCCCCTTTCTCATCATGCCCCCTCTCATCATGCCCCCTTCTCATCATGCCCCCTTCTCACCATGCCCCCTCTCATCATGCCCCCTCTCATCATGCCCCCTCTCATCTTGCCCCTTTCTCATCATGCCCCCTCTCATCATGCCCCCTTCTCATCATGCCCCCTTCTCACCATGCCCCCTCTCATCTTGCCCCCCTCACATCATGCCCCCCTCACATCATGCCCCCTTTTCATCATGCCCCCTTTTCATCATCCCCTTTCCCTCCGTTTTTGATATATATATTTTTCCCATCTTCCTTACTTAGCCGCGCTCGGCAGGCCAAGTCCGGTGTTGGGTCTTGCGGCTGCGGTCAGTGAAGCTGGATGAGTGACGTACTCTGCCTGCTGCACAGCATCAGGGACGTCCCTCATCATTCGCTGCATCCGCCGCTGGTCAGTGTGGCAGCAGCATTGAATGAGGGACGTCCCTGATTTTGTGCAGCAGAGCTAGCAGAGGACATCACTCATCCGGCTTCACTGACCGCAGCCGACACCGGACCTGGCCTGGCGAGCGCGGCTAGGTAACGAAGATGAAAAAAAAAACAATACAATAAAAAGCAGAGGGGAAAAGAAGGAAAATGTAAAAAAAACAAAGGGGGAGCCGCGCGCTGGTCACTGATTTAAAGTGGCCGCGGCCAGGCTGCTAATCCTTAACAAGCAGCCGCTGCTGCTGCCACTTTAAATCAGTGACAAAAAGATTTATCGGTGTATAACACGCAGGCAGACTTTTTGCCTTGAATTTAAGTTTTAAAAGTGTGTGTTATACGCCGATAAATACGGTATATATATAGAGGTCATGTATTACTCATCAATCTCTATAAGTTAATAATAAAATTCACCATACGTGATCATATACCAAAGAAGAAAGTTATTAATCATTCACCATTCACTGTAAGTGAATATATATATTGGATACTATGAATAAATAAACGTATACCAAAGTGGAAGTTGTGTATTATTTACTGTTCATGAAATTACCACTAAAACAAGGGAGAAATACCAATATTGCAACACACCACTAGTCCCTCTATATCCCTATGGTCTATATAAATAGCCAGTTTGCCCTATTGATAGGCAGCCCAATTGCCAGTATATAAACAGGCTAAAATACCTTGTATATTGCTATCTAATGAAAATTCATAATGGATAGGAGGGTCTTCATGTTAAAAAGACTCACAATAAATTCCCACCTCATACTATTTCAATTGCTATCCAGTAATCTTCATACTTAGATTAACGCTTTATAATCTCCAGTATACCTCCACTAACTCAATGGATAAATCACATTACTAACAGTTTGGATCCTATTGCTATATACTTAGTGAACAACCATTTAGAGGAGAGGATACCTTCCTTATTTCATCAACCTCAGTGGCCTTAAATACATTTCAACGTAAAGCTTCAGCTCTCATATTATTTAGTTATAATGATTGTAAACTATGTAAAAGATGTCATAAACTCATGTTTTATAAAAAAGCTTAAAATGTGAAGCCCTCATTCAAACCAATCGGGCTTTGAGACTTCAATTTTTAAATCCAAAAGGCCTCTTCCTTCAGTAATTTCCGATTAAGGTTCCACCAAAATGTAAGCAACATTGCATTGCCCCCATGGAATTCCCTAATATGTCTAGACAACAGGGTGTCTATGTGAGTATTGATGATACTAACATGTTTTGATATCCTCCTTCGCAATTGCTGAATAGTTTTTCCCACATAGAGTTTTGGACATGGGCATTGGGTCACATAGACTACCCCAGTTGTCTGACAGTTCATGAATGTTTTAATGCTGTATTTCTTGTTATCCACGGGGTTAATGAATTCCTTCATTTTCTGCATGAACTGGCAAAAAGCGCATCCACCACAAGGGTATGAGCCAGTGGTGGGAGATCTCAAACCAGGTTTGTATATTTGTCTCTGAAATGAAACTGTGGACCAAGGATTTCCTCATTTTATATCCTTGACGATACGTAATAGCTGGTCAATTGGGTAACACTTCCTTGAGTTTGGGATCATTAATAAGAAGTGGACAGAAATCCTTTAGGCTTGTTTATTGTTGGAATCAAACGTTCCAATACATTGGATGACTTTCTTAGTCCCATTCCCTGGTCTTGACTGGCTATGCGATGTAGCCTTAGCTCTTGCATAAGCTTTATGGAGCCATTTTTTTTGGGTATCCATGACTCAAAAACCTTGCATATAGTTCATCACATTCCTTCTAAAAGTTATCATCATTTGAACAGTTCCTTTTAGCCTGTAAATATTGTCCTATTGGAATCCCTCTTTGAAGAGCGGGCAGGTGGTAACTTAGCCAATGAAAAAATCTGTTCGTTGATGTTTCTTTTCTGTAAATGTTGGTATGCACAGTTCCATCCAAGCATAATGATATTTCCAAGTCAAGAAAATGAATACACTGTAGTGTTATAATGGATCTTTGAAGTGAATTTCATTCCTATATTGTTAGTGTTCAGTGCAGTGGCAAATAAATCAAATTCAGTAATAGTGCCATCCCAAAAAAATCTATAAATCTACCCCAAAATAAAATGTGACATGTAAATTCAGAAAACAATGGTGTTCTCCCACCACCCAAGAAATACATTTGCATAATTAGGTGCACAAGTCTTGCCCATTGCTGTGCCTTTAATTTGAAAATAATAAGTACGATCAAAAATAAAAACTTTGTGAGTAAGAGCAAAACGTAAAAGTGTAATGAGAAAATTGTTGTGCTGGTGATATTGTGTTCCCCTAGTGCTCAAAAAGTGACTTGTTGCCTGTATCCCTAAATCATGAGCAATATTAGTGTATAAAGACTCACCGTCTAAACTCTCAATGAGTGTAGGTACAGGAAAGGTCAACTCTTGTAGTTTTGTTACTACATCCTTCATGTCACGAAGGTATGACGTTAAACTTGGTACAAAATGTGCAAGAAAGTGGTCAATGTATAAGCTGGCTGCTTGAGTAATATTGTAATTTCCGAATATATTTGGACGACCAGGAATGGGACAAATCTTTTTTTTTATGCATATTGGATATATTGTTGCTATAGTAGGAATGGGATTATGCAAAACCTTAAATTCATCCTCTGAGATTAAATTATCAATCATCCTTTGCAGTTGTAAGTATCATTCTCAATTCTCTGTTGAATTCCTCCACTGGATTCGTTGGAAAGAATCGTATAAGTAGATCTGTAATAATTCCATTACTATGTTCTTGTAATCTACTTTGTCCATAAGGACAATATTGCCCCCTTAGTCTGCTAGTTTGCAGACTAGGGAGTTATTGGTCACCAGTTCTTTTAGGGCTTTCTTTTCTTCTAATGAGATGTTAGAGTGTCTCATATACGGCTGTAATTTGGAAAGTTCTTGACACACCATATTGACAAATTTGGTATATGATCACGTATGGGGAATTTGTTGTTATAAGAGCGGGCGCTTGCGCAGGGGAGACTCATGAACAGTGTGGTGAACAAGCAGGAGCACCTATGTATATCAGGACTCACATTAATGACGGATTTTCAGGTTGAATTGGAGATTAGATGCTAACTAGGAAGGAGAGGTGGATCACTAATTGGATACTTTAATAGACCTTATGATAGGTGGAATCATTTGTTAATAGGTAAGTTACAAGCTAAAAGGATAAAATCTGAAGGAGTGGCCTATGATGTCAATGAGGGAGGTTATAAAACCCCCTGTGCGGCGTGTCTCACTGTCATTGCCCCATAACCTCTGAGGATGTCACACCTGTGATGAAACATGTTAGGGGGGCTCTGTGAAGAATTTTAATAACAGCATCAGCACTATTTTTCAGCACACACTGCAGGTGTGTATTATAGTGTTCGTCCAGTGTGACGACAATACACAAGTGATGGCTCAGTGCAGATGATGCTGGGTTTTTAATTAACTAATAGCTCACTATTATGAATTGTTACAATATAAAATTATAAAATTTCAGTGAGGGATAACAAGTGGATCTATTCACTCAGTCCCATTGGGCTGAGTTGCAGTTAAAAATATTGTATGTTAAATTCACCCCTCACTTGGATCATAGATCCTTTGGATTCAATATTTTGAGCTTTCTGGAAGTCAGAAGGTCAGAGAGACCTTTCATTAAAGTCAAAACTCAGACATCTATGGTTCTGGACTTAAAGGGGTACCCCACTGGGAAACCTTTTTTTTTAAATTTCAATTGGTGTCAGGAAGTTAAACAGATTTGTAAATTACTTCTATAAAAAAAATCTTAATTCTTCCAGTACTTATCAGCTGCTGTTTGATCCACAGGAAGTTCTTTTCTTTTTGAATTTCCTTTCTGCCTGACCACAGTGCTCTCTGCTGACACCTCTGTCCCTTTTAGGAACTGTCCAGAGTAGGAACATATCCCCATAGAAAACCTATCCTGCTCTGGACAGTTCCTAAAATGGACAGGGTTGTCAGCAGAGAGCACTGTGGTAAGGCAGAAAGGAAATTCAAAAAGAAAAGAACTTCCTGTTGGATCATAACAGCAGCTGACAAGTACGGGAAGGATTAAGATTTTTTTTTTTATAGAAGTAATTTACAAATCTGTTTAACTTTCTGGCACTAGTTGATTTAAAAAAATGCTTTCCAGTGGAGTACCCCTTTAAAGGATTACACCTAGCATTATTATTAAGAAGTTCTGAGGAACTTTAATATCTAAGGATATGTTCATATCAGCGTTAGGAGCTTCTTTTGCTGATTCAGTTACAATGATGGGGGAAAAAATCCTTTATGTCGTTTTTTTCTTTACAGACATCTAATGGAACCGCGATAGACCCCATTCAAAGTGAACAAGACCTGTCTGGATCCATTGCTGTCCAGTATCATACCCAGTGTCCAGCCTAAACAGAGCTCTGAAACATTAATGTAAACATAGCCTCATACTAAGGAATCCTAATGTAAATTACTGTTACTACTACTACCATTACCGTATTACTTTTCTGGTTTAACGCATTATAACTCTGACTGTTACCTCGGCTAAATCTGTAGCTTTGCTTACCGTGTGTGTTTTTTTTGTTTTGGACTATTTCCCTGTTCACTATCCTTATATTTGTAAGCCAGAAACATTTGCTGTTCCTTCTGGGCACCCCAGAATAAAAGGCAGACATCCCATGTACAGTGATCTCCTGAGTGGAAATGTTATTTGGTTCCAGGGTGACCATTGTCAATTGAATATATAGTATCTTGAGACCAAACCTCAATGGGAAACTAGTAACTGGTTCCAAAGCCCCTCAAAATGTCACCAAAAAAATATATCCAAATATAAAAATTGAAAGAAAAACAACAATATAACAAATACAGAAAAAGCAGTTCCTTAAATATTAAAGTTAGAAAGAGTTACTAGAAGGTACACATCACTTAATACACAGAGGGCAGGTGCTCCTTCATGGTCCTGTACAGTACACACAGTGTACTGAAGATACAAAATGGAGACACGTTCATTTGGTGTCCAAAGGAGCAGTGGGTCCTGGCACAGACAAGGAGCAATGCTGCAGTCTACTGTAGAGAGGTGCTACTATATAGTCCATGAGTGAATGTACTTCAGTAGCACAGGTGTTTTACCAGTGAAATACATTACTCTTTAGCACCCAACATCATATTAAATATGCAATATAAGAAAAGTAAATGATGCAAGGGAGCACTTGTGATTGAAACAGTTATTGTTACTCCCCTATTTTCTAGAAATGGTCCCTATGTTATGTTATGTCCACTTCCTGTTCAGAGACTGCCTGGAAATTCTCAACAGTGATAATATTGTCTCTTTCTTAGCATCTTTGGGGTTGTAATTTACTACATAAAAATCTTATCTTATAGAGGAAGACAACAAAGTTGCTATAGGGCATGTGGGACAAAGAAAATGAGTATCACCATGTGTGGAAATGTCTAATAAAAAAAAACTTAACAGGTTAAGGATATTAGATTATAGGGACAGAAGGTTGATCCAGGGATTTATTCTTGTTTCCATATTTGGAGTTGGGAAGAAATTTTTACCTTGATATCAGGCAATTGGGATCAGCCTCATAAGGGTTTTGATGGACCCTTATCTTTTTTGAACCTTAAGAATTATTAGGGACATTTATCATTGTAGGTGAAGAATTTGTATACACCTTTTTTGTGTGCTGGTAATGTGTAGGTGCACCAAATGTATTAAATAGTTGCAGGTACACATTTTCTGAAATTTCCATCTACACACATACCAAAAAGCTAAGCTAAGTCTGTTTTTTTTTTTTTTTTACTTTTTGGTGGTTTTTGCACAAAACTAATTATCACCTCAAAAGACTAACCTTAACAGCTGGTCTGTACACACTTAAAAAAAATAAAAAATAAAAAAGGATAAACCATTAGTAGCAAAAAAGAGCCTGAGATTCTGCGCAGAACCAAATGTGAGACAAATATACACACAAAAACTGCTCTAAAGACAATGGTAAACTCCCAATGTAACTATGAACTATAACATTACTTGTCTGGCACAGTGAACACCATAAACGGAAAAAAGGACATATAAAAATATTTTTATTCTTTAAAAGTAGTGACATATAATAAAAAATCTATTGCAGAAGATTTTTCATTATTCATTTTTTTTTTCTTGCTTCATTGCTGAATTGGATGATTTTATTGTACAATTTTTTTGAGTAAATATTGGACATTTTTACTCATCTCTGTCTTTGCTCATTTAGTCCAAGTGCTGGACTAAAACTCTTTTTTTGCTTTTATGAAGGCAATATTAGGGTCCGTGCTCTGGCACAGGTGAGCTGAAAGGACTCTTTGATATTTGCACTGTAATCACTTATAAGGTCTGCAAAGCCTGTGTAGGACTGGTTAATACCGCTTTATGGGCATTCTATGGGGTGATATTGGTCTGTGTATAATGGTTTTTATCATTAGAAATAAATATATCATTGATATTATCGGAAATATCAATATTAGTATACATGATTTGGTCAGTAACAGTACAATGGTGATGTGGATGGTGATAACATTTCTTCCTGTATATTGGTATTATTGGTCAGTATGCAGTATTTGGTCAGTAACAGTACAACATGGTGATAATATTCCTCCTTGCATGCTGGTGTTATTGGTAATATTGTTCCCAGTATACAGGATTTGGTAAGTAACAATATGATGGTAATATGTTTACTTATTATATTTTTACCTGTATACTGGTATTATTGGTAATATTTTTTTATATAACTGTTTTATTTATTGTTTTCATCAGGTTATTTAAGATACAAACAATATAAAAATCGAAAAGACAATAACAAGTCAAGAGCAGTCTCGTTAGCAAACCATCAGGTTCAGGCATATAAGGATGTAGTTAACATCTTAGGATAAAAGCCCGATAAGGCCTTACATCTAACAGAGAGTTATAATGTAGTAAAATTGAAACCGACATTACATATGAAATCTCAACTAGGTCTACATGAGACGCATAGAATTTCTAAAGTATATGTAAAAAAAAAAACATAAAAAGAAATAAGTGGGGTAAAAAAAATAAGGTATGGAAAGGTGGAGGAAAAATTATTGGTAATATTAATCTCAGTATATTGGATTTGGTCACTAACAGTATGATGGTGATATGTATGTTAATAATATTGGCTCCTTGTATACTGGTATTATTAGTCATATCAGTGTCAGTATACTGGGTTTGTTCAGTAACAGTTTGATGGTAATGTGTATGGTTATAATATTTCCAGTCTTGTATACTGGTATTATTAGATATATAATTGGTCTCAATATGCTGGATTTGGTCAGTAACAGTATGATATAATAAGTATGGTGATGATATTTATCCTAGCATGCTGGTATTATTATTAGTATTGTTACCAGTATACAGGATTTGGTCAGTAACAGTATAACAGTAATATGTATGTTAACAACATTGTCACGAACCGGCAGGACTGGTAGTGGATCCTCTAGACCAGAGAGGTGATGGGGTACCAGGGGAACAGAGTCTTTGGGACTTCTGGTCTTCACCAGGGCACGCCGCAAAGCGGGATGGACTTGCTGCGGCAGGTAGCCCCCAGGTCGTTCCCCCAATAGCGGCTCGACCTCTCTGGCAGTTGATATGATGAAGTACACAGGGAACAGGCAAAGGCGTAGTCGGACGTAGCAAAGGTCAGGGCAGGCTGCAAGGGTCCACAGGCGAGTAGACGGTAGAAACGGGTTCGGCAATAGGCAAGGAGATACAGGCTGATAGGAACGCTTTCTCAGAGGCACAAGGCACAAAGATCCGGAAAGGGCAGGAAAGGGCAGGGAACTTTTTTTGGGAAGGAGCAGGGGTCATTAGTCAGCGCTCCGGTCCGGAGGCGGGGACCGGAGTGCTCGTTGTGACAGTATCCCCCCCCTTAGGTCTCCCCCTTTTTTTGGTACCCAGAAAACTAAGGATGAGGCTGCGGTCCAAGATATTTTCCTCAGGCTCCCAGGATCTTTCCTCAGGACAGCAACCCTCCCAATCAACCAAAAATAATCTTTTCCCCCGAGAGACTTTGGTCGCCAAGATCTCCTTGACCGAGAATATATCCGAGGTGCCGGCGACTGGGGTGGGAGAAAAAAGCTTGGGAGAAAAGCGGTTAAAGACAGCAGGTTTAAGAAGGGAGACATGGAAAGAGTTATGGATTTGGAGGGAGGGAGGAAGATGAAGTTGATAAGAGACTTGATTGATACGACTCTTGATTTTATAGGGCCCCAAGTAACGAGGACCCAATTTGTAACTTGGGACGCTAAATTGGATGTATTTAGAGGAAAGCCATACTTTGTCACCCGGGTGGAAATCCGGAGGAGCCCTGCGTCTCTTGTCAGGTTGAAGTTTCGTACGAGAGGAAGCCTTGAGGAGAGGAGCGTGAGTCTCACGCCAGATGGTGGAAAAATCCTGTATCAGAGAGTCAATGGCGGGCACGGAAGAAGGAGTGGGATACCGTGGCAGAGGTAAAAGAGGATGAAGGCCAAAAACCACAAAGAAAGGAGACTTGTTGGAAGCAGAAGTGTCAGGATCCGGACTGGTATGCAGAGAGGACATGGGTGGTGGATCCTCTGTGTCAGTGAGGTGATAGCGCGGGCCGTACCAGGGAAACGGAATCTAAGGGGTTACTGGTTTTCACCAGAGCCCGCCGCAAAGCGGGATGGACTTGCAGCGTCAGGTAACCCCCAGGTCGTTCCACCCGATAGCGACTCAACCTCACTGACAGCTGAGACAGGCGTGGTACACAGGGACAAGGCAAGAGCAAGGTCGGACGTAGCAGAAGGTCTGGGCAGACAGCAACGGTTCGAAGTCAGGGGCAACGGCAAGGGACTGGGTACACAGGCAATGGAACACATAGAAACGCTTTCACAGGGCACAAGGCAACAAGATCCGGCAGGGACAGAAAGGGGAAGGGGGTTTATATAGTGTAGGGAGTGTAAGGAACCAATTGGGCCAGGCACCAATTAATGGCGCACTGGCCCTTTAAATCTGAGAGACCCGGCACGCGTGTGCCCTAGAGAGCGGGGCCACATGTGCCGGGACTCAGCAGGAGGACGGGGCAGGTGAGAGACACGGGGCGCGATCCGAGAGTGGGAATGTCCCGCACCTCGGATCGCGTCCCCTCCGGGAACATGGAAGCAGCGCTCGCGGTCAACGGTGCCGACCGGAGCGCTGCATACAGAAGCATGCAGCGTGACAGTACCCCCCTCTTGGGTCTTCCCCTCTTTTTGGAGCCCAGGAACCTATGGATGAGTTCTTTGTCGAGGATATTGTCCTCAGGCTCCCAAGACCTCTCTTCGGGGCCACAATTCTCCCAGTCAACAAGAATTTTTTTTTTTTTTTACCTCTGACGACCTTGGAGGCGAGGATTTCTTTTACCAAGAAGACATCAAAGGAGCCAGTGACAGGAGCAGGAACGGTGACCTTGGGGGAAAAGTGGTTAAGAATGAGAGGTTTGAGAAGGGATACATGAAAGGAGTTAGAAATACGAAGAGAAGGAGGAAGATGTAGCTTGTAGGAGACAGAGTTGATTTGACTTTTGACTCTATATGGTCCGAGGTAATGAGGACTCAACTTGTAGCTAGGGACACGAAACCGAATTTATTTGGCAGAGAGCCACACTTTGTCACCAGGGGCAAAGACAGGAGGAGCTCTTCTCTTCTTATCCACATGTTTCTTCATGCGAGAAGAGGCCAGTGAGAGCGACTTTTGAGTTTCCTTCCAGATAGAAGAGAAGTCCAGGGTCAAATCATCTACAGCAGGAACTCCAGATGAAGTGGGGATGGGGAGGGTGGGAAGAGGGTGACGGCCGTACACCACAAAGAACGGAGACTTGGCGGATGACTCAGAGTTTTTGAAATTGTACGAGAATTCAGCCCAGGGTAACAGGTCGACCCAATCATCTTGACGGAAGGAAACAAAATGTCGCAGGTAGTCACCAAGGATCTGGTTCACTCTCTCCACTTGTCCATTGGACTGCGGGTGGTAGGAGGACGAGAAATTTGCCGACCGGAGCGCTGCATACAGAAGCACGCCGCGAGCGCTCCAGGGAAGCAGCGGGACCCGGAGCGCTCGGCGTGACAAGAAGATTGTTTGTAATTATAGGAGAACTCTGCCCAGGGAAGTAGATCCGCCCAATCATCATGGCGTGAGGATACAAAGTGACGCAGATAGTTCCCCAAAATTTGTTTCACCCGTTCCACTTGGCCGTTCGACTGCGGATGGTATGAAGAGGAAAAGTCCAACTTGATCCCGAGCTGACTGCATAGGGCTCTCCAGAATTTAGAGACAAACTGCACCCCACGATCTGAGACAATATGTTTGGGTAGGCCATGGAGGCGGAAGATGCGTTGAAAAAACTGTTTGGCCAACTCGGGTGCAGAGGGAAGGCTGGGCAGGGGCACAAAGTGAGCCATCTTGGAGAAGCGGTCTACGGTGACCCAAATAACGGAGTTGCCATGGGAGGAGGGAAGATCCGTAACAGTCCATGGCGATATGAGACCAGGGAATTTCTGGAACAGGTAGAGGTAAGAGGTAAGAGGAGGCCCGCAGGTCTCAGGCGAGGCGATTTATCTCGAGCGCAAACCATACAGGCTTGGACGAAATCCGAGACATCTTTTTCAAGAGAAGGCCACCAGTACCTTTGGGAGATTAGTTGGAGAGATTTCTGCACTCCAGGATGACCAGCAAAATGAGAAGAGTGGCCCCACTTGAGAATTTGCACCCAGTGACGTGGAGATATGTAGGATTTACCAGGAGGAAGATGGCTCAGGTCCACAGGAGCGACGGCAATAAGACGTTCAGGAGGGATAATATCTTGAGGTGTTAACTCATCGCCCACCACATCAGAAGAGCGAGACAGAGCGTCTGCCCTAACGTTCTTAGAAGCCGGACGGAAATGAATCTCAAAATTGAAACGGGCGAAGAACAAAGACCAGCGAGCCTGACGAGGATTTAGTCTCTGAGCAGACTGGAGGAAAGCCAGGTTCTTGTGGTCCGTAAAGATATTCACAGAATGAGTGGCTCCCTCGAGAAGATGTCTCCATTCCTCCAGAGCTAATTTAATAGCCAATGGTTCTCTGTCCCCTATGGAATAATTTCTCTCCGCGGGAGAAAATGTTTTCGAAAAGAAGCCACAAGTTAAGGTCTTGCCCGTGGGAGATTTCTGTGTGAGTACAGCTCCGGCTCCCACTGAGGAGGCATCCACTTTGAGAGAGAAGGGCTTGGTGGAATCAGGTCTAGAGAGAACCGGTGCAGAGGCAAAGGCGACCTTCAGAGACTGGAAGGCTTCTTTAGCTTGGGAAGGCCAGGACTTAGGGTTTGTGCCCTTTTTAGTCAGAGCCACAATAGAGGACACCAGAGTGAAGTAATGGGGGATGAATTGCCTGTAGTAATTGTCGAAGCCCAAAAACCTTTGTATGGCTCAGAGTCCAGAAGGGCGTGGCCAATGCAGAACTGCCGAGAGCTTGGCGGGGTCCATTTGAAGTCCTTGAGCAGAGATAATGTAACCCAGGAAGGGCAAGGAGGACTGCTTAAAAAGACATTTTTCGATCTTGGCGTATAGACGATTTCTCCTCAGACAAGTGAGTACTTGTCGCACATGGACCCGGTGTTGGTCCAAATTGGAGGAGAAGACAAGGATGTCATCCAAGTATACGACCACAAAGTAGAGCAAGTCCCTGAATATATAAATTACGAATTCCTGGAAGACGGCTGGTGCATTACAGAGGCCGAAAGGCATCACGAGGTACTCAAAATGGCTGTCTCTTGTGTTAAAGGCGGTCTTCCACTCGTCACCCTTGCGGATACGGACCAAACTATAGGCCACTCGAAGATCCAATTTGGTGAAAATCTTTGCCCCTCGGAGACGATCAAATAACTCTGGGATTAGGAATAGAGGATAACGGTTCTTGATGGTAATCTTATTGAGTCCTCTTTAGTCTATGCAGGGGCAGAGGGAGCCATCCTTTTTGGTCACAAAGAAGAATCCTGCCCCAGCAGGAGATGAAGATTTCCTGATAAATCCTCTCTGCAGGTTCTCACGAATATAATCGGACATGGCAAGCGTCTCAGGAGGTGAGAGAGGATAAATTCTACCCTGGGGTGGAGTAGAACCAGGCATAAGGTTGATCGGACAATCATAGGATCTGTGAGGAGGAAGGACCTCGGCTTGTTTTTTGCAGAAGACATCCGTAAAGGAATGGTATGGCTTGGGCAGTCCAGGAGGCGGAGCAACTTGCGAGACCTGCTTGACAGGAGAAGGCTTGAGACACCCATCCGAACAGGAGGGGCCCCAACGCAGGATCTCACTGGTGGACCAGTTCAGGACAGGACTATGACTTTGTAACCACGGCAGACCCAGGAGGAGTTCGGAGGAGAAGAAGGGAAGGACAAGGAACTCTAGAGTCTCTGTATGAAAAATTATGATATCCATCTGCAGTGGCAGGGTACGGAACTGCACAGTGGCAGAGAGTCTTTCACCGTTAACCGTAGAAATGAAGAGCGGTTTAGATAGACGGGTAACCGGAATGCGGTACTTGTCGACCAAGGAGGCGTGAATGAAGTTACCAGCTGAATCGGAATCCAAAAAGGCTGCAGCGGAGAAGAAGGACTTGGAAGGGAGGAACAGCTGTACGGATATGATGAGACGTGGAGAGGAGGAATCCACACCTAGCAACGCCTCTCCCACGTTTACTAGGTGTGAGCGTTTCCCGAACGCGGTGGACGGAGAGGACAATCTCGTAGGAAGTGCTGGTACTGGCGCAGTACAGACACAAGTTCTCTTCTCTGCGACGGCTTTGTTCTTGCGGAGTCAGGCGTGACCGATCCACCTGCATGGCCTCCACGGCGGGAGGCCCAGAAAGAGGGGGACGATGAAAAACAGGAGCCAGACGAGAGTAGCGTCTAGGTTGAGCCTTTCCCTTTTCAAGAAGGAGCTCCTCTTGTCTCTCAGTGAAACGCTTGTCGATTCTAGTGGCCAGCAAGATGAGGTCACTAAGGGTGGAAGGTAGCTCACTTGCAGCCAGAACGTTCTTTATTTCACTGTTAAGTCCCTTCTTGAATGTGGCATAAAGGACTTCATTGTTCCAGTTCAGTTCGGAGGCTAAGGTACGAAACTGAATGGCATAGTCACCAACGGTAGAGCGTCCTTGGGTCAAGTTTAGTAAGGCAGGCTCTGCGGAGGTAACCCGGGCGGGTTCCTCGAAAACATTCCGGCAGAAGCTCTGGACAGAAGAGGTGGCTGGATCAGCGCGGTCCCATAGCGGTGTAGCCCAGGCCAGGGCCCTCCCGGAGAGCAGACTGAGGATAAAGGTTACCTTGGCTCGCTAAGAAGGAAATTGGTCAGACAGTAGCTCGAGGTGGAGAGAGCACTGTGACAGGAACCCTCGGCACAGCTTAGGATCTCCGTCATACTTGTCTGGCAGAGACAGACGGATTCTGGATCCGGTGGCCACTGCAGGCGGAGGAGATGCAGCAGATGCAGACGGAGGAGCTGGCTGTTGCTGAGAAGGCAGGAGTTGCTGCAACATGGCAGTTAGCTGGGCCAGCTGCTGACCCTGCTGGGCCACAATGGAGGTGAGGTCCGCTAGGCTTGGCAAAGGTACATCAGCGGGATCCATTGCCGGATCTTACTGTCACGAACCGGCAGGACTGGTAGTGGATCCTCTAGACCAGAGAGGCGATGGCACGGGCCGTACCAGGGGAACGGAGTCTAAGGGACTACTGGTCTTCACCAGGGCCCGCCGCAAAGCGGAATGGACTTGCTGCGGCAGGTAGCTCCCAGGTCGTTCCCCCAATAGCAGCTCGACCTCTCTGGCAGTTGATATGACAAAGTACACAGGGAACAGGCAAAGGCGTAGTCGGACGTAGGAAAGGTCAGGGCAGGCGGCAAGAGTTCACAGGCGAGTAGACGGTAGCAACGGGTTCGGCAATAGGCAAGGAGATACAGGCTGATAGGAACGCTTTCTCAGAGGCACAAGGCACCAAGATCCGGCAAGGGCAGGAAGGGGCAGGGAACTTTTATTGGGAAGGAGCAGGGGTCATTAGTCAGCGCACCAATCAATGGTGCGCTGGCCCTTTAAATTTACTGAAGGTGGCGCGCGCGCGCCCTAGAGAGCGGGGCCGCGCGCGCCGGGAAGCAGGGAGAGTAGGTGCAGGGAACGAGGTGCCGGGTAAGAAGGACTGGGACGCGGCGCGTGAGCGGGGACCAGCCGCCACGGCAGCGTCCCCGACACAAGGGATCTTGTGCTCCCGGTCAGTGTGTCTGTGCAGGAGGCACCGGGATCCCGAGGAGAGGAGAGGAGACGAGGAAGCGGGCGCTCCGGTCCGGAGGCGTGGACCGGAGCGCTCGTTGTGACAAACATTGTCTCCTTGTATACTGGTATTATTGTTAATATTAGTCTCAGTATACTGGAGTTGGTCAGTAACAGTTTGATGGTTATTATGTTATGTTATGTTATTAGAAATATTGATCTCAGTATACAGGCTTTGGTCAGGAACAATATGATATAAATATGTATGGTGATAATATTTCATCTTTTACATTGATATTACTGGTCAGTATACAGGATTTGATGGGTTTGTTCAGTAATAGTTTGATGGTGATATGTATGGTAATAATATTTCCATTCTTGTATACTGGAATTATTGGCAATATTGGTCTCAGTATACAGGATTTGGTCAATAACAGTATGATGGTAATATGTATGTGAATAATATTTCCTTCTTGCATACTGGTGTTATTGTAAATATTGATCTCAGTATACAGGCTTTGGTCGGTAACAGTATGATGTAAATATGTATGGTGATAATATTTCTTCTTGTATATTGGTATTACTAGACAGTATACATGATTTGGTCAGTAACAGTCCACAGTAATATGTATGGTGATAATATTTCTCCTTGTATACTGGTATTATTAGAAATAATAGTCTTAGTATACGGGATTTGGTCAGTAACCGTATGATGGTAATATGTATGGGGGTAATATTTCTCCTTGTATACTGGAATTATTTTTAAGATTGGTCTTGGTACATTGAGGTTTGTTTTGAAACAGAATGACAATGATATATATGGTAATTATATATGGTGATGTCCTTGCTCCTTGTATAGCAGTATTCATTGCTAAGAATATGAGAATTATTTAGCAGTATACTATAATAAAGAGACAAATTATCTGTAGGGCTCACAGTGATGTTTTTTTTTTATTATACAGTATATCAGGGAACAATGTAATGCTGAGGTGCTGTATCTAAGCCCTTGCTGGTTTTGTGCCCAGAGTCCTGATGCTAGTGTGATTTAGGTGTTGGGGGAAGGGTGGGCAATCAAAACTGTGCAATGGGCCCCAGTGTTTTTTTTTTTAGTAACAACCCTGTTTTAAGCTTAAATAAAAATCCTGATGGATATTTATAGTGCAACTTTTTGCCTATTATTTGAGAATCTTTAGAGTTTTTGTCCATTTTATTTTTGTTGTAAGATCTTTAGGCACATTGTCTCACTTGTGCATAAGCCAAAAACCCAGGTGACAAATAGCCTTCTATATTTACCAAGCAGAGATATAGAGAGAGCATACTGTATTAGCAGCTGAATCTACAAACACCAACGTCAATCAAACTGGCTGGCAATAGACCATATTTCTTGTCACTAAGAGGCTTACTAAAAAGAATCTGTGCCTAATTCTCTTAAACCTTGCAGGTCAAAAGGTTTTGAAATTATTTTTCACACCATTTCTTTGCTTTGTCAACAGGCCTTAGTACTTTTTAGCATATAAAAAATCCTTGTTAAGGGTGCACTCTAATAATAGTATTTTATACCAATAAAGCACAAGCACAGGGGATCTGTCCTTTCAACAGCTTGAGCAAAATTTTGGAATAGCACATTTAAATAAACAGTGCAACATATTTTATCATTTGGACAGTGTTAGAAGTGGACCCCCTTGTTTATGAAATCAACTAGTTCTAAGATGAGAGGATAAATGATGGTGCTTTTTAAGATTACATTAGCATCTGTAATGTTAGTGGTGTTTATTAATGCTGTAGTGACTGCCAAATACTTTGTGACTTCAAGACGGCCGGTAACTTGAATTCTCACACACAGACATCCACAGGGTTATTTTCAGTTGTTTAAGGTTTTCCTAGAGCTTTTATTTCATGACTAATAAGTTCACTTATGTGAAAAAATACTACATGTTTATTTATTTATTTCCCTGATGTGTAAATGGTGCCAACACATTCTATGAGTCCCTGTCACCTCTTAAGCTGACCATGGAGCAATGAGTGTTTTAATCTACAACCAAACTAACAGACAGGTACAACAGGTCACCAATGGGCCGTCTAGAAAAACTTACCTTACTCCATCATTATCCCCTTTACCACCCTCACCAACAAGATCAGAACATGGCTCCATCATTTTGGTCCCTACTCTGTTTCAGGTCTCTTTCTGTAATACACGGAGATAATGCTGACAGTATTTCCTAGATTTTTCTTTTTTCCTGCTTAGTGTCAGACTGGAACATGTCTTTTTATGATATGTTTTTATTTTCTAACTGTATATTTTTTTTACATAGTTAGTATGGTGGAAAAAAGACACATGGCAATCAAGTTCAACCAAGTAGGGAAGAAGATGGATGAATGGGAGGGAATGTGATGCTATTTCATATTTTGTGCATTATTATCGGGCAGCCATCTTGCCTTATCTTTTTTTTCATGAAGAGATATACTTTACAGCAAACCCTATGGAAATAGGCAGCAATATAAAGGAGCTCACCCATTAACATGAATGGGAAAGGTTTCATGCTCTGTGACCTGTTCAGAGCTCATTCCACAGGGAGAGGCTGAGCTCCCATCGTCTTCACTATCTACTGGTGTCCCCTTTCACTGTAATGCGCATCACCTACCAATCTACTTCATATATATCATCACAGACAGAATTGGAAGTCCCAGCTCAGTTTTTAGGCTTAGTGGTGAGAACGAAAACAACAAGATTTCAGGATTATTAATAATAAAATGGAAAATTAGATAAAACATCACTGAAAATTCTGAAACAATATATATATATATATATATATATATATATATATATATATATATATATATAACATAAACAATTTATTTAACAGGAATCTTTCAGTTCTATTTGCAGCTATGAGCTGTAGAAACCATTGGATAGCTGTAAGGGTATAAAAGCAAACAGTACCCCTCCTCGAGCTGATGGTGATTGCCACATTTTTAAAATCGCCTTTTTATTTCTTAGCCATGTGTCAAGGAAGGGGTACACAGCTGCTCAAGTGTCACAGCCAGGCAGGCCTTCTTACTTGTTTGCACCTCCCAGCCCCTTCTTGATTAACTTTCAGAGCCCTGTACATCAGTCAGGCATGGGCTGGGAGGTGAGGACAAGTGAGGAGGCATGTTAGGCTGTGGCACTTAACTGCTTAAGGACCCGGGGGGTTTCCGTTTTTGCATTTTCGTTTTTTTCCTCCTTACCTTTAAAAAATCATAACTCTTTCAATTTTACACCTAGAAATCCATATGATGGCTTATTTTTGCACCACCAATTCTACTTTGTAATGTCATCAGTCATTTTACCCAGAAATGTATGGCGAAACGGAAAAAAAAATCAATGTGAGACAAAATTGAAAAAAAAACAAAACGCTATTTTGGGGGGGGGGGGGCTTCCGTTTCTACGTAGTACATTTTTCAGTAAAAATGACACCTTCTCTTTATTCTATAGGTCCATACGATTAAAATGATACCCTACTTATATAGGTTTTATTTTGTCGTACTTCTGGAAAAAATCATAACTACATGCAGGAAAATTTATATGTTTAAAATTGTCATCTTCTGACTCCTATAACTTTTTTAGTTTTCCGTGTATGGGGCGGTATGAGGGCTCATTTTTTTGCGCCGTGATCTGAAGTTGATCGGACTCATCAATACGTTGATCAGACTTATTGATCGCTTTTTATTCATTATTTCATGATATAAAAAATTACCAAAAATGCACTATTTTGGACTTTGGAATTTTTTTGCACGTACGCCATTGACCGTGCGGTTTAATTAATGATATATTTTTTACAATTCGGACATTTCCGCATGTGGCGATACCACATATGTTAATTTTAATTTACACCGTTTTTTTTTTTTTTTAACTTTTATTAGGAGAGAGGTTAAATGATCTTTATTCATGCCAATAAATACTCACATAGACAGATAGGGGGGATATGACAAGGAAGAGCAGGGGGTACAGTGGCAACAAGCTCCATTTTGTTCACTTAAGTGCTTCTTCCGGCCATATGGCCCATGTGAGTATTTATTGGCATGAATAAAGCCTGAAGAAAGAAATCACTGGTGAGTGGCCGGCTTTCATTTTTTCTTGATTCTATCGATGTGATATTGCTGAACACACTCTTAGCCGGAGGCCCACCAGTACATCTCAAGCAAGAACCAATATACATAAGCCCATATCCAGGTACCTCCAGCAGTGGAGGGTCCGCAGTGCCGAATGGACATTCTCTTCATACTTCTTAAATGATCTTTATTCACTTTTTTTTCCACTTTTTTTTTGCAGTGTTGTAGCCCCCATATGCGGCTATAACACTGCATACACTGATCTTTTACATTTTCTCATAGGAAACCATTGATCAATGATTTTGCCGCTGGACTTCTCATGCCTTGGTCACACAAAAAACAAGCCCTTATATGGGTCTGTAGATGGAAATATTGATATATGGATTTTAGAAGGCGAGGAGGAAAAACGAAAACGCTAAAATAAAATTGGCCTGGTCCTTAAGGTGAAAATGGGCTCGGTCCTTAAGGGGTTAACACCTAGGCCAGGTCTACCATAAAATTCAAAAAAATACTATCTCCTTAAGATTCAGAAACATCAGCAGGCACTTAAGGGCCTCACTGACCCTTTGTGGAGTGTCTTGGCCTTAGCTCTTATCAGAATCCCTTTATTGGAACCACCCATTTTGATAAGTGTATAATGTGGTTTGCAGCAAGTGTTTGTATTTGGAATTTCCATCAGACATGCATTGAAGCCTGCCAAGTTTTAGATTAAGTGACACAGGTGGAAGAACTCTGAGCTCTGATCATAGCAGCAACAACTCAAGAGGACAGGAAAAAATAAGGAAGCCGCAAATAGTTGCAATTCTATATTTATTTTTATAAACATTTCACTTTCACACTGCAACATGATCTTAATAGTCTGACCTTAATACCCAGTAATACTTAAAGTCAACTTTAATATAGTGTTTTTCTAAGTTGGTTTTAAAAGTGCATGTTCCCATTTAAGCTTAAAATCACTTACGTTTGTAAGGCTCAAGTTAAAAGGTGAATTCCTTAATACTGTAAAAAAATTGACTTAAATGAGTATTGATGTAGCAGTAGAACTAAATTCTTTAAATTATAAGTTTAACCCCCATATGGCCATATACACTCATTTGCCACTTTATTAGGTACACCGGTTCAATAGAATGTTTACACAAATAGCTAATCAAACAATTACATAGCAAATTGATTGCAAATAAATGCATTTAGGCATGTAGACATGGTAGAGACAACTTTCTGAATTTTAATCTTGGCATCAAAATAGGGAAAAAGGGACTTTGAACGTGTGGTTGTTGGTGCCAGAAGAGATGTCTGAGTATTTCAGATACTGCTTATACACTGGGATTTTTACACACAATTATCTGTAGGGTTTCCAGAAAACAGTCTGAAAAATACAAAATATCCAGTGAGTGTCAGTTGTGAGGACAAAAATGCCTTTTTGAAGTCAGAGGAGAATGGGCAGACTGGTTCAAGATGACAGACAGGCAATAGTAAACCACTTGTTACAACCAAGATATGCAGAATACTTTCTGTGAATAAACAACATGTTGCACCTTGATGCAAATTGCTACAGCAGCAGAAGACCACACCTGGTGCCACTCCTGTCTGTTAAGATGGCCATCTGTTTATGACTACAATATACCCATATTCTGATGACTACTTTCAGCAGGATAATGCACCATCATACAAAGATCACATCATCTCAAACTGGTTTCTTTAACATGACAATGAGTTCACTGTTCTTCAATTGCCTCCACAATCACCAGATCTCAGTCCTATAGAGCACGCGTCGACATTTCGCTTTCTATTTTATATCACTTCATTATTAATGTCCATGGTTTTCTAACACATATGCATTAAAAGTCTGTGTTTTAATTGCTGTGTAGATACACTGACTGCTGGGAAGAGTTGGAGGCACATGTTCGTTTTCTCTTCAAATATATTCCCGGGATACGGCCCGCTCTCCGCCATCCATGCTCTACACATACATTTGTCTAGGAGCCTGGTTATACTGTACATCTAACGGTGAGCTAAAGAACTAACTTTTATCTTATATCATGCATTATGGATGTGCAGCCGACAAACCTGCAGCAATTGCATGATTCCATCATGTCCATATGGACCAACATCTACAACAGTAGAACATATACTACAAAGAATTAGGGTCTAACCCGGGACTAGAAAGTGAGTGTATATCTATCCAACAGTTATTTAATACAAAAATTCTGGAGGGAGACTGATCACAGCATCATGTACAGTATCCGAGAGAGGTTCCAAACTAAATTTCCCATCTCTCCCTGGGACAGTGAGCAGCGGCAAACAGGAAGTGATACAGCCCTGTGGAGAGAAAGAGAGGGGGAAAGAAGAAGAAGCCGGTTGCATCTGTGCCGGCCAGGACAGCATTTGTGTCACAGGCAAAAATTAGGAACATGGCAACTGAGAGAGGAAGAAGGACTGAGGAAGACAAGACTCCCCAGCAACAAATGTGTGTCCACTGAAGAGGCTGCTGTCACCCATGCCCTGTATGATATCCCTCCTTCATGTTGGAAACCTGAAGTAAGCCTGGCCTGCAGGTCAGCAGAAGTGTGAGTAACCCTTCATAATCTTCTGGTTACATTGTGCTTGGACAGTGACAAATCTGGATTCACAGCTTGTACTGTTGGAATATGTTCTTTTCTCTTCTTACCTTATGAATTGTTTAACCTGCAAGTGTTTTGTTTTTAAGTCCACCAACAATTTCTAAGGCGCACCAACATCCGTGACAACTGGGCCCCAACATATGGATATTTTATCTGACAATCTGGTTGCAGCCTAACCTACTGCTTTATGCATATAATTACAGTATATATGTATGTGCTGGTGGGGTGTGAGAAGGTGTGCGAAGACCGTGTGATAAGAGTCGCATCTTTGGGTTTGGGTTGTTAGTGTACCCACACCAACCCCCATTTCTAAGGCCACTTCCAGGAAGTCTAACTGAACATCCTTTTTCTGTCCTTGCCTGTGGTTGTGTCCCATTTTAAGAGACATATTTGTATTGCTGCACTAGAGTTTCTGCCACATAGAGTTTACATTTACCTATTTACTCATAACCCTATTGCGACCCATTCTGATCCAAGATTGTTTGCCTTATAAACATCAAACTAGTTTATTTTCCTAGTTACTTTTCTCTGTTGGTGCATCATTACTTATTGTGTACTAGGGGGTTTCCTAAATAAACCCCTGACAGAAGAATACAATCCTCCTACAAGCTCTTGTCAAGACTTAAAGTCACTGCACTGATTGAAAAGCTTATAGAAATAGAAATGCGCCCCTTCTTACACCGGAGGCTCAATTAGGGGGTGTTACATATGGGATTGGCTCTGTGTTTGGTGTCATCCATTTATATCCGTTGTGTCCTGCTTAGAAGCCCCCCACAAAGATAACTGGTTGGAAATACCATTTTATGTGAACCCAGTCTTACAAAACATAAGTCTATAGAGTGCTTTCATTTTATAATGTAAACTCTATTAACATTTTGCGGTAACAGTGAATCTAGGGAGCATGCAGGGACCTTACAGCTCTGTCCATGTTAGCAGTTGTAGAGTCAGTCTTATCAAAAGGCTATTAATGTATTTAAAGGGAATGTATCATAAGAAAATGACCTATATTTTATATCAAATGTTATATTACTCATATTTAGATTTTTTTAAATGTTTTTTTTTATCTTATTTTTATTTTAATGTGGCTAGACTGGAAAGAGTATCACATCTAAACTGTTTAAAAAAAAGCACATACAAGATGGCTGTTGATGCCTTTGTGCAAAAGATGGAGTTTACTGTATGTAGTGTGATCATGGAGTAGTGCACAGTTATTTGGTCATTACTTCTAGCCTGTTGTTTTAAATCCTTAGAGGCTATGCTGCAAGTACACACACTGTAAAAGTATTAGAAGTATTAGATAACTGTGGTGCGTCTGGACCAAACTTTATATATCTTTAGTTATGTTTACTGATTTTAAATGGTATATCATTTTCTTGATATTCTCAAAGAAAAACTCCTGCTGATTTCTTTTTAGGCTTGCCTGCACTCCATAACTGTGTACAGGTCTGTACTTACCCCTGAAGAAAAAAACAACCCAAAGAGTGTGTTATTCAAAGGTGGGCCCAACGATAGGAGGCAAACTGTGGTTGGGCAATAAAGGGATTCTATTACTATGTGAAGGACACTATGGGAAACGTTACTGTATATGGCACTATTAATAAAACTAAAGAGGCATGTTTACTGTGTTTTTTTTGTGGCTTATATAGGGATATGTATTACTGTTTGGAGACATTAAAGTGGCACTATTACTGTGTGGAGGGCAATATGGCGAAAATTTCAGAGAGTAGTAGGTTAGACATTTTACATGGTGAGAGCACTATTATAATGTAAAGGTCACTAAGGAGTAGCTTTTACTAAGTAGGGACACTAAATGGACATTCTTACTGTGTAAGAGCAGTAGGTATTTATTATAAGTATTGTAATACACAGTGTGAACTATTATTGGGTAGGTGGCACTATTATTTTGTGGAGGCACAACTAGGAGCAATATTACTGTGTTAAAGGGGTTATCCAGAATAGAAAATCAGGTCTAATTTCTTTCAAAAACAGCTCCACGCCTGTCCTCAGGTTGGGTGTGTTATTACAACTTGGCTCCATTCACTTCAATGGTACTGAGCTGCAGAACTGAACCCAATCTGGAGACAGATGGAAAGTGTTTTTTGAAAGAAATTAGCTCTGTTTTTCTATTCCTGGATAACCCTTTTAAGATGGTGTCTCTATACATAGCATCGCCTTAACTTGCATGCAAGTCACTTTGTGCCTGCACAGTCAGTTACCACTAAGGATGATGCAGCCATTAGATAGAAGTCTACATAACTTTATAGGCTTGTACACTAGAGCTGTGTATGGAGTTAGCACCTCATCCCATATTCTACATCTCTGTGTCTTTTGGGGTTTACCCTGCATTTCTTTCTTTTTATAGATTTAGTTTGAGAAAAAGGAACTCAGTGTCTCACTGCTATCATGATTTTAGCCCTACTTTATTGGTGTGCATGTAAATGTAAGCCCAACTAATGTACTGTAGCATTACAAAATACACTACACCCTGAGTACTACAAGTAACATACTTTCCTGTATAATCTATTTAAGTTTAGGGGTGGAAAAAGTTCAAATTCCCAAGGTATCAAAACTCCATGTCTAGTAGAAAATGTAAAATGTTGCTCATCTATATATTTCTATATGTATACTCCTGTAGCATTTATTTTTCCCTATACATAGTCCACAAATGTATAATTAGTAAGTACTGTATTGTATGAGGAGTTTAGTGGGACATTGTTAACTGGAAGCATTTAGATATTCCCATAAATGTGCTATGTTTTGGTGGCCTGGCAGCTCAGCATATGTGGAAGGAAAGGGATGTTGGCAAGTTGTTCTGTATTCCAGCCATCTCATTATGTAAAAACGGTCCCAGAGCATAAGGAATAACCACTGCTCAATTAAGTGCTTATTATTAAACACAATTTGGGCATCAGTGTGTAGTAGTTATTTCCCATTTATAGAAGAAACTGGAATGTTATATTGGCAAGACACTGAATAAAGCAAATAATCTTTGCATCGACATTGACTGAAGGTGGTGAATTAGTAGAAAGAGTTAAAACACAAATGTCTTCTGCAAATGAATCTTAAATATGCCAACATACTCAGATGAAGCCAGCGCCACCGATTACTAACCCATTTTTGTACCTATCTCTGTGTCAGTGCAGGAAATGAATTCTCCTGTCCACGTGATGATGTATGTGCTGTAGTGTGATTATCCACAGTCAACACATGATTAGCGCTGGATTAAAGATGGGCATGAAAAAGGATCTAGTCATTTACATACGCAGGATTGCAGCATTGTCATCTCGTGTGGATGGCTGATCATGGTCATCGGGACTTAGACAGTGTTTTGCTTTCAGATCTTAAATGAACTCTCACTGCCTCCTTTTGAATGCCAACTTCAACAGCAAAATATTTCCAAAGCAATGTAATTAAACATTCCAGCAATTGGAAAGAGAGCAGATAATGTCTCGTTCATATGTCAAGTCATCTTCTATTAAGGATTGGATTACCAGGAGTATGCCACCTTTTCTCTGCTAAGCACAGACAAAAAGGATTACTCAGACAAGATGGAAGCAGAAATGCAGTACAGTGATACACATTCTCAGTAAAACGTATGTTAATGTGGGAAGGGACCTTGAATTTTTTAAATGTTATTTTTTGTTGTTTATTGCTTTTTTAACATCAGTTGTCAGCCATGTGGGATTTAGTTTTAAATGTTTATACTTGTTCCTCATAGGGATACATTTAGCAGTATAGTTATTACGTGTTGATTTGAAGAGCTCCCATTTATCATCTGTATAAATATTTTATCCCAGCCTATGTCCTGAAGTCTAAAGGGGAGAAAAGGGAGAGTGCTTCTTGGTGTGATAAAAGAGAGATAATCAGTATAAAAGTGAAATAAGACAACAGCTCACCTGATGTGGTTGTGTAACATCATACACAACAATGGTAAGCGTATCTAGAGGTAGTGCATCCGCAGCCCTCCGGCTAGGCAAGGTATTCAATCGGTCTGGCTTCAAGGAGAACGCCCGCTCCACATGGCGCAGGATGCAAAAGGAATGGAGAGCAGATAAAATCGAGGTAATTTATTTCCCAAGATGCTTGGAAAATAAATTACCTCGATTTTGTCTGATCTCCATTTCTTTTGTATCCTGGCCACGTGGAGCCGGCATTCTCCTTGAAGCCAGACCGATTGAGCATGTCCTGAAGTGCCGCTTTTAACTTGAGTAAAATTCCCATTTCAACCCGAACTTTAACTATTTTGTAGTTGTTCTTACCAAGGTTTTCACGCACAGTTACATTACCAACCATGTCTGCACTGTAAAAAATGACCAGATCCAACAGAGCTACACTTCTTGTTGGGTTCTCCTCAAACTAGTCCATAATAATTTTAGCCAGACCCTGACCCCAATCATTATTTGGATAGTTAAAATCTCCAATTATCACCACTGTACCTACCCTCTATATGTGTATGCAGCATTCCCTTTCTTGGGACAGTCCCAGAACAAGAGAAGCACTCGGCACTACTATAGCATCAGTCCAAGCTAGGTGGTACAATATCCCACTTTAGACAGACAACACAGAATAGCTAGGGGATGAAGTTCACTGCTATCAACAGATAAAGTCCATATCAAACAAGCCTTCTGAAGAAACAAATAAACAGGGCACTCACTGGTGTCTTCCTTGCTTCGGTGTTCTTTTATTCAGTGAATATAGAAAACACCATTACTTTGAGTACGAGACAGACAACATGTAGTAGAGGGTGTTTCTCTTTGCCCAGAGAAACCACCTCTTGCTATATTTTGTCCGTCTTGTACTTAAAGCACTGATGTTTTTTCAATTCACTGAATAAAAAAACACCGCAGTATGAAACACACAGATGAGTGCCCTATTTATTTAATCGCAAGGCTTCTTTTCTTGGGAACCTGTCTACTCCAACTACATTTACCCAACTACTTGCCTGGTCCTTCTGATCCACTCCACCCTTCCTTCATACCTACCCCGCAAACTGCTTGCTCAGTGTGCAACATGTGCCTCTCTAGATTATAAATTGCCCTCAGTGTTGCATTTGCTCCTCCAGATCTTTAATGCAAGCTTCCAAATTGGCAACATGCTCACGTGTGCCACAGCGGTGTTCACCCTGGAACTCCTGTTTTTGCCATGCATACATATACCTCACTGTGGGCTTATCTTGCTATCCCTTTTTACTGTATATCTGAGTAAAGGCTTCAAGGGTTCACAGGATTAAAACTTGTCGCTGCCGGGATAGAATGAGCAGGAGTCGCAGTACTTCAAATGGGTTACTTTATTCTGACCAAGATGCAACGCGTTTCGCTGCGCATGCATGCAAAATTGTACTTGTCTACCAAGTCTAAGATTTCACAGACTACCAGAAGGAAAGACCTGATGAATGTTTGTGTACTGCGATGCTTGTGATAATCTCTATTGATGCAATAGAACATTTCAAAGTCATTTCCAGTTTCACATTAAAAAGAAAAAAGGTAAAGATAGAAAGTGGAAAATATTTGGTTGTCATGAAATACACTAGTCAGATCCTTCAGCCAAGGCCTGGTAATCCAATATGTGATGTTCTAGATAGGATTCATTGTAAGTGATAATGCCAGTGTGGTCACAGCTCTTGCTTTAGGTTATTTAGATCAACAGATGTTATATCTTATTTGAACATGATGCAATATCATATTCAATATAAATTTGTTATAAATCGACAACTAAACACATTGTTAAATAAAAAAAAATCTGTAAAAATCGCTAGCAAGGAGATTTATTGTTCAAAACATGAAGAGAAATAATTTTGCAATAATGCAATACTTAGAGAATAGATTCCCTATGAGATATGCACAAAATGAAGAGCAAAATTTTGGGTCTAGGAGACCTGGTATACTGTTATGGGATGCTGACATGTAATACCCCAAGAAATCAAGATAACATAAAAAAATGAGCAGTTCAGTAACCAAACAATAGAGGGCTACCTAAACTGAAGTAAATAGATCCTATTTAAATGTTTACAAATAGTAATGAATTCTAATTGTACATTACTTGACAATATTGTTTGTCATGTGTCAATATACTTCCTGTTCATATTTCATACATGTATGTACACACCCTATATATTTGAGTATAAGCCGAGTTTTTCACCACGATTTCTCATGAAAACGCCCCCCTCGGCTTATACTCGAGTGAACTCTCCGCCTGTCAATCCCTTCTCAGTGGTCTTCAACCTGCAGACCTCCAGATGTTGCAAAACTACAACTCCCAGCATGCCCGGACAGCCATCGGCTGTGCGGAGAGGAGGGCCTCCCGGTGAAGATGGACAGCCCGAAACGACTAACCCTCCCCACCGGACGGTCCCTGCAGCATAGATGGCCTGGAACAGCTCACCCTTCCTTCCCACTAAGGGGAGGTGAGTAGAAAACTAAAGGGGGGTCTGGATGATGACGAAGGCCGCAATGGTCTTCAAACTGCGGACCTTCAGATGTTTCAAAACTACAACTCCCAGCATGTCCGGACAGCCGATGGCTGTCCGGGCATGCTTGGAGTTGTAGTTATGCAACATCTGGAGGTCCGCAGGTTGAAGACCACTGATGAAGGGATTGACAGGCGGTGATGATGAAGGGGGGGGCGTGAATACAGGGTGATGATGACAGGCGGTGATGATGAAGGGAGGGGATGATGACAGGGTGATGATGAAGGGGGGATGATGACAGGCGGTGATGATGAAGGGGGGGATGATGACAGGGTGATGATGAAGGGGGGGTGATGACAGGGTGATGATGAAGGGGATGATGATGACGGGGGTATGGATGATGACAGGGGGGGATGATGATGGCATGGGGGGATGATGTATTTCCCACCCTAGGCTTATAGTCGAGTCAATAACTTTTCCTGGGTTTTTGGGGGGAAATTAGGGGCCTCGGCTTATATTCGGGTCGGCTTATACTCGAGTATATACGGTACATGGTTTATAGACATAGAATGCCAAACATCCTAGGTTCTGTCATGAAGATTTTTAGAATAAGATAGTGAATGTTAACTAATGCCTGTTCATAGTGGATTTGTTTATAATTTGTTTTTAATGGTCATTTAGAGACAGGTGCCAAATCTATACACACCAAGGGCCAGGGACACTTTATACTTGTGATTATTACAGTGTTATAAATTCTATACATAAACAGTGCACAATCTAGCTTATGAGAATGGGATGCCGACTTTTTTCAAACTTTTGATTGATGATAAGTAGATAATAACTATACTAATGAGAACATCATCTATCATACCCTGAGTGCATCATCTAATATATTGCAGCACATGTGAGTTTGTGACAGAAGCCTGGACAGTTCGAAAGTACAGTCATAATTTACTGGTGCAGGCCAGTCATCTAAGCATTCAGGAAGCCGTAGCTCAGGAAGCCATAGCTCCGAAAATATTGACACTGTGTGTCTGTATGTTGTCTTCTATTTGGTCCTTCCAGGACAACTTTCAAGCAATGAATGACAATGGCCCTGATTTAAATCCCTACAATATTTTCCCACTGTATTTACTAAGGTTTCCCTACACTTTGCACTTTTCCCTACTTTTTGCTTTTTTTACACATGTTCTGATCTGTAGGGTTTTCCTCAGCTCAAATCCACCACATTTTCTGTCGCACATCCTGACAAAACATGTTGGGTTTACAATAGTATATCAGGGCCAATATGTACTGTTTAGATTGGATGTTGCCTTCTTTTTAATACCTGGATTCTGACTTGATTTTTTTTTTATGAGAATGGAAAAAAGATCTTCCTTACTTTTATCTGTCATCACGGAACATGGAAAACAACATCACAGCTATGACCACTTGGTATCTAGTCACAATGAACTATTGGCAGAACACCAGAAGTTGGGCCACTGCAATTATACAGGTATCCTCTATCCTGTGGAAGGTGGATAAGTCTTTTTGTTGGGAAAACCCCTTGAAAATTTGTAACTGTTTGAGTAACGCAAAGCCCAACTTCATGCGTCAGACTAGTAATAGGGCAGTCTTGTATCCAAACACATACAATGCATTTGGAAAGTCTTCACATCCTTTCACTTTCTTTCCATTTTGTTATGTTGTTTATTTGTGCTAAAAATGCCATCATTCTCTACTCTACTCTACTATTCCAAACTGATAAGTTAAAAAACAGAATGTTAAAAATCTTTGCTAATTTACTGGACAGGTAAAATGAATACATTGCATTGACCTAAATATTTAGACCCTTTTCTTAGTACTTAGATGAAGTACCTTTGACAGTGATGACAGCCTCCAGTCTTCTTGGGTATGATCCCACATGGATGGTACACCTGGATTTGGGGATTTCTTTTCATTCTACTCTGCAGATCCTCTCAAGCTCTGTCAGGTTGAATGAGGACCATTGATGGAAGCCATTTTCAGGTTTTTCTAAAAATGATCGATGCATTCAAGTCAGGGCCCTGGCTGGGCCACTCAAAGATATTTAAAGCAACTTTTGTGTTGTCTTGGCTGTCTCCTTAGAGTTATTGTTTTATTGGTCTGTGTTTTTGGCCCAGTCAGAGATGCAGAGTACTTTGGATCAGGTTTTCATTAGGAATATTCATATGCTTTGATCTATTCAGCTTTCCTTCAACCTTTATCAGTCTCCCTGTTCTTGCCCCCCCACAGCCTGCTGCTGCCACCACCATGCTTCAATGTATTGGGCAGGTGATGAGCAGTGCTTTGTTTCCTTCAGATATGACACTTAGAATTAGGGCCAGAAAGTTCAACTATGGTTTTATCAGACCAAAGAATCTTTATCACAGTCTTAGAGTCCTTTAGGTGTTTATTTTAAAGGGGTTTTCTGCTGAAAAACATTTTTTTTAAGCAACTGGTGCCAGAAAGTTAAACAGATTTGTAAATTACTTCTATTTAAAAATCTTAATCTCTCCAGTACTTATCATCTGCTGTATACTACACAGGAAGTTATTTTCTTTTTGAATTTCTTTTCTGTTTGACCACAGTGCTCTCTGCGGACACCTTTGCAGGAGCAAAACACCATACCAAACCTCTCCTGCTCTGGACAGTTCCTGACATGGACAGAGGTGTCAGCAGAGAGCACGGTGGTCAGACAGAAAAGAAATTAAAAAAAGAAAAGAACTTCCTCTGTAGTATACAGCAACTGATAAGTACTGGAAGGATTAAGATTTTGAAATAGAAGTCATTTACAAATCTGTTTAACTTTCTGGAACCAGTTGACAATTTTTTTCTACTGGAGTACCCCTTTAAAGAAAGCTCCAGGTGGGCTTTCATGGGATTTTTTACTGAGAAGATGTTCCTTTATGACCACTCTACCATAAAGGCCATAAGTGCTACAGTGATCGATGAGTTTCTTCCATCTGCTTACTGGATCAATGGGGCTCTGCCTGAGTGATCATTGGGTTCTTGCTCACCTCTCTTACCAATGTCCTTCTATCCAAATTACTTAGTTTGGTGAGGTTGTCAACTCTAGGATGAGTACTGGTTGCTTAAAACTTCTTTCATATAAACTTAATGGAGGACACTGTGCCTCCACATAATCCCGTCTCTGAGCTCTACAGGCAGTTCTTACTCATCATGGCTTGGTGTTTGCTCAGATATGCATTGTCATATATTAGATAGTCAGGGCTGTGTCTTTCCAAATCATGTATAATCACCTGAATTTTCCACCGGTGACTCCAATGAAGGTGTAGAAACATCTCAGAGATAATCAATAGAAATAGGGGGGAAACATTTTCAGTGCCATAGTAAAGGGTCTGAATACTTTTGCTCATTAGAAAATTTCCTTTTTATTTTCAATAAATTTGATAAAGTTTCTAAAATTCAGTATTCACAATCTTATTATAGTGTATTGAGTGCAGAATGATGTGGGGTTTGATTTATTTTAGCTTTAAACGGGTACTCCACTGGCCAACGTTCAGAACTAAATGTTCCAAATGCTGTTTTCATGCTGTGGGGGTCGGCCACGTCCCCCGTGACATCATGGCCACGGTCCCTCAGTACAAGTATAAGGGAGGGCCACCACGCCCCCTCCCATAGACTTGCATTGAGGGGGCATGGCCGTGACATCATGGGGCATGACCGACCTCCGCGGAGCGAAAACAGTATCCCTTTAACATAACAAAATGTGAAAAAATGAAATTGTCTAAAGACTTTTCAAATGCATTGTGCACCAGTCCAGCACAGTGATTAAACCAGTCAGTGAATCTTTTTTTATTTATTCATTAATACTATAGTAGGAAAAAACACAAGACAGAGCTTCTCATTGGACAGTATCTTTGATACGGTTGATATTACAGGTGAGTAGTGTGAATAAACCACTCACCTTGAAAGGTTGTGTTTGGCACACAGCAACCTTAAAAGCCTTTAGGTATATTTTGATAATGGTGCGGCCACTATTTTGTAGCGCGTGTGATTGAGCTGCGTGCTGGGGCTGCTGCGCTCGTCTGTGACCGGTCCTGGGAGCATGAGATTCGTTAAAATCCAATAGAGCTCCTGGATCATAACAGTTTACCTTGAATTTTATGCATGCCAAACGGTTGCGCCGATCATCCGGATTTTTTTCTACTACCTGTCAAGTTTATTTATTAATTGAAAGGTACAATTTCACAACACAGATTTTGGGGGTTGTGTGGTTAAATTGAAAAGCTGCAAGATTTTAGGATTATTTTTATAATATAGGTACAGTGGGGATCAAAAGTTTGGGCACCCTAGGTAAAAATTTGTATTAATGTGCATAAAGAAGCCAAGGAAAGATGGAAACATTTCCAAAAGGCATCAAATTACAGATTAGACATTCTTATAATATGTCAACAAAAGTTAGATTTTATTTCCATCATTTACACTTTCAAAATAACAGAAAACTAAAAAATGGCTTCTGCAAAAGTTTGGGCACCCTGCTGAATTTATAGAATGCACTGCCCCCTTAGCAAAGCTATAGAATGACCTGCCAGTGTCATGGGTTGTTCTTAATCATCATCTGGGAAGACCAAGTGATGTCAATCTCGAAGGTTTTAAGTTCCCAGACTCATCGGACCATGCCCCAACAATCAGCAACATGGGTTCTTCTTCTAGTTGTCTAGAAATCTGAAACTGAAAATAGTTGACACTCACAAAGCTAGAGAAGGCTATATGAAGATAGCAAAATGTTTTCAGATGTCAATTTCCTCTGTTCGGAATGTAATTAAGAAATGGCAGTCATCAGGAACAGTGGAAGTTAAAGCAAGATCTGGAAGACCAAGAAAAATATCAGACAGAACAGCTCGCAGGATTGTGAGAAAAACAATTAAAAACCCGCGTTTGACTGCACAATCCCTCCAGAAAGATCTGGCAGACACTGGAGTTGTGGTACACTATTCCACTATAAAGAGATACTTGTACAAATATGGTCTTCATGGAAGTCATCAGAAGAAAACCTCTTCTACGTCCTCACCACAAAAATCAGCGTTTGAACTTTGCAAAGGAACATATAGACAAGCCAGATACATTTTGGAAACAAGTTCTGTGGACCGAAGAGGTTCAAATTGAACTTTTTGGCCTGAATGAGCAAAGGTATGTTTGGAGAAAAAGGGGAACAGAATTAAATTTGCAAGAGTGTTTATCCAGCAGATGGAAACAATAAAATCCTGAAACAATTCAAGCACAGTCACTAAAAGTCTCAGTTTTGGTGTGCCGGAGAAGCGCTGGAGCAACACACAAAAATACCCACTGATGTCTCGCTAATCCCGTGCGTGCTGATAAACACTGCGAAAATTCAAGGTAGAGGACACAGAGCTTTGATGGCACAAACAGAGGAGATGAGAATGTTAAAGGCACTGTAATAGGGCCGATTCTCTGATAAAATCTGAAAATAGTCCCGGAGTGCAGGAGAGCTCGGTGGCTAGCCAATAAACTGACACAAGTGGGTGAGGGAGACTCGGCGGTCGGCAAATGGATAAAAATGTATGTCCACTCACCCACTCTGGTGTCAGGGAGGTCCTCACTGCATCGATCCTGATGTCCTGGTGTCAGCAGCAGGCTGGCGATGTACGGAGGAGTCTGTCGGCAAACAGACAAACTCTGTTGATGTGGCGTCTCTGTGTGAATCCTCGTGGTGGAATGTGCTTGCTGATGATGCGTTTGTGTGCTTGAATGAATGGATGGTCCACATAGCAAGCTATGGCAGGCTTGCTAGGACGTCTGGATAAGAGTGTAGCTTGAATCAGATAGTCAACAGATGCGTTTCGAGCCCACTAGGTTCTTCTTCAGTGTCAGTATCAAATGCCTTTGAAAAGTTTAAATAATTATAAATCATAGAAATTTATAGGTCCTATTTAGACCCAAATAAACAATTAAAGTTCCCAGCATATAAATTATAATTAGAAAGGGGAAGTGCCTAATAATTAGCTTTTATTCTGTATGTATTAAAATCCACGAAACAAAAAAAAAAATCAGGGAAGTGTACCCCAACCGACATAAAAAATCTTATTAAATATTCCTAATTCACACAAAGGTGATAAATAGACTATATATCAGTGTCTGTTTGCACATATGCAAAGATCACTGACATTTATAGCACAGAGATCATCTCCATTGTTGTCACTAATAGGTGCCACATATGATATCGCATACATAGAAATCGCCAGGAACTGGAAGATAACCAAGTACCATTCCCAACGCACGTTTCTGTCCCTCGGAGTGATGCATGTACACCGGGACGTCCTCTGGGGAATAAAACACAAGAAAATAATGTAAATATGATAGTGGCATACAAACAGTGTGTCACCAACATGTTCCATATACCATCAATCTCAGTATATTGATAAATAGTAAGATATCACATGCAGGCTGGTTATGTTTCGCAGTATGAAGCATACACGCTGCGGTACATCAAGTCATTGCATGGAAATAACATGTCACCAAACAGTCAGAGTCCTATCTGTAAGTGCAGGCAGTGGCAGGACGCCGGGAACGGTATGCCCGGAATGGCATCACACCGAGGGAAAGAAACGTGCGTTGGGAATTGTACTTGGTTATCTTCCAGTACTTGGTAATTTCTATGTATGAGATATGATATGTGGCACCTATTAGTGACAACAATGGAGATGATCTCTGTGCTATAACTATGTCAGTGATCTTTGTATATGTGCAAACAGACACTGTTGATATATAGCCTTTTTATCACCTTTGTGTGAAATAGGAATGTTTAATAAGATTTTTATGTCGGTTGGGGTACACTTCCCTGATTTTTTTTGTGTTTGGTGGATTTTAATACATACCAAATAAAAGCAAATTATTAGGCACTTCCCCTTTCTAATTATAATAAGTCTAAATAGACAGTATTCTTATCCTTACCCTGTTCCAGTCTGGAACTGACCTCCTCATCCTAGCTGATTAGATTAGCTTGAAAGGACTCATCCTTAATAAAATACCCAAGTACAATATTATAATTTTTGACTTACTTATGAGCCCTTTTTGAAAATTTGCACTAATTCATATTGTATTGTATTTTGAAGAGAAACTGACAGCCAGCTAGTTTACCCACACTAAACACAATATATTGTGTTAGAGTGCAGGTGAATAAATGTAAAAAGAAGGGTAACTCACATTTTAACTTGATGTAATTCTAAAGTTCTGTTCATCTACATGTCTGTAGCTATTATGCTCCTGTGCACAATGAAGGTGGGGAGGCAGCTCGCTTAGCTCCCCTGCCTCCTCCATCTTTACTGCCCGGCCCTCCTCTCTCATAAAAATGCAAATTTGTCTACTATTCTGCCAGTGGGGGTTAGCATGCTGCCTTCTGGTTGGAGCAAGGCAGCGGCACCTGTGCTCTGCTAAAAGAGCAGAGTGCTCGCCTCCACTGACAGGATAGAAAATGAATTTGCATATTTATGAGAAGGGCAGGCTGGGCAGTAAATATGGAGGAGGCAGGGGAGCGCAGCTGGAGGTGAGGAGCTGGCTCCCCAGCTCGGCTGAGCACAGGAGCACAATAGCTATGATATCTAAGCAAGCAGCATTCCTGAAATTCTTCAGGTAAAATTTGAGTAACCCTTCTTTTTACAGCTATTCACTCGCAGTATAACCCAGTATATTTGGTTTAGTGCAGGTGAACAAGCTGTCAGTTTCTCTTTAAATTGATTGCAGTATATAAAAACAGGAACATCATTGCTTTAGGGAGACATCTGTCAATCATAGACACCCCGCCTACTGTTGTTTTGGAAAAATTACAGCTCTTTAGATGAGGGTGTACAGTCTAATACTTAGCTTTCACTGCTATGTATTTACTAAAAAGAATATAAATGGAGATCATGTTAATTAGTGTACCATAATAACCTAAATCAGGCCCAATCCATGACAACACACTATACCAAAAAAATAACAACATCTGAGCACTGTGCTTCAAATGTGGCTTTTGTATTTAGGTGGATACGATGTAAAAACTGTTATATCATTTTTCCGGTACTAGAGGGCAAATGGGTAACTGAACAATCGAAATCTGTGTCATTGCTGAATGTCCTTCTGAACAGATGATTGGTGCAAATGTACACGGGGTAAACATCCTTGTGACATAAGTGTTTTGTGTAACATGTATTTTACTCTTTGTGCTCAATTAGTGTCCTACATTAGTCCCAAAATCAGATCTACAACTATTTTCTAAAATTAATACAATATATTTTTTATCAACTATTTGATGCCAAAAACAAAGTCTCATGAACATCATCCAGACTTTTATTATCTTGGAAGATTAAACTAAGTAAACCACATAAACCTCATATAAATAGGATCAACCCTTGTTTTTGTAGTTATGATAAAGACATTATTTGCTTAACATCAACAAAATGTAATTTATAATATCAGTGTTGTCTGTCTAAAGGCCCTTTTACATCTGCCAATTAATGGGCAAATTAGTGTTCCTATGTAAAAGGGGGAGCGATCAGCAATCGAGCATCATCCTTTGGCAGCAGTATACAGCAGGGAGGCTGGGACTAGAAACTTGTCAGACCTTGTGGGTCAGAACAAGCTGATCAGTTGGGTGCAACAATCCATAAAGAGCATATAACAGCAGATTCACAGCTGGTTTGGTAGTTTCTGTATTGAAACTGAAACTTGGTTTATATGTTAGAGTCCTTGCTGGGCTTAAATGGGTTGTTCAGCGACAGAAACAACCTATGTATGATGTCAAAATGTATAATTAAATGAGCAGATCACCCATTTAAGCTGTGCTTTCTTTCTGTAAACTTTGATGTCACGTCACAGCCTAGGCAGTGTACTGTCCCTCCACGCACCTCCCTTCACCTAGTGTCAGCACAGACTGCAGTAATGTGAAGGAGAGAGCTGGTGTTACTGCTCAGTAGCTTCATGGCTGATTAGATAAGGCAACTGGGGCTGTCTTATCTACATATCACTTTGGATCATGCTGACACTAGGGGAAGAGGTGGTGGAGGAGCTCTGTCTAGGCTGTGATGTGACAACACAGCTTACAGGAAGAAAGCACAGCTGAAATAGGTGTTCTATTTACTATGGATAATAACACTATATTAGTAAGTTGCTTTATTATACATTTTAACACCATACACAAGTTATTTCTGTCACCAGGCAACCTCTTTTCATAGTAGACCCTAATGATATCATCAGAGGCAGCATAAGAGTGTGCATTCTGTTGCATAACAACAAAACACAGCAACTATGAAAGAAAAACATTTTTTCTGCAGATTTTCATGATGACTAATATGGTGTCTATTAATTAAACCTGACAACTCATTTTCCTCCTTGAGTCCAGATACCTGTAACTCTGCAGAGTATGAATGAGAAACCTAAATACTCAGATTTATTTCTTTTCTTGGGTGCTTTTTACCTCTAAAGATATTGTAGAAATTTCGACAGACGCAACTATACCAGTTTTTTGTGTATCTGCATTAAAGGGGTACTCCGGTGGAAAACATTTTCTTTTAAATCAACCGGTGCCAGAAAGTTAAACAGAGTTGTAAATTACTTCTATTTAAAAATCTTAATCTTTCCAGTACTTAACAGCTGCTGTATTCTACAGAGGAAGTTCTTTTCTTTTTGAATTTCTTTTTTGTCTGTCCACAGTGCTCTCTGCTGACACCTCTGTCCATGTCAGGAACTGTCCAGAGCAGGAGTAAATCCCAATAGCAACCTCTCCTGCTCTGGAGAGTTCCTGGCATGGACAGAGGTGTCAGCAGAGAGCACCTTGGACAGACAAAAAAGAAATCCAAAAATAAAAGAACTTCCTTTGTAGTATACAGCAGCTGATAAGTACTGGAAAGATTAAGATTTTTAAATAGAAGTAATTTACAAATCTGTTTAACTTTCTGGCACCAATTGATTAAAAAAAAAAAATTTTTTTCACTGGAGTACCAAGCTTGTTGTCCTGAATCCTAAAAGTTTTTTTGAATTTCATAATTCTTGCTTGTGATTGAAAGTAGGTTTTATGAAAATGTTTGTCACCTTTCTGAAATGTTCTAGCTATCATTATAACAATGTTGTAAAAATTTAATAATGTGGTACCTTAAGTTTAGACTGGTGTTGAATTACTGCATTTCTGGATTGTTACTTTACCATAAAAAGAAACTCACTCACAAACTCCCCAGAGGTCCAGAAAAGGTCATATTTTGTCACGGTTTTTCTGTGTAATGGAATCCAAAGACCCTTCTGACCCAACATGTGAATTTCTGCTTATGAATTTGCAGTATTTCACATGGTGTAATAATTCTGACTTTGGAAACATTTTGCATAGATGTGAGACATTTTAAAATAAGGTAATCAAAATATTTTTAATTGTAATTATGTTTATATGACTTATATCGTCAGATTTACACCTTTATATTTAGATCCTATTTTATGGCATATCATGTCATCGTATCATATGGGTTTTCTTCTTAAGTGATCAATGTTAGCAATAATGGAAGAATTACTTCAAGGTGTTGCAACCAAAAACAAGGCAGAGATTAATACTTTAAATGATTTTATGACAATGCAAATTATTTCAGCATTGTATCCATACGGCATTGTACTGGCCAACATTGGCAATAAGACAGTGCCTGAGAGAAAATAGCTAGTATGCCCCAAAGCTTCCAATTCTCAGCCTCTGCAACAAAAACTAAACATAAACCACAATAATATCATCTTTACATTTTATGTGTTAACCACAAAAGAAATCATGAAACAGGATAAGTGAGATGCAATGAATAAAATGGCAGGCTCCCAACAATTATGTCTCTATGTAAAGTGCCCAGTAACAGGGTGGTCTGGGGTGAGCTGAACAATGCTATTTATAAAATTTGCTGTGCTCAGTATATCGAATCAGTGTCATTATATTGTCAATGGAATGTTGGGTAACTGAACAAACAGAATTGGACACACATTTTTTATAGGTTTAAAATATTTTTTTTTATACTTCTATTGGGGAACAGATGACATTCAGTGCAAGTGGACAACAGATGCTGAAAAACTTGCAAAGTGTTGGAGAGAAGACAAAGATGATGAATATAAAATGCATTTGGAAAGTCATCAGACCCTTTCACGTATTCATATTTTATGTTGTGTCCTCGGGCTAAAATATTTTTTTTAATTTAGGTTATACCCCATCAACCTGCACTCAATACTCCATAATGAGGATGAGAAAACAAAAGTTTAGAAATCTTTGCAAATTTAAAAGAAAAGGCAAACATTTAATTAAGCTTGGACATAAGTATTAACCTCTTAAGGACCCATGACGTATGCATACGTCATGAGTCCCGGTCCTGCGATATAACGCGGGGTCACACGGTGACCCCGCATCATATCGCGGCGGGCCCGGCGTCATAGTGAAGCCGGGACCCGCCTCTAATAGCGCGCGGCACTGATCGCTGTGCCGCGCGCTATTAACCCTTTAGCCGCGCGCTCAAAGCTGAGCCGCGCGGCTAAAAACGAAAGTAAAAGTGCCCGGCTTGGTGGTGGCAGAATCATGCTGAGGGGAATTTTCCAGCAGTTGGGACAGGGAGATGAGTCAGGGTTGAGCAGAAGATCAATGAAGCAAATCACAGACATATTCTTCATAAAAACATGATGCTCTGTGCCCCAGACTAGGCCGAAGGTTCACCTTCCAACAAGAAAATGGAGGAGATTTATCAAAACCTGTGCAAAGGAAAAGTTGCCCAGTTTCCCATAGTAACCAATCAGATTGATTCTTTAATTTTGCAGAGGCCTTATTAAAAATAAAAGACACAATCTGATTGGTTGCTATGGACAACCCAGCAACTCTTCCTCTGGACAGGTTTTAATAAATCTACCCCAGCAGCTTAGGGAAAACTCTGTAAATATCCTCCAGAACCCTGACTAGACTCCAATTGAACATTTCTGGAGAGAAGTAAAAAAATGGCTTCCACTGATGGTCCCCATCTAACCTGACAGAGCTTGAGAGGATCTGCAGTGAAGAAAGGAAGAAATACAGATGGACAAACCTGGTGGCATCATAGCCAAAAAAAACTGGAGGCTGTAATGCATTGTATGCCTATCTATCCCCACAGGTATTTAGTATAGGGCAATGTATTTTCCCCTAATGACATTAACAATGGGAGGTAATATGTCATGTCTCTCAGCAATCCATATTGCAGATTCATAATTGCAGGACATATTATTAGAATTCTTTACAGCAAATTAAGCCCCATACAATATTGGCTTCCTAAATTAACTGAAATATATGTATGGAATAAAAATAATAGAAATCTCCAGAAGTTCATGTTTAAGTCTTCAAGGCTATATTAACCTGCTTTTTCATTTTAGCCTAAATCCTTCTTAAATTAATTTCAACATGGGTAAGATAAATAATGTTCTCAAATGGATGTAAACCCACTGAGAGAGCTACGAGCAATGCCCCCACATGAATGAACACACTGCTATAGTCCAGGTACTGACAGATCAGGGCAAATCATTAACAGGGAAGGGCTTTATCAGTCCTAAACAATCAGATTGTTCTATGTAGCAGGGCTGTTACTGTAGGATATGTGCGGGACTACACAGGTCAGATTCTAGGAAACACTTTTTCTGTAATGAGATTAATAAAATACATCTAAATATTTTTTTTGTTTAAAGCCACACACTGAAACATGTTCTTCTTTTCTAACCTGTTTTTGGTTTTCTAAAGGTTTTTATTCATTTTTAGTACGTTATTGTGGGGGCAACCATCTTAACCGAGTTGTTTTTAAGAGATGTTTTACAGCAAGCCTTGTGAGCATGCATAGACTGAAGGGGACCCTATTCATTTGTATGGAAGAGTTTGATCCCAGTTAGTACATAAAGAAATATCCACTGTCATGGTTGTAACTAGAAAAGGCTGGGCCCCATAGAAAAAAAATCACAATTGCCCTCCCCTAAAGTTATTGCTAGAACGAAGGGGCAGAAGCGCTAGGCTGGGGGATTTGTTTCTTTGCTATTCTGTTCAGTTATGCTCACTAAAGCAGAGCGAGCGGTATATGGATGTGCAAAAAGTGTCAAACTGTTTTATTGAATTCATACACTTTTTATTCCGCTCTTTCATTCTAGCTATAAGTGGGGTCCCTATGACACATCAGAATAAATTAGATGTGGTGTAGACTGCTCCTGCATAGCCACTGCTCCATTGACTGTCTACCTGGAACAACAAATATTTCGGACTGCTAATGTTCTTGGCCTTTTGGCTGAGATCAAGTGTAGTATCTGTTCTTATCATGTAGTCCACTGGTAGGAATGGATGGCCACATGGTGGAGCAGAGGTACCGGGGTGTTCCAGGGCCTGTGCCACAGAACCAGCTCAACGGGTGCTCTGATGTGACCTGTTTTCTCCAGGTCTGGCCATGAGGTTGGGGGGTGTAGAGCTGAGGTACATTTGTGCCTCGGGAAGTGGTGACCCTAAGGTGCCTAAACTTATTGGAGGGATTCTCCACTGAGGGGAAGCACTGCACCATTAACTCTTTACCTTTGGCACTCACCCTTGGTATCCCGGCCTTCTGGCTAGGATCAGTGAAATTTTTTTATATCCGGCCGGATGACCGGGCACTATATCTGCACTTTTCATATTTTCATTTTTTTTGTTTGTTTGTCACCGTGCCACTTTTACGTGTTTGTTTTGTACACATGATTTATCAGGATGCAGTAGCCCTTCTGGGTGTCCCTCCGGGCAGTCTAGGGGAGGTGTGTGTGGCCATTTGGTTCCTCACCTCCCTGCAACCCCTGGGCATCTTGGCTTCGGTCGAGATGCCATCAGTATACGGCTCCTTGGATGATACTTTGGTTAACACCTAGGTTGAAGCCAGGTGCATTTGTGGCCCCTCAGTAGCTTCGACGAAAAGGGTCATCGAACCTGGATTCTTACAGGTGCCTTTTGGATCTGAAGGGTAGGTTTGTTGGGGGGCTCTCTGCTGTTTGAGAAGGGCTAAGAGATAGACTGCATCCTTTGTGTATGTTTTCTTAGTCTGATACGTTAGTACTTTTTCTTACACTTTGGGTAAAAATAAAAATAAAATAATGTTCTGGGGCCCCATAGAGAATGAACAGAGCAGCAGCTGCAGAGGTGCAGGCTGCATCATTGCCCTCCTCTGCAGCGAGTGCCCGCTCCTGGCCTCCGCTTGTCCCTGCTGGACAAATTTGATGGGGACTCTAGACTTTGCCATGGTTTCCTGTCACAATGTTCCCTACATTTGGAGATTTTGTCGGACCAATTTCCTACAGAACGGTCGAAGATGGCTTTCGTGGTTAGTCTCCTGTCTGGGAAGGCCCTGTCATGGGCCACATTGCTCTGGGACCGCAATGATCCTGTCACCGCCACTGTACAGTCCTTCTTCGCTGAGGTTTGTAGTGTCTTCGAGGAACTAGCCCGAGCTTCCTCTGCCGAAACTGCCTTGCTGAACCTGGTCCAGGGAAATTTTTCTGTAGGCGAATACGCCATCCAATTTCGTACCCTCGCCTCTGAATTATCTTGGAACAACGATTCCCTTTGCGCGACCTTTAAAAAAGGCCTATCCAGTAACATCAAGGATGTGGTGGCCGCACGAGAAATTCCTGCCAACCTGCATGAACTTATCCATTTGGCCACCCGCATTGACATGCGTTTTTCTGAAAGACACCAGGAGCTCTGTCAGGAAAAAGACCTTGATCTCTGGGCACCTCTCTCACAGTATCCTTTGCAATCTACCCCTGTGCCTCCCGCCGAGGAGGAAGTGGATCGGTCTCGCCTGACCCATGAAGAGAGGACTCGCCGCAGAGATAAAAATTTATGTCTGTACTGCGCTAGTACCGAACATTTCTTGGTGGATTGCCCTATTCGTCCTCCACTTCTGGGAAACGCACGCACCCAGCTCACGTGGGAGTGGCGTCTCTTGGTATGAAGTCTGCTTCTCCACGTCTCACTGTGCCCGTGCGGATTTCTTCTTCTCCTCCTTCTCAGCTGTGGCCTTCTTGGAATCTGGTTCTGCGGGAAATTTCATTTTGGCCTCTTTTGTTAATAAGTTTAACATCCCTGTGACCCGTCTCGCCAAGCCGCTCTACATTTCCTCGGTCAACGGAGTGAAATTGGACTGCACTGTGCGTTACCGCACAGAACCCCTGCTCATGAGCATTGGACTGCATCACGAAAAAATTGAACTTTTTGTTTTGCCCAACTGCACCTCTGAAGTCCTCCTCGGTCTACCATGGCTCCAACGCCACTCTCCTACCCTTGACTGGACCACCGGGGAGATCAAGAGCTGGGGTGCTTCTTGCCACAAAAAATGTCTCACGTCGGCTCCCAGTCCCGTCAGTCAAACCTCAGTGTCTCCTCCTACACCTGGTCTCCCCAAGGCCTATCAGGACTATGCCGAGGTTTTCTACAATAAACGAGCAGAGATTTTGCCTCCTCATAGCCCCCGTCCTGGTAACACTCTGCCCTGTGCCAAGCTTCACCCTCTGCCTCCCTCCCCATTCCCACTCCTTCTGGACTGCCTGCCTTTGATGAGTTTACCCAGGACTTCTCTGTCTTCCAGAAGGAAACTCTAGAATCACTCCCAATGTCAGACCCGCTGACCGGGAGCGCTGCACTGACACTGCCGGCGGGGATGCGATTCGCATAGCGGGACGCGCCCGCTCGCGAATCGCATCCCAAGTCACTTACCTGTCCCGGTCCCCGGCTGTCACGTCCTGGCGCGCGCGGCTCCGCTCCTTAGGGCAGCTCTCTAAGATTTAAAGGGCCAGTGCACCAATGATTGGTGCCTGGCCCAATCAGTCTGATTAGCTTCCACCTGTGCACCTGTATATAACCTGTATATAACCTCACTTCCCCTTCCCAGCATTGCAGGATCTTGTTGCCCTTGTGCCTAGTGAAAGCGTTTACAGTGTTTGCCTTACCAGTGTTCCTGACCTCTTGCTATCTCCATTGACTACGTACCTTGCCGCCTGCCCCGACCTTCTGCTACGTCTGACCTTGCCTCTGTCTAGTCCTTCTGTCCCACGCCTTCTCAGCAGTCAGCGAGGTTGAGCTGTTGCCGGTGGATACGACCTGGCTGCTACCGCCACAGCAAGACCATCCCGCTTTGCGGCGGGCTCTGGTGAATACCAGTAGCAACCTAGAACCGGTCCACCGACACAGTCCACGCCAATCCCTCGCTGACACAGAGGATCCACATCCAGCCTGCCGAATCCTAACAGTACAAATATGGTCTTCATGGAAGAGTCATCAGAAGAAAACCTCTTCCACGTCATCTCCACAAAAATCAGCGTTTGAACTTTGCAAATGAACATATAGACAAGCCTGATGCATTTTGGATTCAAGTTCTGTGGACCAATGAGGTTAAGATTGAAATTGAACGGAATGGAGAAGAAGGGGAACAGCATTTAATGAAGAAGAATCTCTGTCCAACTGTTAAGCATGGGGGTGGATCAATCATGCTTTGGGGATGTATTGCAGCCAGTGGCACAGGGAACATCTCACGAGTATAAGGAAAAATGGATTCAATAACATTTCTGCAAATTTTGGATGCTAACTTGATGCCATCTGTGAAAAAGATGCCATCTGTGAAGTTAAAGAGAGGATGGCTTCTACAAATGGATAATGTTCCTAAACACACCCCGAAATCCACAGGGGATTACGTCAAGAGGCGTAAACTGAAGGTTTTGCCATGGCCTTCACAATCTCCTGACCTCAACATAATTGAAAATCTATGGATAGACCTTAAAAGAGCAGTGTGTGACAGACAGACCAGAAATCTCAAAGAACTGGAAGACTTTTGTAAGGAAGAATGGGCAAAGATACCTCAAACAAGAATTGAAAGACTCTTGGCTAGCTACAAAAAGCGTTTACAAGCTGTGATACTTGCCAAAGGGGGCAGTACAAGATATTAACTCTGCAGGGTGCCCAAACTTTTGCAGATGCCATTTTTTTGTTTTCTGTTATTTTGAAAGTGTAAATGATGGAAATAAAATCTAACTTTTGTTGACACATAATAAGAATGTCTAATCTGTAATTTGATACCTTTTGGAGATGTTTCCATCCTTCCTTTATGCACATGAATACAAATTTTTTACCTGGGGTGCCCAAACTTTTGATCCCCACTGTATATATATATATATATATATATATATATATATATATATATATATACACACACACACACACACACACACACACACACAGAGTGCATATGTATGGATGTATAAAGAAACACACACATACTCACACGGATAAATAGCTGTATATAAATACACACATATAGATACCTATATATACAGTGGGGCAAAAAAAAGTATTTAGTCAGTCACCAATCGGGCAAGTTCTCCCACTTAAAAAGATGTGAGAGGCCTGTAATTTTCATCACAGGTATACCTCAACTATGAGAGACATAATAAGTTAAAAAAAATCCATAAAATCACATTGTCCAATTTTTTAAGAATTTATTTGCAAATGATGGTGGAAACTAAGTATTTGGTCACCTACAAACAAGTAAGATTTCTGGCTCTCACAGACCTGTGACTTCTTCTTTAAGAGTGTCTTCTGTCTTCTACTCGTTACCTGTATTAATGGCACCAGTTTGAACTTGTTATCAGTATAAAAGACACCTGTCCACAACCTCAAACAGTCACACTCCAAACTCCACTATAGCCAAGACCAAAGAGCTGTCGAAGGACACCAGAAACAAAACTGTAGACCTGCACCAGGCTGGGAAGACTGAATCTGCAATAGGCAAGCAGCTTGGTGTTAAGAAATCAACTGTGGGAGCATTTATTAGAAAATGGAAGACAGACCACTGAAAATCTTCCTCGATTTGGGGCTCCACACAAGATCTTACCCCGTGGTGTCAAAATGATCACAAGAACGGTAAGCAAAAATCCCAGAACCACACGGGGGGACCTAGTAACTGACCTACAGAGAGCTGGGATTAAAGTAACAAAGGCTACCATCAGTAACACACTTCGCTGCAGGGATTCAAATCATGCAGTGCCAGACATGTCCCCCTGCTTAAGCCAGTACATGTTCGGGCCCATCTGAAGTTTGCTAGAGAGCACTTGGATGATCCAGAAGAGTATTGGGAGAATTCATATGGTCAGATTAAACCAATGTAGAACTTTTTGTTAAAAACTCAACTCCCCGTGTTTGAAGGAGAAAGAATGCTGATTTGCATTCAAGGAACACCATACTACTGTGAAGCATGGGGGTGGAAACATCATGCTTTGGTGCTGTTTTTATGCTAAGGGACCAGGACAACTGATCTGTGCAAAGGAAAGAATGAATGGGGCCATGTATCATGAGATTTTGAGTGAAAACTTCCTTCCATCAGCAAGGGCATTGAAGATGAAATGTGGCCGGGTCTTTCAGCATGACATTGATCCCAAACACACCACCCGGGCAATGAAAGAGTAGCTTCGTAAGCAGCATTTTAAGGTCCTGGAGTGGCCTAAACAGTCTCCAGATCTCAACCCCATAGAAAACCTTTTCAGGAAATTTAAAGTCTGTGTTGCACGGCGACAGCCCCAAAACATCATTGCTCTAGAGGAGATCTGCATGGGGGAATGGGCCAGTGTGGGAAAACCTTGTGAAGACTTACAGAAAACGTTTGACCTCTGTCATTGCCAACAAAGGGTATATAACAAAATATTGAGATTAACTTTTGTTATTGACCAAATACTTGTTTGCCACCATCATTTGCACATACATTCTTTAAAAATCAGACAATGTGATTTTAATGAATTTTTTTTCTCATTATGTCTCTCATAGTTGAGGTGTACCTTTGGTTAAAATTAAAGGCTCTTTTTAAGTGGAAAACTTTCACAATTGGTGGCTGACTAAATACTATTTTGCCCCCACTGTAGATTCACACACACACACACACACACACACACACACATATAGATAACGATATATAGATGCACAAACATAGATTGTTATATACATATATATATATATATATATATATATATATATATATATATACAGGGTGGGCCATTTATATGGATAGACCTTAATGAAATGGCAATGGTTGGTGATATTAACTTCCTGTTTGTGGCACATTAGTATGTGTGAGGGGGGGGGGAACTTTTCAAGATGGGTGGTGACCATGGCGGCCATTTTGAAGTCGCCATTTTGAATCCAACTTTTGTTTTTTCAATAGGAAGAGGGTCATGTGACACATCAAACTTATTGGGAATTTCACAAGAAAAACAATGATGTGCTTAGTTTTAACGGAACTTTATTCTTTCATGAGTTATTTGCAAGTTTCTGACCACTTATAAAATGTGTTCAATTTGCTGCCCATTGTGTTGGATTGTCAATGCAACCATCTTCTCCCACTCTTCACACACTGATAGCAACACCGCAGGAGAAATGCTAGCACTGGCTTCCAGTATCCATAGTTTCAGGTGCTGCAGAATGGGCAAAACAAAACTTGGAACAGGACCCTCAGTTTACGCAGAAGATTTTGTTCATTGATGAGGCAAACTTTTATGTGAATAGTGAAGTTAACAAACAAAACCACCGCTATTGGTATGACACTAACCCACATTGGATAGATCCCTCCAAGACTGTTGGAACGCAAAAATTGATGGTATGGTGTGGTATATGGGGTGCAAAGATAGTGGGGCCATTCTTCTTCAATGGAAACCTCAAGGCCACTGGATATGCGAAATTGCTACATGATGATGTGTTTCCTTCTTTATTCACTGAAACTGGCACCTTCCCTGAGTTTTTCCAGCAAGATGGTGCACCACCACATAATGGGTGTCAGGTCCGAGCATTCCTAGATGAACAGTTTCCTGGAAAGTGGATTGGTCGTTGTGGGCCAGTTGAATGGCCCCCAAGGTCTCCCGATCTGACCCCCTTAGATATCTATCTTTGGGGTCATTGAAGGCAATTGTCTATGCTGTGAAGATACGAGATGTGCAGCACCTGTGCTAGCATTTCTCCTGCGGTGTTGCTATCAGTGTGTGAAGAGTGGGAGAAGATGATTGCATTGACAATCCAACACAATGCTCAGCACATTGAACACATTTTATAAGTGGTCATAAACTTGTAAATAACTCATGAAAGAATATAGTTACGTTAAAACCAAGCACATCATTATTTTTCTTGTGAAATTCCCAATAAGTTTGATGTGTCACATGACCCTCTTCCTATTGAAAAAACAAAAGTTGGATTCAAAATGGCCACCACCCATCTTGAAAAGTTTCCCCCCTCACACATACTAATGTGCCACAAACAGGAAGTTAATATCACCAACCATTCTCATTTTATTAAGGTGTATTCATATAAATGGCCCACCCTGTGTATATATATATATATATATATATATATATATATATATACACATACACACATACACATATATACAGTATATAGACATATATATATATATATATATATATATATATTATGACAGTGTGGCAAGGAAAGGGTGTATTTCCCTAGCTAACCCTGGAGAAACCTCCACCTATGGCCTAATTAATGAGATAGCAGAAAGGGGAAGTGTGTTTAAAAGGAAGTCAAACAGAATAATCTGGGCTCTCCCCAGAAGACAGCAAGGTGGCTTTGGGGCGAGGCAGGGGTCCTGGTGAAGAACACACAGCCCGAGCTGTGAGTGGCCCCAAGGGTGAAGTGTGGATGAGAAACGCAGCAAAATGTTGCAAACGCTGTGTGTGAACAGTGAGTAGAAGGTTGCAGGAGGCATAAGTTTAAATGCTGGGAAAAGCCCACCAGTGGATAGTCAGGGCATGCTGGATTGTGTAGTTAGTGACTAGATGATCTAGGGTTTTGTTTGTTCCTGTCTTATGTTTTTATTTATCCTGCAACCTGTCTAACAAAGCTGGCGAGGGGCCGGACTTGCATAAAGTACTAAATGAAATAAACAGTCTGTTGTAACGGAGAGGGGCCCTGCAGACAGTGCAGGGGAAGGAATAAAATGGGCCCCTTCATATGTAAAATTGGCAAGGTCCCCTGATGGCAGTACTGCCCTGTTAGGCTGGGTTCACATATGTCCGGCATCCGGCATAGGTGAACTCAGCCTAAATCTCGACGCAACTGATGCCACAACTGATGACAACTTGTCATCAGTTGTATGGCATGCGGCATCCTTTGTTTCTGGGCAACGGACAGGGGAACGCAGCAAGCTGCGTTCCCCTGTCTGGTGCCCTCCGGCATGTCCAACCATCCGGCATCAAAATTGAGACGCTGGATGATTGTGAACTGTCCCATTAATTCAGTTCGCGCATCAGTTTCCCTCCGGTGCACACCGGAGGGAAACTGTGCCGGATGACTGATATATGTGAACCCAGCCTTAGCGGCCATGGCAAAAGATCTGGTTGTAGCAGGAACTTCCCTTCTCTGCCATGCCTGTAATAGGACAAATGCCTACTTACTATGTACCACCCCTCGGCCAGTAACCAGCCAATGAAGTAGATCAGCAGGATATTGACCAACATTCAGAATTTCTGCAAGAATGTTTGCTTAGGGACTATGCAGAAAATCTACCTAGATTTGTAAGTTGCCATAGGTATCACATTAAATTAAACTCAAAATGAGACCAGGAAGAATTGAAGGAGAAAGGGAGGGAAACTGCACATAAGAGGTAGAGTCCAGGTTGCACTTTCTTTCCACTTCTTTGTGGTCACATGACCAGAGCTGGCTTTTGGGGGGCAGGACATGTGTAACTGGATAAGTCAGTTGGACATGTGCACCCCTGCTCTAAAGGGATCTCATGAAGCACAGTCCCAGTGGTTCTCAGCAGATGTCATATTGATTCCCTTGTTCTCTATATGTCATTGTATAATATTTTGTAGAAAAAAAGGGAATATACTGTATTAGAAGTTACAGTGAAACAGCTTTAAAAAGACCATCTGATGTTACACAAAAAAGTGGTCTTCTTAATGGGTGGTCTTCTGTAAAAATGCATAACAAATGCAGGAACTGAAAATTCGATGCAGGAAACCTGGTCTGCATAAGGATGTCTTTTTCATACATCTCACTGTATAACATTGACATTTTCTTCTCACCTTTCATGTTGTGTTCAGACTGTTGCATTTTTAACATGCAGTTTTTTTTTTGTTTTGGTTGGTGAACTCACAATCAATACAGAAAGACACATGTTAAAAACACAACGCAAATGCAGAGTGTGAACACAGCTTTAGAAGTTAGAAAGAATCCATTGAGTAAAATTCCTTTTCCAAGTATTTCAGGAAATCGTTGGCTCAAATTAAACCGAATGATTTCATCATGGGTGAGCTTTGAACTAATTCAACCAGGTCATGTCTATTTCTAGCAAATTTGTTACTAAAATTGTTCTTTAACTTTACAAGTAGCTTCAGCCTTTCCCTGAATGGCAGCACTTGGTTACAAATAGATCGCGAGCCAGTGGTGCCAGGCACCCCTTGTTGTGGAGCCTTGGTTTGCAAAAGCAGACAGCTGGGAGAGTTCAGAGTTTTGAAGGTTATGATCACAGCATTTTCATAAGTGCTTTATTTCAGTTCTCTTTTGGCTGCAGTGGAGACAGGTGCGGTCTGGTTCTGATTTCACTGGTCTTAATTTCTTATCTGACCTGCTAGTCAATCAAGGGCATGAGAGGGAAAGAGTGTGTCCAAGGGAGCGCTAGAGCAAGAGAGCAATGCTAAGCATCTGACTTTTCTCATCCAGGAGCTTGCAGACCTGCCTGTCATTCAGTGGTTCTCCGTATACAAGAGGCTGCCTTGTGCAAAATGGATTTTTGAGTGTTAACCAACATGTACTTCTTTCCGAAGGGTCTTCTGTTGGATTTCATTTGCAGAGCACAGAGGGCAATATCTAGGGTAATTCCAGGGCTTAGTATCTGTGATCTTTTGTCAACTCAACTTGTGAGGGAAATTAAACTTGGTATGAGCACCCATACACCGAGCTAGTGCAACTCAATTCCGGGCCAATGAGTTCCTGGGCATGAGTAAGACAAGAAGTTATGAAAGAAAGAAATGAAAAGCCATGAAGTGAAAGAAATGTAAAAGTAATTAAAGTTTAGGACGAAAAGTGTAGGAGTAGGACGAACAAGGTTTTTTTTTTGTTTTTTTTTACTATAGGCTACAAAAAATGGAGATCTATATGTTTATCTAAATGATGCGACAGAATTACAAAATCAGCTATAATAGAGTATCCAGCTTTAAAAAATATATGCAGGGTAGTGGACTATTACAAAGCAGTTCTAGGGTGCAGAGGATACATGGGGAACCAGAACCCAAAAAAAACCCGAACAATACATTAGAAAATCTGCATTAAAACACGTAGATACATCTGTCTATCTAGCTATCCATCTGTCTATCTACAGTGGGGATCAAAAGTTTGGGCACCTCAGGTAAAAATTTGTATTAATGTGCATAAAGGAAAGGAAAGATGGAAAAATCTCTAAAAGGCATCAAATTACAGATTGGACATTCTTATAATATGTCAACAAAAGTTCGATTTTATTTCCATCATTTATACTTTCAAAATAACAGAAAACAAAAAAATGGTGTCTGCAAAAGTTTGGGTACCCTACAGAGTTAATATCTTGTACTGCCCCTTTGGCAAGTATCACAGCTTGTAAACGCTTTTTGTAGCCAGCCAAGAGTCTTTCAATATTTGTTTGAGGTATCTTTGCCCATTCTTCCTCACAAAAGTCTTCGAGTTCTTTGAGATTTCTGGGCTGTCTGTCCCGCACTGCTCTTTTAAGGTCTGTCCATAGATTTTCAATTATGTCAAGGTCAGGAGATTGTGAAGGCCATGGAAAAAACCTTCAGTTTACACCTCTTGATGTAATCCCCCTGTGGATTTCGGGGGGTGTTTAGGATCATTATCCATTTGTTGAAGCCATCATCTCTTTAACTTCAGATTTTTCACAGATGGCATCAAGTTAGCATCCAAAATTTGCTAAAAATTTTATTGAATCCATTTTTCCTTCTACTCGTGAGATGTTCCCTGTGCCACTGGCTGCAATACAACCCCAAAGCATGATTGACCCACCCCCATGCTTAACAGTTGGACAGAGGTTCTTTTCATTAAATTCTGTTCCCCTTCTTCTCCAAACGTACCTTTGCTCATTCCGGCAAAAAAGTTTAATTTTAACCTCATCAGTCCACAGAACTTGTTTTCAAAATGCATCAGGCTTGTCTATATGTTCAGTTGCAAAGTTCAAATGCTAATTTTTGTGGTGAGGACATAGAAGAGGTTTTCTTCTGATGACTCTTCCATGAAGACCATATTTGTACAAGTATCTCTTTATAGTGGAATAGTTTACCACAACTCCAGTGTCTGCCAGATCTTTCTGGAGGGATTGTGCAGTCAAACATGGGTTTTGAATTGTTTTTATCACAATCCTGTGAGCTGTTCTGTCTGATATTTTTCTTGGTCTTCCAGATCTTGCTTTAACTTCCACTGTTCCTGATGACTGCCATTTCTTAATTACATTCCGAACAGAGGAAGAACCCATGGTGCTGATTGTTGGGGCAAGGTCAGATGAGTCTGGGCATTTAAAACCTTCGAGATTGACATCACCTGGTCTTCCCAGATGATGATTGAGAACAATCCATGACACTGGCAGGTCTCAGCTTTGCAAAGGGGGCAGTGCAGGCTATAAATTCTGCAGGGTGCCCAAACTTTTGCCGATTTTTTAGTTTTCTGTTATTTTGAAAGTGTAAATGATGGAAATAAAATCTAACTTTTGTTGACATATTATAAAAATGTCTAATCTGTAATTTGATTACTTTTGGAGATTTTGCCATCTTTCCTTGGCTTCTTTATGCACATTAATACAAATTGAAATTGTTACCTGGGGTGCCCAAACTTTTGATCCCCACCGTATCTATCTATCTATTTATATTATATCTATGATCTATCTATCTATCTTCTTTCTATTTATCTATCAATCTATCTGCCTAGCTCTATCTATCTATCTATCTACTGTATCTACTTCTAGCTATATGTCTATGTAGCAAAATGTGTGCTTTTATGTTATGTAAACACATATAGGATGTTGCTACTTCCAAGGATGTGTGAGAACGTAAAGGATTTACTATCCAGGAAGTTATTGGTGTATGTTTCAGAAGAGGTCAGCAATTTAAAAACAAATTCACAAAGGGTCAATACCACAGCTTTAATTTACATAGAAGAATGTACATAAAATGTGCATAACTGCTTATTCCTAACTGTTCAGCCAGAAGAATGAATAAGGAGTTCTCATCCAGGAGGCTTTCTGATCATGTGGACCTTGTATTTAAAACATTGAATCATTACTATTAATTGCTTCTCAGGCATCTGGGACTAACAAGGGTTTTTTGCACTCTTATGGCGGGAAATTTGGAAACCAAAAATAAAAAAAACATACTGACCCCTCACCTTTCCACCTGTACAGCAATGTTGTCACTCCAAAATTTCTATTTGTGACATCACTATGCATTGTTTATGGATGCTGCAGCCAAGCATTGGTCTCTAGAAATGAGCACTTGCTCTAGCACATGACTTCTAAGTCTAGTGATTGGCTGCCGCATCCTGGGGCACTTCATTCCACATCATTGGGGCACTTTGGCCAGACACTAAAATGACAGCGGCAGCGCTTGACCAGGAGTAAGCAAAGGGTTGAGTATATTTGTTTTTTCATTGTCTGTCCATTCTGTGCCTCCAGACAATTTTGCAAAAAAGACCCCAAAACTCCTTTGAGGGTACATTAGACTAGCTTATATAATATTACTAGAGATGGAAATTGGAATCATAATGCTTACTGTGAATCTCAAAACTGCTAAACAATTTCAAACCCCTCTATTGTTTTTCACTTTAATGCAATTCATTCTTATTCAAAATATATATATATATATATATATATATATATATATATATATATATATATATATACTAAGCAGAGAGGTGAATGAGTTTTCCTGTCCCCTGATTTCATGCCACAGGGTCATTTTGGCACAAGACTGGGAAACCCCTGTAATGACATGTTCTTGTTAGCGAGAATGCCTGTATGGAAGAAATACACAGTACTTAGTAAAGTTGTCTTCTTAACTAGTGCTCTTGTTGACACTTTCTTTCATCGAGTATAAATCGTAACAATTGCTTCTGTTGAAAGGCATCAAAGGCCAAATTGTAGTTAACAAAGTCGTTTTGGAAACAGAGATAAGACACAAATGACCACTGAAAGTGAAAGTGTAAAAATTGCTAATAGTTATGGCAACACCTGGCATTGTAAAGTCTCATTAGTTGTTTGATCTCACGCTAATGTTTTATCTTTAATTGATAGAAAAGGGCAACTGCATTTTCATCATCTCTGATTTATTTAGCGTTGATTCTTGCTGTTTTATGACTATACGTCTAATTACAAATATCGTGTGATGTTTAATACATTTTCTTATAATTAATTGAATGATTTTGTAGATAAACACATTACTATGTAAATGAGAAGAAGACTAGGTTTACACTGTGGAATATTTCTCCAGCACTGACTAAATCAGTTGACGCTAGAACCACACGGACATCGGTACAGATTTGGAGGGATTTTCCCTCAGCAACTAATCACAGCTCAGCTAATGAACACTGGTAAAGTGAAAGCTGAGCTGTGATTGGTTGCTATGGGAAAAGCTCTCCACTTTTTTTTGGGCCATTATTGTCCTCACAAATGGCAATGTCTGGAGCGCAGATTCCGCCCAAGGAATGAGTGTGATAATTCTTTTGGCCGCTGAATTTTAGCGGCTCTAAAATTCTGTAGTGTAGACCCTGAAGCGGAACCCCTTTGCCAGTAATGGGATACTGCGGCATCAGAATGTCCGAGTGGAATTCCGCTTACAAATTTCACTCGGAAATTCTGTAGTGTGAACCTAGCCTAAGAGTTCCATAGTGGACTAGGCTTGACCTTTCCTTCTGATTTGGCATTTTAAACATAAACTGTCACAATAGATTTATTTAAATCAGGGAATATATGCTCTAATAAGAGTAAGAATAAAGCTGACGTTTAAAGTGGCCCTGTCACTTAAAAAACAATTAAAAACTTTTAACATTTAAAAAAAAAACATGTCCAAAAATTTTGATCTGTCAGGGTCTGTACATTCAACGGGGCTGGAGAAGCATACAACTAAAAGCTTCCATTCACTGTCTCACTAGTTGCTGCACAGGGTTCTTAGCCCTCCTATATTGTCCATTGTGGGTAGCAATGTCCGGGAAAGGGAGAGAAGCACATAGTTAAGTTCTTCTTCCGGCTTGTTCTGGTGATCAGTGGTGAGTCAGAACACCCAGATTGTGACTGATCAAAACTTTTGACATGTCTCTTTGATCAATCATTTTTTTTTTTGTATTTTAAAGTAACATAGACACTTCAAGCTCTAACCCACTGCTTTAACCACTTCTAGTCAACGTACATACCGTGATATAGTGTCTATAGTTTTGTGTCTATAGTTCCTATGTGCAGTGCCAGAGTATAATATTGAGATTTGAAACACAAAAAGGATTGAGCATGGTTTTTGTAGTGTATAACAGCAACTAACACAACAAAAGAACTCTCAAGACATAAAGGGTCATATAACCATATTTGTGTAGGACCATGCCCCAAGGAGATAATTTGCATACAACTAAAACATTTTATCAATGTTAACCACACTACAAGCCTTACACTTTCATTTAAGGAGTCTAGTCTAAGGTCTTTATTACTTTAGGGTCTTGTGTCTGTATTTATTTGGGGCTCTGTATTAACATTTTCTGTTATGGTTTCTGTATTAGTTTAGTGGGTCTGTATTTAAAGGGCAAGTCTAAATGGGAAATGCAGGCCCTGTGGGGTGGTTGGATTGCAGAGGCAATCATACTATGCTCAGCTAATTTCCATGCATGAGCCCTTCTCTGATGATCGGGACTCGTGTACGGAACTTAGCTTACCACAGAATTTGTACTGATCACTTAATCCAACTCACTAAGCCATATAATTTTCCATTGGCCAAACTGGTGATCACATGACCATGTTATTATAATGAAATGCATAGATGCAGCTGTTCTGGAATAAAACAAATGGTGCTGGAGGACCAGTAATGATGAGTGTGCAAACCCAAAAACCCGGAGTTCTTCTTTAATCATTCTTCAATCAAAAAGTTTGGAAATATAATGGGACATGTACAAATGACAAAACACTGCATGCTTTGAGGAAGATATATTATATTTAATAGTGTTGGACAGAAACATGGGAATACCGTGGTTTTATATTTGACTAAGAAAAGAGGAGTAAAATAGCATGTGAAAATGATTGTAAGGCTTTGGCTTAAGGTATTGCAGATTAAAGCTATCCTGTTAAATACTCACTTGAGTAAATGTTGCTTTGTTGGCATAGCAGCAGGATACTTTGGAAACTGCTGGGCTCTAGAGGATGCTCATAAGGACTCAACAGACTACTGGATGTAATTTACATAAATAACGTATGTGTAGAAAGGATATATTAATGAGGATTAAAGTTACTCATACATAGTTATGATTAACCCCTTGTTTGCATACCTTTTACTTAAATGAAAGTACATTTCTGACTGTAGTTTATACTACACTATATATCATCCCTATGTATCAATTGAAAACAGTTGTCCAACCAGGGTTTTTTACTGTTTCCTGTATATTAGCTATCCACTGCCAGGTTCATTCCGATCCAGGAAAGGAGTTGTCTCATGCTGACAGGTGACATGTGATGTACTGAGACACAGAAGGGGATTGGCTTAGCAATTGAAGTGAGCCACACAGCCAGCCACACAGGGGAAAGCATGATAAATCCTAAAGTAAGAAGAGACTGATAGCGGGACATCGGGGCAACTATAACACTGTAAGTATATTAGTAAGTGTAACTAATTTGAACAGTTAAATACTAAAAGGGATATCCAGGCAACTATAACTCTTGGTTAACTGCCCTGCCATACATTAAAACAATAAAAGACTGCATACTTACCTCTCCCACTTCTCATGCAGTCAGATCTTCCAGTCCCCGATACTTTCCTGTCTTGCCAGCTTTCAATCAGGTATCAGTCCTACACACTGTCCACTCAGCTCTGTAAATGGCTTAGTTGAAAATGGAATGAGGGGGGGGGGGGTTGGGGGACGTGGCATGGTCTAACCGCTAGGAACCCCTGCCATGTTCATCAAGGTGCTCAGTGCTGTAGAGGACATGCATTATGATTGCCGAAGATACCCGAGTACAACACTCTTTGGCGCCTTTGGTGTTCTCATAAAAATGAATGAGTGTATGAGAATGAATGAGTATATGCAGCACATGCTCTCTCTGAGAGCTGAGGCCCTGTTGTGGAGATCACTGGGGGTCCGATAGGAGATACGTTGTTTTTTACCAGACAACTCCTTTAATGTTCCATACTGTACAGTTATGGCACACTGTTCATTTATAGCACAATAAAGTATAATAGACATTGATTATAATAGTAAATAAATAAATAAATATTAATCAGTTATGAATCAAATTGTTATTTTCTGCCATATATATACAGTATATATATATATATATATATATATATATATATATATATATATATAATTATGATAAAATTATAACAAATTGTACTTTTGGCATTCATAAAATTATTAGACATTGTATTTGAAACATTTTTGACACTTTTTTTTATGTTTAGCAAGTTTGGTTTCAATTTGAAAAAGTAATAAACCTCTGTAGACATCTTGTGTGTTTCTACCCTTCTGGAGATACAAGATTTCTTTTAACTAAATTGGTAACAGATACATGGAAGACAGTGAACTGAGCTGGGCGTTTAGCACAGATTATTTTGGGAATTTGTCATGGATACAATTACTGTATGTCATGGTGCCCGGACCTTTGTCACCATTTAGCCTCTAATTAGGTAAAACAGACTCCTGTAGATTCACAAACAAAACCACGTTGCTACAATAACACATGGAAGCTTCCTCCAAGTGCCTGATTTGCATATTTTGACTTCAAGTCAACGAGCCGACTAATTCAATGCCCCTGGTTAATGGCTTATTAGCACCTTAAGGAATTCCCTCACTGTCTCTTTGTCTAGTGGAATTTAAGGAACGTATGGATTTTCAGTATTTAGTCATTTTATCATGGCTGTTTTGAATTTAGATCAGATATTCCCAACTGTCACATAGCTCGAACATTATATTTAAGCTAAAAAAGATATATGGAAATTGACTGTGGAAAAGGGTAACTAAGCCTATAGTGGAGAAAAATGTAAGAACTATTTAAGAGGTCTATAATATAGTCACATTTAGGTTGTACATTACAGCTGCACACCTGCAAAAAGTTCTCCTAACACACCATCAAACTTGTCGTGCCTGCTGTGGGATATGGATGCTTACATCTTATTAGAGTCAAACGTATTTTGTAAATTAACTATGCAAATGGAAAATGTTATAAGTTTACTTTGTTTAACCCTTAAGGACATAGAGGAGTATGGCCTTGAGGACACAGGAAATTTTCATTTTGCATTAAATTTTTTTTACTCCTCGCCATTTAAAAGACATAACTCTTTTATTATTTCATTTACAGGGCCATATAAAGGCTTGTTTTTTTTTTTTTTTTTTTTGCCTGACCAATTATCCTTTCCAATGACACCTTTCAACTTTCTATAGCATGAAAAAAAAGTAAAAAAGACCAAAAAGCCTTGGTTACAAAAAAATCCTATTCAGGGGAAAAAAAAACTTTAAAACATAACTATTAATGTGGCTTGATAAAAATAGCCAAAATAGATGGTAAAAAAATGTGAATTAAAAAGCCGGTATTACGATGCCGTGTCAGAGGTAATTGGCATCACCAATAAAGATTTTTTCGATAAACGAGCGCCATTGTGTAATATAATGGCCTAAAAATGGCCTAATAAGGGATGTACTAAGAGTTAGTAAGTGCGCCAGAATTATGGTGCAATTTGAGCATCACATGCAGTTTTATGCATTTAAGAACTATTTCGGCACTTTTGCTCCTCTTCTGCCAAAAGAGTGTGGCTCATTGGAAATAGTGTGGTTTATTGGAAAGCTTTTTCACATGTGCAGAAATTGTGCCAACATTTTGGTGTCCAATTATTTGGTCTAAATTTAGGGTATACAGTGCAAACATAGACTAGACAGTCTTTGGGTGTGCCAGATTTATCATACAACATGAGCCACTGTGATAAATCTGGTGCATTTGAAGACTATCTATGTTTGCACTAAGAATTCGGCAGTATTAATAAATTCCCCTCATTGTTTTTCTTTCAAATACAGATGATACATTGGATTTTTTTCTGGTGTCAGACAGATATAGTTACCTTTTTTTAAAGTTCAATATCTTTTTGAAAAGGTGAGATTGGACAATGTGGACCTTAAATTTATAGTTTCAACTTTTGCTGCCCTTCTTTTGTTTAAGTTTGATTATTATAAGGGCGAGAGGCAGAAGTTTAGAATAATACAAAACCGCTATCTTCACAGGTTTTATGGGATGAAAAACACTTGCAAAAATATCTAAAGGAAGAACAAACAGTAACCAAATTGGTTCCTGTGGCAAACCATAACATTTACTTTAACTATCAGCATGATACTCTGTAAAAGACAAACTACTATTCTTTTAATAGATACCAGGCCGGTGGGGACTATATGACGAGCAAGCTGTGACCAGGTCAAGAGCAGGTCAAAAGTAAAAACCTGTGCGAACATTGGCAGCACACTCTGGTTATATTGCTGCACACTGCCAAAATAAATGGACTTGACCATTCATCAATTGAAAGCAACATGCTTTACTGTCATGTATTTGATGATCATTTCCTAAACAATGCATCTTACACAGTAACAAATCTACATTAGCCATGGTGCTATCATAGTAATATGCCGGAAGTAATAATGAATATGATATTTATGAAAATATTACAGAAACTTTTCCAACATTATACATTTTCACTGGTCAAAGCTTATACTAATGGTTAATAATGTATAATTTCAATAATTTATTTAATATCAAATGTTCTAATATACATTTGTTTAAATTAATGCCCATACATCTTTCCCATACCAATACAATAGACCTGTATCTTTGCACAGTCAAATTGCATAGTCCATGAACAGGCTTTGTGGAACTACTGGGAGACTTCTTGATGCCTAGAAAGAAGGGGTCTCGGTAAAGGGCTCTATTTCTTCCCCCAACAAGGGATATGTGGAGGTCCCAGTGCCCAGGCCCACACTGGCCAGGCAGTGACTGCATATCAAATTGATGCATACATTTAGTATAACACACTTTAGTGGAAAGGAAATGAACTGTATAATGATAACCTTTGATGACTATATGAAAGTGATGTTGTTTTGGACAGTGCAAATAGTAGACAGACAGCTTTGGCATGAAATTCATCAAGCTGTCACATAGTGCTGGACTAAGGCCCAACAGCTTGTGATAATGGAATAGTTTGGAGGGGACACAGTCTCCTCATCACTGACAGACCACTGAGTTATAACACTGATAGAGTCAGTACTTTCCATGCTTAGAAATAATTGTCACCTCATATGTTTACATCTCTTAACACCAGTCCAAATGTTCATTTGCAAATAGATATACTACTCAAAAAATTAAAGGGAACACTAAGATTACACATCCTAGATCGGAATGAATGAACTAATCGTATGAAATACTTTCGCCTTTACATAGTTGAATGTGCTGACAACAAAATCACACAAAAATCATCAATGGAAATCAAATTTATCAACCCATGGAGGTCTGGATATGGAGTCACACTCAAAATCACAGTGAAAAACCACACTACAGGCTGATCCAACTTTGATGTAATGTCCTTAAAACAAGTCAAAATGAGGCTCAGTAGTGTGTGTGACCTCCATATGCCCATATGACCTCCCTACAATGCCTGGGCATGCTCCTGATGAGGTGGTCGTGACTACAGCATCCGCCAACTCCTGGACAGTCTGTGGTGCACCAGTTGATTTGAAACAATTCTTTTCACTGGAGTACCCCTTTAATTATATATCTGTGATTCACAATGTGATGTATTTATACAGTCATACCTTCTTGTTGTATTTTATTATTTGTCTATAAAATTGCTTATGAGCACTTGTGACTTTATATATCTGCCACGTACACCCATACAGTGCTTGTAAAAAAAAAAAAAGCTCCATGGTGTAGAGCCAAAATGTTGGACATACAGTATGGGCGAATAAAGGATCCACGTTATCATTGCATCACTGCATTTTTCTAATTGTGTAGGCTTTTAACAAAATTCCTTCTATTATTGCTGTGCTGCTTTTTTTCCCCTCACAGATAGATACATCGGTAAATGGACAAACACAAATGGAGGAATATTTCAAACACTGGCCTCTTACTTGCTGATCTTAATGTGAAATTAAATAAAATATGCCAATTTTAATAAGTGCTTGCCTCCTAACAATTTTTGCACATCAGTAACTAGCCATCCGCCACACACTGAAATCTATGTCAGCTACGAGCTGGTGTAGGTTTTCAGCAATTTATAGTTTCTGGTGTAAATTATGGGGAATGTGCAGGTCTGCTGTACAAATGCACTTTGCACAAAACTTTGCAACTTTTTGTATGCCAGAAAACAATACACAATAAATTTTCCCCACAGTGTTGTGATGTTAAAATCTGTGCTGGGCCAATATAGATATGAAGGTTTTTTTTTTTAGACAACTTATTTATAATTTGTATGATCAGTTTAAAGGGGTACTTCGCCTCTAGAACCTTATCCCCTATCCAAAGTATAGGGGATAAGATGTCTGATCTTGAGGGTCCCTCCGCTGGGGACCCCCACAATCTCCCTGCTGCATCTGGCATTTGTTTAGAGCATCGGGTGCAGCGCCGGATGCTTATGATGTCACAGTCACGCCCCGCTCGTGATGTCACAGCCCCCTCCCATAGACTTGCATTGAGGGGTCATGGCCATGACATCACGAGTCCCACATTGCCAGTCATCTAGCAAGGAGCAAAGTTTGCTCCATGCACCGAATGTCTGAGGTGCTGCAGCCATGATCACAGGGGTCCCCAGCGGCAGGACCCCCGGAATCAGACATCTGGCGTGTAGTACCCCTTTCTAGGGGCAGAGTGCCCCTTTATGGCTGCAAGTTAGCTTGCTATCATGTTCCGTCTGTACAAAATTACAATCGAAAGACATAATTTCTGTGATGACCATACTAAATCTGAGAAGAAGCTCTTACTTTTGGACATAGAAAAACAATTATGACATGGATTCTAGTTTGTGTAAAATTGTTTGTGTATTTCCAGATTGTTCAGTATAATCCTACAAATCATTTATTTTATAACTATATGCATGGTCTGCATCTACCAGAGCTGTGGCTCATAGTGTGACCTGGCTCTCGGAGGAACCCTTTATTTGCTTCATTGGTTTGACGTTGTATATTGAGAATTGATTACCAAACAGCTGGCTGCCCGGTGGATCCTTATATAGTGTGTTTGTGTTGGGTGTTCTAAACAGAAGTGTCTTTATTGCTTTTTTGCTGTCATGATAAATTAGCCGTTATGACTTTCCTTTGTTAGTTTAGGTGAAAATCAAATGAAATCCAGCAGGAGTTCCCGGCGTCTGATAGTGTAAAAATGCTGTGTCGATGACAGATCATGCTGTTTTTATTAACAAAAAGAACAGCGACTTTACTTTGCTTTTTGACCTCAGTACTTTAGTGTCAAGGTGATTTTATTTCTACAAATTTTCCTTCGGCAGGCCTCCTCTATGATCTGCCATAAAACGTAAGACAAATTCCCATCATCTGTATGTGATTATGGCAGGTTCAATCGCTCCATTTCAGAACTGCTTAAGAAGAGATGTTTTTCTTCTTGGCCTACAAAGAAATAAATGTAGTAGCCTTATTTCCTTACAGAAGGTCTGTTACTTGCTCTTACAATAGTCCAAAGACACAAAGTTACAGATTTACAGAATATCCAGTGATTCTTTTAATAGGTTTAGTAGTTCTGATAAAGTGAAGTCTTTTTTCATATTCTGTATGTGATTTATATATATAGATATATATATATATATATATATATATATATATATATAGTACATCAGTATGCATGCAAGAATATAAATTATAGGGTTCACAACAGTGCATTCATAAAATGGGAATATAAAGTATATGAATAAGGGCATCATCCACTACTTTGGTTCGAAAAGTTTGTATCCGTCACCAAAGATGTACCTATTTCCCCTAAAATCCCTGGTGAGGTGCTGTAATAACATACAGGTGAAGGCAGTGCATGCTCTCCTGGGGATCCAAGGCATGTGTGTCCATTTGCAAATGAGGGCCTGTGCTGGACAGACCCGTGTCAAACCCATGCCTGCGCCCCCTGTAGGTATGACACTGTCCATCACCCTAGTCCGAATATTCACTTGGAGAAATTTAAAATTAACTCATCAGTGTATTTTGGGAGGATGAGGATTTATAATAGTTGCAGTTTATAGCTTTAATACAACAATATTTCTAATCATCTCCAGCCATTTAAAGGATAATGTCTCACAAAAAAGCAATCTCACAAAAAATTTTTGCAAAACTGTTGTCACTGTTGGAAGTGAAACATGTTTCATATTTGAAAACTTTAAAATGGTGCTATACCCACAATGAAAAAAAGTGACAGCATCCAAAAAGGAGTTCCTTATATATGCCCAGACTGCCTTATTAAACATAAATTAGTATTTACCTTAACCCCTTAAGGACTCAGGGTTTTTCCGTTTTTGCACTTTCGTTTTTTCCTCCTTACCTTTTAAAAACCATAACCCTTTAAATTTTCCACCTAAAAATCCATATTATGGCTTATTTTTTGCGTCGCCAATTCTACTTTGCAGTGACATTAGTCATTTTACCCAAAAATGCACGGCGAAACGGAAAAAAAATCATTGTGCGACAAAATCGAAGAAAAAACGCCATTTTGTAATTTTGGGGGCTTCTGTTTATGCGCAGTACATATTTCGGTAAAAATGACACCTTATCATTATTCTGTAGGTCCATACGGTTAAAATAATACCCTATTTATATAGGTTTGATTTTGTCGCACTTCTGGAAAAAATCATAACTACATGCAGGAAAATTTATATGTTTGAAAATGTCATCTTCTGACCCCTATAACTTTTTTATTTTTCCACGTACAGGGCGGTATGAGGAATCATTTTTTGCCCCGTGATCTGAAGTTTTTATCGGTATGATTTTTGTTTTGATCGGACTTTTTGATCACTTTTTATTCATTTTTTAATGGTATAAAAAGTGACCAAAAATGCGCTTTTTTGAATTTGGAATTTTTTTGTGCCTATGCCATTGACCGTACGGTTTAATTAATGATATATTTTTATAGTTCGGACATTTACGCATGCGGCGATACCACATATGTTTATTTTTTTTATTTTTTACACTGTTTTATTTTTTTATGGGAAAAGGGGGGTGATTAAAACTTTTATTAGGGAAGGGGTTAAATGACCTTTATTAACACTTTTTTTTTACATTTTTTTTTGCAGTGTTATAGGTCCCATAGGGACCTATTACACTGCACACACTGATCTTTTACACAGATCACAGGCGTGCATTAAGACGCCTGTGATCAGTGTTATCGGCGCTTGACTGCTCCTGCCTGGATCTCAGGCACGGAGCAGTCATTCGCCGATCGGACACCGAGGAGGCAGGTAAGGGCCCTCCCGGTGTCCTGTCAGCTGTTCGGGACGCCACGATTTCACCGCGGCGGTCCCGAACAGCCCGACTGAGCAGCCGGGTCACTTTCACTTTCACTTTAGAAGCGGCGGTCAGCTTTGACCGCCGCTTCTAAAGGGTTAATACCGCACATCGCCGCGATCGGCGATGTGTGGTATTAGCCGCGGGTCCCGGCCCTTGATGAGCGCCGGGACCGACGCGATATGATGCGGGATTGCGGCGCGATCCCGCTTCATATCGCGGGAGCCGGCGCAGGACGTAAATATACGTCCTGCGTCGTTAAGGGGTTAAAGGGGTTTTCCAGGCCAAAACTTTTTTTTATATATCAAATGGCTCCGGAAAGTTAAACAGATTTGTGAATTACTTCTATTAAAAAATCTTAATCCTTCCAATAGTTATTAGTTTCTGAAGTTGAGTTGTTGTTTTCTGTCTAACTGCTCTCTGATGACTCACGTCCCGGGAGCTGTGCAGTTCCTATGGGGATATTCTCCCATCATGCACAGCTCCCGGGACGTGACATCATCATTGAGCAGTTATACAGAAAACTTCAGAATCTAATAACTATTGGAAGGATTAAGATTTTTTAATAGAAGTAAATTACAAATCTGCCAGTTGATATATATAAAAAAAAGGTTTTGCCTGGAATACCCCTTTAATCACCCCCCCATAGCCTCCTTTATGGTGAAAACCTCGTGTCTATCGCTCTTCACTTCCTTGTGATTGGGGGGGGGGGCAATATATCACATTGAGGCGGGGCACATCTGTGACCAGTGATTGGTTGAGCGGTGATGTCTCGCACTGACACCAGCACCAGGAAGTGGTAAAGTTCAGTCTGGGTGCTGGGGTCAGCACAAGACATCGCCGCTCAGCCAATCACTAGTCACAGAAGAGTCCAGCCTCAGCCTGATTGGCTACATCCCTCATAAGAGGTTTATTGAGGGGTTTGTGGATATTTTGACCCCACAGATGTTTCATAGAATGTATTATATAACTGGAAAGTGAAAATAAGTCTGTGGTCAAATCTGTCACATTTCATCCTTTTTTTTTCCACGACTGTCCTTTTTCTCCTATTCCCAGCTGCTTATTGTTTTCGACAATATGGATATATCATCACTTATATTTCGTTTAATTTAGCTTACTCCTCTTTCCAAAAAGAGATGTTGCCCTTCTGTGCCACCATCCTTCCTGACTCTCTTGTGATCTATTGGTGATATGTATATTGCACATCCTCAGGATCAACAAGCGCGAGGAGAAATACTACTTAGACACTACGACGTCTTATTTTGCCAACTATTATGCAGCTTTCTCCATTTTCTAAAGGAGGCAAGTCTTCATTCATTCATTCATTCATCCCTTCATTAAATTGAGTGGAAGACCCACAACATACATTCCAATGAGGGGAAAGAAAAAAGAAAGAGAAAAAAAAATTACAATGAAAATTATAATTTGTTTTCCTTTTTTCCCTCTTTTCCTTTCCTTTTAAATAAACAACATAGAATAATTAATTATTTAACATAAAATAAAAATGATTCATAATTTTTTCTCTTTTTCTCCTAATCAAAATTCCCATCTTGCAATTTCTACATTCCCCTATAATATATCATTATGGTGATCTTGGTCAGACAGAGCACCACCCCTTACAAAGCAATAATCATCTACCCTCCCTCTACTCTTCCCCCAAAAAAACACCCCATGGCAGAAGGAAAAAATAAAAGAAACTGCTTCTATCTAAGGTTTTCTACTAAATGTAATCTCTCTCCATCATACCTTTAATCCGTTTATCCAAGATTCCATGGAATTTTGACAAACACCCGACCTTAACTGCCCATCGAAATTCAAAGTTTATTATTTTACATATTGGAGCATTAAAAATTTTTTTTTGCAATTCTGACCACTGTCACTTTAAACATTAATAACTCTGGAATGCTTTTAGTTATCATTCTGATTCTGAGATTGTTTTTTCGTGACATATTCTACTTTAACTTAGTGGTAAAATTTTATGGTAACTTGCATCCTTTCTTGAAAAAAATGAAAATTTAGCATTTTTCTAACTTTGAAGCTCTCTGCTTGTAAGGAAAATGGATATTCAAAATATATTTTTTTTGGGTTCACATATACAATATGTCTACTTTATGTTTGCATCATAAAATTTATGAGTTTTTACTTTTGGAAGACACCAGAGGGCTTTAAAGTTCAGCAGCAATTTTGAAATTTTTCACAAAATTTTCAAACTCACTATTTTTCAGGGACCAGTTCAGTTTTGAAGTGGATTTGAAGGGTCTTCATATTAGAAATACCCCATAAAAGACCCCATTATAAAAACTACACCCCCAAAGTATTCAAAATGACATTCAGTAAGTGTATTAACCTTTTAGGTGTTTCACAGGAATAGCAGCAAAGTGAAGGAGAAAATTCAAAATCTTCATTTTTTACACTCGCATGTTCTTGTAGACCCAATTTTTTAATTTTTGCAAGGGATAAAAAGGAGAAAATTTTTACTTGTATTTGAAACCCAATTTCTCCCGAGTAAGCACATACCTCATACGTCTATGTTAATTGTTCAGCGGGTGCAGTAGAGGGCTCAGAAGGGAAGGAGCGACAAATAGTTTTTGGGGGGCATGTCACCTTTAGGAAGCCCCTATGGTGCCAGGACAGCAAAAAAAAAAAAAACACATGGTATACCATTTTGGAAACTAGACCCATCAGGGAACGTAACAAGGGGTAAAGTGAACCTTAATACCCCACAGGTGTTTCACGACTTTTGCATATGTAAAAAAAAAAAATTTTTTTTACCCAAAATGCTTGTTTTCCCAAAATGTTTACATTTTTAAAAAGGGTAATAGCAGAAAATACCCCCCAAAATTTGAAGCCCAATTTCTCCCGATTCAGAAAACACCCCATATGGGGATGAAAAGTGCTCTGCTGGTGCACTACAGGTCTCAGAAGAGAAGGAGTCACATTTGGCTTTTTGAAAGCAAATTTTGCTCTGGGGGTATGCCGCATTTAGGAAGCCCCTATGGTGCCAGAACAGCAAAAAAAAAAAAAAAACACATGGCATACCATTTTGGAAACTAGACCCCTCAGGGAATGTAACAAGGGGTAATGTGAACCTTAATACCCTACAGGTGTTTCACGACTTTTGCATATGTAAAAAAAAATATATTTTGTTTACCTAAAATGCTTGTTTTCCCAAAATGTTTACATTTTTAAAAAGGGTAATAGCAGAAAATACCCCCCAAAATTTGAAGCCCAATTTCTCCCGATTCAGAAAACACCCCATATGGGGATGAAAAGTGCTCTGCTGGCGCACTACAGGTCTCAGAAGAGAAGGAGTCACATTTGGCTTTTTGAAAGCAAATTTTGCTCTGGGGGCATGCCACATTTAGGAAGCCCCTATGGTGCCAGAACAGCAAAAAAAAAAACACATGGCATACCATTTTGGAAACTAGACCCCTCGGGGAACGTAACAATCGGTAATGTGAACCTTAATACCCTACAGGTGTTTCACGACTTTTGCATATGTAAAAAAATACATATTTTTTTTACCTAAAATGCTTGGTTTCCCAAAATTTTTACAATTTTAAAAAGGGTAATAGCAGAAAATCCCCCCCAAAATTTGAAGCCCAATTTCTCCCGATTCAGAAAACACCCCATATGGGGGTGAAAAGTGCTCTGCTGGCGCACTACGGGTCTCAGAAGAGAAGGAGTCACATTTGGCTTTTTGAAAGCAAATTTTGCTCTGGGGGCATGCCGCATTTAGGAAGCCCCTATGGTGCCAGGACAGCAACAAAAAAAAAAACCCACATGGCATACCATTTTGGAAACTAATAGCAGAAAATACCCCCCAAAATTTGTAACACAATTTCTCCCGAGTACGGCGATACCCCATATGTGGCCCTAAACTGTTGCCTTGAAATACGACAGGCCTCCAAAGTGAGAGCGCCATGCGCATTTGAGGCCTAAATTAGGGACTTGCATAGGGGTGGACATAGGGGTATTCTACGCCAGTGATTCCCAAACAGGGTGCCTCCAGCTCTTGTAAAACTCCCAGCATGCCTAGACAGTCAACGGCTACCTGGCAATATTGGGAGTTGTTGTTTTGCAACAGCTGGAGGCTCCGTTTTGGAAACAGTACTTTTTATTTTATTTTGTGTTAGTGTAGTGTAGTGTTTTTAGGGTACAGTCGCATGGGCGGGGGTTCACAGTAGTTTCTCGCTGGCAGTTTGAGCTGCGGCAGAAAATTTGACGCAGCTCAAACTTGCAGCCGGATACTTACTGTAATCCTCCGCCCATGTGAGTGTACCCTGTACGTTCACATTGGGGGGGGGGGAACATCCAGCAGTTGCAAAACTACAACTCCCAGCATGTACGGTCTATCAGTGCATGCTGGGAGTTGTAGTTTTGCAACTGCTGGAGGCTCCGTTTTGGAAACAGTGGCGTACCAGACGTTTTTCATTTTTATTGGGGAGGGGAGGGGGGCTGTGTAGGGGTATGTGTATACGTAGTGTTTTTTACTTTTTATGTTATTGTGTGTTAGTGTAGTGTTTTTAGGGTACAGTCGCACGGGCGGGGGTTCACAGTAGTTTCTCGCTGGCAGTTTGAGCTGCGGCAGAAAATTTTCCGCACCTCAAACTTGCAGCCGGATATTTACTGTAATCCTCCGCCCATGTGAGTGTACCCTGTACATTCACATTGGGGGGGGGGGGGGGGGGGGACATCCAGCTGTTGCAAAACTACAACTCCCAGCATGTACGGTCTATCAGTGCATGCTTGGAGTTGTAGTTTTGCAACAGCTGGAGGCACACTGGTTGTGAAACACTGAGTTTGGTAACAAACTCAGTGTTTTGCAACCAGTGTGCCTTCAGCTGTTGCAAAAGCTACAACCCCCAGCATGTACGGACAGCGGAAGGGCATGCTTGGTCTTGTAGTTATGCAACAGCTGGAGGCATACTACTTTGGCTGGGGATGCTGGGGATTGTAGTTATGCAACAGCTGGAGACACACTGGTTTGCTACTTAACTCAGTGTGCCTTCAGCTGTTGCAAAACTACAACTCTCAGCAGTCAGACAGCCAACGAGCATGCAGGGAGTTGTAGTTATGCAACCACCAGATGCACCACTACAACTCCCAGCATGCACTTTAGCTGATTGTGCAAGCTGGGAGTTGTAGTTATACAACAGCTGAAGGTACACTTTTCCATAGAAAGAATGTGCCTCCAGCTGTTGCAAAACTACAAGTCCCAGCATGCCCATAAGGGAATGCTGGGAGTTGTGGTGGTCTGCCTCCTGCTGTTGCATAACTACAGCTCCCAGCATGGCCTTTTTGCAGCAGAAGGCTGTCACTCACCTCCAACGATCCAGCCGCATCAGGTCAGTTCCTCGTCGTCGCCGCCGCCGCTGCTCCTGGGGCCCCGATCCCAACAGGGACGCCGGGGATCGGGGTCCCCAGCACCCGGGGTGCACGTCCCGCATCCGCTCACGTCCTCTGGAAGAGGGGCAGAGCGGGTTGCGGGAGTGACACCCGCAGCAGGCGCCCTGATTGGTCGGCCGCTAATCCGGCCGACGAATCAGGGCGATCGTGAGGTGGCACCAGTGCCACCTCACCCCTGCTGGCTATGGCTGTTCGGGGCCGTCTCTGACGGCCCCGATCAGTCAATAATTCCGGGTCACCGGGTCACTGGAGACCCGATTGACCCGGAATCCGCCGCAGATCGCTGGACTGAATTGTCCAGCGATCTGCGGCCATCGCCGACATGGGGGGTCATCATGACCCCCCTGGGCGATATGCCCCGATGCCTGTTGAACGATTTCGGCTCCGCTCCAGATGGTTGCGGGGGGCCGGTAAAACACATGACGTTCTCATACGTCATGTGTCCTTAAGGACTCGAAAATGGAGACGTATGAGAACGTCATGTGTCCTTAAGGGGTTAAGCATTGGACAATTGAAATGCATATGATAGAACCCCATTCCTTCGACATCACATTTTGGGCACTTGTGTCTTTTTGACTTATCTATTTTTGCCATAAGTTGTGGCGTGTAGTATAACCTATGAGTTATAAAAAAAATTATAATGCTATGTGATCCATTTTTTATAATGTTAGAACTCTCTTCCCACATTTCCCTCTCTTCCTTCTCTGTTACTTGTCCTATATCCTTTTCCCATTCCTTTATACTTAAGTGCCTCAACCCTTGGTTTTTAACCTCCAACATTATTTTACGCATTTTAGAAATTATTTTTTTTAATTCGTGCCTTCTCTTAAAACCCTCATTATCAAACACTCGTGAGTTATTAATTCCTCTTTCTTAACAATTTTTTTTCACAGCCTCCCTTAATTGTGCATATCTGAATAATGACATAGTATTATTTGGAATTTTATATTGTGCACTCAGATTCTCAAATGGTCTGAGTTTCCCCCTTCAAAAAATTGTGCAACATATTTTAAGTTGTATTTATCCCAGAACCTCCACTCTTGAGCCTCCAATTCTTTAAAATTCATATTGTTAAATAATCTTGTGAACCTTTCACCTTCATAACTTTTTTCATTTGTGCCCAAACTCTACCCACCATCTCTGCTATGGGCTCCTTGCCATTCAACTTTGATTCTGAGAATTCTCCCATACCCTCACACACATCCTTTTTTTCCCCTTATTCACAAAGGAATCCGTCTCCTTCTTTACGTATCTCAATTGCGCTGCTATATAATACAATCTAAAATCTGAATAGCTAGTCCTCCTTTCTTCAGTTCCTTACATAAATAACCTAGTTTCATTCTTGTTTTTTTTGCCTTTCCAGAATTAATCCTTATAATGGTGAATTTTACTGTCTGTTAAAGACAGATAAGATAAAGGAGAAGTCTCATTGCGAAACAATAATCCCCTATCTTCAGGATAGGGGATATGTTTTAGATTTCTGGGGGTCCGACCGATGGGACCCCCTGTGATCACCTGTATGGGGCCCTGGCTCTCCCCTGGAGCTACATTTCATGACCCCTGCCTGAAGCGGGGGCCGCCAGCCCCCCTCCATATAGCTCTATGGGAGAGCCATTCAGCTATCTTCGGCTCTCCCATAGAGACATATGGAGGTGGCATGGCGGCCTCTGCTTCATGTGGAGGTCATGGCATGCGGCTCCCGCGGAGCTCCGTACAGGAGATCGCAGGGGGGGGCAGTGGTTGGACCCCCCGAAATCAAATACGCACCCCCTATCCTGCACATAGGGGATACATTTTTTGCCCCGAGACTTCTCCTTTATCTTACCTGTCTTTTACAGACAGTAACATTCACTATTATAAGGATTAATTTGCACGTGACAGATTTGACCCCAGACTAATTTTCACTTTCCAATTTTATTATATTCTATGAAACATCTGTGGGGTCAATATACCTGCTAACCCCTTCAATAAACCTCTTACAAAGGAAGTAGCCAATCAATGGCTGAGGCGGGACTCCTCTGTGATTAGTGATTGGCTGAGCGTCAATGTGTCGTGCTGACCCCAGATCCCAAACTGAACTTTGCCACTTCCTGGTGCTGGTGTCAGTGCGAGACATCACCGCTCAGCCAATCACTGGTCACAGATTGATATTATTAAATTGCCAATACCTATCTGAGATAATTGTTTCCTATTCTGTTTTGAAACAGGCACAGAGACAAAGCAATAAGGGGTACAGGACTGCCACATAGGAATGCGATAGTATTATAAATGATGTATAGTATATACAGATTTAGCATTAGAGACTTGGAGCTTCAAGTTAGGCCTCTGGGCACCATCTTCATTTTAGGTCTGACCTGCCCTTGATTTAGCCATAACTAGTAACAAGCCCCAAACATATAATGCTCCTTGTGTAATTCAGAAATGTCTTACGTGACATTTACAGTGTCAAGAATTATATAGCTCCTTACCCCAAGACATCATCTGAAATATCAAACCCAGTTGTTATTATCTAGGTCAAATATCCATTCATTTTCCTGTGTAGTGTGACATCAATTTCCAATTTAGAAGCAAGGTATAGTTTCCATGTGTGATCTGCTCCAAGAAGTGGGGGGTCTTTGCAGATTTGTGAGTGGATTTTACATGGATATAAACTTTAGGTGAACAAACCCTTAATCATGATGATCTGGACAATTGTTATTAAAAAAAGATAGCAAATAGTGTAATTTGACATTTATTTTAGGCTGGGAGAAAGAGAGCCAGTGCAAATTAGTCTTAATAGGGAAGTCATTGTGGAGCTGTTGTCTAGGAAGTGCCTAAGGTCATGGCTGAAATTCACCCATTCTCTCTGGTTAAAGGAGGAATACAAATTAAATAAGCACAAACAAAAAATAAACAAAGACACATTTGTGACAACCTTGATAACATCTTATCTTTTCTGATTTCCCACAACAGTGTATTGAAAAGATGTGTATCTATTTCTGTATGTTTTAAGTCTCCTTATACAACATAATATACCTACATATAGTCCATTATCAGTTACTTTCCTATATGCTTGGAATATCCAGTAGCATACTACAGTAACCCCCCGACCTGCGATGGCCCCGACATATGATAAAATCGACATACGATGGCCTTTTAGAGGACATTGCATGTCGATGTCAGCATCGACATACGATGCTTTTATATGTCTGGGCCATCGCATTAACTGCTATCCGACAGCGCAAAATGCTTAACCCCTTAAGGACCAAGGACGTACCGGTACGTCCTTGGTCCTGCTCTTCTGATATAACGCGGGGTTACACAGTAAAGACAAAAAAATTCCAAAGTCCAAAATAGTGCATTTTTGGTCACTTTTTATATCATTTAAAAATGAATATGATCAATAAGTCCTATCAATGCAAAAATGGTACCGTTAAAAACTTCAGATCACGGTGCAAAAAATGAGCCCTCATACCCCCCCATACACGGAAAAATAAAAAAGTTATAGGGGTCAGAAGATGACAATTTTAAACGTATTAATTTTCCTGCATGTAGTTATGATTTTTTCCAGAAGTCCGACAAAATCAAACCTATATAAGTAGGGTATCATTTTAATTGTATTGACCTACAGAATACATATCAGGTGTCATTTTTACCGAAAAATATACTACATAGAAACGGAAGCCCCCAAAAGTTACAAAACAGCGTTTTTTTTTCAATTTTGTCGCACAATGATTTTTTTTCCCGCTTCACCATAGATTTTTGGGCAAAATGACTGACGTCATTACAAAGTAGAATTGGTGGCGCAAAAAATAAGCCATCATATGGATTTTTAGGTGTAAATTTGAAAGAGTTATGATTTTTTAAAGGCAAGGAGCAAAAAACGAAAATGCAAAAACGGAAAAACCTCCGGTCCTTAAGGGGTTAAGGTACCTGCAAACTGATGAGAGCTGTGCCATGTTAACTCTTTGCTGTCCAGTTTTAAAATTAGAAAGGTAACTTTTTTTCCCCTCTACTCTGGAATAAACTAACACACTTGATTGGATACATCTGGTGTGCTTCACTTATCCTTTGGCAGTTTTAAACATAGTGATTCCAGCGATGATAAGGATGATCAGTATAGGATCTGACCAATGGAAGCCCACCAATCACAGGATCACTGTCCTATGGCTTCCAGTGAGCTGACATATGGGAAAATAGGTTTGTTTACACATCTCCCATATACTAAATGACAACTGCTCAATTTATAATATTTTTGGAGATCCCAGTAACCTGATCCCCACCAACCTAATATCCCCTTAAGGACGCCAGAATTTTTTTATTTTTCCACTTAGATTTTTATCTCTTCGCCCCTCGAGAAGCCATAATGGTTTTCCCTTTTCACTTTTTGCACCTCCAATTGTGCTCAAAAATATGTAATTCTGGACTTTTTTTTATGTTATATTATAATAGTTCCTACATTTACCTAGGAGGCAATTTTTGCATTATTTTATTTACGCACAAGGGGATGAAGGGATTAGCCCAGACTTATTCTGTTTTGTGTAGGCTATTGCAATACAATTTTGGTGCATGTTTTCATGTACTAAAAGTTTAGCAAATTGGGATACTTTATGAGAGAAATACCTGAACCCCACAAAATCCTTTTTTAACCTGAAAAAGTCGGTGTGTGTTTTTTTATTTTTATTTTATTTGCGCAAGCCTACAGATTTATAAATGAAATTTACACAAAAGTGCAGTTTTTTTCAGTAGCCAGAAAAATCCAACAGAATTGTGTAGGTAGGGAAAACTACTATGGGGGACATTTTTTTTAATTGTATTTAGAGCTGTTTTGTTGTGCATATTTGGTGCAGTTTAGGCACAGTGTTTTTTTTTTGTAAGAATTTTTTGCGACTTTTCAAATAAACATTCTTCACAATGTTGACTTGCATTACATCATTTATCCTTTTCACTATGCAGTGGTCATGTATTTATCAACTTTGACTTTTGTGAAAAGTTGCCAATTGTTGTGCAAATATCCCTTCCAAAAAGTCGCAAAAATACACCAGCACAGACCTGGCTTAGCTTTTTGGTGTATGTGTAAAAAAAAGTCGCAAATTTTTGTGCAGCAGGATAAAAAAGGTCACAAAATTTTGTACAACAAATAAACCTGAAAAAATTGTCCCGTGTCCATTTCATAAATTTGGTGCACACACATTACCAGCACACAAAAAAGGTGTATAAAATACTTCACCTACACCTACAATGATACATTTCCCCCTATGTATTTTTTTTTCATTATTATAATTTAATGAATGGGTTAAAGCGTACCCGTCAGATCACTCAAAAAAACTAAACTGTTACATGTTGCTCAGTATCTCATCCTGATCATGTACATGTACTTTTTTATGTGTCTATGACCTACATTTCTCTCAGAATTAGCTTTATTTCTGAAATACCTTAATTTTGTCCACCAGAAGCAGGGGGGCGGGTACTCACTGTGATAACCACTTCCCCTCCTCCCCCTACCTCACCTCAGTCCAGTGCTTCCCAACCAGGGGGCCTCCAGCTGTTGCAAAACTACAGCTCCCAGTATGCCCACACATCATTTGGCTGTGCAGTCATGCTGGGAGTTTTAGTTTTGCAACAGCTGGAGGATATGATTGTAGTCCCCCTTTATTATGCACACACACACACACACACACACACACACTGGCTTCATATATTCTTACACATGCACATTAGATAGACACACTGATATACACACATACACATATATCCACACACACACATGCAGGGACACTTACTTTTTTGTCTGCAATGCATGTTTCTTCCTCTCTCATTGATGTCTGCTGTGTGAGAGACGGCAGCAGTCTTCCTGCTCCTCCCCCCTCCCCCTCTCGTCACATGAGTCTCTGCAGTGTTTACAGCTCCTCCCCCTCCCCTTCTCTTCACATGAGTCTCTGCAATGTGTACAGCCCCTCCCCCCTGTACAGCCCCTCCCCCCTCCCCTTCTCTTCACATGAGCCTCTGCAGTGTGTACAGCCCCTCCCCTCTCCAAAACGTCCTGGAGTCCAGGACGAAGTAGTGTAGACAGAAACACTGAATGCATCCCAGGAGGCGGGGGGGGGGGGGGCAGTTGTTTGACTGGCTTTTTCAGTATGAAATATTGAAAATTTTCTAATGAAAGCAATTGCAAAACCTATTGGTTATACATGCTTTACAACATATCAAAAGTTTTTATATCTGACAGTGCCTATTTAAAGGGGTTATCCAGGAAAAAACTTTTTTTTATATATATCAACTGGCTCCAGAAAGTTAAACAGATTTGTATATTACTTCTATTAAAAAATCTTAATCCTTTCAGTACTTATGAGCTGCTGAAGTTGCGTTGTTCTTTTCTGTCTAAGTGCTCTCTGATGACACGTGTCTCGGGAACGCCCAGTTTAGAAGCAAATCCCCATAGCAAACCTCTTTTACTCTGTGCAGTTCCCGAGACAAGCAGAGATGTCAGCAGAGAGCACTTTTGCCAGACAGAAAACAACAACTCAACTTCAGCAGCTGATAATTATTGAAAGGATTAAGATTTTTTAATAGAAGTCATTTACAAATCTGTTTAACTTTCTGGAGCCAGTTGATATAAAAAACAAAGTTTTTCCCTGGAATACCACTTTAAGGTTTTGTAGAAACTTGATAGGAGTGCTATGTGCCAATTTTCATCGGTTTGCAACAATTTTACAAAAACTTGAGCAGAAATCTGGTGAAAAAACATAGCTGGATAAAATCCAAACAGGGAGAAAACTTATTAAATATGGGCTCCAGTGTTTATCAAATATGGTCATCATAGGGGAGGTCTCCCACACACCCACCCCATCCTCAGTTTAAGGCAAAAGAGAGAGACACTGTAGGGGAACCTGGGGCAGTTGCTGCAGAAGAAATGTAAACCCACCTATGACTTCACTAGATTGCAGGTGATCCCTAGGGATGAGACCCATGGCAATAAACAGATCACTGGAATATTAGCTTTTAAAAAGGGAATGGCCCAGATTTACTATTCCAATCCCAACAGTTTAGTGTAGGCTTTTTTGTCACAATTTTGGCAAATGTTATTGTGTGCCAACATTTTAACAAATTGCAATACTTTACAAGTAAAAACCCGAACAAACCCACAAATTGAATATTTAATTTGAGTGGGTGTGACCCTTAGTTTTTCCCAAAGCCTTACAAATTCTATAATATTTAATTCTGTATTTTTTCACAGATCACAAAACATCAAACAGATCCATCAAACACCAGACAGGATAAAAATTAGTTAAGACATGTTGGTAGTGTTCCATATGGTAGATCCCGTTGTCCCTTGTGTCGCTATATGATAAAATCAGGTCATGTTACCTCAGATACTAATAATTGTACTATTCCTATTAAAACATACATATCATGAGAAACAGACCACGTTGTTTCCTGTACGGAGTGTAGAAAACAGTACGTGGGCTCTACAGCCCGGAAATTGAAACGCAGAATTTCTGAGCATATTGCGAGAGCATGTTCAGTGGGTAGTGTTCACACACGCACACTGTCCGAAGGTTGTACCAATAGAACATGTCACCAGGCCACCTAGAGGAGGTGACACAACACGTAAATTGCGCACAAGAGAGACATACTGGATTATGAAAATGGCGACTCGTGCTCCAGAGGGAAAGAATTTTAGATCTGATGTGATGTTGTTCTATTGATCTATTATTTATTTGCCGTGAATCTTGTTTAACCCCTTAACGACGAAGGACGTAAATGTACGTCCTGGTTATGCGGTACTTAATGCACTAGGATGCACATTTGCAGCCAGGGACCCACCGGTAATGGCGGACACCCTCAATCCCGTGGATGTCCGCCATTAACCCCTCAGATGCTGTGATCAATACAGATCACGGCATCTGCAGCATCGCGGTCACTTAATTGGATGATCGGATCGCCTGCAGCGCTGCCGCGGCGATCCGATCGTCCAGCACGGCAGCCGGAGGTCCCCTCACCTGCCTCCGCTGTCTTCCGCGAGTCTTCTGCTCTGATCTGCCTTCCCGCAGACCAGAGCAGAAGATGACTGATAACCCTGATCAGTCCTATGTCCTCTACATAGCACTGAACAGGATTAGCAATCGAGTGATTTCTATAAATAGTCCCCTATGGGAACTATTAAAGTGTAAAAATAAAAGTAAAAAAAGTAAAAAAATTAAGTAAAAAAAATTTGAAAAACCCCCTCCGCCAATAAAAAAGGTAAATTGCCCCATTTTCCCTATTTCACCCCCAAAAAGTGTTAAAAATAATATTTTATATACATATTTGGTATCACCGCGTGCGAAAGTATCTGAACTATTAAAATAAAATGTTAATAATACCGTACGGTTAACGGCGTGAACATAAAAAAAAAAGTTCCAAAATAGATGTTTTTTTAATAACATTTTATTCCTAAAAAAATGTATAAAAAATGTATTAAAAGTTTTATATAAGCAAATATGGTATCAATAAAAAGTAAAGATCCAAATGAGCCCTCATACTGGTGCTTATACGGAAAATGAAAAAGTTATAGGTCTTCAAAATAGGGGATCTTAAACGTACTAATTTGGTTAATAAGTTTGTGATTTCTTTAAGCACAACAGTAATAGAAAAGTATGTTATCACGGGTATCATTTTAATCGTATTGACCCAAAGAATAAAGAACACATGTCATTTTTACCATGAATTGTACGGCGTGAAAATGAAACCTTCCAAAATAAGCAAAATTGCGTTTTTCTTTTAATTTCCCCACACAAATAGTATTTTTTGGGTTGCGCCATACATTTTATGGTAAAGTGAGTGATGGTATTACAACGGATAACTGGTCGTGCAAAAAACAAGCCCTCATACTAGTCTGTGGATGCAAATATAAAAGAGTTATGATTTTTTGAAGGCAAGGAGGAAAACATGAAAACGTAAAAATAAAATTTTCTGCGTCCTTAAGGCCAAAATGGGCTGCGTCCTTAAGGGGTTAATGAAGATGAAATAAAGTTTGCATGTTTTATACATACCAGTGTCCAGAAATGCTGAGGATTTTGTGCTCTTCAGTGAGCGAAGCTTTCTCCCTATCTACCTTGTTTGCGACAGCAACGCCCTGACAGCACCTGATCCAGAGGGGAATCGTGAGTCTGCATACAGGAGTAGGTGAGTGGACTTTCCTTGTCTTCATGTTTTGAATACTCTCCATGTAGGTTAATTAAAAAAAGCAACACTACTGCAGGTCTTTAAATTTTGCAAAATGCGGAATTTCCACAGCAGAGTGTCTGATGCAGAAATTCCTCTATGTGAATGAGACAATGGAAGCCCATTAAACATGATGAGCTTTACATTTCGGTAGAATTTCTGGTAGAATTCTGTTGCAGAATTCCTCCCCTGACAATTCCGCCTAAAGCTGACCAGCAATCTATTAGGCTATGCATAATAGTCATGGGAGGACTGGAGGCCTTTGTAAAGCCATCAGCTATGACGACAACAGGGGGGGCAGAAGACACTCCCTCCATCTGTTTTACTATCTAAATCCAGAAAAATGAAAAAAAGAAGCAGCACTCCAATGTTCCAGTGATGAAATAAAAATATTTATTCTTAAATCAAGTGAAAATGGCAATGCTTCAATCTCCTAATGGAACCTCTCTCTTTTTTTGTTTTAACACTGGAAAATTGGAGAGCCAATTCTCTTTTTCCCCCTAATTTTTCTGGATTTACCTGTCCTTGGTTAAGCACCCACTATTTGGATTACAAGTCCCAACATTTGACTACAAGTCCCGGCACTGCCCTTCTGCTTTTGTTTTGGTATTTGGATTCTGTTATTTAGATTTTGGTATTTAGATTCTGTTGACTGCAGCATCTAGGGGGTAAAAAGCTTTGATCAGTAGAATTCCAACTGTCGGTCACTGCTGGGTTTCTGCTGTTGAATCGTGTGGTCCCATGATGTACAGATATGTCAAAATGTCTTAATGTATTTAATCATACAATAGTATTTCCTTCTTACATCACAAATAGCAAAGTGCAGTAGATACTGCTATTACCATTTATTATACAAAGGCATAGAAACCTGTGGAGCAGTACAGAAGTCTCCATCCATCCAGACGTCCATTATCAGTTTAGAATCTGCAAGCACAAGAAAAATAAGAACATTAAAGTAGTTATCTGGTGGTAAATCAGCATGTCTGCAATACCACCATGTACTATGTATGGGAAGTAACTCAGTCTGAATGTAATGTGCAAGCCCTGTGCAAAGTGTTAGAAGAAGGGCTTCCCACTTCATACACTCCAGATGGCATCAAGGCAGAGATAAAGCATTCCCACAAGGCAAAGCTAGCTCTCGGTGTTTCAGAAGAACTGTAGTTGAACTCCGCACTAAATACCCATGTCATGTATGATGGGTGTGTGACCTCTCAGAGTTATAGGCAACTGTAGAGGTGATGTGTTGTTTGCTTAGGAAGGTTTGAGGGCTTCTGATTCAGTATCCTCGTTGGTGTTTTAGGTAACATGATATGTGTTCAATTAAAATCCGTGACTATATTATAAAATAGTCCTATCTCTGCTTTGCTTAAAAATTTTCTTTGATGCCTTTTAATAAAGATTTCTTTGGAAATATGAAAGTTACATTTTTTCACATTTCTGTTATTTTAGATTAGAATTGTCCTTATGAATATTCTATAGCCTTGTATTACTCTTGAACTATATTTATTGCCAAACTGCACCTTTTCTATGTTTTTGCTGTAGTTAGAAATAGGGTTTGTTTGCCCTATGAAGGCTATTGTGTTATTATAGCACACTTGAATCCTCCTAAAATCTAGCAGTTGAAAGTCATCGCTTAAGCACTAGCCTTTAGCCTTTTTTAGAACCAGACTGACCTTTAAGACTAGGTAAATAAAAAAAAATGCTGAAAAGGCACTTGGACTATGTTAACCACTTAGGAGCCAAGGGCGTACAGATACGCATTGATGCCCTGGTACTTAAAGGGGTACTCCCCCCAAAAATTTTTTTTAATCAACCTGTGCCAGAAAGTTAAGCAGATTTGTAAATTGCTTCTATTAAAAAATCTTAATCCTTCCTGTACCAGTGTGCTTCCAGCTGTTGTGTGCTCCACAGGAAGTTCTGTTCTTTTTGAAGATACCTGGAGGACATGTGAGGACCGGGGACTGATGGCAGAAGGGAGGCGTAGGCAAGTGGATCCAGCAGCGGCTATGTCAGAGGCAGCAGTGAAGATCACTGTAAAGTGATCTTCACTGCTGCTTCTAGGAGATTCAAAACTACAACTCCCAGCATGCACAGACAGCCTTTGGCTGTCTGGGCATGCTGGGAGTTGTAGTTTTGCAACATCTGGAGGGCCACAGTTTGGACACCACTGTGCAGTGGTCTCCAATCTGTGCCCTTCCAGATGTTGCAAAACTACAATTCTCACCATGCCCAGACAGTCCAGGCATGCTGGGAGTTGTAATTCTGTAACATCTGGCCCTTCAGATGTTGCATAACTACAACTCCCAGCATGCCTGGGCAGTCTGGACATGCTTGGAGTTGAAGTTTTGCAACATCTGGAGGGCTACAGTTTGGACACCGCTACACAGTGGTCTCAAAACTGTTCTCCTCCAGTTGTTGCATAACTAAAACTCCCAACATGCCCTTCAGCTGTAGGCATACTGGTTGGGAAACATTGTTTGTTTCCTAACTCAGTGTTTTCTGTACCTGTGTGCCTCCAGCTGGTGAAAAACTATAACTCCCAGCATGCGCTGACAGACCATGCATGCTGGGAGTTGTAGTTTTGCAACAGCTGGAGGCACACGGGTTAGGAAACACTGAGTTTAAGTAACAAACTTTCAGTGTTTTGAAACCAGTGTGCCTCCAGCTGTTGCATAACTAAAACCCCCAGCATGCACAGACAGCCACAGTGCATGCTGGAAGTTGTAGTAGTATGCCTCCAGCTGTTGCATAACTGCAAGTCCCAGCATGCCCTTTGGCTATCACTGCATGCTGAGAGTTGTAGCTTTTGCAACAGCTGGAGACACACTGGTTGCGAAACACTAAGAGTTTGTTACCTAACTCACTGTTTCGCAACCAGTGTGCCTCCAGCTGTAGCATAACTACAACCCCCAGCATGCACGGACAGCCAAAGGGCATGCTGGGAGTTGTATTTTTGCAACAGCTGAAGGTTTGCCCCCCCCATGGGCGGGGGTTTACAGTGAGTTTGAGATGTAGCAAATTTTCTGCTGCAGCTCAAACTCCTAGCAGGAAACTCGCTGTGAACCCCCGCCCCTGTGAATGTATCCTAACAACACTACACTACACCTACACAAAATAAAGGGTAACACAGTACATATATCCCTACACAATTACCCCCCACACCAATAAAAATTAAAAACGCGTGGTACGGCACTGTTTCCAAAATGCAGCCTGTTGCAAAACAATGACTCCTGGTATTGCTGAATAGTGTTGAGCGGCATAGGCCATATTCGAATTCGGCGAATATTCGCGAATATATGGACGAATATTCGTCATATTCGCGAATATTCGCATATTCGTAATATTCTCGTTTCATTTTCGCATATGCGAATATTCGCATGTGCGAAAATTAGCATATGCGAAAATTCGCATATACAAAAGTTAGCATAATCGAAAATTCGCATATGCGAAAATTAGCATATGTAAATTTTCGTATATGCGAAAATTCGCACACCGGTCTCACACAGTAGTATTAGAGCCTTCTTACACCACATAAGCTGGAAGCAGAGAGGGGTGATCACTGTGATGTGTACTGTGAAAAAAAAAAAAAAAAAAAACAATATTCGTAATTACGAATATATAGCGCTATATTCGCGAATATTCGCGAATTCGCGAATATGCAATATTCGCGAATAAAATTCGAATTGCGAATATTCGCGAGCAACACTATTGCTGAACAGCCATTGACTGTCCAGGCATGCTGGGAGTTTTGCAACAGCTGGAGGCATCCTGTTTGGGAAACACTGCCATAGGGTAATTTTGGTATCAGAGGCAAGTGTAATTCTTGCAACCGGGTCCGTCCTTATGAAAATCCCTAATTTAGGCCTCAAATGCGCATGGTGCTCTCTCACTTCGGAGCCCTGTCGTATTTCAAGGCAACAGTTTAGGGTCACATATGGGGTATCAGCAGATATTGCCTTACAAATTTTGGTGGGCTTTTTCTCCTTTCACCCCTAATGAAAAGGCAAAGTTTGGGTCTAGTCCATTTTGGAAACTAAACCCCTCACGGAACGTAACAAGGGGTATAGTGAGCATTAACACCCCACAGGTGTTTGAAGAATTCTTGTTAAAGTTGGACATGAAAATGAAAAAAAAAAAATTTTACACTAAAATGCTGGTTCTATCCCAAATTTTTCATTTTCAAAAGGAGTAATAGGAAAAAAGCCCCCCAAAATTTGTAACACCATTTCTTCTGAGTAAGGAAATACCCCATATGTGGATGTAAAGTGCTCTGCGGGCAAACTACAATGCTCAGAAGAGAAGGAGCACCATTGGGCTTTTGGAGAGAGAATGTGTCTTTAATTGAAGGCCATGTGCGTTTACAAAGCCCCCATGGGGCCAGAAAAGTAGCCCCCCCCCCCCCACATGTGACCCCATTTTGGAAACTACATCCCTCACGTAACGTAATAAGAGGTGCAGTGAGCATTTACATTACACAGGTGTCTGACAGATTTTTGTAACAGTGGTCCGTGATAATGAAAAATGTAATTTTTCATTTGCACACCCCACTGTTCCAAAGATCTGTCAAATGCTCATTGCACCCCTTATTACATTCTGCGAGGGGTGACACACCGATGGAAACAGAAACTGGGAGAGGAGGACGGAGATGATCTCCATAGACAACAAAGAATGGAGAAGTCCTCATGGACTAAGAATCCTTTTGGTTGTAGGAAAATTCGGCCCTAGGAAGAAGATGAACTCTGATGACCTAAGACAAAATGACGTTAAATTAGTTTCCAGAATTTGGTTAACCCTCTCCAACTGGCCATTGGACTGAGGGTGATAGGCAGAGGAGAAGTCCAGGTTGATGTCAAGGCAGTAACAGAGAGCTCGCCAAAACTTAGAAACGAACTGAACTCCTCGATCCGAGACGATATGATTTGGTAGAACATGAAAGCGAAAGATATGTTGCAGGAAGTGCTTTGCTCGCTGTGGAGCAGATGGGAGACCAGGTTGAGGAAGAAAGTGAGCCATCTTGGAAAACTGATCAACCACCACCCAAATGACTGTGTTATTACGAGTTGGAGGCAGATCGGTAATAAAGTCCATAGCAATGGGAAACCAGGGAGTCTCTGGAATGGGCAGAGGCTGTAAGAGTCCCGCAGGTCTGTGCCAAGGAGTTTTGTCACGGGCACAGGGCAAAGTCTGAAACATCATATTCAACATGCGGCCACCAGTAGTGCCGGGAGATTAAAAGTAGAAAAATTACCCCATTTCAGAACCTTGCATCTCAATCTGGCGGGCACAAATGTTTTTCCTGGAGGAACTTGCTGAAGAACGGCTGGAGCGACAGGAATCCAACGATCCGGAGGAATAATATGCCTAGGCAAGGAGTCCAAACCCACTAAGTCAGAGGACCTGGAAAGGGCATCTGATGTTCTTGTCAGCAGGGCGGGAATGAATGAAGAGATAAAATCTGGAGAAGAAGAAAGACCACCTTGCTTGGCGGGGATTCAAACATTGAGGAGACTGAAGGTATAGAAGGTTCTTGTGGTCAGAGTAGATACTGACCGGATGTGAAGATCTTTCTAACAAATAACACCCTTTCTCCAAGGCAAGTTTTATAGCAATTAGTTCTTGATCTCTGATGGAGTAGTTTCTCTCTGCTGGAGAGAAAGTCTTAGGCTAGGTTCACATCATGATTTAACCATGTGATTATTGGACCGTAAAATTGGCCGAAATCAGATTGTAAAAAATTGTATGCAATTGTATGTAAATGTTTCTTTGCAATCCGATTTAAAATTGTATCCAAAAATCGTACAGATGAAAATTCCATCCGATTTTTAATAAAAATATGATCCTCTTTTTAAAATTAATATGGATGCCAATGGCAATAAAGTTTTATATATTTGAAGTGTATATGTTTTGAAGTCTACTGCGCATGCCTACAAAAAATTGTATGCGATTAACCTGATAGAATTGCACAGTCACACGATTCCATGCGATTTACATTGACATCAATAATAAAAAAATCTGACACGATTTCGATCCGATTTTGAATCTGGATGAAAAATAGTGGTCAACCATGATTTTACCTCCGATCTTAAATCATGCAAAATCGGATGCGGATCAAAATGGATGCATTTGTTGTCTATCATTAAAGAATTGAAGTCAATAGATAAGACTTGGCATGCAGAATTATACCCTTAGAGAAGAAACCACATGTTACAGTCTTACCTTGGAGTTTCTCTGGTTAAGAATGGCACCAGCTCCTATGGAAGACGCATCAACTTCCAAAGCAAAATGTTTCTCCGGGTTAGGTCTACAAAGCACGGGAGCGGAAGCAAATGCAGTCATTAGGTGTGAGAAGGCCTCTTCAGCCTGAGGAGGCCATGACTTAGGGTTAGAGTTCTTTCTTTTTGAGAGCCACAATAGGAGCATCCAGGGAAGAGAAGTGACGATAATAGTTTGTAAATCCCTGAAAGCATTGAATAGCCCGAAGTCCTGTAGGGCGAGGCCAATCCAAAACCACAGTCAGTTTATCAGGATCCATCTGCAGGCCTTGATGAGAAACAATGTAACCGAGGAACGGAAGACTTGATTTCTCGAAAAGGCATTTCTCCAGTTTAGCGTATAGATGATTCCTCCGGAGGCATTGAAGAACCAGACAAACATGTGTGCAATGCTCCTCAAGGTTGGATGAGAAGATCAGGATATCATCAAGATATACGACAACACAGCTGTAGAGAAGATCTCGGAAGATTTCATTGACAAATTCCTGAAAAACGGCGGGAGCATTGCAAAGACCGAAAGGCATCACCAGATACTCAAAATGTCCATCACGGGTGTTAAAGGCTGTTTTCCATTTGTCACCTTCACGGATACAAAACAGATTGTAAGCTCCCCACAAATCCAATTTTGTGAAGACCTTGGCACCAGGTAGACAGTGGAAAAAGTTCAGAGATCAGAGGAAGTGGATAATGATTTTTGACCGTGATCTTGTTAAGTCCCCTATAATCAATACATTGACGGAGAGAGCCATCCTTCTTCCCCATGAATAAGAAACCTGCACCAGCAGGAGAGGAGGATTTTCACATAAATCCCTTTTGGAGGTTCTCCTGGATATATTTAGCCATGGCTTGAGTCTCAGGAACAGACAAGGGATAGATTCTTCCACGTTGTGGCATAGTCCCAGGCTGTAAATCAATGGGGCAATCGTAAGGATGATGTGGAGGAAGAGTCTCGGCCTGCTTTTCACAGAAGACATCCGAGTAATCTTGATATGAAAGAGGCAGACCTGGCAGAGGAGGATGAGAAGAAACAAGTTTAGGCTGGACTGACCTGAGACAACGATTTTGACAGAACTGTCCTCAGCGAGTAATCTCTCCAAATCTCCAATCAAGTTGCGGAGAATGACATTGGAGCCAAGGGAGACCTAGAAGAAGCTCGGAAGTACAGTGAGGTTGCACATAGAATTCAATATTTTCCCGATGCAGAACACCCACTTGCATAATGAGAGGTTCTATGCAGAATAGCACTCTGCAGTCAAGACGTTGTCCATTAACAGAGAAGATGAACAAGGGTTGGCAAGCCGAGTAACAGGAAAATATTTGTAGACCAAGGAGGCATCAATGAAGTCGCCTGCGGAACCAGAGTCCAAAAATACGGAAGTAGTGAATGGTGACTTGACTGAAGTCTGGATTTGTACAGAAATGGTCAAGCAAAGAGAGAAAGTATTCACACTTAGGGACGCCTCTCCCACGTGCCCTAGGTGTGAGCGTTTCCCAGATGCTGAGGGCGAACTGTACAGTCCTTGAGAAAGGGATTTGGGCTAGCACAATACAGACACAAATTCTCTTTGCATTGTCGAGATCTCTCCAGTTGTGTTAAGCGAGAAGAATCTTCTTGCATAAAGCCTCTTCAGCAAGAGGCACAGGAGTTTGTAGAGATGGGCGTTGAAATTCAGGAGCCAAATACGAGCTGGTTCCCTCTTCAAGCGTAGTTCCTTCTGCCTTTTCTGAAAAACACACATCAATACGTGTAGCAGATGGATTAATTCACTTAGGGAAGACGGAGAATCTCGGGCAGCGAGGGCCTCTTTTATTCTGCAAGACAATCATTTTTTGAAAGTGGCACACATCGTTCCCTGCCAGCTCAGAGGCCAGAGTGTGGAATTGGACCGCGTAGCCACCAATGGAGGAATTCCCCTGTCAGAGATACAGAAGAGCCATCAGGGCAGAAGAAGCACGTGTGGGTTCTTCAAAGACACTGCGAAATTCAGCCAGAAATGCTGTCAAGTTGGAGGTAACTGGGTCACCGTGGTCTCAAAAAGGTGTAGCCCAGGCCAAGGCTTTTCTGGACAGAAGACTGACTACAAAGGCAACCTTAGCTCGTTTTGTTGGAAATTGGTCCGACATGAGCTCCAGATGCATAGAGCACTGTGTAATGAAGCCTCTACACAGCTTAGGGTGACCATGATACTTTGAGGGTAGAGGTAAATGCAACTTGGAGCCTGAAGACGCTGCAGGAACTGGTGGAGAAACTGGAGCAGGTTGCGGCAGCTGCTGCTGTTGCTGCTGCATGGCTAGGAGTTGTTGCATCATAGCAGGCAGTTGTGTAAGTTGCTGCGCTTGTCAGGCCAACTGCTGAGACTGGCGCACCACAACCGAAGGAAGATCCAAGACTTCTGATAGAGGTACCTCAGTGGGATCCATGGCGGGATCTTACTGTAACAATCATGGTTCAGTAGACAGGAACACTTGTGGTTGTGCATCCGCTGGACCTGAGTGGCAGATGACACGGGCCGTACCAGGGAGTAGGGTCTAAGGTGCTGCTGGTTTTCACCAGAGCCCGCCGCAAAGCAGGATGGAGTTAGAGTGGCAGGTGACACCCAGGTCGCTACCCCTGGCAAGACTCGACCACACAGGCAGCTGAGGAGGTTTGAAGCATAGGTAGGATATGGCAACTCGAGGTCAGAATAGCAGAAGGTCAAGGCAGGCGGCATAGGAGCATTGTCAGGAACGTAGCAGGAGGTCAGTAGGCAGGCGGCAAAGGAACAAGGTCAGGTCACGGAACAATGAGGTCAGAAAACGGCAAGACAACTCACAGGAACACTTTCTCTAAGGCACTAGGGCAACAAAGATCCGGCAGGGGTAAGTGGGAGGTGCAGAAACTTATAACAGTGTGACAGGTGCAACGGATAATTATGGGCCGCATTGGACATTTAAATCTTAGAGCTTCGGCGTGCGCGCTCCCTAGGAGGTGGGAGCATGCGCGCTGGAGCTGAGATGAAGCAGCAGAAGACAGAGGTGAGTGGCCATAGTACAGTAAATTGGACACATAAAGTTAACAATAGATAGTAACAAATATACAAATATAAAATCTGGTTTAGTATTATAATACATGCAAACAAGGTGAAACAAAAAAGATTCGTATTTTCTTTACTAATTGTACAAACAGTAAAAAAAAAAACAGCAACAACAACTACATATAAAAATTACTGTTATAACAAAACCAGTTTAAGCCTTAGATCTTTGGATTTCTTTGGGATGGTTGATGTAATCTTTTTAGTGTTTTTTCATAACCATGAACGTTAAGCCTACCAAGTTTCTTTTGCTCACACATCATTTTGAACCGCATTTTGAACTGTAAACAGATGGATAAGGACCAAAAGTTTAAAAATAGCAAAACTATGTACTTTTCCTCACATTTTCAAAGGTCTATTGTGCTGCTTTGAAAATATTATCCTTCTCTTTATTTTTTTTTGCGCCAACATTTTTTTGTTGTTGCAGCCATATTGTATTTTTTTTTTGCACCAAAATTGCTGAGTTTGGTGCCAAGATCGGCAGTTTTTGCACTAAAATTGCCGATTTTTTGCGCAAAATTTTACATCCCAGAAAATTCTGGCGGAAACATCTCACAAAATATTCCATGGTTGCTATTGTCCAGACAAGTCATAACTGTATAAATAAAACATATCTGAGCTCAAATGTGAGTGCAAGTTTAGTGACCAAGAAAAAAAAAAAAAAATATATATATATATATATATATATATATATATTTTATAACATTTTTCAATAATTTTTTTTTTTATAATTTCTTAAAGAACACCTTTTGCCACAAAAAATAAGAAAAAAAAAAAAACAAAACAACAAAATTACAACCATTTCTGTGATTTCTACACTTTCGAAAAGCTGGTGTAAAATTTTTGATGTAAACCCCTCTGAAAATATCAGGTAAAGCAGACAATATACGTTGGCACGCCCACTTTTACAAAACTGATATGTACAGTGTAAATAACAGCACAAAGCTCTTTGAAAATGTGGTCGATACTTTTCGTGCAAAAATCTTGGCACGAAATTGATTATTTTTGGCACAAAATTCTTTGAGAATCTCCTCCTGTGTGAACATAAAAATGGTTAAAAGTAGGGCTGAAGATAAGGCTTAAAAAACTAAGAATGGCTTAAACTGGTTAAGCCTACCAAGTTTCTTAAGCTATATTTACACACCATTTTTTTTTAGCTGTAAACAGATGAAAAAAGGATCAAAATCAAATAATAAACAAAAAGAAACATATCTTAACAGAAAAACGGCTAAAAATAAGGCTGATTGACATGTCAAAAGTTGTTTTTAATCAATACAAAATCAGTCTAAACATCTGTCTCTGCTCTATTATACTGTGTATGTATATATATATATATATATATATATATATATATATATATATTAATCTCATGAAGGTAAAAGGATGAAACAGTTGTTTTATTACTAGTGCAGATGAATGGGCACTATAGCATATGTGGGGACATTTACTATGCCACATCAGTGTTGTACTGGCTTGAAAGTCGCACATTTTGTGCAAAAATTGTTTCGAAAACGTGGGACTTTTGAAGAAATATGCTGCTTGCACCAAGGGGGAGGAGAGGAGCCAGAAAAGGGTCTGGAAGGAGAAACAGCTTTAAATGGAGGTGTGATTTCCTCACATGTGACTTTAGGCCCCATGTGCGACACTAAAAATCACATAAATCTACACCAGCTTGGAGTTGGTGTAGATATCCATGTCGGGCACAATGGGCAGCTACAGAACCATTCCATCATTCCTATCATTCCATGCAATGCAGAATGATCCAAGGTAGGTTGCACTTAAAGTATACCTGTCATGTCAGAGAAAAAATAATATATATATATATATATATATATATATATATATATATATATATGTTACTCATTAGGCCATGCAGATGCTTTACATGTTTTTATGTGTCTAGCTTCTATTTCTTTGTTCTTCTGCTCACTCACTCTGGCATCCACTGCTCTGGAAGGAGCTTGTCTGAGGCAAGCATTGAGCTTGTCCTCACTCCCCATGCAATCACTTCCTCCCTGAGTCTGCTGTGCTTGGTCTCTTCATCCAATCTCTGCAGACTGCTCTGTAACCTCCTCCCCTCTGTTTTTCAATAGGAGTCTGGTAGACAGGAGAGGAGAGAGCACAGAGGAGTGCTAGTCTTACCCTCACTTACTGGACTTTGTGCCAGCCTGTGCTTTGGCTGGGAGAAAGATGATGCTGCAGCCAGACAGGATTTTGTTCTGGATGATATAAGGACCCCTAGTGGTCTTTCTCATAAGCCATGATTTCTATAAAATGGAGATAACATTTTTTTATGAAGTACAATAAAAAGGTTAATGTTTTGCCAAGATGTTCAACATGCAAAAAGTTTTTTAATTCTGATGGTGCCCATTTAACTTACTTAAAATAGCATGACTGGGACTAATCCAAGCAATGGGTATGCTGTCTAGAGCAGCACCGATGCAGAAAACTACGTTGTGACAAAACGCATTTAAAAATTGTATTTTATCCAATATGTAAAAGGATACGGTTCAGTGTAATTCTATATTGAAAATAAAATTAGGAATCACATAATACAAAATGCTTGTTCGTGAATTTGTTCTTAAGACCTATGTTGAAAGAACTATGTTCAATTTAGGAAATAAAAACAGTAAAAAAAAAGGCAACGAAGTATTAAGTTACTAAATACAAAGTAAAACACAATACATGGTCTTGAAAAATACTGAAATGTGCTGTGCTACGAAAGCCAAGAGCAGGAAAGCTGGATAGTAAAATGTTAGGTATGTAAGCCTTAAGTCTAATAGATGAGATGTCTTTCACCCTTATGTATAGAGTGCCCATTGCTATAGATTTTGATCTTAAGGCGACATCACGATAGCATGTAAGAGCAGTTACTGTTGATCTTTTATACTAATTTTGGATTAATTGTGATCTGCGGCAGTGTGTAAACATGTTAACCTAGTGCTTCAGCTTCACCACAGATAAACATTAATCCTTCTTAATGCTCTAAGTCAACTTTTAGTCCTTAGCAGAATTTACCTTGATCTCAAGCAAGGAAGCGAACTGATTTGCAAGACATAATCCCAGGTCTTCCGAAGCAGACTACAGAACTGGTCAGCTACTGTTTCACATCATTAGAGCATAATGCTTTGCGGCAGCAATTGGAATTCTAAGAGTCTTGTAGAGAGTGAAACATGACTGAGTGTAACTAACTCACCATATTTTACCTCTTCAGTTATATTTTGTCTATAATTTAGATTTGCTTACTTCCATTATAATTGGATCCAGGCTGCATAGTGCTAAACAGCCTTTTTTGTTTATTTTGAGTACGAATTTGGGTAAGAAAGAAATCATTTAACTAAACAATGGTTGGCATGTTTATTTAGACACAGCACTTGCCTATTATACTACTGTTATTGGAAACACTACTTTAATTAGTCCTGGAGACCCCATACCAAAGCTGAGCAATGCTGGAAAAAGTAAATTTGCCCCCCTTTTTTTTTTTTTTACCACTCACATAGTTTTATATTAACTTTAAATAATTACCCTCATTTATATAAACTTTTGATATATCATCCATACATGTCAAAAGTTTGCATTATACCACCAACAATTACGATTGTGAGTTATAGATGAGAAAAGTGCCCGGCAACGCTCTTCACTCCCTGCTTGGTAGCCTGATCTGATATATGTGCTCCACAGACTAGAATGGAGCACTTCTCCCAGGTCAGGTGGCCAGGGTGTGTAGTTTGCTGCCTCACGCTTTGCCTGGCTATAACATATGATTGATGCCGGTCTCCAAATGATATGTCAAAAGTTTATATAAATGACAGAAATGCTTAAAGACTGGGGTCACACATAGTATTTTGATCAGTATTTTTAAATAAAATTAAGAGTAGTAATGAGCAGCAGGGGCCATATTCGAATTCTGGATAGTTCACGAATATATTGACGATTGTTTGTCTTATGTTCGCGAAATTCCCATATTTGCTATGTTCGTTCGCGAAAATCCACATGAAAAATTCACATAAAAATTTGCATGTGAAAGAAATAAACGAATATTCGTCATTTAGAATATATAGCACTATATTCTAAATATTCACGAAATCGCGAAGTGCCGATATAAGCGATGAAAATTTGCATTACGAATATTCGTGATCAACACTAATTAAGAGTGGAACTGACACAGAGAAAAACTATAATGGAAAGATTTGCACCTTTTCATGTGCTCTAAGCATTTATAATAATTGACATTAAGATGCAATAAACATAAAGTACAGTAAATACAAAGAAATTATCATATATTGCTGATTAAATTTGGTTGTTTATACCTAAATGGGGGGTATTTATCAACAGATTTATGTGTCTTTTATTGGGTATGTTTGGCACATTTTTTTGGCGCAGTGTCTTTTTGCGCATTTTCTCCACTGTCATTTTGTAAACTTGCTAGCATTTTGACGGTCCTGTGTATGATTTTTGCAGTGGTCAGAAATTTATCATTTGCCCCAATTGTATTTTGCCGCTAATTTGCCTGTTTTTGACGCATGTTTGCCGCAAAATCTCCACCAATAATATTCTGACATGGAAAACAAACATATTAAAGGAAGAATATGATATGTGCCAAAGTTACTAAAGGACATGCGCCTAATGATAAATTTGGCACACGTCTGTAAAAGCCAAAATAAAAAAAATTTGAGTAAAAAGAAACTGACAATAGGTAAAAATGATAAATACCCCCCAATGATCCTTAGTGTTTGTTAAATTGTTAAATGAAAATGCATGTGGTACAAGTTATGCATCTGTATCTTTGAGCTTAGACACCATATTGTTGAATGTTAGGAGTGACAGATAACAGAGGGTTGTAGTTAATGGAGTATATTCAGACCAAGGTCTAGTTACCAGTGGGGTACCTCAGAGATCTGTACTTAGACGATGGTAAGCTGATGGTCTTGGAGGGATATGCCAAAAGGAAAATGATTTAGGTGAACTAGAAAAATGGTCAGAACTCTGGCAACTAAATAGAATATGTATTCTTTAGAATATAGAATATGTGATACAGTCCTAACCTCTGTACCTGAGGAAAGGGACTTAGGGGTTATTATTTCAGAAGGCTTTAAGGTAGGCAGACAATGTCATAGAGCAGAAGGAAATGATAGCAGAATGCTTTGGTGTATAGGGAGAGGTATTATCAGTAGAGAGTCTGTACATCCAGAAGAATATTCATACTTTGGAGAGTGTTCAGAGAAGAGCTACTAAACTAGTACATGGATTGCAGGATAAAATTTACCAGGAAACGTGAAAGCACCTGTTACGCCGAGCGCTCCGGGTCCCCGCTCCTCCCCGGAGCGCTCGCTACACTCTCGCTACTGCAGCGCCCCGGTCGGATCCACTGACCGGGTGCGCTGCGATACCGCCTCCAGCCGGGATGCGATTCGCGATGCGGGTGGCGCCCGCTCGCGATGCGCACCCCGGCTCCCGTACCTGACTCGCTCTCCGTCGGTCCTGTCCCGGCACGCGCGGCCCCGCTCCCTAGGGCGCGCGCGCGCCGGGTTTCTGCGATTTAAAGGGCCACTGCGCCGCTGATTGGCGCAGTGGTTCTAATTAGTGTGTTCACCTGTGCACTCCCTATATATACCTCACTTCCCCTGCACTCCCTCGCCGGATCTTGTTGCCCTTGTGCCTAGTGAAAGCATTCCCTTGTGTGTTCCTAGCCTGTGTTCCAGACCTCCTGCCGTTGCCCCTGACTACGAACCTTGCTGCCTGCCCCGACCTTCTGCTACGTCCGACCTTGCTTCTGTCTACTCCCTTGTACCGCGCCTATCTTCAGCAGTCAGAGAGGTTGAGCCGTTGCTAGTGGATACGACCTGGTCACTACCGCCGCAGCAAGACCATCCCGCTTTGCGGCGGGCTCTGGTGAATACCAATAGTGACTTAGAACCGGTCCACTAGCACGGTCCACGCCAATCCCTCTCTGGCACAGAGGATCCACCTCCTGCCAGCCGGCATCGTGACAGTAGATCCGGCCATGGATCCCGCTGAAGTACCTCTGCCAGTTGTCGCTGACCTCACCACGGTGGTCGCCCAGCAGTCACAACAGATAGCAGAACAAGGCCACCAGCTGTCTCAACTGACCGTGATGCTACAGCAGCTACTACCACAGCTTCAGCAATCATCTCCTCCGCCAGCTCCTGCACCTCATCCGCAGCGAGTGGCCGCTTCAGGCCTACGACTATCCTTGCCGGATAAATTTGATGGGGACTCTAAGTTTTGCCGTGGCTTTCTTTCACAATGTTCCCTGCACTTGGAGATGATGTCGGACCAGTTTCCTACTGAAAGGTCTAAGGTGGCATTCGTAGTCAGCCTTCTGTCTGGAAAAGCTCTGTCATGGGCCACACCGCTCTGGGACCGCAATGACCCTGTCACTGCCTCTGTACACTCCTTCTTCTCGGAAATTCGTAGTGTCTTTGAGGAACCTGCCCGAGCCTCCTCTGCTGAGACTGCCCTGCTGAACCTGGTCCAGGGTAATTCTTCCGTTGGCGAGTACGCCATACAATTCCGTACTCTTGCTTCTGAACTATCCTGGAATAATGAGGCCCTCTGCGCGACCTTTAAAAAAGGCCTATCCAGCAACATTAAAGATGTTCTGGCCGCACGAGAAATTCCTGCTAATCTACATGAACTCATTCATCTTGCCACTCGCATTGACATGCGTTTTTCCGAAAGGCGTCAGGAGCTCCGCCAGGATATGGACTTTGTTCGCACGAGGCATTTTTTCTCCCCGGCTCCTCTCTCCTCTGGTCCTCTGCAATCCGTTCCTGTGCCTCCCGCCGTGGAGGCTATGCAAGTTGACCGGTCTCGCTTGACACCTCAAGAGAGGACACGACGCCGCATGGAGAATCTCTGCCTGTACTGTGCCGGTACCGAACACTTCCTGAAGGATTGTCCTATCCGTCCTCCCCGCCTGGAAAGACGCACGCAGACTCCGCACAAAAGTGAGACAGTCCTTGATGTCAACTCTGCTTCTCCACGTCTTACTGTGCCTGTGCGGATATCTGCATCTACCTTCTCCTTCTCTACTATGGCCTTCTTGGATTCCGGATCTGCAGGAAACTTTATTTTGGCCTCTCTCATCAACAGGTTCAACATCCCGGTAACCAGTCTCGCCAGACCCCTCTACATCAATTGTGTTAACAATGAAAGATTGGACTGTACCATACGTTACCGCACGGAGCCCCTTCTAATGTGCATCGGACCTCATCAAGAAAAAATTGAGTTCTTGGTCCTCCCCAATTGCACTTCCGAAATTCTCCTTGGACTACCGTGGCTCCAACGCCATTCCCCAACCCTGGATTGGTCCACAGGGGAGATCAAGAGCTGGGGTATCTCTTGTTTCAAGGACTGCCTTAAACCGGTTCCCAGTACTCCCTGCCGTGACCCTGTGGTTCCCCCTGTAACCGGTCTCCCTAAGGCCTATATGGACTTTGCTGATGTGTTTTGCAAAAAACAAGCTGAGACTCTACCTCCTCACAGGCCTTATGACTGTCCTATTGACCTCCTCCCGGGCACTACTCCACCCCGGGGCAGAATTTATCCTCTGTCCGCCCCAGAGACTCTTGCTATGTCTGAGTACATCCAGGAAAATTTAAAAAAGGGGTTTATCCGCAAATCCTCCTCTCCTGCCGGAGCTGGATTTTTCTTTGTGTCCAAAAAAGATGGCTCCCTACGTCCTTGCATTGACTACCGCGGTCTTAATAAAATCACGGTAAAGAACCGCTATCCTCTACCTCTTATCTCTGAACTCTTTGATCGCCTCCAAGGTGCCCACATCTTTACCAAACTGGACTTAAGAGGTGCTTATAATCTCATCCGCATCAGGGAGGGGGATGAATGGAAAACGGCATTTAACACTAGAGATGGACACTTTGAGTATCTGGTCATGCCCTTTGGCCTGTGCAACGCCCCTGCCGTCTTCCAAGACTTTGTTAATGAAATTTTTCGTGATCTCTTATATTCCTGTGTTGTTGTGTATCTGGACGATATTCTGATTTTTTCTGCCAACCTAGAAGAACACCGCCAGCATGTCCGCATGGTTCTTCAGAGACTTCGTGACAATCAACTTTATGCCAAAATGGAGAAATGTCTGTTTGAATGTCAACCTCTTCCTTTCCTAGGATACTTGGTCTCTGGCCAGGGACTACAAATGGATCCAGACAAACTCTCTGCCGTCTTAGATTGGCCACGCCCCTCCGGACTCCGTGCTATCCAACGTTTTTTGGGGTTCGCCAATTATTACAGACAATTTATTCCACATTTTTCCACCATTGTGGCTCCTATCGTGGCTTTAACCAAGAAGAATGCCAATCCTAAGTCCTGGCCTCCTCAAGCGGAAGACGCCTTTAAACGGCTCAAGTCTGCCTTTTCTTCTGCTCCCGTGCTCTCCAGACCTGACCCATCTAAACCCTTCCTATTGGAGGTTGATGCCTCCTCAGTAGGAGCTGGAGCGGTTCTTCTACAAAAAAATTATTCCGGGCATGCTGTTACCTGTGGTTTTTTTTCTAGGACCTTCTCTCCGGCGGAGAGGAACTACTCCATCGGGGATCGAGAGCTACTGGCCATTAAATTAGCACTTGAGGAATGGAGGCATCTGCTGGAGGGATCAAAATTTCCAGTTATTATTTACACCGATCACAAGAATCTCTCCTATCTCCAGTCTGCCCAACGGCTGAATCCTCGCCAGGCCAGGTGGTCTCTGTTCTTTGCCCGGTTTAATTTTGAAATTCACTTTCGCCCTGCCGATAAGAACATCAGGGCCGATGCTCTCTCTCGTTCCTCGGATGCCTCGGAAGTAGAGCTCTCTCCGCAACACATCATTCCTCCTGACTGCCTGATCTCCACTTCTCCAGCCTCCATCAGGCAAACTCCTCCAGGGAAGACCTTCGTCTCTCCACGCCAACGCCTTGGAATCCTCAAATGGGGTCACTCCTCCCATCTCGCAGGCCATGCGGGCATCAAGAAATCCGTGCAACTCATCTCTCGTTTCTATTGGTGGCCGACTCTGGAGACGGATGTTGTTGATTTTGTGCGGGCCTGCACTGTCTGTGCCCGGGACAAGACTCCTCGCCAGAAGCCTGCTGGTCTCCTTCACCCTCTGCCTGTCCCCGAACAGCCTTGGTCTCTGATTGGTATGGACTTTATTACAGACTTACCCCCATCCCGTGGCAACACTGTTGTTTGGGTGGTCGTTGATCGATTTTCCAAGATGGCACATTTTATTCCTCTTCCTGGTCTTCCTTCAGCGCCTCAGTTGGCAAAACAATTTTTTGTACACATTTTTCGTCTTCACGGGTTGCCCACGCAGATCGTCTCGGATAGAGGCGTCCAATTCGTGTCAAAATTCTGGAGGGCTCTCTGTAAACAACTCAAGATTAAATTAAACTTTTCTTCTGCTTATCATCCTCAATCCAATGGGCAAGTAGAAAGAATTAACCAGGTCCTGGGTGATTATTTACGGCATTTTGTTTCCTCCCGCCAGGATGACTGGGCAGATCTTCTACCATGGGCCGAATTCTCGTATAACTTCAGAGTCTCTGAATCTTCTTCCAAATCCCCATTTTTCGTGGTGTACGGCCGTCACCCTCTTCCCCCCCTCCCTACTCCCTTGCCCTCTGGTTTGCCCGCTGTGGATGAAATAACTCGTGATCTTTCCACCATATGGAAAGAGACCCAAAATTCTCTCTTACAGGCTTCATCACGCATGAAGAAGTTTGCTGATAAGAAAAGAAGAGCTCCCCCCAGTTTTTCTCCCGGAGACAAGGTATGGCTCTCCGCTAAATATGTCCGCTTCCGTGTTCCCAGCTACAAATTGGGACCACGCTATCTTGGTCCTTTCAAAGTTTTGTGCCAGATTAATCCTGTCTCTTACAAACTTCTTCTTCCTCCTTCTCTTCGTATTCCTAATGCCTTTCATGTCTCTCTTCTTAAACCACTCATCCTCAACCGTTTCTCTCCTAAACTTATTTCTCCCACTCCTGTCTCCGGTTCTTCGGACATCTTTCCTGTAAAGGAGATACTGGCCTCCAAAAAGGTCAGAGGGAAAACCTTTTTTCTGGTTGACTGGGAGGGCTGTGGTCCTGAAGAGAGATCCTGGGAACCTGAGGACAATATCCTAGATAAAAGTCTGGTCCTCAGGTTCTCAGGCTCAAAGAAGAGGGGGAGACCCAAGGGGGGGGGTACTGTTACGCCGAGCGCTCCGGGTCCCCGCTCCTCCCCGGAGCGCTCGCTACACTCTCGCTACTGCAGCGCCCCGGTCGGATCCACTGACCGGGTGCGCTGCGATACCGCCTCCAGCCGGGATGCGATTCGCGATGCGGGTGGCGCCCGCTCGCGATGCGCACCCCGGCTCCCGTACCTGACTCGCTCTCCGTCGGTCCTGTCCCGGCGCGCGCGCGCCGGGTTTCTGCGATTTAAAGGGCCACTGCGCCGCTGATTGGCGCAGTGGTTCTAATTAGTGTGTTCACCTGTGCACTCCCTATATATACCTCACTTCCCCTGCACTCCCTCGCCGGATCTTGTTGCCCTTGTGCCTAGTGAAAGCGTTCCCTTGTGTGTTCCTAGCCTGTGTTCCAGACCTCCTGCCGTTGCCCCTGACTACGATCCTTGCTGCCTGCCCCGACCTTCTACTACGTCCGACCTTGCTTCTGTCTACTCCCTTGTACCGCGCCTATCTTCAGCAGTCAGAGAGGTTGAGCCGTTGCTAGTGGATACGACCTGGTCACTACCGCCGCAGCAAGACCATCCCGCTTTGCGGCGGGCTCTGGTGAATACCAGTAGTGACTTAGAACCGGTCCACTAGCACGGTCCACGCCAATCCCTCTCTGGCACAGAGGATCCACCTCCTGCCAGCCGGCATCGTGACAGCACCTTAACATGTATAGCTTGGAAGAAATATGAGACAGAGGGGAGACTTTTCTATTCATAAAGGGAATCGACACAGTAAAGGAGGAGAAGATATTTAAAAGAAGAAAAACTAACACATGAGGACATCATTTTATATTAGGGGCAAAGGTTTATGTAATAATATCAGGAAGTATTACTTTACTGAGAGAGTAGTGGATGCATGGAATAGCCTTCCTGCAAAAGTGGTCGCTGCAAATATAGTGACAGAGTTTAAGTATGTATGGGATAAGCATAAGGCTATCTTTCATGTAAGATAGGGACTGGAACTATTCATAGGTTCCACTAGGCATCTCTGCCCACATCCTTATACTGTAACTCGCATATTGCTTTGGGTAGCCATTATGGACCCATTAATAGGATATACATCCTGTATCAACTTGTATCAACCTTGTACACAGAAGAAAACACACCAGTTGATAACCACTGCTCAATAAAATTGAATATCTTTATAAAATAATATCTCATAAAACACATAAACAGTGCTCAATAAAATTACAGATAATGCATTGCCAGAGGAGCACTAAAAAAATAGTTATCAGATTAGTTATTATCAAAAAAAATTATGACAGCACTGTGAAGGTATGAAAACCAACACACAAGGGGTGTTTACAAGGACATCTAACTGTATACTGCTTATTTAACCCCTTAAGGACCAGGCCATTTTACACCTTAAGGACCAGAGCATTTTTTTTGCAATTCTGACCACTGTCACTTTAAACATTAATAACTCTGGAATGCTTTTAGTTATCATTCTGATTCTGAGATTGCTTTTTCGTGACATATTCTACTTTAACTTAGTGGTAAAATTTTATGATAACTTGCATCCTTACTTGGTGAAAAATCCCAAAATTTGATGAAAAAAATGAAAATTTAGCATTTTTCTCATTTTGAAGCTCTCTGCTTGTAAGGAAAATGGATATTCAAAATAAAACATTTTTGGGTTCACATATACAATATGTCTACTTTATGTTTGCATCATAAAATTTATGAGTTTTTACTTTTGGAAGACACCAGAGGGCTTCAAAGTTCAGCAGCAATTTGGAAATTTTTCACAAAATTTTCAAACTCGCTATTTTTCATGGACCAGTTCAGGTTTGAAGTGGATTTGAAGGGTCTTCATATTAGAAATACCCCATAAATGACCCCGATATAAAAACTACACCCCCCAAAGTATTCAAAATGACATTCAATAAGTGTATTAACCCTTTAGGTGTTTCACAGGAATAGCAGAAAAGTGAAGAAGAAAATTCACAATCTTCATTTTCTACACTCGCATGTTCTTGTAGACCCAATTTTTGAATTTTTGCAATTGGTAGAAAGGAGAAAATTTTTACTTGTATTTGAAACCCAATTTCTCTCGAGTAAGCACATACCTCATATGTCTATGTTAATTGTTCGGCGGGTGCAGCAGAGGGCTCAGAAGGGAATGAGCGACAAATGGTTTTTTGGGGGCATGTCCCCTTTAGGAAGCCCCTATGGTGCCAGGACAGCAAAAAAAAAAACCACATGGCATACCATTTTAGAAACTAGACCCCTCGGGGAACGTAACAAGGGGTAAAGTGAACCTTAATACCCCACAGGTGATTCACGATTTTTGCATATGTAAAAATAAAAATAAAATGTTTTACCTAAAATGCTTGGTTTCCCAAAAATTTTACATTTTTTAAAAGGATAATAGCAGAAAATACCCCCCAAAATTTGAAGCCCAATTACTCCCGATTCAGAAAACACCCCATATGGGGGTGAAAAGTGCTCTGCTGGCGCACTACAGGTCTCAGAAGAGAAGGAGTCACATTTGGCTTTTTGAAAGCAAATTTTGCTCTGGGGGCATGCCGCATTTAGGAAGCCCCTATGGTGCCAGGACAGCAAAAAAAAAACCACAAGGCATATCATTTTGGAAACTAGACCCCTCGGGGAACGTAACAAGGGGTAATGTGAACCTTAATACCCCACAGGTGATTCACAACTTTTGCATATGTTAAAAAAAAAAAAAATTTTTACCTAAAATGCTTGGTTTCCCAAAAATTTTACATTTTTAAAAAGGGTAATAGCAGAAAATACCCCCCAAAATTTGTAACACAATTTCTCCCGAGTACGGCGATACCCCATATGTGGCCCTAAACTGTTGCCTTGAAATACGACAGGGCTCCAAAGTGAGAGCGCCATGCGCATTTGAGGCCTAAATTAGGGACTTGCATAGGGGTGGACATAGGGGTATTCTACGCCAGTGATTCCCAAACAGGGTGCCTCCAGCTGTTGTAAAATTCCCAGCATGCCTGGACAGTCAGTGGCTGTCTGGTAATACTGGGAGTAGTTGTTTTGCAACAGCTGGAGGCTCCGTTTTGGAAACAGTGGCGTACCAGACGTTTTTCATTTTTATTGGGGAGGGGGGCTGTGTAGGGGTATGTGTATATGTAGTGTTTTTTACTTTTTATTTTATTTTGTGTTAGTGTAGTGTAGTGTTTTTAGGGTAAAGTCGCACGGGCGGGGGGTTCACAGTAGTTTCTCGCTGGCAGTTTGAGCTGCGGCAGAAAATTTGCCGTAGCTCAAACTTGCAGCCGTATACTTACTGTAATCCTCCGCCCATGTGAGTGTACCCTGTACGTTCACATTGGGGGGGGGGGGGGGAACATCCAGCTGTTGCAAAACTACAACTCCCAGCATGTAGGGTCTATAAGTGCATGCTGGGAGTTGTAGTTTTGCAACAGCTGGAGGCTCCGTTTTGGAAACAGTGGCGTACCAGACGTTTTTCATTTTTATTGGGGAGGGGGGCTGTGTAGGGGAATGTGTATATGTAGTGTTTTTTACTTTTTATTTTATTTTGTGTTAGTGTAGTGTTTTTAGGGTACAGTCTCACAGTAGTTTCTCGCTGGCAGTTTGAGCTGCGGCAGAAAATTTGCCGCAGCTCAAACTTGCAGCCGGATACTTACTGTAATCCTCCACCCATGTGAGTGTACCCTGTACATTCACATTGGGGGGGGGGGGGGGGGGAAACATCCAGCTGTTGCAAAACTACAACTCCCAGCATGTACGGTCTATCAGTGCATGCTGGGAGTTGTAGTTTTGCAACAGCTGGAGGCACACTGGTTGTGAAACACTGAGTTTGGCAACAAACTCAGTGTTTTGCAACCAGTGTGCCTTCAGCTGTTGCAAAAGCTACAACCCCCAGCATGTACGGAGAGCGGAAGGGCATGCTGGGTGTTGTAGTTATGCAACAGCGGGAGGCATACTACTTTGGCTGGGGATGCTGGGGATTGTAGTTATGCAACAGCTGGAGACACACTGGTTTGCTACTTAACTCAGTGTGCCTTCAGCTGTTGCAAAACTACAACTCTCAGCAGTCACCGACAGCCAACGGGCATGCTGGGAGTTGTAGTTATGCAACCAGCAGATGCACCACTACAACTCCCAGCATGCACTTTAGCTGTTTGTGCAAGCTGGGAGTTGTAGTTACACAACAGCTGAAGGTACACTTTTCCATAGAAAGAATGTGCCTCCAGCTGTTGCAAAACCATAAGTCCCAGCATGCCCATAAGGGCATGCTGGGAGTTGTGGTGGTCTGCCTCCTCCTTTTGCATAACTACAGCTCCCAGCATGCCCTTTTTGAATGCTGGGAGCTGTTGCTAAGCAACATCAGGAGGCTGTCACTCATCTCCTGCTGCTGATCGACGCTGCAGGTCAGTCCCGCCGCCGCCGTCGTCGCTCCTGGGGCCCCGATCCCAACATTAACGCCGGGGATCGGGGTCCCCAGCACCCGGGGTGCACGTCCCGCACCCGCTCACGTCCTCCGGAAGAGGGGCGGAGCGGGTGCGGGAGTGACACCCGCAGCAGGCGCCCTAATTGGTCGGCCGGGAATCCGGCCGACGAATCAGGGCGATCGTGAGGTGGCACCAGTGCCACCTCACCCCTGCAGGCTCTTGCTGTTCGGGGACGTCTCTGACGGCCCCGATCAGCCAGTAATTCCGGGTCACTGGAGACCCGATTGACCCGGAATCGCCGCAGATCGCTGGACTGAATTGTCCAGCGATCTGCGGCCATCGCCGACATGGGGGGGCATAATGACCCCCCTGGGCGATATGCCGCGATGCCTGCTGAACGATTTCAGCAGGCATCGGGCACCGGCTCCCCTCCGGCTAGCGGTGGGGGGCCGGGAATGGACAGGACGTACTCCTACGGTCCTTAAGGACTCGGAACGGGGGCGTAGGAGTACGTCCATTGTCCTTAAGGGGTTAATAGTATATATGAGATTGACCTGAGAACATATTACAACTGTAACCACAATGGGATATGATCTCCGGTCATTACCTCCATAAAAAGTACAACAATGCAATAGAAAACAGCTCATACATGGAACTCCTATTACTCACCCATGCTATATATGTGAATGCTCCTCTTAACCCCAACCCTGATACTATTCATAGTATTCAGAATATTGGGCAGACTGGATGGGCCGAATGGTTCTTATCTGAACTGTCAATCTGCCAATTTCTAATAGTAGTTTTATCATTGTACCCATGAAGGCCTTCAGAAGGCCCCTGGCTGCCATGACAACCAATTGGTACCTTATACTCCACAGAGACAAGACAGGACTAGCACTTGTCATATAAGCTCATACATGCTACAGTCACAATTGACCATGGCATCTAGGGAGTTAAATGAATAGCATTGGAGATAACTGGTAAGTGACCGTTTCTGTCAGCTGCAGATAGCAGCTGGCAGCAGCTGGGTATTGAGCAGGCTCAGCTACTGAGTCTGCTCCAATAATTTGTGACGCCCCCATGATGTGCATATATATCATGGGTCATTAACAGGTTAAGAAAAAGTAGTGAAATGTGTGTACAGATGTTCACAAACTCAAAGGAAATGGAAAAATACCCTGTATAGAAATGATTGATACATGTGAAAGATCCTTTTAAGCCAGCGGCCATCTTGATACATTTGTATTGTTATCATTTGCCTGTCTGGCAGCCGCTGAAAGAGAATATATAGGAAGCAAGATTTATAATAATAAATGGGAACAATTGAAATGCTTTATCTATCATCTGTGGTTCAACTTTTCTACAGTTGTTGTTATAAATATGTGTTATAGATAAAGGTCACTAGTCAACAGACACAAAACAGATATCTGAAACCTATTCTTAAATGTAAAATCTACAGGAGACATAGTAAACCCCAATGAATAAGAATGCTATGTCCAACCTGTCTACTCGTTTCTTATCACTGTACCCTTACAGATTTAAAGCAAAACTCCAGGTATATTTACCCTCTTAATAAAATGGGGCTGCTAGTACCATACCAGGGATAGTAATTCTTTGGCCCCTAAAAGTAAATTTACAACCTGCTTTGTACACTTAAGATACATTAACCGCTTAAGGACCCAGCCCATTTTCACCTTAAGGACCCAGCCATTTTTTATACATCTGACCACTGTCACTTTAAGCATTAATAACTCTGGCATGCTTTTATCTTTCATTCTGATTCCGAGATATTTTTTTCGGGACATATTTTACTTTATGTTAATGGTAAAATTTCGTCGATACTTGCATCATTTTTTTTTTTATTTGAAGCTCTCTGCTTATAATGAAAATGGATATTCCAAATAAATTATATATTGGTTCACATATACAATACGTCTACTTTATCTTTGCATCATAAACTTGACATGTTTTTACTTTTGGAAGACATCAGAGGGTTTCAAAGTTCAGCAGCAATTTTCCAATTTTTCACAAAATTTTCAAAATCGAAATTTTTCAGGGACCAGTTCAGATTTGAAATGGATTTGTAGGGCCTTAATATTAGAAATACCCCATAACTGACCCCATAATAAAAACTGCACCCATCAAAGTATTCAAAATGGCATTCAAAAAGTTTGTTTACACTTTAGATGTTTCCCAGGAATAGCAGGAAAATTGAAGGAGAAAATTCAAAATGTTCATTTTTTACACTCGCATGTTCTTGTAGACCCAGTTTTTGAATTTTTACAAGGGGTAAAAGGAGAGAAATCTTTCTAAAATTTGTAACCCAATCTTGAGTAAGGAAATACCTCATATGTGTATGTCAAGTGCTCTGTGGGTGCACTAGAGGGCTCAGAAGGGAAGGAGCGACAGTGGGTTTTGAGGAGTGAGTTTTTCTGAAATGGTTTTTGGGGGGAATGTCACATTAAAGAAGCCCCTATGGTGCCAGAACAGCAAAAAAAAACAAAAATATAAAAAAAAAACACATGGCCTTCTATTTTGAAAACTACACCCCTCAAAGAACGTAACAAGGGGTCCAGTGAGCCTTAACACCCAACAGGTGTTTGACAACTTTTTGTCAAAGTTGGATGTGTAAATTATTATTTTTTCACTAAAATGCTAGTTTTCCCCCAAATTTTACATTTTTACAAGGGGTAATAGGAGAAAATGCCCCCCAAAATTTGTAACCCCATCTCTTCTGGAAATACTTCATGTGTGGACAAGTGCACTGCAGGCGCACTACAAAGCTCAGAAGAGGAGTCACATTTAGCTTTTGGATAGCAAATTTTGGTGAAATGGTTTTTGGAGGGCATGTCGCATTTAGGAAGCCCCTATGGTGCCAGAACAGCAAAAAATCCCTCACATGGCTTACTATTTTGGAAACTACACCCCTCAAGGAATGTAACAAGGGGTATAGTGAGCCTTAACACCCCACAGGTGTTTCACGACTTTTCATTAAAGTTGGATGTGTAAATGATTTTTTTCCCCCAAATTTTACATTTTTACAAGAGGTAATAGTTGAAAATGCCCCCCCAAAATTTATAACCCCATCTCTTCTCATGCGTGGACATCAAGTGCTTTGCGGGTGCACTACAATGCTCCGAAGACAAGGAGTCACATTTGCAAATTTTGAAATGGGGGGGGGGGGGCATGTCGCATTTAGGAAGCCCCTATGGTGCCAGAACAGCAGAAAAAAAACACATGGCATACTATTTTGGAAACTACACCCCTCAAGGCACGTAACAAGGGGTGCAGTAAGCCTAGACACCCCACAGGTGTTTGCTGAATGTTCATAAAATTGGGATGTAAAAAGGAAATATTAGATTTTTTACACTAAAATGCTGGGGTTACACCAAATTTTACATTTTCACAAGTGGTAACAGGAGAAAATGTCACTGTTAAAATGTCACTGTTAATTACATTAATTTACAAAGTACATTTCTTTGGAGTAAGGACATACCTCATATCATGGCGTAAACAGCTCTGCGGGTGCTCACCAGGTCTCGGAGGAGCAGGAGCGCAGTCAGGGGCCTTTAGCTTTTACATAGCTGCCTATGGAGCCAGAACAGCGGGACCCCCCCTCAAGGAGCATTACATGGGGTAAATTACTAAAATGGGGCACAGTGGGATGTAAAATCATAAAACAGGTTATGCTCCAAGAATGATGACCCAGAGCATAGCCAAAACTAAAAAATTTGCCCACTCCAAACCCTATGTTCTGGGAAGGTGATGTGTGTGGCCGTCCCTAACCTGTTGCCTCAAATGCGCACCCCGGTCAGGTGGAAAGAGAGCACTGCACATTTTAGGCAACATAAAAAAAATCCCCGATGATAGTGACTCAGTGACCCATGACTCATTTTTGGAAAAAATACCCCCAGAGGTCTTATCATTTTTTTTTTTTTTGATGAAACATTTTCTTGGGCAATTTAGTGGTTTATGGGGTTACAATTTTGAATGTACTCTGGAATTGGTACATTGGGGTCAAATTATGGGAAATTTAAATGAAAAGGGAAAATTTTGTACTCTATGGAAATGTGATACTCCCTGAAGCAGTTTTTAATGCAGAGGCCCGGGTGATCAGGGCAAGTGTCACATTGAGTAGTGGTGTCCTTCCGTATCCCCCTCTTGTGATACACTCTGCATTTTTTCTGGGATTGTACCTTCTTTCCAGTGTGGGGGACCTCACCTGGAAAGTGCTGGCCTGGGACGATCCTGGCACCTATATTTCCAGTTTCTTGGGAAGTCCGGCCTGCTCTTTCCCGGTCAGCAAAGATCAGGGCCCTTAGGACTTATTTTTGGAACTGGAGGAATGTCCCTGTGTTGCCAGCGTACTGGGACAGTACAAAATAGTTGAACATGGCAACCTGTACCAAGTAGACCGCAACTTTTGTACCATACCCGTGTTTTCCGCATTGCCATGTATAGCTTGAGGACTTGATCAGAAAGATCAACTCCCCCCCCATATACTGATTGTAGTCCAGAATACAATCGGGCTTGAGGACCGTTGTTGTGGTACCTCGCACAGGGACAGGTGAGCTGCCGTTACCATGAATTGTGGACCGCATAAGGACATCCCTCTTATCCTTATACCTGACCAGCAACAGGTTTTCATAGGTAAGGGATGCCCTGCCTCACTTTGTAAAGCTGTCATAGGCGGGACATGCTGCATTATCAGTGTAATGGAGGCATTTCCGAATGGCCTTGAACCGCTTCCGTGTCATGGCCATACTGTAAAGTGTGGTCTAGTAGGGGACATCCCCGCTCCAGTACTGCCTGACACTGGGTTTTTTGACCAGGCCCATATGCGTCACGAGGCCCCAAAATGTCCTCATTTCTGCTGCATCAATGGCGTACCATTCATTGGACCTGGCAAAAAACAAATCAGGGTGGTGGGCGATGAACTGCTGGGCGTACAGATTCATCTGCTCCACCATTAGATTAACAAAGCTGTCACTGAAAAATTTACTAAAATAGTCAATTTCAGTGAATCCAGCAGTGTCAATCCGGATTCTTGAGTCGCCAACAAACCTGGCTCCTTCTCGCAGCTCTGCCCGCTGACTTAACTCAGTTGGCTAGTAGAGCGGTGAGAAGGGGACATTAACCATTCCTCTGCCAGCTGCTATTGGTCGGACGATAGTCCGGTCAATAGCAGAGCTCCTGGGGGGGGGGGGGGGAGTGACGAAATCGCCACCTCCCCATACATACAGGAGATGATTGGGGGTGTATTCTACACCCCTGATTACCATGTATCACCGGGTCACATGTGACCCGTATGACCCGAATCGCCGCAGATCGTCGGTGTGAATTCACCGGCGATCTGCGGTGATCGCTGACATGGGGGGTCTCAGGACCACCCTGGGCATTTGCATGGGATGCCTGCTGAATGATTTCAGCAGACATCTCGGTCCGCTCCCCGCCTGGCGAGTGGCGTGGACCGGAATTCCCACGGGTGTACAGGTACGTCCTGGGTCCTTAACATCCAGGAAGCCAGGGCGTACCCATATGCCCTGGGTCCTTAAGGGGTTAAAGGGGTCTTCTACACAGTGGTGCAACTACTGACATAGCAGCCATAAGCCATAGTGGCTACTACAAGGCCCCACTGTCTCCAACCAGGCTTGGCCCAGAACAAAGGGGGCCACAGGCACAAAACTGTGGTGTTTTTGCTGCGATTTTGAGCAAGTCATGCCAAACTACACAGATCTCATCAGTAGCTTTTAATTTGCGAACCTTTGATGATGTCATTACATTGGGATTAAGGGATTATGTCTTTTGGATATTTTTAATACTTTACAATGTCTTTATATCATGATTTCCATCATTTGAAATGTTCAGACATTGAGAAATACACAAAATGTATTCCAAAGTGTTTCGGAGGTTTAAAGGGGTTGTGCGCTGCCCTGACTTTCGGAGCTCCGCTCACAGCATCCGGAAGTTCATTACTCCGAACACTGTGTGCGGGCTTCCGTGTTCGCGGCCGCCGGGCGTGAAATCACGCCCGGCCCCTCACGACTTCTCGCCCGGCCCCTCGCGACTTCTAGCCCGCCCCCTCGTGACAGCGCCCCCTTCCCATATACTTTCGTTGAGGGGGCAGGCGAGACGTCACGAGGGGGCGGGCGAGACGACGCGAGGGGCCGGGTGTGAAGTCATGCCCGGCGGCCGCGAACATGGAAGCCCGCACACAGCGTTCAGAGTAATGAACTTCCGGACGCTGTGAGTGGAGCTCCGAAAGTCAGGACAGCGCACAACCCCTTTAAATATTGTGTTCTAACAGCAATTTCTCTTTAGTGGAATGTATGCCGCCTTACAATGTCTGTAGAACAGAAATGTCAAGAAAATGCATCATTACATAGTAAGAGCCTTGGAAAGGTGTAAGGGATGACATTTTGAACTGACATTGCCTGAACTGAGATGTTGGCACAATGCTGTATTACTTCTCCATCTAAATGGCCTCAAGTGCAGAAGTGATTTATGGGTAATGAATAATATGAGCAAACAGCCAATGTTAGTGTGTGAATAAAATAAAAGCCTGGAAACAGGTTTGCTTAGTGTTTAACCAGATGTCCCACACAGGCTTCTGTAAACCATACCCTGTGCAACCTGTACAGTAAACTATCAGAATGTTTGTGAACAAACCCTCCAGATAGGCTCTCTATAAATAAGCATTATTTTATGATTTTGTATGGGAAATGAACCATGCATACAGATACCATTGTTGTAATATCAGACATCAATATCTTCCTATCTGTTTATTAACTTTAATGTCAGGAATGTGACTAAAATCCCTTGCAATGTTTCAAAATGTTTTATTTACAACAAATGAATGATTTCACTATTAATTATGTTTTTAATATTTTCCTAATCATATTCCATTGTATGATTTTGTACTTTTTATGTTTTTCATTGTTATGCCTATTGGAGACCTCAGACTTTAACTGGTGGTTCTTTGAGCCATCAAAACTGCATCTGACTTCCAATGTGTATGGATCTGATAAAGCACCATTTGTAGTTGCAAAATGAATGTAGTTTGCTGTAGATATTGCTTCCTTAATTAAATTTCCTTGTGAACATGATTCATTTTCGAGGTCATCATCAATATTAAAGGGGTACTCCGGTGAAAACCTTTTTTCTTTTAAATCAACTAGTGCCAGAAAGTTAAACAGATTTGTAAATTACTTCTATTAAAAAATCTTAATACTTCCTGTACTTATTAGCTGCTGAATACTACAGAGGAAATTCTTTTCTTTTTGGAATTTTCTCTGATGACATCACGAGCACAGTGCTCTTTGCTGATGTCATTATAATAATAACTCTTTTTTTTATTGTTGTCCTTGTTTATTGCAAGGCAGCAGTGCTAACCACTGAGCCACCATGCTGCCCTTAGCATACATCTGCTATGCACAGTTGCTAAAATGGACAGAGATGTCAGCAGAGAGCACTGTGGTCATGATGTCATCAGTGTTCCAAAAAGAAAGGAATTTCCTCTGTAGCATTCAGCAGTATGCTACAATAAGTACTAGAAGTATTAAGATTTTTTTTAATAGAAGTAATTTACAAATATGTTTAACTTTCTGGCACCAGTTGATTTAAAAGAAAAAAGTTTTTCACTGGAGTACCCCTTTAAGTCTGTGTCCGGGCTACAAATTGATATACATGTGGGGGAAGATTTATCAAAACTTGTGTAGAGGAAAAAGTTGAACAGTTGCCCATAGCAGCCAATCAGATCGCTTCTTTTTATTTTTCAGCTGCCGTTTAAAAAAAGATTAAAAAAATTAAAAAAAGAAGAAGCAATCTGATTGGTTGCTAAGGGCAACTGTCTACTTTACTTCTGAACAAGTTTTGATAAATCTCCCCCATTATTTACATGCCTTCTGTACCACATTAGACATACAAACCATTGAAAGCAACTACATGGTACTATATGATATGGAAACAAGTTTGTGCATCAGCATTACACTGTTTATTATGTTGTATGTATTGGTACTTTTTATAATTGTGGTCACTATCTTGAGATGTTCTGCAGCAGCTGTAGTGTATTATTAATTTGATTCAGCTTCTGCTGAACCTCCTATTAGTATACATTTGTGTTTATACAGTATCTAGTATAGGTACAGTGATCCCTAAAAACTGTTGGGTAAAATATGTTATTAATGAATTAGGCAAATTCTAAATTTTAAATCAAATAGAGTTTAAATAAATAAATAAATTAAATAAATAATGCTGCAAAGTGCTTTCTAGTTAATAGAGTTTGATATTTTGAGTGCTTGGTGTGTAACTTATTTTAAGATTCTGCTAGTGGAAGAACTGGCATATAATGGGTGTGACTAATTGCAGTGTTCTAGAATCAGAGGACATCTTCTTCTGCCAGATGAGTAATATGTCTTAGATATCAGCCTATATCAATATCTGTGAATAATAAAGATGTTACTCACAGGTATATCAGATCTCAAAGAAAAAGGGTAATAGTGCTGAGTCTTATTAATAATTTTCTTTTGGACAATCCTGGGGTAATGATCATTGTAACTTCATAATGGTTTATTATACCTTTCCAAGGAGAATATATTTGTGGGGTCTATTTTGGATATGTGGCGTTTGCGATATAAGCTTGATTGAAATTCAGGTTGCAGTTGTCTAGGAACTTGAGTGAATTCAGATGAAGTAGAGTATCAGGTATCATCTCTAAATTAAACTTTAGCTCTATGGCACAAGGTTGTCTTGAATTACCTCACTTGTATTGCTTTTTTCACCGGGTAAGCAAGGTATGTGTAGATATTATATATAATTTTATATTGACTGTAAATGTCTTTAGATTTTTCCACAAAAACAATGTAATTATTTATGAATATAGGATAGGATATACATAACACATTTATTTAGATTTGTTTTATTTTTTTTATCATAAGCAGGGTCAAATTTTAACAGATGTTAGGGGGCTGTTATGCTATGATCATTGGCCAATACTGGCAAAATCCTCTACCTGAATTTAAAGGGGTACTCCACCCCCTAAACATCTTATCCTTTGGATAGGGGATAAGATGTTTGATCGGGGGGGGGTTGGGGGGTTCAGCCACTGGGACTGCGGTGTTCTGAACATTGGAAGGTTGGAGCTTCTGATTTTGTGATGCCAGCCCTCCTCCATTCATGTCTATGGGATGAGATGTGATGGCTATGTACTAGCCATCACACCTTCTCCCAAAGACATGAATAGAGGGGGCATGACAGCTGTGGTCGCCCATCATTCGGCATGGAGCGAAGTTTGCTCTGTGCACCGGATGACTGGGGTGCCATGCTGGAGATCGCAGGGGGTCTCAGCAGCCAGACCCCGCGATCAGACATCTTATCCCCTATCCTCCTATGTATTGGACACACTTATCAATCTCATCAGCCTCTTCATTTGATAGCATTGCATAGCATTGTTTATCAGAAGGAACAGCTAAAAAGGAGCATATAGCCTACAACTGAGATGGTACAAAGTATGGCTGAGTTAAGGAGCAAATCACTACTACAAATGCACCCATCCTACAATTTTATTTCAATACAATGTTCTCTCCTTGCAAATAAAATTCACACTGATAGTACTTGTACCTTGTACTGCAGTTTGGTTTGTCATTTTTAAGTGTACTTCTTCTAAATTGTCTGTTTCTCATTCAAATAATTTATGGAGGCATTGCCCATTCACAGTGTCAAAATGACAACTGCATGTACAACTTTCAATGAATCCTGACAGCTGACAATGCCAAGAAGCCACGGTCCTGTTTTGTCTTCTCTAGGCTTCTATATTGGGACATACTGTCTGACAATAATAATCCTACATCATCCTTAAACTTTCATTGAAAAGGTTTAGGTTATCTTCCTTGTGATGTGCCTGCCATTGCGTCAATTTGCTGCTCATTGTCTGAATGTGTATGTAATATTTGTATAGTATGTAAAGTCCAGCAAATTCCATCTCAGTGACATATGTATATGGGAATGATAAAGAGGTTATAACTAAAAAAGATTGATTACAACAGAATATTTTACTATTTCTACTTTAAGAGTTCCAGAAAGGACAACCTCCTTTACAATTGTAGTCCATTTTGGATCGTTGAGTAACGTGTGGATCATTTGTTAAAGGAGTACTCCGGGATGTAAAAATTGTGTTTCAGACTGCCGTCAGTAAAAAAAAATAAAAAAAGACACATACCTGCCGCTGCTCCCCCGGTGCCTCCAATAATCTGCTCCGGCCTACGCCGCAATTGTCTTCCTGGTTGCTGGTGGTCAGTGAGTCATACTGCACTCAGCCAATCACCGGCCGTAATGAAGTCCCACCTTGGCTGGGGATAGGCTGAGCGGCAGTGTGATGTTTTCGGCCCTGGCACTGGTCTTCTTTCTGGTGCTGGGATCAAAAAAATCACACTGCGCTGTGCCTATCGCCGGCCGAGGTGGGACTTCGCTGCGGCCGGTGAGTGCAGTTTGACTCACTGACCACCAACAATCAGGAAGAAGATCGCATCTGAGGATGGAGGCATCGGGGGAGCGGTGGCAGATATGTATCCCTTTTTTTTTCACTGCCGGCAGTCTGAAACACAATTTTTACATCCTGGGGTAGTCCTTTAATACTTTAAGCTCGGAGAAACAGCTTGCATCACTGGGAAGGATGTATGGTCACTCATGGTGTCAATTCAATTGAATAGGTCATTATGTAAAACCTGGTCATGGCAATACCAAATTGAAGACTTTTGACAGGGGATATAGACAGGTTTTTCATTGAGTAAACTACTCTCTTATACATTGATTCTCATACATGACAGTTTAACAGCCAGTTAAATCGTTCCTCATATACTGTATTGAAACCACAGATATAGTGTAGCGATTGAAAAAAAAATAAACAATAATATTCTGTCCTTAAGTAAATCTGGGTTTTCCAGAACTTCCCTATATTACAGAACTACAGTACAGTACTGTGTTTCAGACAGTTCTTGAAAAAAGTTCTTAATAAAATTACTTATTGGTAGAGCACTAGAAGACAACATGGGGGATGTACTTTAATAAAACAATACAGATTCATAAATTAATAAAAATCTATGGAAATCTGAACAACGCTAGTGATGGGTTAGAGAATGCCTGCCACTGGTGGTTATAAACCAGAATGTCTCCCACATCGGAGTCAAAGATAAAACAGAAATGGTAACATAAAATAAAAAACAAAACAAAACAAAAAGTTCATTGTCTGTTTTGTTTTACCTGTAATAGGCTGAAAATACAGCTGTAAACTAAATACGGATGTATTGCTTTCCATGTGTGAACATACCCTAAGGGAGATATTTAAGTTTAAAAGTCTTCTTTGTAAAGCATACAAAATATAGAACTTGTGGTAATTTTAGCTGTCTGATGCACTTTGCAAAATGTGTATACAAGCTGCAGAGAACAAGGGCCTTTGCATGTTTTATTTTTATTAAGTGACTTATATCACCAGTGTTACATATAAAATAAAAAGAAACCCAAGCCTACATCAGAGGAAATTTTTCCAAGACTTTTATCTTGAGCAACAGCTGTCAGCCAGGGCCCATATGACACATTACACGTCCAGTAAATTAGATGAAATTGAGAATAATTGCCTTGCAACAAAATCCTACATACAGTAAAAGAAATGTGAATTATAGAAGAAGTTACAGTGCAGAATACTGACTTGTAAGGTAAGGTAATATTCTGTTAACTGTACCTAACTTTTCCAAGAATATAGAATTATAAAAAAAACATAGCATGAACAACGCCGTGTCCACAGATATTTGCAATGCCTGCAACACTTGGAAGGGTTTTTGCCATTGTTTCAGACATCTTTTTTTTGTAAACATTTTGAAGAGGACACACATTGTTATGTTTATGGCCAGGTCTTCTTATTAAAAGGAGCTAACTGGATCGAACGTTTCTTAGTCTCCTTTAATCCCTTCCCCTGTCAGCCATTTATACCATATTTGTAACTCTTCATATTAGGGGTACGCCAGTGGAAAAAACAAAAAACTTTTTTTAAATCAACTGGTGCCAGAAAGTTAAACAGATTTGTAAATGACATCTATTAAAAACCCTAATCCTTCCAGTACTCATCAGCTGCTGTCTGCTACAGAGGAAGTTCTTTTCTTTTTAAATGTATTTTCTCTACTGACACCTCTGTCCATGTCAGGAACTGTCAAGAGTAGGAGCAAATCCCCATAGCAAACCTCTCCTGCTCTGGACAGTTCCTGACATAGACAGAGGTGTCAGCAGAGAGCAGACATTACATCACTAGTTATTACATCACTACTCAGGTGCTTAACCCCTTAAGGACCCAGCCATTTTACACCTTAGGACCTGGACATTTTTTGCACATCTGACCACTCTTGCTTTAAACATGAATAACTCTGGGATGCTTTTAGTTATCATTCTGATTCAGAGATAGTTTTTTCGTGACATATTCTACTTTAACATAGTGGTAAAATTTTGTGGCAACTTGCATCCTTTCTTGGTGAAAAATACCAAAATTTGATGAAAAATTTGAAAATGTAGCATTTTTCTAACTTTGAAGCTCTCTGCTTGTAAGGAAAATGGATATTCCAAAAAAAAAAAACAAAAAAAAAATGTATTCACATTTCCAATATGTCTATTTTATGTTTGCATCATAAAACTGACATGTTTTTACTTTTGGAAGACACCAGAGGGCTTCAAAGTTCAGCAGCAATTTTCCAATTTTTCACAAAATTTTCAAACTCACTATTTTTCAGGGACCAGTTCAGTTTTCAAGTGGATTTGAAGGGTCTTCATATTAGAAATACCCCACAAATGACCCCATTATAACAACTGCACCCTCAAAGTATTCAAAATGACATTCAGTCAGCATTTTAACCCTTTAGGCGTTTCACAGGAACAGCAGCAAAGTGAAGGAGAAAATTCACAATCTTCATTTTTACACTCGCATGTTCTTGTAGACCCAATTTTTGAATTTTTACAAGGGGTAAAAGGAGAAAATGTATACTATTTATAGCCCAATTTCTCTTGAGTAAGGAATGGTGCCAGAACAGCAAAAAAAAACAGCAAAAAAAAACCACATGGCATACCATTTTGGAAACTAGACCCCTTGAGAAACATAACAAGGAATAAAGTGAGCCTTAATACCCCACAGGGGTTTCACCACTTTTGCATATGTAAAATTTTATTTATTTTTTTTCACTAAAATGTGTGTTTCCCCCCAAATTTCACATTTTAGCAAGGGTTAATATCAGAAAACACCCCCCCCCAAAATGTGTAACACCCTCTCTTCTGAGTATGGAAGTACCCCATAAGTTGAGCTGAAGTGCACTACGGGCAAACTACAATGCTCAGAAGAGAAGGAGTCATATTTGACTTTTTGAGAGCAAATTTTGCTCGGGGGGCATGTCGCATTTAGGAAGCCCCTATGGTGCCAGGACAGCAAAAAAAAAACACATGGCATACCATTTTGGAAACTAGACCCCTTGAGGAATGTAACAAGGAGTACAGTGAGCATTTACCCCCCACTGGTGTCTGTCAGATCTTTGGAACAGTGGGCTATACAAAATTTTTAATTTGCACAGCCCACTGTTCCAAAGATCTGTCAGACACCAGTGGGGTGTAAATTCTCCCTGCACCCCTCATTACATTCCATGAGGGGTGTAGTTTCCAAAATGGGGTGGTTTTTTTTTTGCGTTTGTCAAAACCGCTGTAACAATCAGCCACCCCTGTGCAAATCACCTCAAATGTACATGGTGCAATCTCACTCCTGAGCCTTGTTGTGCGCCCCCAGAGCACTTTGCGCCCACATATGGGGTATCTCTGTAGTCGGGAGAAATTGCATTACAAATTTTGGGGGGCTTTTTCCCCTTTTACCTCTTGTGAAAATGAAAAGTATAGGGCAACACCGGCATGTTAGTTTAAAAAAATAATTTTTTTACACTAACAAGCTGGTGTAGACCCCAACTTCACCTTTTCATAAGGGGTTAAAGGAGAAAAATCCCCCAACATTTGTTAGGTATGGGGTATCGCCGTACTCGATACCCCATATGTAGCCCTAAACTGTTTCCTTGAAATACGACAGGGCTCCAAAGTGAGAGCGCCATGCGCATTTGAGGCCTAAATTAGGGATTTGCATAGGGGTGGACATAGGGGTATTCTACACCAGTGATTCCCAAACAGGGTGCTCCCAGCTGTTGAAAAACTCCCAGCATGCTTGGACAATAAACGGCTGTCCAGCAATACTGGGAGTTGTTGTTTTGCAACAGCTGGAGGCTCCGTTTTGGAAACAGTGGCGAAGCAGATGTTTTACATTTTTATTGGGGAGGGGGGCTGTGTAGGGGTATGTGTGTATGTAGTGTTTTTTACTTTTTATTTTATTTTGTGTTAGTGTAGTGTAGTGTTTTTAGGGGACAGTCTCATGGGCGGGGGATTACAGCGAGTTTCCCGCTGCGAGTTTGAGCTGCTGCGCAAAATTTGCTGCATCGCAAACTTGCAGCCTGATACTCACTGAAAGCCCCTGTCCATGTGAATGTAACCTGTACATTCACAGGGGCGGGGGGGACGGACCTCCAGCTGTTGCAAAACTACAACTCCCAGCATACACGGTCTATCAGTGAATGCTGGTAGTTATAGTTTTGCAACAGCTGGAGGCACACGGGTTGGGAAACACTGTGTTAGGAAACAGACAATGTTTCCCAACCAGTGTGCCTCCAGTTGTTTCAAAACCACAACTCCCAGCATGCCCAGACAGCCGAAGGGCATATTGGGAGTAGTAGTTACGCAATAGCTGGAGGAGAACAGTTTGGGGACCACTGTGTCCCCAACATGGCCCCCCTCGGCGTTTGCCCTGGATGCCTGCTGAACGATTTCAGCAGGCATGCCGTTCCGATCTCTGCCCGCCGAGCGGCAGAGACCGGAATGACTTAGGACGTATGCATACGTCCTGGGTCCTTAAGTATCAGGGTCCCAAGACGTATGCATACGTCTTGGGTTCTGAACAGGTTAAGCAGCTTACCTACTATGATGGGTGGATCGACTGCTGGGTGGGAAGGGAAATCATTATGCAGTGAATTGTAGTTTTGCAACAGCTGGAGACATCCTGTTAGAAATCCTGGTTAGAATTCTGGAACTTGTAGTTGAAGGGAGGGAACTGCCACAGGAAAACAGCCATTTCACAAAAAGGGATATTTCAATGAAAAATCCACAAGAAATGTCCAGAATGAAAAGTCACAATTAGTTTGGGTGTGTCCGGAGTAACGATATATGGTAGTGAGTGTAGCGACAATAGCTACAATAGGAAATTCATGGACAGGTAATGCAGACAATGTGGCAAACACTGTCAGCGATGAAGATGTCAAGTCTCGGTGCACAGCACCACTCACCCTCCTTTGGAGTCCTCAGGTCCGGGCTGGCACGGCTGAGTCCGGCACTCTGGATATCAATGCCCGCCTGGGTGGTATGCTGGGTGAATGGCTGAATCTCCGGGGGTCCGAGTGTCCTGGGCTGGCACGGGAGGCGTCCGGCCTTGGGGAGGATGATGTCCAGGAGTAACTCTGCCGACCGGGGCTGTGAGAGGATGCAGGTAACAGGTGGTGCGGATTGCACGTATGAATGAGGTGCTAACAGCGCGCGTGCAGCAGTGGTCCCGGAATCGTGGGCATCCAGCTGTTGCAATTGGAATATGGCAGATACAGTCTATTTGAAGTGATATACACTTATGGATAAGGTGCAGATAATGGGCTAGACGCGATTCAAGGCCGCGGGCCTTTTCTTCAGTAGCTATAGGTGCTATATTCACACACACCTATAGCTACTGAAGAAAAGGCCCGCGGCCTTGAAACGCGTCTAGCCCATTATCTGCACCTTATCCATAAGTGTATATCACTTCAAATAGACTGTATCTGCCATATTTCAATTGCAACAGCTGGATGCCCACGATTCCGGGACCACTGCTGCACGTGCGCTGTTAGCACCTTATTCATACGTGCAATCCGCACCACCTGTTACCTGCATCCTCTCACAGCCCCGGTCGGCAGAGTTACTCCTGGACATCATCCTCCCCAAGGCCGGACGCCTCCCGTGCCAGCCCAGGACACTCGGACCCCCGGAGATTCAGCCATTCACCCAGCATACCACCCAGGCGGGCATTGATATCCAGAGTGCCGGACTCAGCGGTGCCAGCCCGGACCTGAGGACTCCAAAGGAGGGTGAGTGGTGCTGTGCACCGAGACTTGGCATCTTCATCGCTGACAGTGTTTGCCACATTGTCTGCATTACCTGTCCATGAATTTCCTATTGTAGCTATTGTTGCTACACTCACTACCATATATCGTTACTCCGGACACACCCAAACTAATTGTGACTTTTCATTCTGGACATTTCTTGTGGATTTTTCATTGAAATATCCCTATGAATTACATGGACTGAGAACGTTTTCTCCTGATATATGCAGCAGATATTTAATTAATGAATTTTCTTTGGTGCTACTTACCCATCATATTTATCTCATTTTAATTCTACTATATTCTGTATTTTTTATTATATCTATTTTTTACCCAGTATATTCCATTCGCCTTTAGCAAGGGCCCTGCTAGGCGATTGGTCATATATATCCTTTTTATATAATAAAGACCATTTCTTGGATCCCATCTCCACTAGTCTTTTCCTTTTTCTCTCCCCTGTGCTTTTGAGGACTGGTTCACATAAATATTTTTTATTTATAATTTCTACATATTACATTAGGCCTTTTGGGTGAAGGCAACACCTTTAACCTCAAGCACATTATTTCTTTTATCCTAAGTGAGCTACACATATTTTACATTTCCCATTTCACAAAAAGAAATCAGCAATTTTGTCTGGCAGGTAAATACTTACGTAACCTTATGATGGATAACTCCTTTAGGGACACAGCCCATTTTAACCTTTAGGACACAGACAATTTCATTTTTACATTTTAGTTTTTCCCCCTTGCCTTCTAAGAGCCATAACTCTTTAATTTTTTCATTGACAGAGCCCTATGACACCTTTTAATTTTACCATAAAATCTACAGCAAAATAAAAACATTATTTGTTGGTGGAAAATGAAAAGAAAAGCGCAATTTAGCAACCACACTCAACCAACTGGAGCAGGAGAGGTTTTCTATGGGGATTTGCAAATACTCTGGGCAGTTCCTGACATGGACAGTGGTATCAGCAGAGAGCACTGTGATCAGATTGAAAAGAACTTGCCCGCCGCCTCTTGACAAAGCTACTTTGTAGCGAAACATGTTGAGGAGGGCAGAGTAGGGAATTTTAATCAGGGATAGTGCTGTTGCCTAAGGAAGCAATTGGATGTGATCTGCAGACACATCCAGCTACTACTTGTCAGCAAGATAGAGCACAGCGGCAGAGCTCTTATATTGACAAATCAATGAAAGCACAATAAAAGGGCACACAGCACTACCAGTTTTTAACTGTGTGGAAATTAATAAAGCTTATGGGAAATAATAAAATAGGTATATGGGAAATCAGGGTATTTTTGGATTTCCATAAAGGGAATCTATTGGAAAAATTAACAAAGTTAACCGTCCATATACTGGTCTTGACCAGTTATGCAGATTGAAAAGAACAACTCAACTTCCTCTGTAGCATACATCAGCTGATAAGAACTGGACGGATTAAAATTTTACAAATCTGTAACCAGTTGATTTGAAAAAAAAAAAAAGTTTTCATCCTGCATACCCCTTTAAGGGTGTATGTAATAGTATTGGGACTAAAGGCCACCCCATACTTGCTGGCTCCAAGCTATTTTCAGCAACTAAGGGCCACCACTAATGGCTGGCAAATGCAATCTGTGATGCTTGCTAAATGCCACTGAAGTGTTTGTGAGATCCATTGTTATGGCAGCCCAAGGCCTTTTCAAAACATCAATGGCTGCCAGGATTCTGCAATTGATACAGCCTTCCCTGCAGGCTGTACCAATAGAGAGCTGATCTGCGTGATCACTGTAGTACACATACTGCATTGATTTGTATGAACATTCAAACAACTACTCATTCAAGTCCCCTAGGGGGGCCTATAAAAGTGTAAAACAAAAATATCTCCCATAACTCCCATAGTAAAAATTCTAATCGCCCACCTTTTCACATTTTCCAAACTGAAAAATATACCGTATTTATCGGGGTATACCACGCACCAGCCTATAACACGCACCCTCATTTTACCAAGGATATTTGGGTAAAAAACGTTTTTTACCCAAATATCCTTGGTAAAATTAGGGTGCGTGTGTGTGCATGTGTATACACCGATACACTGTTTCTGACCCCGCAGAAGCCCCCAGGAAAGGCAGGGGGAGAGAGGCCGTCGCTGCCCGCTTCTCTCCCCCTGCCTTTCCTGGGGTCTAGAGCCCTGCTGCCGCCGATTCTCTCCCCCTGGCTATCGGCGCCGCTGACCCATTGCCTCCCCCATCCCCGGTTTTATGATTACCTGTTGCCGGGGTCGGGTCTGCGCTGCTTTTGGCTCCGGTCCGTGGTGCTTCTGGCTCTGGTGTGGCGTCTATGCATCGTTGCTATGCGCTGCGAGGCGCAATGACGAGTGACGTGCCTAGATATGGGACGTGACTGTTAATGTTGTATTAAGGAGTTGTGTTGTTCTGCAAAAGGGAATTGACATGTGCCACCCTTACTGACTGTCTGGCAGTGGTGGAGGGAGAATGAATAATGAGGGGTAGCACACAGGGAAGGAGTGAGACATGTAGAGAAATGTGCTAGAATTTACTGAGACTGGGCAAGCAATGAGGAGCAAGCAGGAAATGCATACATAAACAAATGGCTCATGCCAGGATCATGGTTCCAATGGTTATTGAGTTTTTCATAATGGGTCATCATAAGTGCTACAGTATGGGATCATGTTTTAACCAGGGCTCAAGTCCTGCAGGAATGCATGGAAACTGAGTTCCTGCACTTTTTCCACAGCAAGAACATTGTTCCCATTAGCAGGGCTAGTCCTTGAGTGGAAATCTTTGATAAGTTCCCACACTTTTTTCCCCAAGGACTTGACCCTGGTTTATATATACACAATGGGGGAGATTTATCAAAACCTTTGTAGAGGAAAAGTTGTGCAGTTGCTCATAGCAACCAATTTTATTTAAACACAAGACGCTTCATAGTATGTTTTAACCTCTTTTACTATAACTCAGCAGTAAAAGATGTAAATGCAATGATAATGCAGAAAAAACTTTAACAATAAGAAATGGCACAGCCAAACATGCTGGCTTGTACAATGACCAATCAGAGCATAGTCCCAGATATAGTAGTGACAGTTGCCATCATCACTTCCTCTTCTTTTGCTGCTCAGCAGTGCATTCAGTTAAGTATTGAGTTGCTCCCTATTGTTTATGTAAAAATATTTTTATTTATCCATTATTTTTTAAATTTCTTCATACATTTTTTTATTAATTAATTTATTATGCATTTTTAAAATCATATATTATTTTCTTATATATTTATATATATTATATTTAACCTTTTTCCCCATCATATTCCCCCCCTTCCCCCCTTTTCTCTTATTCCCTTCTTTCCGTTCATTAATCATACATATTATTTTAGCCATTATCTATTATTATTTTGAACAAGTCCTGTATCTCTTATTTACATAATTTATCTCTCCATATTGTCCGATTATTATTTTTCATATTTCAATATTTTTTCCTCTCTTACCAATATTTACCCCTCTGATTCTTAACTTATACATTACCTGTCTCTCCAGATCCCCCGTTGCTCTGTTCCGCCGCCGCAATATCTTCTTCTCCGCATCTTCTTATTTCTCCTGCATCACGGCGGCCATCTTTTCTTTCTCCTTGCTAGCGATGGTCTTGCGCGAGTTCAGTGTGGTGATCACCTGACTCGCGTCTCGAGCGGGATTCCTGTCACAAACTGTCAGAATCCTGTCAGAGCGTCGGCATAGCGTTACCTCATCTCTATACAGACTACAAACTTGTATATTTATAAATTATATTATAAATTATATTATTTAATATTTTCTCCTATCAGCTAGCTATATTTAATACTCAATCTTCATAAGCTAGCTTCTATAAAAAAAAATTCATTTAACCCTTTCTGTCAGTTCGCTGTCTCTGACTGACAGAGGTATTCCATATACAAAACATAATTTTCCTCACAGAAGGAAATTTTCTTTTATTATTATAAAACCTATATTAATATATCACTATGGATATTTCTACTGACAACAAAAATACCTCAGATAATGTTAATAATGACCACTTAAAATCTTAAGTGGATGACTCAGTGTCTAAAGCAGTTCAATCTGCTGTTTCTATATTACAGGAAAGTATAAATAAACCACTTTCTATGGCCCTCTCCTGTCCTGGTCCATCTAATATTAATGTTGGCCCTTCTGGTCCTACCACTCCCTCGTAGATATACTGGTCTCCTGAGACATCAACAACCAAAATGGCTAAAGGATTTCATATCCCTAAGAATGCTTCCGCTAAACGCCATCCCACCACAGATGGCAAGGCCTTCCCCAAAAAATCCTTGGGCACGCCAAGATTTACATCTTACTAAAAGACCGAAATCTGGTCACCCTACTGGTGTTTCATCAAAACACCCCTTACCCTCTGCCCAAGAGGAAGATATTTCAAAAAGGGCTAAAAAATCCGCAAAGCGATCTAAGCCGGATTCCTATAATGATTCTGAGGAATCTGACACTTCTATTTATTGTGGTGATATCATAGTCGAATCCGACTGTTCTTCCGAAAAGAGTGGTGAATTACTTGAAGACCCTGTTAACCAGGAAGAAAATGTATATTTAGAATTGGATCAATTCTATTTTGATCCTTCCCTTATTCGCTATCCCAGATCAGGGGAATGGCTCCCCACACCTACAGTATCCAAATTTATAGCTAACAGAATAAATAAAAGTCTGGATAAACCCACCAGAGAAAAAATGAAGGCTGAATGTCCCAGACCGTCACTGCCTCATAATTCAGCTCTTACCCCAGAGCTTGATTCAGTTCTTACAAATTTCTCATGAAATCAGGGGTTAATCCTAAAAAAGGTTTAGACAGAAGCTTTTGCTCCTGTCAGGATAAACTGATGGACCTCATTGGCCCAGTTACAAAAATTCTTGACATGGCCGAGGAATCCTTCGCCAATAACAGACCCATAAACACGGAGGTGCCTCCAAAGAACCTGTGAAACCCACAGAGGGTTCACTTTTCGGAGGTGACTTCATTCAAGAAATGGAGAAATATGTGGGTGTGTTCTCTTCTATCAATAAGGCTCAAACTTCACTACGAAAAGTTTTTCTCCAACGTGTTTTTGCTATGGCCGGGAAAGGAAGGAGCCGCTTCCCCGGCCGATCCCTTCTCAATAGACAAAATTTCAAATGCCCCTACCATACTACCCAACCATACACTACCCAGCAAAACACTACTGTGCCAACAAACCCAAAACCATTTTTTCCCTATCGTGCCAGGCCCTGGAGGGCTACAGGTAAGAGAGGAGTACCCTGAGCAAAAACAGCTACAGGTAAGTCTCCCGCTTTCTTTTCCAGATCTCCCATTGGGTGGAAGAATCACACATTTTTTGAAAAATTGGACTATGATTACTTCCGAATCATGGATCCTAAGTACTGTGTCAGGCTTTCTAATCGATTTTGTTTAGCAACCAATTCAATATTTTCCAATTCATCCCATTCAATTCTCAAAAGAGGATCAAAATCTGATCAACTTAGAAGTGAACGAGCTTATCTTAAAGAAAGCTGTCATACCAGTTCCTCTAAATTCTCCGGGCTTTCTCAGCAACTTATTTTTAGCAAAAAAGAAAGAAGGAGGTCACAGATCGGTTATCAACCTAAAACTTCTCAACAATTTTGTTGTATCCAGACACTTCAAGATGGAAGGCATCTATCTTTTAAGAGACATATTATTACAAAATGATTGGTTGATCAAGAGTGATCTCAAAGACGCATACTTAACTGTTCCTATCCATCCCTCTTCTCAAACATTTCTTCAATTTATATGGAACAACCAAAAATGAAAATTCACCTGCCTCCCTTTCGGCCTAGCATCAGCTCCATGGTGCTTCACAAAACTCTGAAAACCAATTGTCGCACTTCTCTGAAGTGGTGGAGTACGACTCATCATTTATCTAGACAACATTCTTCTTATGGCTCAATCTCAAACTCTCCTTCTCTCTCACAGAGATTGGACTCTATCTCTCCTGAACGATCTAGGTTTTCTCATCAATCTCAAAAAATCTTTTCTCCAACCCTCTCAAGAACTGGAATTGCTCGGATTTTTGATCAACACTCAATCAGCTACTTTGAGTCTTCCTCCCAGAAGATTGAAAACTATTCGCAAAGAAATTCGCCAAATTCTTCACAAGGATCTTATTTCTCTGAGATCTATCGCTCGGATTGTGGGTCTCCTTTCAGCTTCCATTCAAGCTATTTTTCCAGCCCCTCTACATTATTGAGCTCTTCAACGCCTGAAAATCAGACATCTGAGAGACGGTCTGGGTTATTCAGCCAAAATTCGTCTATCCCCAGACGCCAAAGAAGAACTTCTTTGGTGGTTATCCCACATCCAATCATGGAACGGCAAAGCAATCTTCAACCCCAATCCAGACATCATTATCGAATTTGATGCAAGTCTGATCAGATGGGGAGCTCGCTGCGGTTCCCTCTCTACTGGAGGGAAATGGTCTGCTTCAGAATCTACCATTCATATCAATTGCTTAGAACTTTTAGCTGGGTCATTCGCACTCAAGAGCTTTGCAAAGGATTTATCTCATTGCTGTGTTTTACTTCACATGGACAACATCTCTGCGGTTCAATATATTAACCATCTTGGTGGAACGACATCCAAACTCCTTGCAGATATTGCCAAAGATTTCTGGCATTTCTGCTTAGACAGACATATCACGCTAAAAGCAGAATATCTTCTGGGAATTTCCAACTCAATTGCAGATTGGAATTTCCGATTCCTTACGGATTCCAGCAATTGGAAACTTCTTCCCGACATTTTTCATCTAATCAACCAATTGTGGGGCCCCTTACATCTAGACATGTTCGCTTCTCGCCTGAACTGTCAACTTCCAAAATTTTTCAGTTGGAAACCAGATCCAGAAGCCATAGGAATAGATGCCTTCCTTCAAATTTGGCCCCAGGAAACTCTTTATGCGTTTCCTCCTTTCAATCTTATTCCTCGCTTACTTCTTCAGATCTCACTTCGGAACGCGACTATCGTCATCATCACCCCTTGGTGGCCAACTCAATCTTGGTTCCCTCAACTTCTACATCTCTTAATAGATTACACTCAAATTCTCCCTTCCTCTCCAGATCTTCTCCAGGACCCTCTTGGCAACTTTCACCCGCTGATCTTATCAGATCAACTAACTCTAGTTGCCTGGTTGATTTCAGGTCTTCCAGACCAAGCTCATCTTTTTCTCTCAAAACTAGAGAACTCCTTTCAGACACTTGGGCTCCAGGCACAAGATCTGCTTACAGATCAGCCTGAAAAATTTGGCTTCATTGGTGCTCTCAATTGGATTTGGATCCCTTACAAACATCTATCTCAGATATCTTAAATTTTCTATCTTCATCCTTTGATCCTCACAGAACCATCAATCTTTATTGTTCTGCTATTTCGGCCAGACACACTCTTATTGATTCTATGCCAGTAGGTAAACACCCTCTAGTATGTAAACTCTTAAAAGGCATACAATTTTGACATCCACCCTTACCTAAATACAATTCAACTTGGGATGTCAAGCTTGTCCTAAATCTTTTTCTTTCCAGGGAAGACAATGATTCTATTTCCCTTAAATTTCTCTTATTCAAACTCACGGTTCTCCTTTGTCTTATTTCCCTTAAAAGTGTTTCTGATGTTAGAGCTCTAGATATTTCTAGAAGACAATATTCACCTGACGGTGTCTTTTTTTTCTGTTTATCGCCATACAGAAACTAACCTACATTCAGTATTCTACCCAGCCTTTCCACATCAACCCTAACTCTGTGTCGTACGATGTTTACGTTCCTATGAATCCAAAGCAGAGTCTTTCAGAGTCTCTTCTTCCTCTCAACTTTTGATATCCTTTAGTAAACCACATAATCCTGTTTCTTCCTGCACTCAAGCTAGATGAGTAAAATCTTTTATGGAAATGGCTGGTATTGATGTTTCAAAGTTCGGAGCTCATTCTACTAGAGGAGCTATGTCTGCTAAATTATTCCAATCATGTGCAACCCTTTCTGATATTCTTAAAGCGGCCAACTGGTCATCTGATTTTACATTTAAAACTTTTTATTTTAAACCTGATTCACATGTCTCTATGATACTTGCATAAATTGATTTATAAATTTATGTTATTCCTATATATTTAAGTATTTATTATGCTCAGCTTTAAACTAGCATAATACGAAGCGTCTTGTGTTTTAATAAAATTGGAGATTTTCCTATCCTTGGTGAAGGAGAATATAGATTTTATTAAACACAAAACGCGAGTATTATCCCTCCCTTTACCCATCCCTATAATGCCTTTATTTGTTTTTCTGTCATTTCAGCACCTTAGGATGGAAAATCTTCAAAGAATCTCTACTCTTCTCCTGAAGTTCTTCTCATGTTAGAGTCTTCTTCCTATTTGGACTACCATTTTAAATTGATCCTGTTTCCTTTTATTCTTCGCTGCCAAATAAGAGGAAGTGATGATGGCAACTGTCACTATTATATCTAGGACTATGCTCTGATTGGTCATTGTACAGGCCAGCATGTTTGGCTGTGCCATTTCTTATTGTTAAAGTTTTTTCTGCATTATCATTGCATTTACATCTTTTGCTGCTGAGTTAAAGTAAAAGAGGTTAAAGCCTAATACTCGCGTCTTGTCTTTAATAAAATCTATATTTTCCTTCACCAAGGACAGGAAAATCTCCAATTAGATTGCTTCTTTCAATTTCAAAGAGGCCTGTTAAAAATTAAAGAAGCGATCCGATTGGTTGCTATGGGCAACTGCACTACTCTTCCTCTACACAGGCTTTGATGAATCTTCCCCAATGGTTTTTTTTTTAGTGACTCAGAAACCCTACTAGATCACAAATTTTCCCTCTTCGACACTAAGCATTTTACATTCTGTTCTTAAAGGGGTATTCTGGCCAAAAACATTTTATCCCCTATCCAAAGGATAGGGGATAAGATGTCTGATCACAGGGGGCCTCCTGCTGAGACCCCCCGCGATCTCCCTGCAGCACCCACATTCTATGCGGATGCTGAATCTCCAGTTTCGGAAACCTCCGGGTATTAGGGTATTTGAAAATGAATTTTCTAAGCTGGACAACCCCTTTAACCTCTTATGGACTTAGGGCGTACCTGTATGCCCTAAGCCCGGTCCCGGTGTGAAAAACGGGGTCACGCCGTGACCCCGCATCACACTGGGTCGGTCCCGGCTGCTAACGATAACTGGGACCCTGGGCTAACAGCGTGCGGCGCGTGCTGCGCGCTGTTAACCCTTAAGACACGGCGATCAAAGTTGACCGCCTCTTCTGAAAACGAAAGTAAATGGTTCCCGGCAGCTCAGTCGGGCTGATCGGGACATTGCAATAAAATTGCGATGTTCCGATCAGCTGGGACGCAGGCGGAGGTCTCCTTACCTCTCTCCGTGGCGTCCGATCGTTGATTGATTGCTCCAAGCCTGAGCTACAGGCTTGAGCAATCGAGCCCCTATCTGACTGATCCGTGCAAAGCTATGGCTTTGCAGGGATAAGCATAGGAGATCAGTGTGTGCAGTGTTACAGGTCCCTATGGGAGCTATAACACTGCAAAAAAAAGTGGAAAAAAAAAAGTTAACAAAGGTCATTTAACCCCTTCCCTATTAAAAGTTTTAATCACCCCCCTTTTCCCATAATAAAAACTGTGTAAATAAAAATAAACATATGTGGTATTGCCGCTTGCGAAAATGTCCCAACTATAAAAATATATTGTTAATTAAATTGCGCGGTCAATGGCGTGCGCGCAAAAAAAAATCCAAAGTCCAAGATAGTGTATTTTTGGTCACTTTTTATATAGTTAAAAAATGAATAAAAAGCGATCAAAAAGTCCGATCAATACAAAAATGGTACCGATAAAAACTTCTGAAAACGGTGCAAAAAATGAGCCCTCATACCGGCCCGTAGGGGTTAGAAGATAATAATTTTTAACATATAAATTTTCCTGCATGTAGTCATGATTTTTTTCCAAAGTACGACAATACCCAACCTATATAAGTAGGGTATCATTTTAACCATATGGACCTACAGAATAAAGATAAGGTGTTATTTTTACTGTAAAATGCACTGCCTAGAAATGGAAGCCCCCAAAATTTACAAAATTGTTCTTAAATTTTGTCGCGCAATGATTTTTTTTTTCTGTTTCATTGTGGATTTTTTGGAAAAAAATGACTAATGTCACTGCAAAGTAAAATTGGTGGCGCAAAAAATAAGCCATCATATGGATTTTTAGGTGCCAACTTGAAAGCGTTATGATTTTTAGAAGGTGATGAGGAAAAAATGAAAATGCAAAAACGGAAAAACTCTGAGTCCTTAAGGGGTTAAGGTACAAATGACACTGACTACTGTCAAGACAAAGTATAATAAGTTCCATAGGTGATTTCTTATTTTTTTGTAACTAATGTTAGAGTACAGTTTTTCCATTGCTTGTGTTTTCTGGGAATATACATCTTAGCAGATCCTGGTGATTTAAAACTGAAGATTCACTGAAGGCATTACTAAGACTATCTCTCATTCCCCAAACCAACCCTTATCTTCAAAATACGTCAGGATTAAATTGTTTATATGTTGTCTAAACAAGCTCCTGCTCAATTCTCAGACTATTTCCCTCACCACACACTGAATTACACACTCCAGGGCTATTTTCTATACAAACCGACTGCATGACACATCATTAATATGTCAGGCTTCTGTAAAGTCACAGGCTCTGGGAGACTTCCAACAATATTGTGAGAAATCACAGCCACTAGACATGGGCAATTCCAAATCCTGTACTTGGTTCATTATTCAAGGGTAGCACATGGTATGAGCATTTTACCTACTGTAAAAGCAACACTAAAACAAAATAAGAAAATATATTAAACAAAAAACTGTCATTGTCATGAGGACAACTTCTGTGTTGATAAAGGGGCCATACATTAGACTGCAGAATAGACTAGAAAAGTTGTTTGGGTTGGTTATTACCTTCAATACTATATCTGCTAAAACCCCATCCTAGTCACGTGAAATAATAAATAGTAACAACAAGAAATTGGTTCTTTGTAAGTGTAATTAACCCTTTAAGGACACAGCCTATTTTGCCCTTAGGACACAGCATTTTTGTTTTTTCTCCTCGCATAGCTCATTTATTTTTTCATCCATGGGCACATATGAGGGCTCGTTTTTGTGTGTGAGCAATTGTGCTGTGTAATAACACCTTTCAGTTTACCATAAAATGTGCAACACAACAAAAAGATTAACATTTGTTGGGGCAAATTTTGCTAATTTTAAGGGTTTTGTTTTTATGCTGTCCACTTTACGGTAAAAATGATATGTTCTCTTTATTCTGTGGGTCAATATGAATAAAACAATGCTTACTTTTACATTTTTTTATGTTACAACTTTTAAAAAGGTAATACGTTTTGTCAGAAATAAGTGTGTTTAAAATTTCTTTATTCTGACCCCTATATCATTCTGTTTGTTCTGTATATGAGGGCATATGGGAGGTTCTTTTTTGTATCTGTATCACTTTTGCATTTATGTGTTTTTTTTATAACCTTTTATTGCATTTTTTTCTGGGATGTGATGTCACAAAAAAAATCTAATTTAGGACTTTGGTATTTTTTCACGTTGATGGCATTCACCATACTCAATCATTAACATTATATTTTCATAGTTTAGACATTTCCACACATAACCATACCAAATATGTTTATTTTAATTTTTCTTTACATTTGTTTACATTTGACATTTCACAAATGAAGGACCATACTGATACATTTATAATGAAAATTATAAAAATCTTTATTAGAATATCACAAAAACATGCTATAAAAAACATATATGTAGAATGGATGCAACAGATACTCCAGACAGAAGAGAAGGAGATGATGGCGCTAAAACATAAAGTGCCCAGGGGCAAGAAAAAGATAATACAAGGATATGAATAACCTCTACACATAGTAGCTACAAGAAAAAGTAACAGGAGAATACAGCAGCACACTGCTAGCACAAAGATATAGATAAAACATGAGTATATTGATACATCATGAGAAGCTATTCAGCTATGGTGCAGTAATGAAATAGTGAGATACTTAGCTAGCAATTTGGCGGCCAAATAGCTTGAACCGTCCCACCACGGTAAGGTGATCTCATTGGGACGGACCCTACACTATGAATATGCCTCTGTGTGAATAGATCAGCAGGCATTGCACGATCTGGAACATCCAAATCACCTTAAATACACCTGATAGAGGTGGGTGGGGTACAAGAAAAAGTATACATAACCCATGCACATGAAGGACACCTTTCACCTCCTACCCCAAATGCGTTTTCGCTACAATGGCTTCATCAGGCTTCCCCCTGACGAAGCCATTGTAGCAAAAACATGTTTTGGGTAGGAGATGAGAGGTGCCCTTCATGTGCATGGGTTATGTATACTTATTCTTGTAGCTACTATGTGTAGAGGTTATTCTACAGACTTATGCACTTTAATGTTGGGGACATTTCAGTTTACTCTATTGTAAATATGGCATGTACTACGTAATTACCAAGGAAATGTACCCATTTTAGGAATTATCCTTTTAATATCTTTTGCTTGCACTTTATGTATTAGCGCCATCATCTCCTTCTCTTCTGCCTGGAGTATCTGTTGCATCCATTCTACATATATGTTTTTTATAGCATGTTTTTAGATTTTGTGATATTCTAATAAAGATTTTTGTCATTTTCATTATAAATGTATCAGTATGGTCTTTCATTGTTTGGTGTTGGAGTTTATGCTGACCATATGATAGTGGTTCTCGGATAGCCATAACATTGTTTGCTAACATTTCACAAAGCCTGCAAATTATTTAGATGCTATGATCAGTGTTGATCATGGCATCTAAAAGGTTAATAACAGGAGTGATGTCATTTTAATCTGTATACAATGTTATGGAAAATAGTGACATTACATAAGTGAAGAGAAAATGGATAATTGCAACTAATGTATATAAAGTAGCTTATATTAATAAAGAGTGAAGTAAGGCTGGGTCCGCATTTATCAGGTGCAACACAACTGCCTTATTGTGATCCAGGTTGACCACAACTGTCTTAGTAGTTATCCAGGCTCATCTCGAATGCCTTAGTAGTGATTCAGGCTGACCACAACTGTCTTAGCAGTGATCTAGGCTGACCTCAAATGCCTTAGTAGTGATCCAGATTTTCTACTGTTTTTGTAATGAAAACTTCACAGCCAGATAGAAAAAGTATGCAATGCAGATTCTTCATTCCTATGTCTTGACTCTGACGTTACAGCTGATATTCTGGATGCCATAAACTACCCATTTGACAACAATGGGAATGGTTCTGGCATCTAAATCAATATTCATGTTGAGGACTGAACAGGAGAGTACTCACTGCTGATGGCATTTTTATTAACTTTATTGCATCAAGCGTATGGTCTAGAGGCATTCATAGGCGCGCTAAGGGCACTCAGAGGCCTCAGAGGTGCGTCATTACACACAAAATGGCTGTCGCCTCTGAGTGCCCTTAGCGCGTCTATGAGCACCTCCCGACAAGTCCGTCCGATGCAATAAAGTTACTAAAGATGCGATCAGCAGTGATTGCTCTCCTGTTCAGTCCTCTACATGTATATTGATGTTGTGTATTTTTCTTTAAATATGAGCACCCATACTTTGGCTAGACCAAGTTAGATCTGACCACTATCCTGGCTCTCCCTGTGCTTGGACTTTATAGGTAACTGCCTACACGGTGGTTGCTGTGATCTTTTTATATCTCTCCCTGTGGTTGGTTCTGACATCTGCCATCCTCCAGTGTTTTTCTATCATGCCGGAGTAAAACTGTGGCAGATTGCCGGATATATGGGGATGAGTTTGTACAGGTAGGCACCTGATGGAGCATACCAAAAATAAAAAATTTTCCCATGAAATTTGTCCAAAAAATTGTCTCGTAATGAGATACTTTATGGCTCTATTTTTTTCTTTCCATGTGTCCTAAGTTACATAAATCAACTATAGTAGTAATATTTCCAACAACTTCTGTTCCTCTTCAGGTTGTCTATCTTCTTTTTACCTTGCACTTATCCACTGTTTACAGACACTTCCATTTACAACTCCCTAAGTCAAACAATGTATTAAAGAACAACAACTACTCCAAACAAAAGTGTTATAATGAAATGTTTTCACAACACATACAGTGGCTTACAGGAGATAGATACCCAATCTGGCATGAATCCCATACACTCGCAGGGGTTACTTTGTAAGGAAACAGACTGTCAGTACAAACAATAGGGCTGGTTTCATATTAGTTAACGAAAATGAATAGGACAGCCGTCGCCTGCGAGTACATTGCTACTTTTGAGATTTGTTCCCTCAAAAGGTTTTGCAAGAAATGTGTGTTGCTGACTCATATAAGCTCTTAAAAACTGAGCTCTCCCAAACTTCTGATAACTTTTTCTCAGAACGCAGTCTGAAAAGGTAGACGGCTGAGAGTCACTCTTTCATTCTCAGTGGTTAGTGCTCAAACTTTAGTCTGACTTTAATAGGCTGGGATGATTTCAGCTTATAAATCTTCAACTGGAGGATAAAGTTCAAGTAGATAAAATCAAACAGATGTTGGTGGGAGGATTTCTTCATGACCCATAAAAGTGCTATCATCAAAGCCTAGAATCATTTGTTTTGAATTATTACATTGTTATCAAAAGGGCTGGAGCGGTCTGTTTGTTAAGAAATTGGATCTGTTTATCTGAAAACAGAGCAGAGATGCCATGCTCGGGAACCCTTGGGAAAGTACTGTTCGGCTGAGGTTTGACACTATGGGGAAGTTGCTAAACATTTTTGACTGACAGCTGTCAGGACTTAGACAACTTAGTTTATTTTCTTCAAATTATTTTTTGTTTACTGGCGTGGAATGTTTGAGTGAAGACAACTCGGTAGATTCCCTTAAGGGAAACACAACTATGTTAATGATATTCCTTATATCTGGAGCTTGAACTGATAAGGGACAATCATTGCTGCAACTATGTCTAGTAATGGAGCCTGACTTCATAAATCATTATCTATCTATCTATCTGTCTATCTATCTATTTTTCTATCTATCTATCTTCCTATATTTCTCTCTTTCATCTATCTATCTATTATCTATCTATCTATCTTTCGATACACATACTGTAACTCTCTTGACTTTGCTGTACTGTTATATTACCCTACGGTGAATGACTGTCATTCAATAAATGGCGAGGTATTGCATTCAGAGAACATCACCTATTATCTAATGCTGTAGAAAATGTTTATTAACCCTTTTGGTCCCAGAGGAGTACTCTAAGATATTAGCAGTTAGCTGATGATAGGCTTGTAAAAATGTCCTTTGTTTAAACAATTTTGACTGTTTGGTTTACATTTATTGAAATGCATCTATATCTAGAAGGTTTGGGACCATTCATCTATATGAGGTCTATAAAAGACTTGCCTAATATAGGGCAATTACATACATTAATAACCAATGAGAATAGGAAGAAAAACCTCAAAAAAGTTTTTAGAGATGCATCAATGGCCATACCATGAGACAAAAATACCCCAAAAACTAGCTAAGGAAAATTAACAAAACCAATACATAGTTCAATGATTCTATTTTATATATGTAATCAAGGATTATATGATTACCCAGAAAGCCATTCCATAAAAAAACAAATACACAAGACAAGTTTGAAAAAAGTGGCGGGGAACACAAGTTGATGTCGTTTTTACAAAAATATGGGGTTCAAAAATCAGCTGCCAATGTATTGCATCATCATTGGGTCCCGATGAATCCCTATTGACTTGGGGGGGGGGGGGGGGTCCATTGGGGATCCAGTAGTTTACTAGACATTTGCTGAGAAAAAAATAGTGCATGCACTCTTTTTTTCTCCTTTAAACTCCCGTCGTTTTGACGGAATTGTCGACGGAGCTCAACCGCAACGTGAAAAAGGCCTTACTTGCTATGATGCCATGCAACGGACGACTTCACTTTCAGTACTTGTAAAGACTGTAATTGCTACGAGCAGTCATTCTTGCTCAGATCACAGCAATAAATGGCACGTGTAAATCCTGCCTAGCTTTGGTTTTTACTTTTAGTAGCACCCTGAGTACGACTGGATCAGTATAAGCAATCCAGCACATCATGTCTCAATAATTTACATAGTTTCATACATATCAATGTAAGATGATTGGTGGCACAGGTGCTATGGCTATCATGGGGTGTAGAATTGTATTTAAAAAAAAATCTTTCACTTTTCAGCTTAAATTCAGATATTTTTAGTAAATACATCAATATAATACTGGAAACATAAGTGTTCTTCATTATAAAATCCTTGAAATATTGATTCTTTACTGAGACCTAGCACTGGCAGCATTTTGACACATGACATGAGATCTATATAAGAAATGGGAGTACAGTATATCTGGTTACCGGAGTGGCATTTTAGCCTGTGCTAATGTTTGCTTTCACTGCTTACTTCACATTTTTATTTCACCAGTTTCCATTTTAACTCCAACCTTTTAAAGGATTATATGCTCTGTCATACTAAATTAAAGTTTGCATGATTTCTTGAAAATGACTGAAGTGATTTCTTGGTTATAGAAAGTTAAACAAGCACTTTAGCTCAGATAAAAGTGGAGCTCTTATGCCATAATAGATAAGATTGTATTAGAAATGTAATAATAGGGTAAATACACAGCTACCAGTATACTGTATAATAATACACTTTTCATTTTGCTTCTATAAGGAAGATGTGTCAGGACTTTAGCTTTTATTGACAAGATAGAAAGATCATTGAAATGCTTATTATTAGTATTATTGGTTAGTATGAGGTACAGAAATAATCATAATACATGTTTTTGTGGTATCCGAGTATAGCAGTGCATTTTTATCTTACATTTCCCAGCATTCCATGTGGCCAGAAACAATGCCATAAGTCACATGGTCTCCAGTGGGAGTGGCTGTGCTACTGTGGGCGGATAGCAGGGTAAAAAAGGATTTACTGGAGTAAAGCTATCCACTTACCCACTGCAGCATAGCCACACTCCCATGGAGACCATGTGACATATGACATACTGTCTCTTGCAACATGGAATGCTGGGAAAGATTAGAGACAACAGTAGAATAAAAAGGCTTGCAATGCAGCACTTCCGGTTAAGGGTCTTGTGCATAAGATTTGGACAAAGTGGTGAATAGGGTAATAGAAGTGTGGTGAGGCATGGGGTGTGCCCAGGGGTAGATGGTATTAACCCCTTCGTGTTCGTGATACTTGGGTGTGGTGTGCCTATGAATCAACCTGAAGCTAGTACCGCCAGTCCTAGGTTAGGCAGGGGCAGTAAAGAGTCCAAGGCCAGGTTAAGGGTAACTGTAGCTTTTACTGAGTTTAGACAGGTGTTACAGTCTATACAGTTCAACCAGTATCCTAGAGAAGTTGCCAGTGACACAGAGAGACCTCGCAGGCTTGTTGGGACTTGCTATAGGTAGACTAACTATAATGCAGGCCACGGTGACTAGACAGTAGACTTGACTTGACTCACTTGATGACTGACTATTAGAAGACTTGAGCTTACTTGCAATCGACAGGCAGCGGCAGACTTTAGGCTTGAGGCCTCCAATGGCTGGACACAAGCACTGGGACAGATGACTGGACTTGACCTCAGCAGGAAATGAAGTATGATCAAAGATAGAGATTGCAGCTCCTCCCTTCCTTACAAATGGGGCTGTGCAAGGAGCCCATAGGTTACTAGCGAGGTCACCTGGTCACTGGTGTTCTCTGGGTAACAATACAATCATATGACTTAAACATGTGACATAATCATGTGACTAACAATATAGGTCCTTTACTCTTTCATGTGAAAACTTAAATATACGCAGGGGAGACACTGCAGGGGAACCCCAGGAACATAAAGGGACTCAACCTGACAGGACTGAAGGACCATATCCTGTACTGGGACACCACAGAAGCGTATTGTTACAGTGAACGCTCCGGTCCCCTCCTCTGGATCGGAGCGCTCGCTGCCTCTGCCCCAGTCTGTGGCTTCCCTGCGCATCCCGGTCAGACACGCTGACCAGGAGCGCAGGGTTTCCTCCGTCGGGGATGCGGTTAGTGTGGCGGCCGTTCCCCGCACACACGACGCATTCCGAGTCCACTTGCCGGCGGTCCCGTCCCCTTGCGCTGCCTCTTCCTCCTGGCGCGCGCGGCCCCGCTCCTTAGGGCGCGCGCGCGCCGGCATCATGAAATTTAAAGGGCCAGCGCACCATTGATTGGTGCCTGGCCCTAACTGTCTATAAAAGTCTCCAGCCTCTTCCTGCCCTTGCCGGAACTTTGTGCCTCGTGCCTCAGAGAAAGCGTTCCCATTATTAAAGTGTTCCCTGCCTGTTGCCGACCCTTGCCCGTGACCACCGCCTCTGAACCTTTGCTGCCTGCCTAGACCTGTTGCTAGTGACTACCGCTTCTGAACCTGTGCCGCCTGCCCTGACCTTTGCTACGTCTGACTACGCTTCTGTCCGTTCCTCCTGTACCGCGCCTATCTCAGCAACCAGAGGGTTGAGTCGCTATCTGGTGGAACGACCTGGGGGCTACCTGCCGCAGCAAGAGCATCCCGCTTTGCGGCGGGCTCTGGTGAAGACCAATAGCTCCTTAGATTCTGTTCCCTGGGTACGGCCCACGCCATCACTCCTCTGGTCCAGTGGATCCACCTCCAGTCACCTGTCCGGACCGTTACAGTAAGATCCGGCCATGGATTCCGCTGAGGTACCTCTTCCTAGGCTTGTGGATCTCACTACCGTAGTGGCTCAGCAGACACAGCAGATCGCCAAGCAAGGTCAACAGCTGGCCCAGTTGACCTCCATGGTGCAGCAGCTCCTGCCTGTCCAGCAACAGCCGTCTCCTCCACCTATGCCGGTGGCTCCGCCTCAGCCAGCAGCCGTCTCCTCTTCCAGAATCCGCTTGTCCCTGCCTGATAAGTATGGCGGAGATCCGAAGCAGTTCCTTGAATTAATGGCTGACCAGTTTCCTTCTGAATGTGCCAAGATGGCCTTCATTCTCAGTCTGTTAACCGGGAAGGCCCTGGCCTGGGTAACACCTTTGTGGGACCGCTCTGATCCAGCCACTACCTCCGTCCATAATGTTTGCCAAGAGTTCCGCAGCGTATTTGAGGAACCTGCCCGGGTGTCCTCTGCTGAGACTGCTTTGCTGAACCTGACCCAAGGAGATTCTACTGTGGGTGATTACGCCATCCAATTCCGCACCCTTGCCTCCGAGTTGAATTGGAATGATGATGCTCTATGTGCCACGTTTAAGAAGGGACTATGCAGTGAAATCAAGGACGTCCTGGCGGAACGTGAGATGCCAACTACCCTTAGTGAGCTTATACTGCTGGCCACTAGGATTGACAAGCGTTTCCTGGAGAGAAAAGAGGAACTGCAGCAAGTAAAGGAGTAAGCTCGTCCAAGACGCTATCCTCAACTGGCTCCGGTTTTTCAGTGTCCACCGCAACCCTTCTCTGGGCCTCTCGCCATGGAGGCCATGCAGGTGGATCGGTCTCGCTTGACCACCCAAGAACGGAGTCGTCGTAGAAAAGAGAATCTGTGTCTGTACTGCGCCAGTACCGAACACTTCCTTAAAGATTGTCCTCTCCGTCCTCCGCGTTTGGGAAATGCACGCACCTAGTGAATGTGGGAGAGGCGTTGCTAGGTGTGGATTCCTCCTCTCCACGTCTTACATTATCTGTACAGCTCACTGTGCCTGCCAGGTCTACCTTCACTGCCACCGCCTTCCTGGATTCTGGATCTGCCGGCAACTTCATCCACACTTCTCTGGTTGATAAGTTCCAGATTCCTGTGGTCCGTTTGCCCAAGCAACTCTTAATTTCTACCGTCAACGGCGAGAGACTTTCTGCCACTGTGCAGTATTGCACTTTGCCTTTACAGATGAACATCGGGTTTTCGCATACAGAGACTTTGGAGTTCTTGGTTCTTTCATAAAGCTCCTCTGAACTCCTCTTGGGCTTGCCATGGCTTCAGCATCACTGTCCCATCCTGGATTGGTCCTCCGGAGAGATCCTGAAGTGGGGTTCCTCTTGTTCTGGCCGTTGTCTCAAGTCTGTTTTTGTCAAGCAACACCCCGCTGTTCCTCCGCCACCTGGTCTTCTGGAGCCTTACCACTGCTTCGCTGATGTTTTTTGCAAGAAACAGGCCGAAGTTCTTCCACCTCATAGACCCTACGATTGTCCTATCGACTTGGTGCCTGGGACTACCCCACCCCGAGGTAGAATTTACCCACTCTCACCACCAGAGACTCTCGCCATGTCGGAGTATATTCGTGAAAATCTACAAAGAGGTTTTATAAGAAAATCCTCCTCTCCTGCTGGGGCTGTTTTTTTCTTTGTTTCCAAAAAGGACGGCTCCCTCCGTCCTTGCATTGACTACAGAGGACTAAACAAGATTACAGTCAAGAATCGTTACCCTCTCCCCTTGATCTCCGAGCTATTTGACCGTCTCCGAGGGGCTAGGATCTTCACCAAATTGGATCTGGAGGAGCTTATAACCTGATCCGAATCCGTGAGGGGGATGAGTGGAAGACCGCTTTCAACACACGGGATGGCCACTTTGAATACCTAGTGATGCCATTCGGTCTTTGCAACGCGCCAGCTGTGTTTCAGGAATTTGTCAATGACATTTTTAGAGACTTGCTCTACACCTGCGTGGTTGTATACCTTGACGACATCCTCATCTTCTTCACCAACCTGGACCAACATCGGGTCCATGTCCGTCTTGTTCTTTCGCGCCTAAGAAAGAATCAACTGTATGCTAAGTTCGAGAAGTGCCTGTTTGAGCAGTCCAGTTTGCCCTTCCTAGGGTACATCATTTCAGCCCAGGGTCTACAGATGGACCCAGCCAAGCTCTCAGCCGTACTGGACTGGCCACGCCCCTCTGGACTCCGTGCCATTCAAAGATTTTTGGGTTTTGCCAATTATTATAGGCAATTCATTCCCCATTACTCCACTCTGGTGTCCCCCATAGTAGCTTTGACCAAGAAAGGGGCTAATCCTAAATCATGGCCTTCTCAAGCTTAAGAGGCTTTCCAGTCTTTGAAGGCTCTTTTGCCACAGCACCTGTACTCTCCAGACCTGACTCCACTAAGCCTTTTTCCCTGGAAATGGATGCCTCCTCTGTGGGAGCCGGAGCCGTACTCACCCAAAAGTCACCCAGGGGCAAGACTCTCACTTGCGGCTTCTACTCCAAGACCTTCACTCCCGCCGAGAGAAACTATTCTATTGGTGACAGGGAACTTTTGGCCATAAAATTGGCACTCGAGGAGTGGAGGCATCTTCTCGAGGGTTCCATCCACCCTGTGTGTATTTTCACAGACCACAAGAACCTTGCCTACCTTCAATCCGCTCAAAGGCTGAATCCACGTCAGGCTCGCTGGTCGTTGTTCTTTGCTCGCTTTAATTTTCTGATTCATTTTCGTCCAGAGAGAAAGAATATCAGGGCGGACGCCCTTTCCCGCTCTTCCGATGTGGCGGGCGACGAAACTACTCCCCAACATATAATTCCGCCTGAGCGCATAATTGCCGTTGCTCCTGTGGATCTGCGCTCTCTCCCTCCAGGCAAGTCCTATGTGCCTCCACGGCAGCGGCTATGTGTCCTCAAGTGGGGCCATGCCTCTTTATTTGCAGGTCATCCTGGGGTACAGAAGTCTCTCTAGCTTATCTCCCAAAGATACTGGTGGCCTACTATGGAAAAAGATGTCTCCGACTACGTCCAAGCCTGTATGATTTGTGCTCGGGACAAGTCACCTCGCCTGAAGCCGACTGTTTTTTTTTTCTTGCCCCTCCCTATTCCTGAGACTCTGTGGTCTCATATCGCCATGGACTTTTTTACCGACCTTCCCTCCTCCAACGGAATGACGGTCATTTGGGTCGTAGTAGATCGCTTCTCGAAGATGGCCCACTTTGTACCTCTGCCTGGTCTTCCGTCTGCGCCAGTATTGGCTAAACAGTTTTTCCAACACATCTTCCGCCTCCATGGTCTCCCCAAGCACATTGTCTCTGACCGAAGGGTACAGTTTGTTTCTAAATTCTGGAGGGTGCTATGCGGTCAGCTCGGGGTCAAGTTGGACTTCTCATCTTCCCATCACCCTCAGTCCAATGGCCAAGTGGAACGGGTGAATCAAATTTTGGGAGAATACTTACGCCACTTCGTCTCCTCACGCCACAATGACTGGTCCGATCTGCTTCCCTGGGCAGAATTTTCCTATAATTACAAGCACTCCTCTGCCTCTAACAAGTCTCCATTTTTTGTAGTCTTTGGTTGCCATCCTCTTCCACCGCTGCCGCTGACTTCCCCTTCTCCCGTACCTGCAGTTGACGACCTTGTCCGGGATTTCTCTTCTGTCTGGCGAGAGACTCGCACCGCTCTCCTCAAAGCCTCTGCCCGCATGAAGTCCCAGGCGGACAAGAAACGCAGAGCTCCTCTAGAGTTTTTCCCCGGTGACAAGGTGTGGCTCTCCTCCAAATATATACGTTTTAGGGTTCCAAGCTACAAGTTGGGTCCCCGCTACTTGGGACCCTATAGAATCAAGAAGCGAATCAATCCGGTGTCCTACCAACTCCATCTCCCTCCCTCAGGATTCCCAACTGTCACGATTCGGCTTCCAGGTAGTGGATCCTCTGTGCCAGCGAGGAATTGGCGTGGACCGTGCTAGTGGACCGGTTCTAAGAGGCTACTGGTGTTCACCAGAGCCCGCCGCAAAGCGGGATGGTCTTGCTGCGGCAGTAGCAACCAGGTCGTATCCACTAGCAACGGCTCAACCTCGCTGACTGCTGAGAAGGCGTGGAACAGAAGGACTAGGCAGAGGCAAGGTCAGACGTAGCAGAAGGTCGGGGCAGGCGGCAATGTTCGTAGTCAAGATGGATAGCAGAAGTTCAGGTAACACAGGCTTTGGACACACTAAACGCTTTCACTGGCACAAGGCAACAAGATCCGGCAAGGGAGTGCAGGGGCAGTGAGCAGATATAGTCTGGGAGCAGGTGGAAGCCAATTAAGCTAATTGGGCCAGGCACCAATCATTGGTGCACTGGCCCTTTAAGTCTCAGAGAGCTGGCGCGCGCGCGCCCTAGAGAGCGGAGCCGCGCGCGCCAGCACATGACAGCAGGGGACCGGGACGGGTAAGTGACCTGGGATGCGACTCGCGAGCGGGCGCGTCCCGCTGTGCGAATCGCATCCCCGACGGCCATGACAGTGCAGCGCTCCCGGTCAGCGGGACTGACCGGGGCGCTGCGGGGAGAGAGACGCCGTGAGCGCTCCGGGGAGGAGCGGGGACCCGGAGCGCTCGGCGTAACAGTACCCCCCCCCCCCTTAGGTCTCCCCTTTTCTTTGTCCGGTAACTGCCTCCCCTGGGATGAGGAAACCGGGAAAGAATGGAGGGTTTCCTCAACGGCAGGCAGTACAGCAGGAGTGGGAATGGGGAGGGAGGGCAGAGGGCGAAGCCTGGCACGGGGCAGTGTGACACCAGGACGGGGGCCATGAGGAGGCACAGAGGGTTGCCTGACGGGACTGGGAGGGGGGGAAAGGCACTTCCTATGGCAGGCAGAGTCCCAGTTCTTGATCTCCCGGGTGGTCCAATCAAGGGTGGGAGAATGAAGCCGGAGCCATGGCAGGCCGAGGAGGACCTCAGAGGTACAGTTGGGAAGGACGAATAACTCAATCCTTTCGTGGTGGGGTCCAATACACATCAGGAGGGGTTCTGTGCGGTAACGCACGGTGCAATCCAATCTGACTCCGTTGACCGCGGAAATGTAGAGCGGCTTGACGAGACGGGTCACCGGGATGCGGAATTTATTCACAAACGACTCCAAAATAAAATTCCCAGAGGCACCAGAGTCCAAGCAGGCCACGGCTGAGAGGGAGGAGTTGGCTGAAGGAGAAATCCGCACGGGCACCGTGAGACGTGGAGAAGCAGACTTAGAACCAAGAGACGCCACACCCACGTGAGCTGGGTGCGTGCGTGCGTTTCCCAGACGTGGAGGACGGATAGGGCAATCCACCAAGAAATTCTCGGTACTGGCACAGTACAGACAGAGATTTTCTTCCCTACGGCGATTCCTCTCTTCCTGGGTCAGGCGAGACCGATCCACTTGCATGGCCTCCTCGGCGGGAGGCCCAGGCGTAGACTGCAAAGGATGCTGTGGGAGAGGTGCCCAGAGATCTAAGTCTTTTTCCTGGCGGAGCTCCTGATGTCGCTCAGAAAAACGCATGTCAATGCGGGTAGCCAAATGGATGAGTTCTTGCAGGTTGGCAGGAATCTCTCGTGCGGCCAGCCCATCCTTGATGCGACTGGATAGGCCTTTTTTAAAGGTCGCGCAGAGAGCCTCGTTATTCCATGATAACTCGGAAGCAAGAGTACGAAATTGGATGGCGTACTCGCCCACTGAAGAATTACCCTGGACCAGGTTCAGCAGGGCAGTCTCGGCAGAAGAAGCTCGGGCTGGTTCCTCGAAGACACTTCCGACTTCAGCGAAGAAGGACTGGACTGTGGCTGTGGCAGGATCATTGCGGTCCCAGAGCGGTGTGGCCCAAGACAAGGCCTTTCCTGAAAAAAGGCTCACTACGAACGCCACCTTAGACCGTTCTGTAGGAAACAAGTCCGACAACATCTCCATATGCAGGGAACACTGAGACAAAAATCCACGGCAGAGTCTGGAGTCCCCATCAAATTTGTCTGGCAGGGACAAGCGGAGGCTAGGAGCGGCCACTCGCTGCGGAGGAGGTGCAGGAGCTGGCGGAGGAGATGGTTGCTGCTGTAGCAGAGGCAACCAGGTCGTATCCACTAGCAACGGCTCAACCTCGCTGACTGCTGAGAAGGCGTGGAACAGAAGGACTAGGCAGAGGCAAGGTCAGACGTAGCAGAAGGTCGGGGCAGGCGGCAAGGTTCGTAGTCAAGATGGATAGCAGAAGTTCAGGTAACACAGGCTTTGGATACACTAAACGCTTTCACTGGCACAAGGCAACAAGATCCGGCAAGGGAGTGCAGGGGCAGTGAGCAGATATAGTCTGGGAGCAGGTGGAAGCCAATTAAGCTAATTGGGCCAGGCACCAATCATTGGTGCACTGGCCCTTTAAGTCTCAGAGAGCTGGCGCGCGCGCGCCCTAGAGAGCGGATGCCGCGCGCGCCAGCACATGACAGCAGGGGACCGGGACGGGTAAGTGACCTGGGATGCGACTCGCGAGCGGGCGCGTCCCGCTGTGCGAATCGCATCCCCGACGGCCATGACAGTGCAGCGCTCCCGGTCAGCGGGACTGACCGGGGCGCTGCGGGGAGAGAGACGCCGTGAGCGCTCCGGGAAGGAGCGGGGACCCGGAGCGCTCGGCGTAACACCAACTCCTTCCATGTCTCCCTCCTAAAGCCTGCCTTTTTTAATCGCTTTTCCCCCAGGGTCTCTACTCCTACCCCTGTGTCCGGCACCACGGATGTGTTCTCTGTCAAGGAAATTTTGGCGTCCAAGCTCATTTGGGGAAGAAGATTTTTTTTGGTCGACTGGGAGGGCTGCGGTCCTGAGGAGAGATCTTGGGAGCCTGAGGAGAGCATCTTGGACCGCAGCCTCATCCCCAGCTTTCTTGGTTCAAAAAGGAGGGGGAGACCTAAGGGGGGGGGTACTGTTACAGTGAGCGCTCCGGTCCCCTCCTCTGGATCGGAGCGCTCGCTGCCTCTGCCCCAGTCTGCGGCTTCCCTGCGCGTCACGGTCAGACATGCTGACCGGGAGCACAGGGTTTCCTCTGTCGGGGATGCGATTAGTGTGGCGGCCGGTCCCTAAGGAGCGGGGCCGCGCGCGCCAGCTTCATGAAATTTAAAGGGCCAGCGCACCATTGATTCATGCCTGGCCCTTACTGTCTATAAAAGTCTCCAGCCTCTTCCAGCCCTCGCCGGATCTTTGTGCCTCGTGCCTCAGAGAAAGCGTTCCCATTATTAAAGTGTTCCCTGCCTGTTGCCGACCCTTGCCCGTGACCACCGCCTCTGAACCATTGCTGCCTGCCTAGACCTGTTGCTAGTGACTACCGCTTCTGAACCTGTGCCGCCTGCCCTGACCTTTGCTACGTCTGACTACGCTTCTGTCCGTTCCTCCTGTACCGCGCCTATCTCAGCAACCAGAGGGTTGAGTCGCTATCTGGTGGAACGACCTGGGGGCTACCTGCCGCAGCAAGACCATCCCGCTTTGCGGCGGGCTCTGGTGAAGACCAGTAGCTCCTTAGATTCTGTTCCCTGGGTACGGCCCACGCCATCACTCCTCTGGTCCAGTGGATCCACCTCCAGTCACCTGTCCGGACCGTTAAACGTATTACACAGTAATATAACTTGGCATCATGGGCTGAAAGATTGCCCTTGGTCCCCACCTTTCTCTCCTGGAAGAAAGGGAAAGCCTAAACCTGTTCTAGTCAGTTCTGGCTTGGTCTTTGCCAGAGTCACACATGCTTCAGCTAGCTCCAGTCGTTACTAAACATCCATACAGGCCATATGTACCCTAAGGCACTGCTCCTAGTGATTCTAGTCAACATTGCAAAGATACATTTTCTATTACCTTACGCCTACAAAAGGTAGAGTATTAAAAAAATTAAGAAAGGATAAGTTGGACAAGGATGTTTCTGTCTTTCACTAATCTATTTTGGTCCTACAGTCAATGCCAGCCTATCTGGCAAGTCAGGGGGGCTTCCCTGTATGCATCTTATAATACATACTGAGTCATGTCACAGATTGCTGGCAAAAGAGTCAGTAAAGTTGAGTACTATATTGCACCATCAACTATGGTTAATCAGTAATTTGGACTTGAGTATTTGAAAGCAAAAAAACAGCAAAAAAATTGTTTATCACTGAATTGTGAAAAGAGCTTGGAAAAGTTGTTTAACGGAGTCATCAGAAGTCTCATTTCTGTGCTTTGCAGCTTTATTTGAAAAGAGGTGTCTGTTATGTCACAGAGGATTGGGTTAGTACCACTCAGCTTCGTGACAAATTCATCAGGAACTACTACACCCAATATAACCCTCATCATCATTCCCAGTGCACACCACAATTTCGTTTATCTAACCCTTTTAGGAACGACCCTCTGTTTTTGTTAAATTTTTTCCTCCTCGCCTTCTAATAGACATAACGCTTTTATTTTTCCATCTAAAGACCCATATGGGGCTTGTTTTTTGTGTCACCAATTGTACTTTGTAATGACATTACTCATTTTACCTCCAAATGCACAGTAAAACAAACAAAAAAAATATTTGTAGAGCAAAATTGAAAAAAACAACAACACAATTTTGCAACTTTTGGGGGCTTACGTTTCTATGCACACTTTCTATGACACTGTAACACTTTAGCTTTATTCTGTAGGTCCATACGATTAAAATTATATCTTATACAGTTTTTTTTAATTTTACAACTTTCAAAAAATTTGAATTTTTTGTTCGAAAATTAGTATGCTTAACCCCTTAAGGACACAGCCTATTTTGCCCTTAAGGACACAGCCAATTTTATTTTAGCATTTTAGTTTTTTCCTCCTCGCCTTCTAAAATCCATAACTTTTATATTTCTATTCACATACCCATGTGAGGGCTTGTTTTTTGTGTGACTAGTTGTATTGTAATTTTACCCTTAAATGTTTGTCAAACCCCCCCCAAAAAATTTTTTGTGGGGGTGTTACGCCGAGCGCTCCGGGTCCCCGTTCCTCCCCGGAGCGCTCGCCTCATCCTCGTTGCTGCAGCGCCCCGGTCAGATCCACTGACCGGGTGCGCTGCGATACCGCCTCCAGCCGGGATGCGATTCGCGATGCGGGTGGCGCCCGCTCGCGATGCGCACCCCGGTCCCCGTACCTGACTCGCTCTCCGTCGGTCCTGTCCCGGCGCGCGCGGCCCCGCTCCCTAGGGCGCGCGCGCGCCGGGTCTCTGCAATTTAAAGGGCCAGTGCACCAATGTTGGTGCCTGGCCCAATCTTCCCAATTAGCTTAATTAGTTTCCACCTGTGCACTCCCTACTTATACCTCACTTCCCCTGCACTCCCTTGCCGGATCTTGTTGCCCTTGTGCCTAGTGAAAGCGTTCCCTTGTTTGTTCCTAGCCCGTGTTCCAGACCTCCTGCCGTTGCCCCTGACTACGAACCTTGCCGCCTGCCCCCGACCTTCTGCTACGTCCGACCTTGCTTCTGTCTACTCCCTTGTACCACGCCTATCTTCAGCAGTCAGAGAGGTTGAGCCGTTGCTAGTGGATACGACCTGGTCACTACCGCCGCAGCAAGACCATCCCGCTTTGCGGCGGGCTCTGGTGAAAACCAGTAGTGACTTAGAACCGGTCCACTAGCACGGTCCACGCCAATCCCTCTCTGGCACAGAGGATCCACTACCTGCCAGCCGGCATCGTGACAGTAGATCCGGCCATGGATCCCGCTGAAGATCCTACACTGGTCGCCCAGCTAGCCCTAAAGATCGCCCAACGAGATCACCAGCTGGCATACTTGACCTCCGTGACACTGCATCTTCAGTCACAGATACAGCAGCTTCAGTCACAATTTCAGTCACAGCTACAGCTGCAACAACCATCTCCTCCGCCGGCTCCTGCAACTCCTCCGCAGCAACCGGTCGCTCCTAACCCCTGCTTGTCCCTGCCGGACAAATTTGATGGGGACTCTAGACTCTGCCGTGGTCTCCTTTCTGGAAAGGCCATGGATCCCGCTGAAGTTCCTACACTGGTCGCCCAGCTAGCCCTAAAGATCGCCCAACGAGATCAACAGCTGGCATACTTGACCTCCGTGACACTGCATCTTCAGTCACAGACACAGCAGTTGCAGCCGCAGATACAGCAACTTCAGTCACAGCTACAGCCGCAACAACCATCTCCTCCGCCGGCTCCTGCAACTCCTCCGCAGCAACCGGCCGCTCCTAACCCCTGCTTGTCCCTGCCGGACAAATTTGATGGGGACCGCAATGATCCTGCCACAGCCACAGTCCAGTCCTTCTTCGCTGAGGTCCGTGGTGTCTTCGAGGAGCCTGCCCGAGCTTCTTCTGCCGAGACTGCCCTGCTGAACCTGGCCCAGGGTGTTTCTTCCGTTGGCGAGTACGCCATTCAGTTCCGTGCTCTTGCTTCCGAGTTGTCCTGGAATAGTGAGGTTCTCTGCGCGACCTTTAAAAAAGGCCTATCCAGCAACATTAAAGATGTTCTGGCCGCACGAGAAACTCCTGCTAACCGACATGAACTCATTTATCTTGCCACTCGCATTGACATGCGTTCTTCCGGATGGCGTCTGGAGCTCCGCCTGGATATGGACTTTGTTCGCACGAGGCGTTTTTTCTCCCCGGCTCCTCTCTCCTCTGGTCCTCTGCAATCCGTTCCTGTGCTTCCCGCCGCGGTGGCTATGCAAGTTGACCGGTCTCGCTTGACACCTCAAGAGAGGACACGACGCCGCATGGAGAATCTTTGCCTGTACTATGCCGGTACCGAACACTTCCTGAAGGATTGTCCTATCCGTCCTCCCCGCCTGGAAAGACGTACGCTGACTCCGCACAAAGGTGACACAGTTCTTGATGTCAACTCTGCTTCTCCACGCCTTACTGTGCCTGTGCGGATATCTGCCTCTACCTTCTCCTTCTCTACTATGGTCTTCTTGGATTCCGGATCTGCAGGAAAATTTTTTTTGGCCTCTCTTATCAACAGGTTCTACGTCCCTGTGACCAGTCTCGCCAGACCCCTCTACATCTATTGTGTTAACAATGAAAGATTGGACTGTCTCGTGCGTTTCCGCACAGAACCCCTCCTAATGTGCATCGGACCTCATCACGGAAAAATTGAGTTTTTTTTCCTCAGGTTCTTTGGCCCCAAGAAGAGGGGGAGACCCAAGGGGGGGGGTACTGTTAACCCGAGCGCTCCGGGTCCCCGTTCCTCCCCGGAGCGCTCGCCTCATCCTCGTTGCTGCAGCGCCCCGGTCAGATCCACTGACCGGGTGCGCTGCGATACCGCCTCCAGCCGGGATGCGATTCGCGATGCGGGTGGCGCCCGCTCGCGATGCGCACCCCGGTCCCCGTACCTGACTCGCTCTCCGTCGGTCCTGTCCCGGCGCGCGCGGCCCCGCTCCCTAGGGCGCGCGCGCCGGGTCTCTGCAATTTAAAGGGCCAGTGCACCAATGTTGGTGCCTGGCCCAATCTTCCCAATTAGCTTAATTAGTTTCCACCTGTGCACTCCCTACTTATACCTCACTTCCCCTGCACTCCCTTGCCGGATCTTGTTGCCCTTGTGCCTAGTGAAAGCGTTCCCTTGTTTGTTCCTAGCCCGTGTTCCAGACCTCCTGCCGTTGCCCCTGACTACGAACCTTGCCGCCTGCCCCCGACCTTCTGCTACGTCCGACCTTGCTTCTGTCTACTCCCTTGTACCACGCCTATCTTCAGCAGTCAGAGAGGTTGAGCCGTTGCTAGTGGATACGACCTGGTCACTACCGCCGCAGCAAGACCATCCCGCTTTGCGGCGGGCTCTGGTGAAAACCAGTAGTGACTTAGAACCGGTCCACTAGCACGGTCCACGCCAATCCCTCTCTGGCACAGAGGATCCACTACCTGCCAGCCGGCATCGTGACAGGGGGTTTCACTTTCACGCTATACACTTTATGGTAAAAATGACATATTTTATTTATTCTCTGGGTCAATTCAATTAAAATGATACCCATGGTTACATATATTTCGATTATTGTACTGCTTTAAAAAAAAAGCTCAAACTTTTTTTTTGCAAAATCTGTATGTTTAAAATTTCCCTATTTTGACCACCTATAACTTTTTCATTTTTCCATTTTCAGGGAGATGTGAGGGCTAAATTTTTGTGCCATGATCTGTAGTTTGTTTTAGTACAAATTTTGCGTATCTGTGACTTTTTTATCGCTTTTTTTTAATTTATTTTTTTAGCAAAAAGCAGAAACTTTGGACTTTTTTTTTACGTTTATGCCGTTTAGGGTATCATTAACATAATATTTTTATATTTTGGACATTTACGCACGTGCCGATACCATATATCTGCGCCGATACCATATATCTTTGTTATGATTTTGTTATGCTATTTTTTTTTATTAAAATGGGTAAAAGGGGTGATTTAAAACTTTATTGGGGAGGGGCTTTTTCAAATTTTTTTTTACTTAGAATTTTTTTTTTTTTACATATCTTTTACACTTTTTTAGTCCCCATAAGGGACTATTTAGAACAATCATTAAATTGCTAATACTGTTCAGTGATATGCATAGGCATAGCACTGATCAATATTATTGGTGATCTTCTGGTCTGCTGGAAGGCAGATCAGTGCAGAGGACCCCAGGAGACGGACAGAGGTAGATGAGGGGACCTCTGTCCCCCATCTTGGCTGATCTGATCCTCGCGGCAGATGAAGTGATCTGTATTGAACACGGCATCTGAGGGGTTAATGGTGGACATCAGCACGATCGCTGATGTCTTACACTACCTGTGGGTCCGCGGCTGCTGACAGCCGCCGGGATCCGCTGTGCATGAAGAGAGCGCAGCTCCTGCGCTCACTTTACAGCCGTGCCGTAAATGTAACCTGTCCAGGACACAGGACGTACAGGTAAGCCCTGACGTCCTGGGACTTAATGACCAAGGGTGTACCTGCACGAGTGGAGAATGGGTAAAACCCGGTGGGTCCCAGTTGCTACGGGCAGCCAGGACCCACAGCTAATGCTGAGCACCGCGGATCGGGCCTAGGCCTGGCATTAACCCTTTGGACGCCATGATCAAAGTTATAGGGATTAGAAGATGACAATTTTATGCATAATAATTTTGGTGCATGTAGTTAGGATTTTTTTAAAGCAGTAAAATAAAAGAAAACCTATATAAATTGGGTAACCGTATGGACCTACTGAATAAAGATAACGTGTCATTTTTATAGAAAATTGCACTGTGTAGAAACAGAAGCCCCCAAAAGGAAAAAATAAATTATTAAATTTTTTTAACTTCACCCCACAAATATATATTTTGTGTTTTGCAGTAGATTTTGTTATTAAATGATTGATGGCATTACAAAGTACAATTGGTGGCCCAAAAAACAAGCCCTTATATGGGTCTGTAGGTGCAAAATTGAAAGCGGTATGATTTTTAGAAGGAGAGGAGGAAAAAACCAAAGTGCAAAAATGAAAATTGGCCTGGTCCTTAAAGGAGTACTCTAGTGCAGAGTATTCCTGCTCCGTCCTGCCCGGGCTGCAAAATAAATGAAAATGAACCATCACTCACCTCCCGCGGAGCGTCACTACAGCTGATCGGTCCTCCGGTGAATCCTCTTCATACTTCCGTGTGTAACGAAGCGTCACATGGCGCTCAGCCTATCGCCGGCCGAGGCTGAACATCGCGGCGGCCGGCGATAGGCTGAGCGCCATGTGACGTTTCGTTACACACGGAAGTATGAAGAGGATGCACCAGAGGACCGATCAGCTGTAGTGACGCTCCGCGGGAACCCAGGGAGGTGAGTGATGGTTCATTTTCATTTATTTTGCAGCCTGGGCAGAACGGAGCAGGAATACTCTGCACTAGAGTACTCCTTTAAGATCAAAATGGACTTGGTCCTTAAGAGGTTAAGGGGTTAAAAGTGTCCTCTTCTGACCCCTATAACTTTTTTATCTTTCCTGAAAACATAGCAGCAAAGAATGTCGCACTCACTGGTCCACTTCAAAACTTCTTAATTTAACCCCTTAAGGATTCAGCCCATTTGGGCCTTAAGGACTCAATTTTATTTTTACGTTTTCGTTTTTTCCTCCTCGCCTTCAAAAAATCATAACTCTTTTATATTTTCATCCACAGACTAGTATGAGGGCTTGTTATTTGCGCGACCAGTTGTCCGTTGTAATGCCATCACTCACTTTACCATAAAATGTATGGCACAACCAAAAAAATACTATTTGTGTTAGGAAATTAAAAAGAAAACCGCAATTTTGCTAATTTTGGAAGGTTTCGTTTTCACTCCGTACAATTTACGGTAAAAATGACGTGTCGTTTATTCTTTCAGTCAATAAGATTAAAATGATGCCCATCATAATATACTTTTCTATTACTGTTGCGCTTAAAAAAAAATCGCAAACTGTTTAACCAAATTAGTACATTTAAAATCCCCCTATTTTGAAGACCTATAACTTTTTCATTTTTCCGTATAAGCGGTGGTATGAGGGCTCATTTTTTGCACCGTGATCTGTACTTTTTATTGATACCATATTTGCTTATATAAAACTTTTAATACTTTTCTTTATTAATTCTTTTGGAATAAAATGTTATAAAAAAAGCTGCTATGTTGGACTTTTTTTTTTACGCTCACGTGATCGCGGATGTCCGCCATTATGGGTTTGTCCCTGGCTGCTATCAGCAGCCGGGACCTGCCGCACATGACGCGAACATCGCTCCAATGCTTGCGGTTATGCATAGGACATAAATGTACGTCCTGGTGCGTTAAGTACCAGCTCACCAGGACGTACATTTACGTCCTGCGTCGTTAAGGGGTTAAGGTATGTCAGCGGGTCACTATAGAGGGAGCGTTTCCATGGGATGGATGGTATCCATTTCGTGTGCTGAGCACACTTCATCTGCCAATGCCAACGGCAGACAAAGTGTGCTCAGCACACGAAACGGATAACATCCATCCCGTTGAGATGCTCCCGCTATAGGGACCTGTATACCCCCTCATATACCTTTAATAAAGAAGTTTTGAAGAGGACCGGTGAGTGCGACATTCTTTGCTTCTACATTTTCAAGATATGTCTTTCTCTACATATGTCAGCACCACAGCAGCTCCCATCTAAGTGCCGGTTTGCTAAGTTTGAAGTGCTGGTCAGTGATTTTCTTCTATGTGTTTTTATTTTTCTGCCTACAGGGATGAATGAGGGCTTATTTTTTGTGCTGTGATTTGTAGCACTTTTTGATCACATTTTATTCATTTTTTCCTAGTATATGAATCCTCATTTCTGGACTTTGGAATTTTTTGGCGCTTTTGCCTTTGACCAAGCAATTTAATTTATGTTTTTTTTTATTAGTTCAGACATTAACGTGTGCGGTGATACCACATATGTTTTTTTTGTTTGTTTGTTTTTTTAATTGAAAAATGGGAAAAAGGGGGGTGATTAAAACTTTTATTAGGCAAGGGGTTAAATCACATTTATTACTTAAAACATTTTTTTTTACACTTTTTTTTAGTTCCCATAGTTGACTATAACATGCAATCTTTAGATTAAATACTCTGATCAATGCTTCTCTATAGGAGAGCATTGATCAGGGTTATCGGTGCTCCATTGCTGATTGCAAGTTTGGAGCACTGATCGGACGGCAGGAAGGAAGGTAAGAGACCTACCGCTCTCCTCTCAGCTGATCGCCGCTTTTGCCACGGCAGTCCCAATCTGCCCGCTGAGCTAGCTCGGGACGGGATTTACCGCATTTAGACGCTACAATCAGCTTTGATTGTGATGCCTAAAGGTTAAATGCTGGACATCAGCCCGATTGGCCATGTCCGGCATTAGCTGTGGGTCCTGGTTGCTGATAGCTGCTGATACAGCGGGAGCCCACAGTGGACGTAAATATACGTCCATTTGCAGTAAGTGGTTAAAGGAAGTTTGTCAATGGGGATTTTAAAGTAACTACAGAGCTGGGTAGGGGTTTAAATAACATTAATAGGCATAGCTGTATGGAGTTGAAGCTTTAATGTAGAAACATCAATATTTTCATGATTTCAAATTAACTAAAAGTGCCTACTGAATAGGCTGAATACCTGCAAGTATCTTTTTCCTTTCTCTGATGTCCCAGACCCCCTTTAACATGATTGACAACAACCTGTGCTATTTGAAGTTGCTCTTATTAGGTTTGTCAATCAATTCAAAGTAGTGGTGTAGGGCTGGCATAGTGGAAGAGAGAATGAAAACTTTGGGCAATTGGGCCTGACACATTTGCAAACTAGAAAAACACAGAATTTCTCCCATTAATAGTTTCAACTCCATAAAGGTATGCCTGTTAATGTTTTATTCACAGAAGATGGACAGATCTCCATGGTGCAGGCACTTACAGTATAGGAGTCAGTGACCCCTCATCGGTCTCCTGTTCACCCACACTATAACCCAGTGAATTGGGTTTAGTGGGTGAACAGGATGACCGTTTTCCTTTAAACTTTCATTCACTCTGAAAAAGCAGCTCAATTTTGTCCAGTGTTTACAAGAGGCAATAGCAGCTCAGAGATCAGGTTACATGCTGCTAATGCAAGTCTATGGAGAGGGAAGAAGAGAGAAGGGAGATGGAATGGGAAGTGAGTTCAGAAAGCAGAGTCAGTGAAAGGGCAATGAACACATAGATTTCAAAGAGATCACACTAGCTAACTGCAATAGATCTCCTCCCAGGGTTTGATGAATTACTTAAACTCTTTATTACTACTCTATAATGTCTTCCATGCTGCGTCTTAGTATGCACTATAAAGAAATAGAAGAGTGTTAAAAAATATTAAAAGAAACTGCAGCTTATTTTTGGTTTATGCAATTTTAACAGAATATAAGACTAAAGATGTAACTTTTAATAAGTGTTTTTTTTTTTTTTTTTTAAAACACACCAAAAAATAAACGTGAGCTCATCACCATTTAAAAGGTTATTAAATAGCAGGCTGACCTGTCTATCTGAGCAAAATGGCATTCAGATTAGATCATATAAAAGACCAAACTTGCTACGCAAGCACTTATTCCTATTGGGATAAATTCACTCTAATGCTCGCGCCTTAAACACGTCTCTGTCACTCTGTCACGAGTGACGTCATCAGGATGGCAGGGAGCCCTATTAGAGATTTATACTCATCCAGAGCAATAATACATACACAGGTGTTAATCTTATACCCCGCGGATGGATTACAGCGTAGCACAGATATAATGAATAAAATGTTAATATACAGAAGTCAGGTGTAATATACTTTAGTCGCATTCGCTTAGTTACACTGTTATGCGCAAACTACATAGACCTGTGAGTATAGTTTTTCACCTGTAAAGAAAATCAGAGAGACATCGATTGATCCCAAGCACCCGGAAGTGTCCGTCACTATTCTTGGAAATTTACCTAGAAAAAAAGATATACAAATAGCTAGTCTCATATTCCTATGTCCTGTGGAAAAAACTTTTATACAGCTGGGCTGTTACTCACTGTGATGTCACTCTCTCCATCATCAGGCTGCTGAGCAGAACCTGCGGTGTGCAGGGAGCCTTGACTGACCGGCTTCTACTGCTCGCTCTCTGATGTCCTGGCGTCTTACCTCATATCCGGTTCTTGCACTCACACGTCAGCTGTGGCCACGCCCCATGCCGACGTCGGCAGAGAGGTAGGCTCCTGGATTCCCTTGCGTACAGGGATTCCCCACTGATGTCTGTTTGAGTACGCAAACAGAATGAGGCTCTCCATAAAGATATATGGTTAACGGTCTCTGCATTGAAACTCTGCAAGATATCACACTATAATATTCAGGTTATGTTCGGAGGCAATATAGATGTATCAGATTCGCAGAGCAGACACCCAACTCCACTTCGGATCACATTATCCTTGCGCATAGAGGTACATATTATCTATCCTCCAGCTGTTTAAAACAGAGTCTACGTAAATACACTGATGGCCACATTTACTAATGGGATATTCATGACCCACATTCAGTCTCTTCCAATGAAAGTCCAAGGGACACTCCAGACCAATAATAGACTAATCAATAAGAATATCTGGGCAAGGTACCCCCAGACATTCATAAAGTCCTGTGATAGAAACAAAATAAAAATGGTGGTGGTGGGGGGAATGAACATTAGATTGTTAAATCGCCTCTGTAGCTATTTAGGGATGAGTGGGATGAACCCCAGGGATGGTGGACTGCCTAGTATTAAGGTGTGGGGAGTAAAGCGGGGCCCTAAGGGGGCTCTGTACAAACCCTATTATGCCCTACACTTTGGCCCTATAGCTAGGCAGAGTGGCCACCCTAAAAAGGGCGGTCCAGCTCAGGAACCTCCTAGCTCATCCCCTAGTACACCCTCCCACTAGGAGATGTACTACCTCCTGGGGACTGACTACAGTCCTCCCTAACTACCTCACACACACATCTCCACACCCACTCCGCCTTAGATCTTGTCTTTATAAAAAACATCCAAAATTTAACAGTTCGTTTAACCCCCTCAGTGCAGTTGTCCCCAGGTCATATATCCATCAGCTCTCACGTTGCTGTAATAGTCGATCGAGATCTCCCCCTCTACGGTGTTTTTGTAGTTCTTCATTCCCCACAAAACGTAGCAATGATACTTCTCCATTATGGTGGGTGTTGACATGGTTTGCTAAAGGTGTAGCCCTCGAGTTCCGTACATCCTCTATATGTTATAGAATGCGCTTACGGAACTCTCGTATCGTCTTTCCCACATATAATAATGGGCATGTACAAAATCCTACATAGATGATACATTTTGTGGAACAGTTTATAAAACACTTTACCGGTTTGTTTGTATTGGGTATCATTTTGGTTTTCTGTATAAAATTGCAGGCACGACAGTGTCCACATGAAAAACACCCGTTTGGGGGGGGGGGGGGTTTACTATTAAGCCATGTCGTTCTCCTGGACTCCATCGACAGATGACTTTTGACTAGATAATCTCTGACACTTTTCCCCTTCCTAAAAGAAATTTGTAGCTTACCCCCAATGGCATCTGTAAGGTCTGTATCCATACTAAGAATATGCCAGTATTTGTTTATAACTGCTCTTATCTGATCACTTGCCTCATCAAATGTGGGAACAAGAAACTGCTATTTAAAAGGGTCCAGCAGGAAGACCTATATAAATTTGTGTATAACTCCCAAATAATTAAGGTGGGGGTGAGATGCTATATAATGTAATGTTCCATACGTCTCAGTTAGAGTATCCAATGTGCACACCTCCAGTGCTAAATATACAAAATATATGTAAATATGCAAAATCCCCTACACACACACACATATATATATATATATATAAATATATATATATATATATATATATATATATATATACATATATATATATGCTAGCTGAGTACCCGGCGTTGCCCGGTTTTTCCTTCCTAATCCTTGTTGGGGAGGAAAATAAACAAAGGAGGAAGCTTTTGACTTCATATGCAGTCCTCATATATTGTTGTCATATCCCAACCCCACATCCCGACCTCCTATCCCCTCCTCCTATCTCGACCTCCTGTCCCGACCTCCTGTCCCGACCTCCAGTCCCGACCTCCTATCCCGGCCTCCTATCCCGGCTTCCTATCCCGACCTCCTATCCTCACCTCCTATCTCGACCTCCTATCCCGACCTCCTATCCTGTCCTCCAATCTCGAGCTCCTATCCTGACCTCCTATCCTGACCTCCTATCCCGTCCTCCTTTCTCGACCTCCTATCTCGTCCTTATAGCCCGTCCTCCTATCACGTCCTCCTATCCCGTCCTCCTATCCCATCCTCCTATCCCGCCCTCCTATCCCGACCTCCCATCCCGTCCTCATTTCCAGACCCGTAATATGTGTACCAAGCATTGAAATAGCTACAGCCGTATGGAAATTATATGGGAAAATACATTTCCCATTGATTTGCATGGGACTTTAAACAAAAACCCCGACCCTCACAAATGGGGGTAGTTAAGGGTTAAATTAACTTTCCTATATTTTAAGTGGACATATAAGTGACATGGGACCAAGTATTATCGAAATATCTCCAGCCGTTTGGAAGTTATGCGGTAACATATATTTTCCATTGACTTGCATGGGACTTTAAACATAAGCCCCGCCCCTGGCAAATGGGGGTGAGTAAGGGTTAAATCACCTATCCTATGTTTGTTGTTGACATATAAGTAACATGTGTGCCAAGTTTCATGTTAATATCTTTAGCCGTTTGAAAGTTTTTCTGGAACATACACACATACATACACACACGCACACACACGTTGAGTTTTATATATATATATATATATATATATATATATATATATATATATATATATATGGGTCAGGTCAGAGTAGCCACTCCCACCTCCACACACATAGGTGTACATACAGGTAATAGTAGACAATGACACCAGTGTTGATGTGTATGCACCCGCACAGGTGTCTCATTAAATTAGAATACCCAACGCGTTTCTACCACAGTTGTGCGGCATTTTCAGGCGTATCTATAGTATCATATATAATTTGTACGTGTAATATGCATAAGCAGAGCAAATAAATCAAGTCAGACAGCGTCTAGAGTTAATAGTCTATAATAGCAGAACTCTAAAAAATATAGAGCCCTCCAGAGCAATTAAATCAATATAGCTGTGTCATAGGGGTAGCAAACAATGACATCAGAGCTGCAATAAATAGTAACCCCTCCTTTTATGATGCTTCACCGTTCATCTCCGGGATCAGTCAACCACAGATGGACAGGGCAACTGTTGAGATGTCCGGCATAGTGGTACGGAGCAGCGCAAACCTGCTATGGCAGGGAGCCAGAACCGCTCATCAAATGTGCCAATGATTCTTAGGGGACCACTAGATACAACACCTGGTTTAGGAGTGAGTAGTTCTTCACTTGGGGTTTTCAATGCATGTTTAAAGGCCTGGTTTAGGACATATTCAGGGTACCCCCTTTCCATTAAACGATGTCTCATGTCCTCTGCTTGCGTCCTGTATTCCCCTATTTCTGAACAGTTTCTGCTGAGGCAGAGGTATTGCCCCCTGGGCATTCCTTTCTTTAGGGGCCCAGGGTGGCAACTCTCCCACCTCAGGAGACTGTTGGTTGATGTTTCTTTATGGAATACTGTGCTTTGTAGGACGCCATCCGACCCCCTACTGATTTTCACATCAAGAAAGGCTAACTCGAATTGATGTGTTTCGTGTGTGAAGAAGAGACCAATCTCATTCCTGTTGAGGGACTGGACAAACTCACTGAACTCCTCTCTTGATCCCCCCCCCCCCCCACAAGATAAACACATCATCGATAAATCGAACCCACACATATGCCATGTCATTAAATCTTTCCCTTTCATCCAAAAAGGTTATGGTGGCCTCCCACCACTCCAATACCATATTTGCATTTGAGGGGGTGCATGGGCACCCCATGGCCGTACCTTTTAATTGGTGGTAGGTGTGGCCATTAATGCAATTTTATGCAGTTTAAAAAATAAAATGTTCAACAGTATGTTTCTGTGCCTTTTTATTGTGTTAGCTTTTCACATGTCAAATAATTCTTTGGCCATGTGATTTGGGGATATCTCATATTGTAATACACAATACACATATGTTAAGTTTTTTTAACCAGGAAAAAAAAACATATTGATTACAGTATGCATAATAGCTCCCACCAAAATACCCCCCATGGAAAACTACCAGAATGCCCCCAAACAGCATCCACCAATGTGTCTCCAGAGTTGTTCAGCCACAAATGCCAGCCAAAACACCCAGAAGCAGTGCCAGCAACAAAGGTCTTGTTAGCTGTACCAACCACAAATGTGCTCTCTTTTTAATGCCATTTAGTGCCCCCCCTACAGGCTCCCCCCGGTTCACACAGTGTTAGTTGATTCCATCCTTGACAACTGTTGGCATTCTGTCAAAAAAGGATGATGCTGATGTACACCATAGCACACTACAGCAGGCCTATTTACTTTAGTGCCCTGAAAGTAGTTAGCTAAGCACTACTTTCAGGCCACCTTCCATACTAATATGCTTATTTAGCTTGTGAATGGACACTGTCAGATCCAACAACTTTTTATATGTTGTTACCGATGTAAATTAAACACCTTTTGTAATATACTTGGTTAAAATTTTTTGAATATTTAATAAAGAAAACTTGTTCTACACCCTTTGTTGGCAATGACAGAGGTCAAACGTTTTCAGTAAAACAAGGTTTTCACACATGGTTTCTGGTATTTTGGTCCATTATTCCATGCAGATCTCCTCCAGAGCAGTGATGCTCTGGGCAACACAGACTTTCAACTCCCTCCAAAGGTTTTCTATTGGGTTGAGATCTGAAGACTGACTAGGCCACTCCAGGACCTTAAAATGCTTCTTTCGTTGCCCGGGTGGTGTGTTTGGGATCATTGTCATGCTGAAAGACCCAGCCATGTTTCACTTTCAATGCCCTTGCTGTTGGAAGGAGGTTTCCACTCAAAATCTAATGATACATGGCCCCATTCATTCTTTCCTTTACAGGGATCAGTCGCCCTGGTTCCTTTGCTGAAAAACAGCCCCAAAGTATGATGTTTCCACCCCCATGCTTCACAGTAGGTATGGTGTTCTTTAGATGCAACTCAGCATTTTTTCTCCTCCAAACACAACGAGTTGAGTTTTTACCAGAAAGTTCTACTTTGGTTTCATCTGACCAGATCACATTCTCCCAATACTCTTCTGGATCATCCAAATGCTCTCTAGCAGACTTCAGACGGGCCCGAACATTTACTGGCTTAAGTAAGGGGACATGGCACTGCATGATTTCAGTCCCTGGCGGTGTAGTGTGTTACTTTGTTACTTTGTAGCCTTTGTTACTTTGGTCCCCATTCTCTGCAGGTCATTCACTAGGCCCCCCCGTGTGGTTCTGGGATTTTTGCTCACAGTTCTTGTGATCTTTTTGACACCACAGAGTGAGATTTTGTGTGGAGCCCCAGATTGAGGGCGATTATCAGTGGTCTTGTATGTCTTCCATTTTCTAATATTTGCTCCCACCAAGCTGCTTGTCTATTGCAGATTCAGTCTTCCCAGCCTGGTGCAGGTCTCCAATTTTGTTTCAGGTGTCCTTCGACAGCTCTTTGGTCTCAGCCATAGTGGAGTTTGGAGTGTGACTGTTTTAGGTTGTGTACAGGTGTCTTTTATGCTGATAATAAGTTCAAACAGGTGCCATTAATACAGATAACGAGTGGAGGACAGAGGAGAAGTTACAGGTCTGTAAAAGCCAGGAATCTTGCTTGTTTGTAGGTGACCAAATACTTATTTTCCACCATAATTTGCAAATAAATTCTTTAAAAATGTATGTGATTTTATGGATTTTTTTTCTCATTATGTCTCTTGAGGTATACTTATGATGAAAACTACAGAACGCTCTCATCTTTTTAATTTGGAGAACTTGCACAATTCATGGCTGACTAAATACTTTTTTGGCCCACAGTGTGTATATATATATATATATATATATATATATATATATATATATATATATGATTCAACATTATAGCATGGTTGGCAATAGGTTTCATCATTTCCCACCTATTTAAATGTATCTAAAATAATTGATTTGTATTGCGAGGGTATTGCTGGGAAATTGTATCACTTACAAGTCACTCTCATTCAGTATTTATTGAGAGCTGGCCTTTAATTATAAAATGTACCTTGTGTGTAGATGGACCCTGTGGTATGCTTATCTCTGATGCTCTTGTCATTATTTCCATTAAGAAATAACGGTTGTTGAAGACATGCGGAACGTGCTGAAGAGCTTCTAATCTGATTCTGCTGTTGAGAAGATAGGTTCTCAGCTAGGTAAGTAAATGTGTGTGTGCATGCCAGTCGATTGAGGAGTAGAAAGAATGGTAATAGGCAGTGAATTTTTCTATCATGCTTGCTGAGATGTGAACAATGATTTTCACTCACACCTAAAACTATATTATTCCCAAAAAATAATAATAATAATAATTAAAATATTTATGTCAAATGATAATGTTACAAATTTATTGAGCTTCTGAAAATTAGAAACCCATTGACAAGTTGAAGCAATTACAGAATAAAACTATGAACAGAACATTTTCACATTCTAATGATATTCCTGAATACAAGAGGGTGATAAATACATCTACTGTATATATAAGTAGGAGATCTGTTATAGATTTCAGATTTCACTAAATCACATGAATTTATTGAACATTAAAAACATATGCTTATGCGGAAAATTAAAATATTGTAAATCCCAAAATCCTACAATCTCACTGGTAGTTAAAGCGAGTTTCTCGTGTATTTAGGTTTAGTTTAAATGGTTAAATTTTGGTCTCAAGTGATTTTCCTTTTCTTTTTTTTCCTTTTTTTTTATATTGTAACTATTCATCTAAAAAAGGTTTCCCTGGTGTGGCTGTATTGGAGTATTCTTTTTTCATAGATTGTGAACAGAGAAATATGTTGGACATTGACTTACAGGGTAGCTACCTCCAATTAGAGCTTTCTTTCTGATGGAGGTAATTTACATATTTCTTTCCCATGAACCGCTGTTTGTTCTATAAGATGTCCTGTTGGTGGTCTCTACAAGGCGCAGATTTAATATAAAGGCCTCTCACCAAGTTAATCAGTTCTGTGCTCTATACTGATGAGGGACAGCTGTTTACAGTTGGGTTCTTCCTTAAAAAGGAGATTCTGGTTTGGCTGATAATGCCCAGCCATGTTTAAAGGCTGTTAATGGGTTAGATACTTACATACAGGGTAGCTACTTCCAATTGGTAGCACTAGAGAGCAAGCTTTCATCCTTGTGGAGGAGGGCTTATTTGCATTATCATGGAAAGAGTGAAAAAAAACTAAGCCTTATAATGTTGTATATGGTCTCTATACTAAATAATCAAGGCTTCCTGCAGTACAAAAGTTTTCCTTAATTCCCTCACCCTCTACTCATCCCGAAGCAGTCTATACAGCAAAGCTGTCAAGTAAGCAGCATGAAATAGGGAATGTCAGCTTTTGGATCTGTTCTAGTGGTTAGTGTGAAATTTGGAATATTTCAAGATTCTTTTTTACATAGTTTTATAATAATAATTATAATAATAATAATAATAATAATAAAAATCTATGCTCCCTACTACCTGCTTCCCCACAGTCACCTTCTCTTTGGGCCACAGAGGCTCATCTTCTAGGCTGCAGGCAGCTTCATGCATGCAACCACTAGAGGCCTGGAGGGATTTTTTCCCCTCAGGACAAGTGTTGCATGAGAAACATGTCATGTGGGGTGGAATTGATGCCCAAGGCAATATTACAGTTATAGAGGCCTCTATGTCGGATATTAGCTGGACACTTTTTTTTTTTTGTAGAGATGTTACTATACATATAACACTGATAAGCAAAAGAAATATGTAACATTGGAAAAGCCTGTTAAGTCATCAAAAGCTGAAATAAAAACATAGATCAGAATAGTCATGGATACATGATAAAGCCAAGGTTATACTTAAGGACTGGTTCTGCAATTTTTTGGTTAAAATGTGTAGGTGGCATGGGGCTTTGTGGTCTTGGGTTTAATATCTACCAAAAGCAGCATTTCTTAGTTCTCCGGTTTCCCCCAACACTCCAAAGTATACTGATATTACCCATTGGGGACTGGAATCAATAAGTGCAATGACAGTCTCTTTTCAGAGCTCTGGAGTATATTGATGCAATATAAATAAATGAACAATTACTATTATAAAAATATCAATAAATGAGTGCACAAATATTTCTTGATAAGTTCACTATATTAGTATGCTCTGCTATATGCTTCTATTGCACCTCCAGATCACCAAGCATTCAGCAGCTCCCCATGTTCTTTCTCACAATGACTGCCCTATATCACTCTCTTTTAACAGAGAATAACTCATATACCCATTTCTTACACGTCATGGCCCTATTTTTCCACACTCCACCTCCCCCTCTTTCTTACAGATGACCGTCATATCCCCCTTTTTCACACTGCCCCCACTGCCCCCTTTTCTGAGATACACTGACATACACTGGATATGTATATATTTTGAATGTTAAAATAAAGACTTTTTATTGGAATCACACATTGCTGAAACCTTTTTTTTTCTAACTACAGAAAGTGGTGGGGAATGAACCAATGGCTCTCCACTCCACTAGATTTTTTTTAAAGCTTTTTCTGTGTCCTAGGGGCAGTGTCAGACTAGGATGACCAGGCCCAATTGTCTATTTTGGCCTACCCTTTAACCCCTTAAGGACCAAGCCCATTTTGACCTTAAAGGGGTTATCCAGCACAAGATGATTTTAGTACATACCTGGCAGACAGTAATGGACATGCTTAGGAAGGATCTGCGCTTGTCTTGGGCTAAATGGCTATGCTGTGAGATTACCATAACACTGTGGCTAGCTTTCTGTGAACTTGTATTTCCTGTTTTCAGTTTTCTTGTTTGCCTACAAATCCCATGATTCCATTTTCCTCCTTCCCACACATCAGCTACCCCACCCATTGAAACATAAATGAGCTACAGACCTGTAGTTTTCAATCAGAGTGCCTCCAGCTGTTGCATTACTTGCAGATTGCTCTCTCCACCCATTGAAGCAGATAGGCTCTTTGTCATCAGCTGACAAGTGAGTCAGGTCTCGACCGCATTGCAAGCTGGGAAAAATCCGAGACAGCAGTCATTTTGTATGCTGTTAAAAATAAATAGTGGGATGAAAATCACATAAGAATTGTGAGAAAACCGTCACACACAGGTAAAGACACTATATTATGAACTACACTAACTTTACAGCCCCTGTAGCATAGTCAAATAAAAAATATTCCCGGAATACCCCTTTAAGGTACAGGTCAATTTTATTTTAGCGTTTTAGTTTTTTCCTCCTCATCTTCTAAAATCCATAACTCTTTTATATTTCCATCTACAGACCCATATAAGAGCTTGTTTTTTGCATGACCAATTGTACTGTGTAATGAAACATCTCATTTTACCAAAAAATGCATAGCAAACCCAAAGAATAATTTTTTTAGGGAGGAAATTTTAATGAAAACCACAATTTTGCACATTTTGGAGGGTTTGGTTTTCCTAGTGTACACTTTATGGTAAAAATGACATGTGTTTTTTATTCTGTGGGTCAATGCAATTAAAATGATACCCATGGCTAGATACTTTTCTATTTTTGTACCACTTTAAAAAATTTCAAACATTTTGTACAAAATCAGTAATATAAAATTGCTCTATTTTGACCACCTATAACTTTTTCATTTTTCCATATATGGGGTGGTATGAGGGCTTTTTTGCGCCGTCATCTGTACTTTTTATCGATACCACAGTTGCATATACAGTGACCCCCCGACCTACGATGGCCCCGACATACGATAATTTCAACATGCGATGGCCTCTCAGAGGCCATCGCATGTTGAAGGCAGCATCAACATACAATGCTTTTTTATGTCGGGCCATCGCATAAACGGCTATCCGGCAGCGTAGACTGCTTCAGCTGCTGCCGGATAGCGGTTTAAGGTGCCCCGTGTGGTCCGGTGGGTGTCACTCACCTGTACCTGCGCTCCGGATGGTCCTCTTCCGGATCCCCTGCATCGCCGGAACTTTTCATCGTCGTCATCACGTAATCGTGCATGCCATATAGGAGCGGCGTGCGCAGCGACGTGATGACGGCGATGAAGAGACACAGCAGAGATGATCCGGGGACGCAGCAACCGCGATGGAAGGCGACATCCAGGGTAGCGGTGAGTGGCGGGGACAGGTGAGTACTGTGTAACCTCCTATAACAGTGGTCTTCAACCTGTGGACCTCCAGATGTTGCAAAACTACAACTCCCAGCATGCCCGGACAGCCGTTGGTTGTTCATTTGGAACGAATTACCATCGTATGTTGAGGGACGACTGTATAAAGCTTTTAGATCCCTTTTATAATTTTTTTGGGGAATAAAATGTGACAAAAAAGCAGCATTTTTGGCCTTTTTTTTATTTTTTACGTTTACATCATTCACCGTAAAGCATCATTTACATTATATTTTGATACTTAGGACATTTACGTATGCAGCGATACCAAATATGTTTATGAAAATTTTTTGGTGGTAAAATGGGAAAAAGGGACAATTTTCATATTTATTGGGGGAGGGGATTTTTCACTTTTTTTTTTATTTAATTTTTTTTACATTTTTCAACTTATTTTTACACATTTTATGTCCCCATAGGAGACTATCCATATCAATCATTAGATTGCTAATATTGTTCAGTGCTATGCATAGGACATGGCACTGATCAGTATTATTGGATATCTTCTGCTCTCGTCTACTCGATCTAAGACCAGAGCAGAAGACCCGAGGAGACAGCCAGAGGCAGGTGAGGAGACCTCTGGCCGCCATTACAGATGATCGGATCGCCCACATCGCTGCCGTGAGGATCCGATCATCTGCAATGGTGGCCAGAGGTCCCCTCACCTGCCTCCGGCTGTCTTCTCGGGTCTTCTGCTCTGGTCTGAGATCGAGTAGATCAGAGCAGGAGATAGCCAATAATACTGATCAGTGCTATCTCCTATTTTTACATGTGCATTGCATAGAAACATAGAATGTGTTGGCAGATAAGAACCATTTGGCCAATCTAGTCTTCCCAATAATCTGAATCCTATCAATAGTACCTGGCCCTATTTTATATGAAGGATAGCCTTATGCTTATCCCATGCATGTTTAAACTCCTTCACTGTATTTGCAGCGACCACTTCTGAAGGAAGACTATTACATGCATCCACTACTCTCTCAGTAAAGTAATACTTCCTGATATTACTGCATAAACCTTTACCCCTTTAATTTAAAATTATGTAATCTTGTGGTAGTTTTTCTTCTTTTAAATATGCTCCCCTCCTTTACTGTGTTGAGTTCCTTTATGTATTTAAAAGTCTCCATCATATCCCCTCTGTCTCTTCTTTCTTCCAAGCTATATATGCTAAGGTACTTTAACCTTTCCTGGTAAGTTTAATTCTGCAATCAATGTACTAGTTTAGTAGCTCTTCTCTGAACTCTCTCTAGAGTATCTATGTTCTTTTGGAGATACGGCCTCCAGTACTGCACACAATATTCCAAGTGAGGCCTCACCAGTGTTCTGTACAGTGGCATGAGCACTTCTCTCTTTCTACTGCTAATACCTCTCCCTATACATCCAAGCATTCTGCTAGCATTTCCTGCTACTCTATTACATTGTCTTCCTACCTTGAAGTCTTCTGAAATAATTACTCCTAAATCCCTTTCCTCAGATGCTGAGGTCAGGACTGTGTCAAATATTCTATATTCTGACGGAGGGTTTTTACACCCCAGGTGCATTATCTTGCACTTGTCCACATTAAATTTCAGTTGCCAGAGTTCTGACCATTCTTCTAGTTTTCCTAAATTCTTTTCCATTTGGCATATCCCTCCAGGAACATCAACCCTGTTACATATCTATGTGTCATCAGCAAAAAGACACACCTTACCTACGAGACCTTTTGCGATATCACTAATGAAGATATTAAACAAAATTGGTCCCAGTACAGATCTCTGAGGTACCCCACTGGTAACAAGACCTTGCTCTGAATATACTCCGTTGACTACAACCCTCTGTTGGCTGTCATTCAGTCACTGTCTAATCCACTCAACAAAATGCATGTCCAAGCTCAATGACTGTAGTTTATTTATAAGTCTTCTATGTGGGACAGTGTCAAAAGACTTACTATAATCTAGATATGCAATGTCTACTGTCCCTCCGCCATCTATTATTTTAGTCACCCAGTCAAAAAAAATCAAAAGCATTTGTTTGACATGATCTCCCTGAAGTAAACCCATGTTGTTTTTCATCCTGCAATCCATGGGATTTTAGATGTTCTACAATCCTATCCTTTAGTAGGGTTTCCATTAATTTCCCCACTATTGATGTCAGACTTACTGGCCTATAGTTGCATTGCCGCAGATGCCATGATCTGTACTGATCACAGCATCTGAAGGGTTAATGCCGGACATCCACGTGATCGCGGATGTGGGCCATTACCGGCGGGTCCCTGGGGAGCTCCAGTGTATGACACGAACACCGCTCCAATGCTCGCGGTCATACACAGGACGTAAATTCACGTCCTGGTGCGCTAAATACCTCCGCACCAGGACATACATTTACATCCGTGGTCGTTAAGGGGTTAAAGGATAGGGGATAAGACAGGGGTCCTCAAACTTTTTAAACAGGGGGCCAATTCATGGTCCCTCAGACCGTTGGAGGGCCGGACTATAGATAACAAAACATGAACAAATTCCTATGCACACTTATATATCTTATTAGTGGACTACCACTTTAAGTACGCAGCACAGTTCCCCCCACATTAGGTTGGCAGTATAGATCCCCCCACATTAGGTTGTAGTTCCCACACATAAGGGTTGGCAGTACAGTACCCCCACATTAGGGTTGGCAGTACAGTTCCCCCACATTAGGTGCAGTACAATTCCCCCACATTAGGTGCAGTACAGTTCCCCCACATTAGGTGCAGTTCAGTTCCCCAACATTAGGTGCAGTACAGTTCCCCCACATTAGGTGCAGTATAGCTCCCCACATTAGGTGCAGTATAGATCCCCCAAATTAGGTGCAGTATAGATCCCCCAAATTAGGTGCAGTATAGCTCCCCCACATTAGGTGCAGTATAGATCTCCCACATTAGGTGCAGTATAGATCTCCCACATTAGGTGCAGTATAGATCCCCCAAGGTGCAGTACAATTCCCCCACATTAGGTGCAGTACAGTTCCCCAACATTAGGTGCAGTACAGTTCTCCCACATTAGGTGCAGTACAATTCCCCCACATTAGGTGCAGTACAATTCCCCCACATTAGGTGCAATAAAATTCCCCCCACATTAGGTGCAGTACAATTCCCCCACATTAGGTGCTGTACAATTCCCCCACATTAGGTGCAGTACAGTTCCCCCACATTAGGTGCAGTACAGTTCCCCCACATTAGGTGCAGTACAGTTCCCCCACATTAGGTGCAGTATAATGTTTCCCCACATTAGGTGCAGTATAATGTTCCGGCACATTAGGTGCAGTATAATGTTCCCCCACATTAGGGGCAGTATAGCTCCCCACATTAGGTGCAGTATAATGTTCCCCCACATTAGGTGCAGGATAATGTTCCCGCACATTAGGTGCAGTATAGCTCCCCACATTAGGTGCAGTATAGATCCCCCAAATTAGGTGCAGTATAGATCCCCCAAATTAGGTGCAGTATAGCTCCCCCACATTAGGTGCAGTATAGATCTCCCACATTAGGTGCAGTATAGTTCCCCCACATTAGGTGCAGTATAGCTCCCCCACATTAGGTGCAGTATAGATCTCCCCACATTAGGTGCAGTATAGTTCTCCCCACATTAGGTGCAGTATAGCTCCCCCACATTAGGTGCAGTATAGATCCCCCAAATTAGGTGCAGTATAGCTCCCCACATTAGGTGCAGTATAGCACCCCACATTAGGTGCAGCATGTTCCCCCACATTAGGTGCAGTATAGATCCCCCACATTAGGTGCAGTATATATCCCCCAAATTAGGTGCAGTATAGCTCCCCACATTAGGTGCAGTATAGATCCCCCACATTAGGTGCAGTATGTTCCCCCACAGACATTCAGCCTCCAGCCATACAGTGTATGGCTGGAGGCTGTATGCCTGTGTTCTGCCCCCACTTCAGAGCTCCGACCACCGCTCCTCCGGTCCGGACATAGCAGTAAGTGCCGGTACCGAAGGAGCGGTGGTCGGAGCACCGAAGCTGATGTGCCGCTGATAACACTTACCTAGCTGGCCAGTGCACATCCTCATCGCTGCCCCGCTCCTCCGCGCTCCGTTGCTATGGGCGCACGCACGGCGTCAGTGACGTCCCTGCGTGCGCCACCTTCCCAGCGGCCCCTGCGTTTTTAAAGTAAACGCGGGGTCTCCGAGAGCGCATCCCTGTGTCCCGAAGACATCTTTCGGGACACAGGGATGTCCCAGGCAGTCGCGGGCCGGATAAATGTCCTCGGCGGGCCGCATGTGGCCCGCGGGCCGTAGTTTGAGGACCCCTGGGATAAGATGTCTGATTGGTCAGCACATCAGGGTTCTGAACATTTTTATTCAAAACGCTGGGTTCAGGCAGCCTTTGGATAAGGGATAAGATGTCCTGGGGTAGAGTACCCCTTTAAAGGGGTACTCCACTGCTCAGTGTTTGGAACTCGTGACATCATAGCCCCGCCCCCTCATTGACGGCACGCCCCGTGCCCTCAATGCAAGTCTATGGGAAGGGGCAATGACGGCTGTCACTCCCCCTCCCATAGACTTGAGCAGTGGAGTACTATGGGAGGGTATTCATTTTTTCCATTCCACTATTTAGGAAGTCATATCGGGGGATATTAATTAAAACCTGTCCAGAGAAAATAGCAACTAATCAGATCACTTTTTGAGAGGCTTTTTTTTTTTTTTTTTTTTTTAGAAATGAAAGAAGAGATCTGACCAACTTTTCCTCTAGAAAGGTTTTGATAAATCTCCCCCATCTTGTTTACCCTGTACTGATTTTACACACATTGGGGAGATTTATCAACTCCTGTGTAAAGGAAGAGTGGTGCAGTTGCTCATAGAAACCAATCAGATTGCTTCTTTCATTTTTCCCAGGCCATGGGCAACTGCTCCACTCTTCCCCTACACTGGTTTTGATAAATACCCTATTGGAACATAAAAAAACTAAAATGTGGTAATAGGGTGATACAATTCATGAAATAATCTGTTCCCATATAATGCCCTACTAATCTACAGAATACATTGCTGCACAAGAAATGTTTTACTTTAGCAACACAAATTTGTGTGCACTGTGAAATCCACGATGCATTTCAAGCCATTGTCCTTTTCGTTCCAATAAATTTCAAAGAGGAACTACCATGATGTACATAGTTTGGCTTTTATCTCATTTACTCAAAGCCCGGTCTATTTTTCTGATGGATTTGAATTTCAGAGTGCCATAAACTTTGGTCACTATGATGTGCGCTTTGATAGATTCATCAATGGTCAAGTTGATGGGATTCCTTCCACACTTCCCCACAGTTTTACAAATTACAGTCATTCATAAATACATGAAATATGAGGAGTGCACAAAGCAAGCTTACAGCTGGATTTGTGTTAGCTGTGAATATCTTCTTCATAAAAACAAAATGCTCTCTACAGTGTCTGGCAGCCTCCGTCAACTTGTCAGGAAAATAGTTATGTCTATTCCTCAACCCTTAAACGAGAGTGATGAAAACTAACAGTCTCATAGGGAATTGGGATGGCTTTTATAAATATCATGAAGAAAACTATTTCGTCCCTTGCCTAATTGAGGATTCATCAAAGAATGAAAGAATGTCAGATTATGTTAAATGCTCCTGGGGAGAATGAATGAATGAAGAATGAATTAATAGATAAATATGACATAACAATTGTTATTACTTACAATTCCGATTCAATTACTACTTTCATTTAATGGATTCATAAGGAAATTGGCAAGGAATAATGATGTTTAACTTCAAGAAGCTAGTGCTATGTGGTTCATGTAATAATACTTTTATTCTGATTTAAATATGGTAATGTTTTTACATGTAGATAAATAAATAAGTAACTAGGGTTGGGCGTGAATATCCGCATTTCAAATTTCTATTGCGAATATTGCAAATTCGCGAATATTGCAAATATATTTGCTGTATATTTGAAATTACGGATATTCACTTTTTATTCTGCAAATGCACATATTCGCATATGTGAATATTCGCATATGCGCATATGTGAATATTTGCATATTCCTTCTTTTCATTTGTGGGCCATTTAGAAAGATCCAGACATACTTGTCAGAGGTTATCAACAACATCCCTAGCAACCAATAGTAAAGTTTCCCACCCCCTCACTGTTTTCTTCCTCAAATACGCGAATATGCGAATATTAACATATGCGAATATAACGAATACGCGCGAGATTCTCGAATATAGGACGAATATTTGTCTATATATTCGCGAAATGTTGCGAATTCGAATATGGGCAATGCCGGTCATCACTATAAGTAACTAAACAAACAACAAACAAATAAATAAATCTATATATATATATAAAACTCAATGTGTGTGTGTGTGAATGTTCCAGCATCACTTCCAAACCGCTAAAGATATTAACATGAAACTTGGCATACATGTTACTTATATGTCATCAACAAACATAGGATAGGTGATTTAACCCTCACCCACCCCCATTTGCGACAGTCAGGTATTTTATTTAAAGTCCCATACAAGTCTATGGGAAATGTACGTTCTGGCATAACTTCTGTACGGCTGGAGATATTTCGATACTTGGTCACATGTTACGTATATGTCAAATAAAAATATATAATAGTTAAATTAACCCCTACCTGCTCCCATATGTGAAGGATGGGGTTTTTATTTGAAGTCCCATACAAGTGAATAGAACTCTTGGTACCTTACTCCACAAGCTCCGCCCTGCTTCTCCTGGTGAATGTGACAGTCCGGCTGGTAAGCCACACCCTCCCTGCAAGCCATGTCCCATCTCACAAAGACATGCCTACTTTTTAAGCCACACCCCTTTTATTTTCAGCTTACAATATCTTTAACACAATGCAGCCCCACTTGAGGATGGAATAAGAGGATTAGAAATGAGGATTAGCTATGGGGACGGGATATGAGGACGGGATATGAGGACAGGATATGAGAACGGGATATGAGGACAGGATATGGGGACGGGATATGGGGACGGGATATGGGGTCGAGATATGAGAACAAAATATGAGGACAGGATACGAGGTCAGAATATGAGGAGGGGATTTGGGGTCAGGATATGAGATGGGGATATGGGGTCAGGATTCAGGGATGGGATATGAGGACAAAAGCTTCCTCCTTTGTTGCTTTTCCTCCCCCACAAGGATAAGGTTAGTAAATAAGCTAGTAAATAAATAAAAGACATTTGTGAACCATAGCTAAAACCTAAATAAGAAAGAAGCTCTTTGGCACGCCAGTTTACATACAGCTATTTTCCATGGTGGCAGTAATTAACTCCTGAGACACCTTGCTCCAATGAGTCAATTTATTGATTATCCCTACTAGTCCATATTAATTCTTGTAGTCTGTGCACTATGTACAATATAAACACTAACAAGCTTACCCTAGAAACAATACAGATAGAAGGAGAAGTGGCACAGTATTACCTGCCGTCCACTTGTTGATAAGCCTGGCGTCCACTGTATATATTGTACCTTGATGTACACAGTGCATGCAGGGAGCTGTAAGACACTTTGCCTACTACAGGCCGCAAGCATACCTCACTTTTGGAAAATATTGCCTATATTGATCTGTAGGACCGGCTCTGTCCTGCATTACAAAGACAACCCATTGATGTTCATGGGAACTGTAAAATATTTAATTTCCTCTGTGGTGGCACTACAGGGAAAATGAATACTTACTGACATTACTGACAGGGTTCTGTACAGATTACAACTAATAGGACAGTTTGTTGTCTGCTTATAATGCCCAAAGAATCTTAAAAATATGTAGGGATGTTCCAAAGAGGAGAAGTTCTTTAATAGAGATGAGCGAGCCAAGTCTAGCGAACCTTATCTTGCTCAGAACTTTCCGGTAAATTTGGCTCACAAAACTTTTAAACTTTGCTAGGCTCAGCTCAGGCTGTGGGATTTGGGAACCAGGTTAAGAGGAGGAGGCATGTTCAGAGCAGGAGAGTAATGGCACTCTCAGCGAAGAAGAGCGCAGCTGAGGTAGGGCTAGAACATCTGTCAAATGTACCAGATGAAGGCCTGCTGGCCTGATTCCTTCAGGAGCAGATGATAAAGATGCTGCTGCATCTGTAGGTCCAAGAATTTTTTTTACGTAGACACATGGAGTGGCATCACAAGACCACATGGGACAATTGAGATGCCCCACAATGTAAAAGAGACATTGCCTCTGCTGCTGCTGCTCCTCCAAATCCCCCTTATCTGTCTAGCTACCAGACCATGTCCACAGGCCACAACTACCACCAGTCCACTACCCTTGATGCTGCTACTACCAGCCAGGCCTACACATACACAACCTATGATCCCCAAAAAAGGGATTACTTTTAAGTTTCTTCATACAAAAGCTATTTCTTCTTCACTATTTTCGGGCACCGATCCTGTTGCAACGTCCAAAATATAGAATATTTAGAGTGTGTTGAAAAAGCCATTGCATCTTTACGCAGCTTTATTTTAGTGTACAAAAGCACACAAAATGTGCTAGTGCAGTGTGATTTAAAACAAGATGTTAACATGAGTTACTGCATATTGTTGTAACTTTAGCATTAACTTACTTTTAAAACCACTTTAAAACTACTTGACTTTTTCATGCTAGTTTCCGGAGCTTGCTAAGCAAAGTTTTTGAAAAGTTCGCTCAACTTTACCATTTAAAGGGGTACTCCAGTAGAATTTTTTTTTATTTTTTATGAACTGGTGGCAGATTTGTAAATTACTTCTATTAAAAAAATCGTAATCCTTCCAGTACTTATTAGTAGCTGTATACTACAGAGGAAATTCTTTTCTTTTTGAATTTCTTCTCTGTCTGTCCACAGTGCTCTCTGCTGACACCTCTGTCTGTGTCAGGAACTGTCCAGAGTAGGGTAGGTTTTCTATGGGAATTTTCTCCTACTCTGGACAGTTCCTGACACGGACAGAGGTGTCAGCAGAGAGCACTGTGGACAGACAGATAAGAAATTCAAAAAGAAAACAATTTCCTCTGTAGTATACAGCTGCTAATAAGTACTGGAAGGATTAAGATTTTTTAATAGAACTAATTTACAAATCTGATAAACTTTCTGGAACCAGTTGATTTAAAAAAAAAAAAATTTCACCAGAATACCCCTTTAAGTGCTCTAATTTGCCCAATTTTCAAGGCAGGTATGCAACTGTGAGACAAAGGAACAGCTGGAGAAGGATAAGCTTGATAAGGAAATTGTGTAAAAACAAAAGAAGGCACACTTAAACATTGTATTAAAAAATGAAAACATTGTTTTGACTTATAAGTTAACATTAAGTTGTAAAATTGAATTGAAAGGAAAGACACATAGCCTCCTATAATATTTATGCTTATCACAAACCGACATACTGTATGTTAGTATATCACTATTTACCTGTTGCATAGAAAAAGCCAGCTAAAATGCAAGTCTTGTGGTCTGTAAACTCCTCATATTAACCATCTGTGCAGTTTTTTTGTTGTTCTGTACTTATTAGGTGGTCACTTGTGTAATGTGCTTTACATTTTACATATTCTGCTATAAATGTTATGCCATATGATTTTAATATTTATTAGGGCAGATTGACTATTGCTAAAATGATATAGACAGGCATTTATCAATTTTCCCGAGTTTTTTCGCATAAAATTGTCGCAAAAAATTCGCAATTGCACCACTGTCTTTTTTTGTGCGCCAATCTTCCACGAGAGCGAGAAAAGCATTTTTTACAAATTGGCGTGCATAAGCGTTTTTACAATTTTGACTTGCCATAGTCAGAAATTTATCAACCACAACATTCGCAAAAAAGTCTCTAAGGCTTTAAAAATCTAATAAATATACTCCAGCCGAACCTTGGCTTGACTAACAGAAAATGACTATTGTTTTCGCTTAGGTGAGAAAAAAACTCCCGCTTTTGCTTACCTTTTCTCGCACATAAGCAGAATGGAAGTGAATAAAAAACAAACTAAAAAATAGCATTCCTAAGCAAACTTTCATCAATGCCCCTCATAGTTCTTATTGTCTTGCTGTATTAAACACTTTTTAAAAACTTTTTGAGCCTTGTCTGAAAAGCAGTGGGGTTTAGCGGTAAAGGGGTGGAGCTGCAAGGGATGGGTTGCATGCAAAATTATACCAAAATTTTGGTGTAAAGTAAGCCAATTAATATGTGGTATGAATAGCATAAGCCACTTTGATAAACCAGGCATGTCTAAATATCTAAGTATAAGTGAATCTTCCCCAAAGTTTTTATACATTCTGGCAACTTGAATTACTTGGCATGACCCTTAACCATTTTTTCCACCTATCTTGATTTTTTGGTGCTTAAATTTTAAATAATTGTATTTATCTTTTTGATGAAAGAACATACAATATATGTATTTTTTGCATTTTGTTGGCCTGGTCAGCATTCTCTATAATAATTGTATAGTAAAATATGTGTTGAAAAAGGATGTTTGCAGTAAGTAACTACATGTAACAGCTCATATTGCCTTACATGGCAGTTGTCTGTGTAACTGAAAAAGTCAGAATTGCGATCTGTCAGACCTTCTCTGTTTTTTTCAAAATTGAAATAAGTGTTCTGTCATGGCCGGTTTGTGCAGCTGCTTATCTTATTGAGTCCCAGGGCTTAGCAGTTCTGTAGTAAGAACACTATTAATAAGCAGAGAACTTGAAAAGAATACTTGTCCATACCACCAGTTCTCAAATTTGCTGAAAATCAAAGTATGACTGTTTCAATCAAAGCGCTTGTCTAATTGGCGGCCACATTATAAACCATTTGTTGTCAAAAATCTGTAACAAATCACCACGGAGAGGGAATGAGGGACTCCTAGATGCTGGATGTGTCTAGGAGCAGACTTGCTTCTTATTCACAGACAGTAATTAAAAGTTCTCATAAGCATACCAACAAGTTCATTTACTTTTTGAGGTGGCAGAAATCAAAGGACTGTCTACAAAAAAAAAGACGAGAGCAGACATATGTTGTCCACACAGCCAGCTCATGGCAATGAAGAGACTAAACATGGTCAGGGACACTAAGTTCAAGGGTAGCTGCTTACTGAATTACAGCTGGAACAGGGAAATCTTTTGAAAAAGACACCAAAGGTGACATCAAATCTGAGAACCAAAGCTAAATGCTACAATATAAGCAATGTACGACTCACACAAATAAGTTTACATTAAAATAAAATGTATTAATTAAATAATTCTTTCCAGTCTGTCATTGTATTAGTAAGCAGCTGACATTGATAATGGTACTGGTGGCCAAGTGAGAGTGGAACCAGAGCCCTTCTGCGTAGAAAGTTCAAGATATGGGAAGAATTAAAAATATGAAAACTGTGAACATGCGATTATTACTATTGTAATTTTAGAGACTGTTATGAGATATTTATTCACATCGTAAAATCCATCTAAAGGCTTTACTGTACCATACTAGTTATATTACAAGTCTCAATTTAAAACAGAACAAACTCTCTTTATCAGGTTGTTTTACCTCTATCTGTAATATAACTCGTCTACTTTGTAGAGAATTGTTTAAAGGGGTATTCCGCCCCTAGACATCTTATCCCTATCCAAAGGAAAGTGTATAAAATATCTGATCGCAAGGGGTCCACCTGCTGGGGACCCCTGTGATCTCGGCTGCGGCAGCCCAGACATCCGGTGCACAGAGCGAACTTTGCTCTGTGCCGGATGACTGGTGATGCCGAGGCTTGTGACGTCACAGCCATGCCCCCTCAATGCAAGTCTATGGGAGGGGGTGTGACGGCCGTCACACCCCCTCCCATAGACTTGCATTGAGGGTGTGTGGCCGTAACTTTATCTATTTATACAATTATTGTACAGTATATGCTAAAGGATTCCATTTTAGAGAGTATGATCGGGTGTTTACAGTAGAATTAAGAGCTGCCACTTTTTTTTTTAGCAGTGACAGCAAACACAGCTGGCTTATAGGTGCTTGCAATTGGTATAGGCAAAACAGTTAACATATCTCTGGAAAACTAAAAATTACCCATCCACACACCAAGGCCCTTTGAGGGGCCATAAGTGAATAGAGGCTAAAATGTTTCAAGGGGTTCTGTGTAGTGATAAAAAGGCAGAAAAATAGCAAAATTGTAAGAGCTCAGTAAAATAAGAGGCCAGAAGAAGAAAAAAGGAGTTAAGGGAAAAAAAAAAAATCATTCAGGTCAAAGGTCATTATTGCTGACCTCTAAAATAACAAGGGATTAATAACAGCAACGCTGTGTATACATAAAATAGAATTATTATCACAATAATATCTAACAATAAACCATAGATATAAATGGGCTGTCATGACAAGCATACATATATCATGCCATCAGTGGCTTGAGGATCTAATGCTTGACAAGTTGTTGCGTCTTCTCACACAACACGACTAGGTCCTTGAAAGAGGAAAATAACTTTTAGACTGGTGTTACCTATTGCTACTTTGAACACTGTAGTCATATAAAGGTTTGCTGCTCTGTCTAAAGTCTGTCTATAAAGTCTGAGGTATATTTCTAGTTTATTACATTACAAATGTATTTGCTGTGTTTTATGCACTTTATGCATGCATTGAGCCTCATATAGAGTGTAAGAGATTAATAGTTTCTACCCAAATGTCTATTGCACTGTAAGAGCATTGGTAATCTGTCACATGTCAACCCCTTAGCCAATTAAAGCTAAGGAATGTCCGTTTTCACTCCTATTTCTAGGATAGGGCGGAGGAGCCAAAGAGCACAGGCTGAGAGTTAGTTCTGGCCTTGCCAGGTAAGTGAAAGCACCAGCTCTGCAGCTCTCTCACCTTCTGAGCAGTTTGCCTACCATTCCAGCACTGTCCCAGCATGTCCCATTACAGAGGTACCACAAAAGGTAGCATTCAAGAGAAAGAAAAATTCTAAAGAGCCTGATTGCAAATAAAGAACTAGTTGAACTATTCCTACACATCTGGCCTAGTTAGCAACGGTAACCAAAAAACCGTAAGTGAGGTAAGGGATCCTTGCAAAGATTACCACAGACCAAAACCATGAAGACCCCTGATAGCTTGGTCAGCGTAATTTGACTTTAAAGGGGTAACTTTAAAAAAAAAAATCAAATGGTGCCAGAAAGTTAAACAGATTTGTAAATTACTTGTATTAAAAAATCTTAATCCTTCCAGTACGTATTAGCTACTGAATACTACAGAGGAAATTCTTTTCTTTTTGGAACACAGTGGTGTCTGCTGACATCACGAGCACAGTATTCTCTGCTGACATCTCTGTCTGTTTTAAAAACTATCCAGAGTAGCAGAAAATCCCCAGAGCAAACATATGCTGCTCTGGACAGTTCCTAAAATGGACAGAGATGTCAGCAGAGAGCACTGTGCTCCAAAAAGAAAATAATTTCCTCTATAGTTTTTAATAATTTCCTCGGAGTTTTTAATGGAAGTAATTTACAAATCTGTTTAACTTTCTGGCACCAGTTGATAAAAAAAAAAAAAAAAAGAGTACCCCTTTAAGCTAGCCCAGTGTTCCAGGAAAAAGTCAAGTTAAAATTCAGCAACCAAGTCACATCTGAAGTATAGCACAAGAACAATCTGGGACCAGATATCACCCAGGGTAGACCTTGCCTCTGAGTCTAACACATACATCAAGGAAAAAACAAAACAAAATCTCAGTAAAAGTATCAGTACAACAAAAGCAAATATCTGCAAATATTTTCAGGACAGTGACTACTGTCAATTTACTATTTGCTCTTGTTTTACACGTGTATCTCACAGAAATATATTACAAGTCTTAACTTATTTTTGTATTGGATTGTACTAGGAGTAAAATAAAGTCCAAGTTGTTTTCTATAAACTCTAGCTTTTGAGGTTTTATTTCCTGTGGCCCTTTGTATGGATTACAGCTTTTTTTTAAGTAGTTGTATGTGGGAATCTACTTTATAATGTAAGGTTAAACCACTCTACAATCTGCTCCTACAACCCTCATCATATACCTATGCATGCTCTCACGCCCCCTTGTGGGGGAGTGTTTTTTGGAATAAAAATTTTTTAAACGTGCGTTTAACCCCTTCAGGACGGAGCCCATTTTGGCCTTAAGGACCGGAGCGTTTTTTGCACATCTGACCACTGTCACTTTAAACATTAATAACTCTGGAATGCTTTTACTTATCAATCTGATTCCGAGATTGTTTTTTCGTGACATATTCTACTTTAACATAGTGGTAAATTTTTGTCGATACTTGCATCCTTTCTTGGTGAAAAATCCGTAAATTTGATGAAAAATTTGAAAATTTAGCATTTTTCTAACTTTGAAGCTTTCTGCTTGTAAGGAAAATGGATATTACGAATACATTTTTTTTTGGTTCACATATACAATATGTCTACTTTATGTTTACATCATAAAATTGACGTGTTTTTACTTTTGGAAGACACCAGAGGGCTTCAACGGTCAGCAGCAATTTTCCGATTTTTCACAAAATTTTCAAACTCAGTATTTTTCAGGGACCAGTTCAGGTTTGAAGTGGATTTGAAGGGTCTTCATATTAGAAATACCCCATAAATGACCCCATTATAAAAACTACACCCCCCAAAGTATTCAAAATGACATTCAGTAAGTGTTTTAACCCTTTAGGTGTTTCACACGAATAGCAGCAAAGTGAAGGAGAAAATTCACAATCTTCATTTTTTACACTCACATGTTCTTGTAGACCCAATTTTTGAATTTTTACAAGGGGTAAAAGGACAAAATTTTTACTTGTATTTGTAGCCCAATTTCTCTCGAGTAAGCACATACCTCATATGTCTATGTAAAGTGTTCTGCGGGCGCAGTAGAGGGCTCAGAAGGGAAGGAGCGACAAGGGGATTTTGGAGAGTACGTTTTTCTGAAATGGTTTTTGGGGGGCATGTTACCTTTAGGAAGCCCTTATGGTGCCAGAACAGCAAAAAAAACCCACATGGCATACCATTTTGGAAACTAGACCCCTCGGGGAATGTAACAGGGGATAAAGTGAACCTTAATACCCCACAGGTGTTTCACGACTTTTGCAAATGTAAAAAAAAAAAAAAAAATTTTACCTAAAATGCTTGTTTTCCCAAAAAAAATTTATTTTTAAAAAGGGTAATAGCAGAAAATACCCCTAAAAATTTGAAGCCCAATTTCTCCCGATTCAGAAAACACCCCATATAGGGGTGAAAAGTGCTCTGCTGGCGCACTACAGGTCTCAGAAGAGAAGGAGTCACATTTGGCTTTTTGAACGCAAATTTTGCTCTGGGGGCATGCCGCATTTAGGAAGCCCCTATGGTGCCAGGATAGCAAAAAAAAACCACATGGCATAACATTTTGGAAACTAGACCCCTCGGGGAACGTAACAAGGGGTTAAGTGAACCTTTATACCCCACAGGTGTTTCACGACTTTTGCATATGTAAAAAAATTTTTTTTTTTTACCTAAAATGCTTGTTTTCCCAAAAATTTTACATTTTTAAAAAGGGTAAAAGCAGAAAATACCCCCCAAAATTTGTAACACAATTTCTCCCGAGTACGGCGATACCCCATATGTGACCCTAAACTGTTGCCTTGAAATACGACAGGGCTCCAAAGTGAGAGCGCCATGCGCATTTGAGGCCTAAATTAGGGATTGAATAGGGGTGGACATAGGGGTATTCTACGCCAGTGATTCCCAAACAGGGTGCCTCCAGCTGTTGCAAAACTCCCAGCATGCCTGGACAGTCAACGGCTGTCCGACAATACTGGGAGTTGTTTTGCAACAGCTGGAGGCTCCGTTCTGGAAACAGTGGCGTACCAGACGTTTTTCATTTTTATTGGGGAGGGGAGGGGGGCTGTGTAGGGGTATGTGTATATGTAGTGTTTTTTACTTTTTATTTTATTTTTTGTGTTAGTGTAGTGTAGTGTTTTTAGGGTACAGTCGCACGGGCGGGGGTTCACAGTAGTTTCTCGCTGGCAATTTGAGCTGCAGCAGAAAGTTTGCGGCAGCTCAAATTTGCAGCCAGATACTTACTGTAATCCTCCGCCCATGTGAGTGTACCCTGTACGTTCACATTGGGGGGGGGGGGGGGGGGCATCCAGCTGTTGCAAAACTACAACTCCCAGCATGCCCGTTGGCTGTCGGTGACTGCTGAGAGTTGCAGTTTTGCAACAACTGTAGGCACACTGGTTATGTATCACTGAGTTTGTGACCTAACTCAGTGTTTCACAACCAGTGTGCCTCCAGCTGTTGCAAAACTACAACTCCCAGCATGTACGGTGCATGGTGTACGGTGACTGCTGAGAGTTGTAGTTTGCAACAGCTGGAGGCACACCGGTCGTGAAACACTGAGTTAGGTAAAAAAAAACTCTGAGTTTCACAACCAGTGTGCCTTCAGCTGTTGCAAAACTACAACTCTCAGCAGTCACCGACAGCCAACGGGCATGCTGGGAGTTGTAGTTATGCAACCAGCAGATGCACCACTACAACTCCCAGCATGCACTTTAGCTGTTTGTGCAAGCTGGGAGTTGTAGTTAGACAACAGCTGAAGGTACACTTTTCCATAGAAAGAATGTGCCTCCAGCTGTTGCAAAACCATAAGTCCCAGCATGCCCATAAGGGAATGCTGGGAGTTGTGGTGGTCTGCCTCCTGCTGTTGCATAACTACAGCTCCCAGCATGCCCTTTTTGCATGCTGGGAGCTGTTGCTAAGCAACAGCAGGAGGCTGTCACTCACCTCCAACGATCCAGCCGCACAGGTCAGTCCCTCGTCGTCTCCGCCGCCGCAGCTGCTCCTGGGGCCCCGATCCCAACAGGGGCGCCGGGGATCGGGGTCCCCAGCACCGGGGGTCGTCTTCCCGCACCCGCTCACGTCCTCCAGAAGAGGGGCGGAGCGGGTGCGGGAGTGACACCCGCAGCAGGCGCCCTGATTGGTCGGCCGGTAATCCGGCCGACGAATCAGGGCGATCGTGAGGTGGCACCAGTGCCACCTCACCCCTGCAGGCTCTGGCTGTTCGGGGCCGTCAGAGACGGCCCCGAACAGCCAGTAATTCCGGGTCACCGGGTCACCGGAGACCCGATTGACCCGGAATCGCCGCAGATCGCTGGACTGAATTGTCCAGCGATCTGCGGCGATCGCCGACATGGGGGGGCATAATGACCCCCCTGGGCGATATGCCGGGATGCCTGCTGAACGATTTCAGCAGGCATCCGGCTCCGGTCCCCAACCGGCTAGCGGTGGGGGCCGGAATTCCCACGGGCGTATGGATACGCCCTCGGTCCTTAAGGACTCGGGATTCAGGGCGTATCCATACGCCCTATGTCCTGAAGAGGTTAAAAAAAAAAAATGTTTTCTTAACAGGGTTAGTGTTAGCCACAAATACAGCTAGTGCTAATCCCCAATTATTACCCCGGTACCCAGCGCCACAGGGGTGCCAGGAATAGCCGGTATCAACAGGCCTGGAGCGTCAAAAATTGTGCTCCTGGCCCTAGACGGTAACAAGCTGGCCTTATTTAGGCTGGGAAGGACCAGTAACAATGGTCCTAACCCACCCTGGTAACATAAGGCTGTTGCAGCTTGGTTGGTGTCATGCTGAGAATGAAAATACGGGGAACCACATAAATTTTTTGCATAAATAATTAAATAATAATAAAAAAAAGCACAAAGGGTTCCCAGCCTAAATAACACCAGCTTGTTAATGCCTAGGCCCAGGAGCACCATTTTTGATGCTCCCAGCCTCTTGGAACTGACTCCAGGCCTGGGTTTGTTGCTAACGCTTAAGCCCGGCTTAGTAATGGATTCTGTCTATTAAACAGCTTCCACTACTATTCCCGTTAAGAAAACTAAAAAAAAAAAAAACACCACGTGATTACAACATTTTTATTCCAAAAAACACTCACCCACATACCCCCATTAATCATTTTATTAATTTTTTTTTTAAACACTGGTCATCGACGTAATCCACCGAATCCGAAGAAGTCCTCTGTATTCACGTATCTGAAATGAGAAGAAAAAAAACATGGAAAATATGTTAATACATTTATGGCACCTCCAGCAGTTGCTAAACTACAACACCCATGACGGGAGTTGTAATTTTGCAACAGCGAGCCTCCAGTTTAGGAACAGCTGGAGGCACTCTGTTCCTAAACTACAACTCCCATCTTGGGAGTTGTAGTTTAGCAACAGCTGGAGGCTCCCTGTTCCTTAACTAAAACTCCCTTCATTGGAGTTGGAGTTTAGCAACAGCTGGAGGCACCCTATTCCTAAACTACAACTCCCATCATTGGAGTTGTAGTTTAGGAACAGCTGGAGGCAGCCTGTTCTTAACCTACAACTACCATCACTACAGTGACATAATATCATATTCCTATGAGCCGGCTGGGGATCGGAGCACTTGTCCCCTGCCCACACCTCACAACTACAACTCCCAGCATGTCCTTGTAAGGGCATGCTGGGATTTGTAGCCATGCAGCGCAGGTGACAAGCACTCCACTCCCGGGCGGCTACCATGAATGTGAAACTACGGCACCATAGTTTCATTTTTCCTTCCTGAAGCCCTCGGCCAATCACAGCTTCTGGTGGGGAATATAAAATTACAATGTTGTAGTATTATATTCATGGTTCCTGACCGGCCAGCTCCGCCTCTATCACTTGCTGCCCCTCGCATATACCACCCGCCGCCTGCATATACCACCTGCCGCCTGCATATACCACCCTCTGTCCGGCCGCATTTAACACACGCCAGCTTGCAAGACTACAGCTCCCAGCATGTCCTCACTGTAAGGGCATATTGGGAGTTGTAGTCTTACTACAGCGGGTTTCATATGTGGGTTGGTAATGTAACTGTGCGGGAAAACCTTGGTAATAGCGACCACAGTATAGTTACTTTTGACTTAAAATGTAGAAAACAAAGACAGGCGGGGAAGGCAAAAACATATAACTTTAAAAAGGCAAACTTCCCTGGGCTGAGAGGTGTTGTCAAATACTGATACAGAAGGTAAATGGGACATCTTTAAATCAACTCTAAATAACTATACAGCTAAATATATACCAAAGGGGAACAAATATAAACGATTAAAACTAAATCCTACATGGCTGACAAATGATACTAAAAGAACAATAAACAACAAAAAAATAGCCTTCAAAAAATTATAATCTGATGGGTCAGCTATAACATTTAAACAGTACAAAGAGCTTAATAATATCTGTAAAAATGTAATAAAAACAGCAAAAATTCTAAATGAGAGAAAGGTGGCCAAAGAAAGCAAAACTAATCCTAAATATTTTTTTTAGATATATAAATGCAAAAAAACCAAGGACAGAGCATGTAGGACCCCTTAATAATGATAATGGGGAGGTTGTCACAGGCGAAACAGAGAAAGCAGAGCTACTGAATGGGTTCTTTAGTTCTGTATATACTAAGGAAGAAGGAGGAGCTGACGTTGGACAGGTCAGTGCTGGTAACACATCATGTAATGTACTGAACTGGCTTAATGTAGAGATGGTACAAGGTAAGTTAAGTAATTTAAATATAAGCATATCTCCAGGGCCAGATGGATTGCACCCAAGAGTTCTTAGAGAAATAAGTTCAGTAATATCTGTACCCCTGTTCATGATATTTAGAGATTCACTGGTGTCTGGTATTGTGCCAAGGGACTGACGTAAGGCGAATGTGGTGCCAATCTTCAAACAGGGCTCTAGGTCTTCGCCAGGAAACTATAGACCGGTAAGTTTAACGTGCATTGTGGGTAAATTGTTTGAAGGACTTATAAGGGATTACATACAGGAATACATAGGGGATAATAGTATTATAAGTGATAGCCAGCATGGGTTTACTAAGGATAGAAGTTGTCAAACCAATCTAATTTGCTTTTATGAAGAGGTGAGTAGAAGCCTTAACAGAGGAATGGCTGTGGATATAGTGTTTCTGGATTTTGCTAAAACGTTTGATACTGTCCCTCATAGACGTCTGACAGGTAAGTTAAGGTCTTTGGGTTTGGAAATTTTAGTTTGTAACTGGATTAAACACTGGCTCATGGATCGTACCCAGAGAGTGGTGGTCAATGATTCATACTCTGATTGGTCCCCAGTTATTAGTGGTGTGCCCCAAGGTTCAGTACTGGGACCATTGTTGTTTAATGTATTTATCAATGATATAGAGGGATATATAGTGGCATTAACAGCTCTGCTTCTATCTTTGCAGGTGACACTAAGCTTTGTAGCACGGTACAGTCTACAGAGGATGTGTATAGGTTACAAGATGACTTGGATAGACTAAGTGTCTGGGCATCCACTTGGCAAATGAGGTTCAATGTGGATAAATGTAAAGTTATGCATCTGGGTACTAATAACATGCATGCGTTGTATGTCTTAGGGGGGATAAAACTGGCAGAGTCACTGGTAGAGAAGGATCTGGGTGTACTTGTAGATCACAGACTACAGAATAGCATGCAATGTCAGGCTTCTGCTTCCAAAGCCAGCAGGATATTGTCATGTATAAAAACAGGCATGGACTCGAGGGACAGGGACATAATACTCCCCCTTTATAAAGAATTAGTACGGCCTCACCTGGAATTTGCTGTTCAGTTTTGGGCACCAGTCCATAAAAGGGACGCTGTGGAGCTGGAAAGGGTGCAGAGACGTGCGACTAAACTAATATGGGGCATGGAGCATCTTAGCTATGAGGAGCGATTAAAGGAGTTACAATTGTTTAGTCTTGAGAAGAGACGTTTATGGGGGGATATGATAAATGTATATAAGTATTTTAATGGCCCATACAAAAATATGGAGAAAAACTGTTCCAGGTTAAACCCCCCCAAAGGACGAGGGGGCACTCCCTTCATCTGGAGAAGAAAAAGTTTAGTCTCAAGGGGTGACATGCCTTCTTTACCATGAGAACTGTGAACTTATGGAACAGTCTACCTCAGGAACTGGTCACAGCAGGAAAAATTAACAGCTTTAAAACAGGATTAGATACATTCCTGGAACAAAATAACATTAATGCTTATGAAGAAATATAAACTCCCATCCCTTTCCCAATATCGTGCCACACCCCTACCCTTCAATTCCCCGGTTGAACTTGATGGACGTATGTCTTTTTTCAACCGTACTAACTATGCAACTATGTAACATCTAAAGGGTTAACACACTTACTGAATGTCATTTTGAATACTTTGAGGGGTGCAGTTTTTATAATGGGGTCATTTGTTAGGTATTTCTAATATAAAGGCTCCTCAAATCCACTTCAAACCTGAACTGGTCCCTGAACAATTCTGATTTTGAAAATTTTGTGAAAAATTGGAAAATTGCTGCTGAATTTTGAAGCCCTCTGATGTCTTCCAAAAGTAAAAACATGTACACTTGATGCAATCATAAAGTAGACATGATGATGCACATGATGCAATCATAAAGTAGACATATTGTATATGTGAATCAATATATAATTTTTTGGGGATGTCCATTTTCCTTATAAGCAGAGAGTTTCAAAATAAAAAAAATGCAAAATGTTCAAATTTTTCCTCAAATTTTGGAATGTTTCACCAAGAAATGATGCAAGTATCAACAAAATTTTACCACTAACATAAAGTAGAATATGTCACGAAAAAACATTCCTGGAATCAGAATGAAAAGTTAAAGCATCTAACAGTGATTTATGCCTAAAGTGACAGTGGTCAGATGTGCAAAAAAGGGCTGAGTCCTTAAGGGGTTAACAAGAGCCAAATTCTGATAGCTGAACAACTGGATCAGAGCATCTCCAAAACAGCAGGTCTTGTTGGGTGTTCCTTAACCTCTTAAGGACCAATGACGTTGTGGAACGTCATGGCACCCTGGGCTTTAAGGACCAATGACGTTCCACAACGTCCTGGCATTTTCCAGTCTATGCCGCGTGCCGGGCAGAGATCGGAACTGGATGCCTGCTGAAATCCTTCAGCAGGCATCCAGGGCAAACGCCGAGGGGGGCCATGTAGGCCCCCCATGTCGGCGAACGCCGCAAATCACAAGGGAAATCGCCCTTGCGATCTGCGGCGATACCGGGCTGATCGGGTCTCTGGGACCTGACCGCCCGGTAATTTCGCATGATCCCGGCTGTCACAGACAGCCAGGACCATGCTGGAGCCTAGGAGCGAGGTGGCAAGCCTGCCACCTCCTCCGATCCCCTGCGATCCGTCGGTTAACTAACCGACCAATCGCAGGGGGGGGGGGGGGGGGGGCGGTTACTTCCTCCCGTCCTGCCCGGCCCCTTGAAGTCCGGAGAGGACGGGAGGAAGACCAGAGGACGCGGCGGGGGACGGGGGAGTGCTGGGGACCGGCCCCGATACTTACCTCGTCCCTGAAGACCCGGATCCCAGCGGCGGCGACAGGTGAGTTCCTCTTCAGCCGCGGTCGGGCCCTTTACAGCAATGCACGTCGCCGTAAAGCGACATGCATTGCTGTAATGGGACCCTGTAAACTACAACTCCCAGCATGCCCAGACAGCCCACAGCCCTTGGCATCTGGGCATGCTGGGAGTTGCAGTTTTGCAACATCTGGAGGTCCACAGTTTGGAGACCACTGTGCCCTTCCAGATGTTGCAAAACTACACATCCTCAGCATGCCCTTACTGTCCAGGCATGCTGGGAGTTGTAGTTCTGTAACATCTGGCCCTTCAGATGTTGCAGAACTACAACTCCCAGCATGCCTGGACAGTTTTGGCATACTGGGAGTTGTAGTTTTGCAACATCTAGAAGGGCACAGATTGGGAACCACTGTATTAGTGGTCTGCAAACTAGTCCTCCAGATGTTGCTGGGAGTTGTAGTTCGGCAACATCTGGCTCTAAAGATGTTGCTGAACTACTACTCCCAGCATGCCTGAGAATGCTGGGAGTTGTGGTTTTGCAACAACAGGAGGCACACTGGTTGGGAAACATTGTCTGTTTCCTAACTCAGTGTTTCCCAACCCGTGTGCCTCCAGCTGTTGCAAAACTATAACTACCATCATGCACTGATGGACTGTGCATGCTGGGAGTTGTAGTTTTGCAACAGCTGGAGGTCCCCCCCCCCACTGTGAATCTACAGGATACATTCACATGGGCAGGGGGCTTACAGTGAGTATCAGGCTGCAAGTTTGCGATGCAGCAAATTTTGCGCGGCAGCTCAAACTCGCTGTAATCCCCCGCCCATGTGACTGTACCCTAAAAACACTACACTACACTAACACAAAATAAAATAAAAAGTAAAAAAACACTACATATACATACCCCTACACAGCCCCCCTCCCCTCCCCAATAAAAATGAAAGCGTCTGGTACGCCACTGTTTCCAAAATGGAGGTCTCACTTTGGAGCCCTGTCATATTTCAAGGCAACAGTTTAGGGCCACATATGGGGTATCGCCGTACTCGGGAGAAATTGGCTAACAAATTTTGGGGGGCTTTTTCTCTTTTCACCCCTCATGAAAAGGTGAAGTTGGGGTCTACACTAGCATGTTAGTGTAAAAATTTTTTTTTTTACACTGACATGCTGGTGTTGCCCCCTACTTTTCATTTTGACAAGAGGTAAAAGGGAAAAACGCCTCCCAAAATTTCTAATGCAATTTCTCCCGACTACGAAGATACCCCATATGCGGGCGCAAAGTGCTCTGGGGGAGCACAACAAGGCCCAGTAGGGAGAGTGCGCCATGTACATTTGAGGTGATTTGCACAGGGCTGGCTGATTGTTACAGCGGTTTTGACAAACGCAAAAAAAACTAAACCCCACATGTGACCCCATTTCGGAAACTACACCCCTCACGGAATGTAATGACGGGTGCAGTGAGAATTTACACCCCACTGGTGTCTGACAGATCTTTGGAACAGTGGGCTGTGCAAATTAAAAATTTTGTACAGCCCACTGTTCCAAAGATCTGACAGACACCAGTGGGGGGTAAATGCTCACTGTACCCCTTGTTACGTTCCTCAAGGGGTCTAGTTTCCAATGCCATGTGGGGGGTTATTTTGCTGTCCTGGTACCATAGGGGCTTCCTAAATGCGACATGCCCCCCGAGCAAAATTTGCTCTCAAAAAGCCAAATATGACTCCCTCTCTTCTGAGCATTGTAGTTCGCCCGTAGTGCGCTTCAGGTAAATTTATGGGGTACCTCCATACTCAGAAGAGATGGAGTTACACATTTTGGGGGGTATTTTCTGCTATTAACCCTTGCATACATGTGAAATTTGGGGGGGAAACACACATTTTAGTGAAAATTTTTTTTTTTTTACGTATGCAAAAGTCGTGAAACCACTGTGGGATATTAAGGCTCACTTTATTCCTTGTTACGTTATTCAATGGGTCTAGTTTCCAAAATGGTATGCCATGTGGGTATCTTTTGCTGTCCTGGCACCATAGGGGCTTCCTAAATGCGACATGCCCCAGAGCAAAATTTGCTCTCAAAAAGCCAAATATGACTCCTTCTCTTCTGAGCATTGTAGTTCGCCCGTAGTGCACTTCAGGTCAACTTATGGGGTACCTCCATACTCAGAAGAGATGGGGTTACAAATTTTGGGGGTATTTTCTGCTATTAACCCTTGCATACATGTGAAATTTGGGTGGAAACACACATTTTAGTGAAATTTTTTAAACATTTTTTTACATATGCAAAAGTCGTGAAACACCTGTGGGGTATTAAGGCTCACTTTATTCCTTGTTACGTTCCTCAAGGGGTCTAGTTTCCAAAATGGTATGCCATGTGGGTATTTTTTCCTGTTCTGGCACCATAGGGGCTTCCTAAATGCAACATGCCCCCCAAAAACCATTTCAGAAAAACGTACTCTCCAAAATCCCCTCGTCGCTCCTTTGCTTCTGAGCCCTCTACTGCGCCCTCCGAACACTTTACATAGACATATGAGGTATGTGCTTACTCTAGAGGAATTGGGCTACAAATATAAGTATACATTTTCTCCTTTTACCCCTTGCAAAAATTCAAAAATTGGGTCTACAAGAACATGCAAGTGTAAAAAATGAAGATTGTGAATTTTCTCCTTCACTTTGCTGCTATTCCTGTGAAACACCTAAAGGGTTAAAACTCTGACTAAATGTCATTTTGAATACTTTGGGGGGTGCAGTTTTTATAATGGGGTCATTTATGGGGTATTTCTAATATGAAGACCCTTCAAATCCACTTCAAACCTGAACTGGTCCCTGAAAAATTGTGATTTTGGAAATTTTGTGAAAAATTGGAAAATTGCTGCTGAACTTTGAAGCCCTCTGATGTCTTCCAAAAGTAAAAAATCGTAAATTTTATGATGCAAACATAAAGTGGACATATTGTATATGTGAATAAAAAAAAATTATTTGGAATATCCATTTTCCTTACAAGCAGAGAGCTTCAAAGTTAGAAAAATGCAAAATTTTCAATTTTTTCATCAAATTTTGAAATTTTTCACTAAGAAACGATGTAAGTATCGACAAAATTTTACCAATAACATAAAGTAGAATATGTCAAGAAAAAACATTCTTGGAATCAGAATGATAGGTAAAAGCGTCTTAGAGTTATTAATGCTTAAAGTGACAGTGATCAGATGTTCAAAAAACGCTCTGGTCCTAAGTTGTTAAATGGCCTGGTCCTTAAGGGGTTAATACAATGATAGTACCTGTAGAAAAGTGCAAATGAAAATCAGGTTTTTAGCTAACTAATTTAATCACTACAAACAGACCAGCGAGAATGAATTATTTGTTACTAATAAGTGAACTATTTGGGCACAACATACAATAATTTATTGATGATCATATAGTAGTCATTTGATTCATTATTGTTGTCATTGTTCTGTTTTCTATGCTTTAATTTTTCCATTACATCTATCCTTTCATACATATTAAATGACACAGAAGATTTGTTTCGTCAGGTTCTTGAAGTTCAATAAGCCATTGTTCGCAAATGCAATCAAACCCAAATGTATTAATGCAGACAATAAGTTGCCTTGTCAGGTCCACACATGTAGTCATCATTGTGAGATCGAAACTCTTATTAAAGAGATAAAATTCATCTAGTTTTTGAAGCAAACTGCACAAAGTAAAATGCTACATTTATTCTCCATCTCTCACTTGTTGTGTGAAGTCATACATTGTCCACTTTTTCCAACTCCCTTTCACCATTCTAAGAAGTTATGATTCCTCAGTGCACTCTTTTGCTCCGCTCCTGCTGAGATGGCTCATTTCAGTCATTGTAGCCTTTTCTGTGACATTTGAGAGAAGATACAGCTGCAGGATCAATTAGAAAGAACAGTCTGTTTGCTGGGAGCCTAAAGCTGACCATTTATATATCATAGCTGTCAGGAGCATGCATAGAATTCATGGGGCCTCATAGCAAAAATTAGATCCCCCCCAGTATGGGTTCCCACAGAATAATATTCCCCCATTAAGTGAACATATAGCAGCAGATACCAGCAGTCACTTACAGGTGACATATTCTTGGAGTTGCTCTCTTTCCTTTTTCTTCTCCACACCGCCATGACAATTTCTTTTAGCCCTATAGTCACCCCAAATGGTAATAATGTCTCCATGTTGCCCTGCACACTAAAAGAGGGTAGGTAAGTAGGTTCCCCATTAGCTGGATTGCTTATTGTCCATACATGGCTGAATATGGAGGAAGACATGACGATACATGTCACTGTTCCTCCTTCACTGTGCCTTAGCTTATTGCCTTAGGTGCAGTGTACCGCTATGGAGTAGGCATGGTGGTGTGTTTCATCACATGCTCCTCCATAGGCAGCCATATATAGACTACATGCTATCCAGCTGCATGGAACAGAAGCCCGAGTAGGAGAGGAGTCGGGCGATTTGACAGAACGGGGCTACATACAGTAGAAACCTCAGTGTTTTTGTATGTAATAAATCATTCTCACAGGAGGGTTATATTAAGAGTTGTGGTAAAGGTGGCAAACCCCTTTAAGTTTGTCTCCCACAGCTGTTAGGTAGTTCCCCTATTAGCTAGGTGAATCTGTAGTTAGATAGTTTGCAAATTATGCACGTTTTGTCTTCCCCATTAGGCTGACATGTCTCCTCCATTATCCAGGTATGGCTCTCCCATCAGGCAGGTAGTTCCCCCAGTAGGTAGGTATCACCCCAGTAGGTAGACAGCCCCTCTCAGGAGGAAGGTAGCTCACCATTAGGAAGCTAAAATATTATAAACCTAAACAATAATACAAACCTACTTGCCTGCACAAAGCAGAAGCTGAGCCATCTCCTTCCTTCTCTACAGAGGGGATTGTTTGTAGTCATAATCTTACCAGATAGCAATGGGATTTTATATAGCAACTAGCTGAGTACCCGACGTTGCCTGGTTTTTCCTTCCTAATCCTTGTTGGGGAGGAAAATAAACAAAGGAGGAAGCTTTTGACTTCATATCCCTTCCTCATATCTTGTTGTCATATCCCAACCTCCTATCCCGTCATCATATCCCGACCTCCTATCCCGACCTCCTATATCGTCCTCCTATCCCCTCTTCCTATCCCATCCTCCTACCCCGTCCTCATATCTCGACCTCCTTTCCCGTCCTCCTTTCCCGTCCTCCTTTCCTGACCTCCTATCTCGACCTCCTTTACCGTCCTCCTATCTCGACCTCCTTTCCCGTCCTCCTATCCCGCCCTCCTATCCCGTCCATCTATCCCATCCATCTATCCCGTCATCCTATCCCGTCCTCCTATCCCGTCCTCCGATCCCGTGTTCCTTTCCTGTCCTCCTATGCCGTCCTCCTTTCCCGTCCTCATATCTCGTCCTCCTTTCCCGTCCTCCTTTTCTGTCCTCCTATCCCGTCCTCCTATCCCGTCCTCCTATCCAGTCCATCTATCCCATCCTCCTATCCCATCCTCCTATCCCGACCACCTATCCCGAACTCCTATCCCGTCCTCCTATCCCGACCTTCTATCCCGACCTCCTATGCCAACCTCCTATCCCGACCTCCTATCCCGTCCTCCTATCCCGTCCTCCTATCCTGTCCTCCTATCCCATCCTCCTAACTCGACCTCTTATCCCGACCTCCTATCCCGACATCCTATCCCGTCCTCCTATCGCGTCCTCTAGAGATGAGTAGTGTTGAGCGGCATAGGCCATATTTGAATTTGCGAATATTCGCAAATATATTGACGAATATTCGTCATATATTCGCAAAATTTGCATATTCGTAATATTCACGTTTTATTTTCGCATATGTGAAAATTAGCATATGCGAAAATTGCCTGCACAAAGCAGAAGCTGAGCCATCTCCTTACTTCTCTACAGAGGGGATTGTTTGTAGTCATAATCTTACCAGATAGCAATGGGATTTTATATAGCAACTAGCTGAGTACCCGGCGTTGCCCGGTTTTTCCTTCCTAATCCTTGTTGGGGAGGAAAATAAACAAAGGAGGGAGCTTTTGACTTCATATCCCATCCTCATATATTGTTGTCATATCCCGACCTCCTATCCCGTCATCATATCCCGACCTCCTATCCCGACCTCCTATCCCGTCCTCCTATCCCCTCCTCCTATCCCATCCTCCTACCCCGTCCTCATATCTCGACCTCCTTTCCCGTCCTCCTTTCCCGTCCTCCTTTCCTGACCTCCTATCTCGACCTCCTTTCCCGTCCTCCTTTCCCGTCCTCCTTTCTCGACCTCCTTTCCCGTCCTCCTATCCCGCCCTCCTATCCCGTCCATCTATCCCATCCATCTATCCCGTTATCCTATCCCGTCCTCCTATCCCGTGTTCCTTTCCCGTCCTCCTATGCCGTCCTCCTTTCCCGTCCTCATATCTCGTCCTCCTTTCCCGTCCTCCTTTCCCGTCCTCCTTTTCAGTCCTCCTATCCCGTCCTCCTATTCCTTTCTCCTATCCAGTCCATCTATCCTGTCCTCCTATCCCATCCTCCTATCCCAACCACCTATCCCGAACTCCTATCCCGTCCTCCTATCACGTCCTCCTATCCCGTCCTCCTATCCCGTCCTCCTATACCGTCCTCCTAGCTCGACCTCCTATCCTGACCTCCTATCCCGACCTCCTATCCCGACATCCTATCCCGTCCTCCTATCGCGTCCTCTAGAGATGAGTAGTGTTGAGCGGCATAGGCCATATTTGAATTTGCGAATATTCGCAAATATATTGACGAAAATATTAATGAAAATTAGCATATGCGAAAATTGCCTGCACAAAGCAGAAGCTGAGCCATCTCCTTCCTTCTCTACAGAGGGGATTGTTTGTAGTCATAATCTTACCAGATAGCAATGGGATTTTATATAGCTGAGTACCCGGCGTTGCCCGTTTTTTCCTTCCTAATCTTTGTTGGGGAGGAAAATAAACAAAGGAGGAAGCTTTGACTTCATATCCCGTCCTCATATATTGTTGTCATATCCCGACCTCCTATCCCATCATCATATCCCGACCTCCTATCCCGACCTCCTTTCCCGTCCTCCTATCCCCTCCTCCTATCCCATCCTCCTACCCCGTCCTCATATCTCGACCTCCTTTCCCGTCCTCCTTTCCCGTCCTCCTTTCCTGACCTCCTATCTCGACCTCCTTTCCCGTCCTCCTATCTTGACCTCCTTTCCCGTCCTCCTATCCCGCCCTCCTATCCCGTCCATCTATCCCATCCATCTATCCCGTCATCCTATCCCGTCCTCCTATCCCGTCCTCCTATCCCGTGTTCCTTTCCTGTCCTCCTATGCCGTCCTCCTTTCCCGTCCTCATATCTCGTCCTCCTTTCCTGTCTTCCTTTCCCGTCCTCCTTTTCCGTCCTCCTATCCCGTCCTCCTATCCCGTCCTCCTATCCAGTCCATCTATCCCGTCCTCCTATCCCATCCTCCTATCCTGACCACCTATCCCGAACTCCTATTCTGCCACATACTGCACCCTATGAATATACTACCACACACTGAACACCCAGAATAAAATACTGCCACATACTGTACCCCAATGAATAAAATACTGCCAAAAACTGCAGCACCCCTATCATACATCAGTAGCACCCTCATCAAACATAAGGAGGATCATCCTAATGCCAGTAGCACCATCATCATACATCAGTAGCACCCCCATCATACATCAGCAGGATAATGCTCCTGGCAGTGGCACCCCCATAATCCGGGATGGTGGGGGTGCTACTGGCAGAAGGATGATCCTCCCAATGGATGATGAGGGTGCTACTGCCCTCCCCCCCCCCCGGCTGTAGCACCCCCATCATACATTCGCAGGATAATCCTCCTGCCAGTAGCACCCCCATCATCCAGGAGGATGATCTGCTTATGGATGATGGGGGTGCTACTGGTAGGAGGATGATCCTGCTGATGGGTGATTGGGGTGCAGCACCCCCATCATTCATCAGTAGCACCCTCATCATACATAAGGAGGATCATCCTCCTGCCAGTGGCACCCTCCATCATCCTGGAGGATGATCTCGCTGATGGATGATGGGGGTGCAGCACCCCCATCATTCATCAGTAGCACCCTCATCATACATAAGGAGGATCATCCTTCTGCCAGTGGCACCCCTATCATCCAGGAGGATGATCTGCTGATGGATGATGGGGGTGCTACTTGCAGGAGGATGATCCTGCTGATGGATGATGGGGGTGCTACTGGCAGGAGGATGATCCCGCTGATGGATGATGGGGGTGCAGCACCCCCTTCATTCATCAGTAGCACCCTCATCATACATAAGGAGGATCATCCTCCTTCCAGTGGCACCCGCCATCATCCAGGAGGATGATCCCACTGATGGATGATGGGGGTGCACCACCGCCATCATTGATCAGTAGCACCCTCATTATACATAAGGAGGATCATCCTCCTGCCAGTGGCACCCCCCCAGAGCCTCTCAGCAACCCCATTATCCCTGATAGTACCTTACAGGGGTCAGATGCACCCCAGTCGCCGGACAACAGCGGAGGGGGGGAGGAATGTGGTTGTGTAGTGGCGCCGCTGGTGAGGACGTGATGAGGATGGGGGGGGGGGGTTGTTGCTTTTGCTGCTGATGATGTCACTCTAACTCTGCAAGTGATTTACTAGGGGGGGGGAGGGTGCTGGCGGACGTGGTGTCACCCTGGTCGCAATGCTACTGTGTGAGTCTCTCTGCAGGTCCGGAGCCATCCATGTTCCGCCGCACACATGAAGACAGGGGGGGGGGTTTGGGGGGGTTTGGGGGGGCTTGCTGGTTCACTCACTGCTGTTGCTCACTCTCTACAAATGATTTCCGGGGGGGGGGGGGGGGGTTGCTGGCGGACGTGCAGGCTGGTGTCACCCGGTGCGTACCGCACCCCCCGCACCCCGGTTGCAACGCCACTGCCTTAGGGGGCCCCAAATCACCTCTGCCACCAAGCCCAATTTTTCAAATCTGGCATGTGGCATTTTGTTATAATAAGGTTGTAATAACTTTGACATGCTTTTACTGAATGTAAATCTGAGATAGTTTTTTCGTGACATATTGTACTTTTATATTTTATATTAGTGGTAAATCTTTGTTGATACATGAAGCGATTTTTGTGAAGAACTCTAAAATATTATTAACTCTTTTCATGTGAATCACTGTGCGGTAAAAATGTTGTCATTTTTATTTTGTTGGTCGGTATAACTATACCCAATTTTTAAGCTTTTTATGTTCTTTTCACAACAAAATCCTTTTTTTCCCTTTTTAGTGTTGCCATGCCATAAGTTTTCGATTTTTCGTCCAACGCCATTGTATGAGCTGTACTTTTTATTGACATATTTTTTGCAATGCATGCTACCTTTTGATCTTTTTTATTCCACATTTTGGACTAAAATTAGCGATTTTTGCACTTTTTTTTTTTTTTTTTTACAACGTTCACTGTGAGAGATAAATAACATTATCATTTTATTGTAAAAATCATTACAAATGTTGAAATACCTATTATGTATAGATTTAGGGTTTTTATTCTTTTTGTTTTGGTGATATGATAACTTTATTGGAAAATGGCCTCTATTTTATTTTTTTTACACTTTATTTATTTGTTGAAAAAACTTTTATTTTTATACTTTTAACTTTTTTACTGTTATACTATGCTGCAGTACATCTGTAGTGCAGCACAGTATAACTGTCAGAGTTACCTGACACTCAGCTCGTGCGATCCAGCCTATGACTGCACCTCACAGGCTGCCCCACTAGGCAGAAAGAAGGCAATCAACTGGCCTCCTGCTGCCATGGCAACAAACTGGACCCTTCGTTCACATCACTGGGTTGCCGTTTTGGAACAGGGGGAGCCCCTTCCCCCTGTCAATCCCATAGATGCTGTGATCAGTATTGATCATGGCATTAATGGGGGTAAATGCTGCCGATCCTGGTCTCAGCAGCTGTGGTGGGATCTCGGCTTTGATTGACTGCCTGGTCCTGCCGCCAATCTCCTATGGCACATTGCGCTAACATGACATGTTATGAAAGTTTATTCTCTTCAGCTTTGAGTTCGCTTTTATCTTGACATTATAATAGCCAAAGATATCTGAACCCATCTAGTCTTTATTTCAGGTACACTCATAGCTTGGCATTACATTTACTGTATTTGGTTGTGGAACCAGTGGTATGGCCATCTCTTTGAAATTTCTCTGTAGCCATTTTTAAACACAACAATGCTAGGCCGCAGGATGCTTGTACTATTGTGAGCAGCCTGCGTAAATGTGCTACCATGGCCTGCAGCATCTCCAGACTTGTCTCCCATCGAGCACATCTAGAACATCATTGATCGGCATTTGCAAAGGGAGCTGCCAGCCGCAAACCTTGATCACTTGTGACCCCAAGGGGGAAGTTTCCTCACACCACACAGCCATTAATAACCTCATTGATAGCAGGCCAAGGCATGTGTTTTTATCTGTGACGCTCATACTCAATACTGAATAAACCAAGATTATTTTTTATATATTTTTTATAATGTACAAATCGTTAACATGTCTATCTTTTCCTTCTTGATGTTGCAGTTGTGATCAGTATATATTAGGACCTAAAGAAATGGAATATGTTATGCTTGTTTTGTTATGTCTATTTGATGCTAAGAGCGTCCGACATTGTTTAATAGCTATTAGGATACAAACACACACTTTTATTTCACCTCTTCTAGAGCTGCTGCTAGTTGTCAAACTCTGCTAGTTGTCAAACTTAAAAAATGGATTTTTATTTCCCAGCCAAGTGTCAATAAGGTGGAGCCGAGTTGTTTAAATGTCACAGTCTGGTATGCTTCCTTACTCATCCTCACCTTTAAGCCCCTCCTTGACTAATGTACAGAGCCCTGTTTGGCAGTCAAGGGGGGTCTGGGAGATGAGGATGAGTAAGGAGGCATGCCAGGCTCCATATTGCCTTTTAAATCTATATATATATATATATATATATATATATATATATATATATATAAAACTCAACGTGTGTGTGTATGTATGTATGTATGTATGTATGTGTGTATGTTCCAGAAAAACGTTCAAACGGCTAAAGATATTAACATGAAACTTGGCACACATGTTACTTATATGTCAACAACAAACATTGGGTAGGTAATTTAACCCTTACTCATTCCCATTTGCCAGGGGCGGGGCTTATGTTTAAAGTCCCATACAAGTCAATGGGAAATATATGTTACTGCATAACTTCCAAACGGCTGGAGATATTTCCATAATACTTGGTCACATGTTACTTAAATTTAACCCTTAACTACCCCCATTTGTGAGAGTCGGGGTTTTTGTTTAAAGTCCCATGCAAATCAATGGGAAATGTATGTTCCCATATAATTTCCGTTTGGCTGGAGCGATTTCAATAATACCTGGTCGCATATTACGGGTCGGGATAGGAGGTCGGGATAGGAGGTCGAGATATGAGGACGGGATATGAGGATGGGTTAGGAGGTCGGGATAGGAGGACGGGGATAGGAGGTCAGGATAGGAGGTCGGGATAGGAGAACAGGATGGGAGGTAGTGATAGGAGGTCGAGATAGGAGGTCGGGATAGGAGGACGGGATAGGAGGACGGGATATGAGGACGGGATATGAGGACGAGATATGAGGTCGGGATAGGAGGACGTGATAGGAGGACGGGATAGGAGGTCTGGATAGGAGGTTGAGATAGGAGGATGGGATAGGAGGTCGAGATATGAGGACGGGAAAGGAGGACGGGATAGGAGGTCGGGATAGGAGGTCGGGATAGAAGAACGGGATAGGAGGTTGAGATAGGAGGTCGAGATAGGAGGACGGGAAAGGAGGATGGGATAGGAGGACAGGATAGGAGGTCGGGATAGGAGGTCGGGATAGGAGGTCGAGATAGGAGGTCAGGATAGGAGGTCGAGATAGGAGGACTGGATAGGAGGACGGGATAGGAGGTCGAGATAGGAGGTCAAGATAGGAAGATGGGATATGAGGACGGAATAGGAGGTCGAGATAGGAGGTCAGGATAGGAGGACGGGATAGGAGCACAGGATAGGAGGACGGGATAGGAGGACGAGATAGGAGATCGAGATAGGAGGACGGGATAGGAGGTCGGGACAGGAGGACGGGATAGGAGGTCGGGAAGTGGGGTTGGGATATGACAACAATATATGAGGACTCGATATGAAGTCAAAAGCTTCCTCCTTTGTTTATTTTCCTCCCCAACAAGGATTAGGAAGGAAAAACCGGGCAACGCCGGGTATTCAGCTAGCGGTTGAATAAGATTAAAAAATGCTTTTTTCCCCCAGAAACAGCACCCCTTCTGTCCACGGGCAGCATTTGTACTAGCAACACAGCCCCATTCATTTGAATAAGGCTGAACTGCAGTACTAGACATGGCTCATGAACAGAGGGACACTGTTACTGGAAAAAAATAAAAAAACTAAATTTATAGTCTTGTGCAACCCCTTTAATAAATTTCCTTGCCTTTTATATCCTTTTAGTGACTGGAACATATAAGCAATTGTGGTAGCCCTTGGGGGGTGTATGGTAGTGGTGGTATGGTATACGTATATAAGGGGTTAATGTTGACCCTAGAGTTTGTGACGCCAGGCTGAGGGCTAGTATGCTGAATCAGTGTTCCGGCCTATCGCCGCCCTTCCCAGCAACAATAGGTGCATAAAATAACGGAAGGTCCACGAGGAGATTTGAACTTGAACTTGAATAACGTTTACTGAAGTGCTTGGAATATTCACGGCACAGTCACAGTCTCATACAAACAGTCCTTTGGTTACTTAGCGACTGGCAGTAGTTGCGGACCTTGAGCTAGACAATAAGTCTCTTAATTTAGGAAGAGATTTGCAGATCCGTCCGGATTTAGGGGAGGTATTAGGTACGGAGATGCTGCAGAGTGTTTGGGAGGTGAGACACTCTATAATTATAATTGTTCAGCCGTTGCCGCAAGCTCGGGCCTAACTCACTGCTGTACAGGTCTTGCTTGCTTGACAGCCCACGAGGTAAGAGAGAGAAACATGGCCGCCGCTCCCTTATATGGGCAGGGGGCGTGGTGAATCTGATTGGTCCGAATGTCTGCCATTCACCTTACATGGTGTGATGGGATTGCTTATGTCACAGGTCCTCCTAAGGTCCTTAAGCCAAATACCATAGAGTTCACCTTGTCACATGACCCCCAGGTCCTGCAACGCCAATGGAAACAAGTAATTAACCATTTGTTTACATCTATTATGCTATTTACATTAACCCATGCATAAATTACTGATTATACATTAGAATAGAGGCGACTAGGGGTAGACTAGGTTACAGGGATCCCTACGTCCTAGGGACTCTGGCTATGGGGACCCATAAGGAAATAAGTACCGTATAGAATGCGGTACTGGGACACCACACAATACTTTGTCTCCTGTTTTTGGCTGCAGTACCATCAGTACTCAACTGTGGCTTTATAAACAATGGAACAAACTTTGCTTTCCTTCATTTCCATTAGTATATTATTTAGCAGTGAGATTTATACTTGGGAGATTCCATAGTTTTTCTTCTTCATACACGATTGTCAAGAAGCAGAAATTATTATGATTATAATAAAGTCTCTCAATAGAACACACTTAGCACTGCTATGTTGTGTGCACAGATTTACCACGCTAGAAGCAGTTTATTGAAGATCCAAGTGACACATACAGGTATGAGACAGACAAACACACAGGCAGGGGTGCTTCTTTGGTGCTTCTTTTATTCTAATAAAACTGTAGTAAATGTGTCTGTATCATACCCAGATTGACAAAGTGCTCTAGTAACTTGTAATATATGAAAAAAAAAAAAAAACAGACAAAAGCGCAAACATGTGCCGTTACACGATATACATGAGGTTACCACTAGCAACAATAGGTTCTGCTAACCTGATGGTGTTATGCTCAGAGCATAACACTTACTGAAGCTTGATTACCCAATCTCTGGGTGTGTAGCCGGGGTGCTGCCTGGATCATGCCCGTCGCTGGAATCCTCAGGACGGTCAGAAGAATTTCAGATGAAACCTGCGGGCTGCAAGATAAATAGCGATCCTCCTGGCGCTCTCCCGATGGTAGTTTGTAGAAACCGAGTTGAACAATTAGAATTATGAAATACAAAAGGATTATTTATTCATAGAGCTGTGTACTATGCGTTTCAAGGGGTGGGACCCCCTCTTCCTCAGGTCCTGAGGACCTGAGGAAGAGGGGGTCCCACCCCTTGAAAAGCGTAGTCCACAGCGCTATGAATAAATAATCCTTTTTTATTTAATAATTCTAATTGTCCGACTCAGTTTCTACAAACTACCATCGGGAGAGCGCCAGGAGGATCGTTATTTATCCTGCAGCCCGCAGGTTTCATCTGAAACTTCTCTAGTAGAGATATTCACTGTGGGATGCCTACCTTCATGACACCGTCGGGCCGACTGTCTGTCATCATTCGATTACTGAGGTGCTCCTGATGTTGGCCAGTGTCAGGCCCTTGTGAGCGAAAGCCATGTTACACACAATGTCCTACAGCTGGTTAGTTTCCTATCTACAGACTATAGGGCTCTGCCTCTTCATCAGTTTCTGTTGGCACCACATCAGTTACTGGGTGCAGATAAACCCCACTTGGTGCAAGAAGCTAGTAGGGTAGTCAGAGAAATGTAGAAAACTGTAATGGTACTGCACACTGGCTAAGTGGGTAGTGGTGCTCGGTGGTTGGACAGATATATCCAATAGCACAAGAAAAAAATATAGCATTCCAATATGCATAAAACAGGCCCTGTCAATTAAACTCACTTTGCATAGAGTACAAACAAATATAAAAAAGTTTGTAATATATATGATCAGACAAAAATGCTTTTTTCTCCTGTTATTAAACTTCCTCCTCCACTTGTCCTGTGTCTGCAAGACAAGCAATACAAGTCTATAGAGGGAGGAGGAGGGAGCTTCTCTAAGCTCTAAGAGAACTGCAAATTCTAGATAAAGCCTGCAGAGCAGAAATCTTCTGAAAATGCTGCATACAAGTTATAGTGTTGAGCAGCATAGGCCATATTCAAATTTGCGATATTTCACGAATATATGGACGAATATTCGTCATATATTCGCTAAATTCGCACATTCGTAATATTCGCGTTTATTTCCGCAAAAATTCACATATGCGAAAATTAACATATGTGGAAATTAGCATATGCAAATTTTCGCATATGCGAAAATTCAGACGCCAGTCTCACACAGTAGTATTAGAGCCTCCTTTACACCACACATGCTAGAAGCAGAGAGGGATAATCACTGTGATGTGTACTGTGAAAAAAAAACACAAATATTCATAATTGCGAATATATAGTGCTATATTCGTGAATAAAATTTGCATTGCGAATATTCGCGAGCAACACTAGTCAGATGTCCCGGCGGCCAGCGCTGCTCATTGAGCCTGCCGGAGCAGCACTGATCTATGTAAGAAACTTATGGGCCCAGGCTGTTGGGGCCACCAAATGATATTACATATACAGAATGTCTGGTTAGGAGAAACAAATATAATGTACCCACAGGGAGTAGCGCCATTTTATTTTAAAAATTGGGAAAACCTTAGATAACAGTCATACAGAATATATTAGAAAGCTTTTTTTTATTTTCAGCCAATCAGAGAGCAGCACTACTGAAATAGAACTCCCAGGACGTAACAGCGTGTCACACATGTGATGTCATAACCATTGTCCACCAGAGAGCAGCACTGAGCAGAAATAACACTGCTCCTGTTCATTCTTCATCAGTGAGGGGCCGATGCTGGACACTGTGTAGGGACGCGGGAAGGCAAAGTCATACACATGACTGTGACTGGTAAGTGTTACATTGTTGTGTGCAAAAGGTCTTTAGTGCAGTTCCATGTGTATTTCTATGATAAACATGTAAATAATCTATCTTTTTTTTCCCCTATCTTAGATGCACTATCTCCAGGACATGGAGTAGCATTTCCGGACCTACAGCAAGACGTTGGATGAAGGCATAGCCACAGGAATCACGCACATACACAGACACATTTGCCCAAATTATAGAGGTAACCTCCTTTAGTATGCCCAGAGGAAGGGCAATACAGTAGCCATGGATTCCCTACAGGTTTCCTCCCCTCTGGAGGTTTTTCCTGTCCTGAGTATTAGTTACTGTCCGCTCTTTGTGAGTGATGGAAGGTTACAAAAAATCCCCTACACAAACATTTTAATAAATAATAAATAAAGTTCCCCTTTTTTTAAACTGTTCTTTGACTTGTTCGACTCATTTATTTATTTCTGTGTGTGAAAATAGAGTTAGCAAAACATGGATGACCAAAGCTGCTCTCCTGCACGATCTGCATAATGCGGTGCAGAGAGAGGCAACTGGTGCTGGGTGGTGCAGTTTATGAGGCAAGCGTAGAACACCCAGCAAGTTCCATGCACAAGCCTTTTTCTGATGAATGGGACTCATGCTAGGGGTCATACGGTTGCAAAGGATCAACCTTTGGGTACGTGAACTGTCCCTTAAAGGGGTACTCCGCCTCTAGATATCTTATCCCCTATCTAAATGATAGGGGATAAGATGTCTGATCAAGGGGATTCTGCTGCTGGGACCCCAGCAATCTCCATGCAGCAACTAAAATTCTAAATAGTATGTTTAGATCACTGGTTCCTGTGGTGGGATTTGTGACATCATGCCACACCTTCTTGTGACATCACACCACCTCCCATAGCCATAAATGGAAGGGGCGTAGCGTGACATCACGACCCGAACCATGAGAACCCAGAGTTCTAAATATATTATTCAGAACGCCGGGTGCTGCATGAAGATCGTGGGGGTCCCAGTGATCAGTCATCTTATGTCCTATCCTTAAGGATGGAGTATAAGGGCGGAGTACCACTTTAAGGAATTAGAGAGTGTAGGCATGCCTTACAAGCAGGTAGAAAAAGAACAGCTGGATTTTGGGTGTGTTCTGGCCGATTAAAGGAGAACTATGGCAAAAAGTAACTTATCCCCTATCCATGGGTTATGGGATAAGTAGCTGATCTTGGGGGTCCCCCTGCAATACCTGGGATGAGACCTGTCGCTCAGTGAGAAGCGCACGTTGCAGACGTCAAATCTAACTTTCCCTGGACCCCCCCCCCTTCCTTCATGTCCACCACAGATGCCCCCAGACTGCTGTCTCTTACAGAGTTTTATGCCCAGAAATGGTTGGCTACTCGCTTTGTCAGTAGATTCTCATCCTAAATATGAAGACAATTGGGGAAATGTACCTGTGGAGAGGAAATGTTGTCCAGTTGCCCATAGCAACCAATCAGATCACTTCTTTTATTTTTCAGAGGTCTTCTCAAGAATGAAAGAAGCGATCTGATTGGTTACTATGGGCAACCTGATGAAAACATCTTATTTTTTTGTTCAGGATCTTTAACAACTACAGTACTACAACTCCAATTGTAGTGTGTCTGTTCACCCTCTGCCTCCTCGAACCCTGAGCCTTAGGGGGTCACAGACGGATCACACTGGGGGTTGTAGTACTTTCATTTTTACAGTCCCCTATAACTCTGCAGCTTCTGTAGAAGTATGAGGCTCAGCCTTAGAGTCAGTGTATCTGGCTGCTCCGGTGTTCTTCTATTTTACAGCCTGGACCCTGTTCTCCTCCATACTGGTCCCTGTGGTCGGGTCAGATGGTTCTGGACTGGGGCTGAACGGTTGCTTGAGGGATTTAGTGGCAGATTTTTTTGGGACTTCAGTTCTTCAGTTGTTGGATGACCTCTCTCTTCAGTGGCTGGTGATATTCGTAGTGCAGAATTCACAGGTGTTATGTAAAAGGGATACTCCGGTGGAAAACATTTTTTTATTTTTTTTAAATCAACTGGTGCCAGTACGTTAAACAGATTTGTAAATTACTTCCTAAAAATCTTAATCCTTACAGTACTTATCAGCTATCGTATGTTACAGAGGATGTTGTGTAGTTCTTTTCGGTCTGACCACAGTGCTCTCTGTGAGTAGGAGCAAATCTCCATAGTAAACTTCTCCTACTACGGACAGTTCCGGACATGGACAGAGGTGTCAGCAGAGATCACTGTGGTCAGACTGGAAAGAAATCCAAAAAGAAAATAACTTCCTCTGTAGAATACAGCAGCTGATAAGCACTGGAAGGATTAAGGTTTTTAAATAGAAGTCATTTACAAATCTGTTTTTCTTTTTGGCAATAGAAGTCATTTACAAATCTGTTTTTCTTTTTGGCACCAGTTGATTGTACTTGGTTGCTGGTACTTGTAGTTGAACATTCATAAGTGGTACTTCAGGCTCTGCAGCTGCTGGTCATTCTTTTTCCTCAGCATCCAGTGATGTTCCATTAGGATCTGCACTGACCGCTGGTACTTGTAGTACAGTAGATATTAGCTCTGGCTCTGCAGCAGGGTCACTGGTACTTTGATGGATATCTGCAGAGGGACAGTCAGTTTTTGGGGCTGTATCCACACATGTGGTGATGTCCTTCCTCCATGGCCTCTGTGAGGGTCTCATTACGTTTATTATGCTCTGCATGCGGACACCCTCTAAATGTATGCCCCGGTCCTGAGCACAGGTTACAGATGACCGGTCCTGTACAGTCGTCCTTTACATAACTAAACTGTCCACATAGTGAGCACTTAGCCGAAGGGCAGTTTATGGCGGGGTGGCGGCCCCCACATCTATGGCGCAGACAGGGTTGACCAGGGTAATAATGTGGCAGCCATGGGGGTGCGAGGGAAAAACCTGATCACTTTGTGACGCCATGGCACTGTTATCCTATACACGGTCTGAGGTTGGAGACATCTTCTCCTGGGCCAGACACGGGGAGTAAAGGAACACATGGACATCAGGTTACGGATAACTGTCATTACTGAGCAGGGTGCAGATGGTATTACACGGACAGTATGGTGCAGAGTGAGAGGATGCAACGTAACCCCTTGGGAGCCCTCTTACCTTGCTGGGACTTGTGGTGCCTTCACCCAATAAATTGATACTGACTTAAAAGACGGGTAGATTGATCCTGGTAGCTAGGGTTCTGTCAAGGTCTTGAACTTCCTCCGTGTGGGTGATCCTTGCAGAATGACCGGAGTGAATACATTTGATCTGGGCCTTCCCTTGAGGTTTCTACACACAGCACACCTTAAAGGGGTACTCCACTGGCCAGCATTCGGAAGTGAATGTTCCGAACACTGTTTTCACACTGCGAAGGTCGGCCATGCCCCTTGTGACATCATGACCACGCCCCCTCACTGCAAGTCTATGGGAGGGGGCGTGACGCCACCTCCCATTGACTTGCATTGAGGGAGCGTGTTCATGACGTCACAAGGGGCATGGCCGACCCCGCAGCTTGAAAACAGCGTTCGGAAAGTTCACTTCCGAACGCTGGCCAGTGGAGTACCCCTTTAACCACAATGTGGCTCAGCAGAAACTGTTCTGGGGAAACTCTTCCCCCCACTAGACTATATGGGAAAGAATAAGGGGTTCCCATTGGTAGGCAGGGTCACATGAGGTTTACGCTGTTCCTCTCTCAAGGGCACAGTAACACAAAAGAAACAAACTTAAGAACAACAAAATATATAAAGATATATTAACCCCTCAAGGACCAGGCCAATTTTCTTTTTTTTCCTCCTCGCCTTCTAAAAATCATAACTCTTTAATATTTCCATCCACAGACGAGTATGAGGCTTGTTGTTTTCAAAAGCAGTTGTCCTTTGTAATGACATCACTCATATTACCAGAAAATGTATGGCAAAATAAAAAAAATAAAAATATTTGTGTGGGGAAATTGAAAATAAAACAGCAATTTAGCAAATTTTGTCACATCCCCCCCCCCCCTTGTCACATTCCTCCCCTTGTCACATTCCTCCCCTTTTCACATTCCCCCCCCTTTTTTGTCACATTCTACCCACCCCCCACCCCCCATTCCCCTCCTTTCTCTTTCTTGTATTCTTGTACTGCAGCAATACACTGGGTTTCCCAGGCGGATTTCAAATCTTCTGTGGGACCCGGGAAACCTAGTGTATTACTGCAGTACAAGACCTTTCCCCATCAGCCAATCACTGGCTTGACATGTGACACCACTGCGGCCAGTGATTGGCTGAAAAGGGAAAGGTCCTACTGTACTAAGAAGAGAGGAAACTCCGGAGCGCACGGAGACAAATCTGCAGGGACTGGGACTAGGTGAGCAGAAGGTTTTTTTATTTTTCTCCCTGTGCCCTTAGCTTAGTGTTTTTCTAGCAGGGTGCCTCCAGCTGTTGTGAAACTACTACTCTCAGCATGCCCGGACAGCCTTTGCCGGTCAGGGCATGCTAAGAGTTGTAGTTTTGTAACAACTGGAGGCCCCCTGGTTGGGAAACACTGACTTTTAGTATTTCAATTAGTTTTTACCTGCTCTGGCCGCCCCCGCCATGGGAGCCCGAGCAGATAATCGCATGTTTTCCCGGGGGGCCGTATCGCCATATCGCAAAAAGCAAAAATCGCGATTCGATTGCTTTTGCGATATATCGTGCAGCCCTAGTTGAAACTGAAGCCCCCAAAAGTTTACAAATGATGTTTTTTATTTTATTTCACCCCACTAATAAGTTTTAATTTTCTTGTTTTGCCCCAGATTAGGTTATAAAATAAGTGAAGTCTTTACAGAGTACAATTGGTGATGTAGAAGCTGAACATATGGATCTGGGCACTGCGGATAATCATTGCATGCTGCGTCCCAAATCACAGATCATAGAGGTTTAACATTGTCCCCACCAGTGAATGAAGAAGTGCCCTGACCAGGCCGCTGCTTTTTACCCCCTTTACAGACCATTTTGGAGGGGGGGGCAAGACAATAACTCCAGCGCATATTGAGCGATCTCGCGGCAGGTGTCCAATCTGGCAACCCAGTACTCCATGGGGTCGTCGGTGCTCATACTGTCAGAAGCACCAACGGACCCCATGTAGTCTGCCACCATGCGGGCCAGCCGCTGGTGGTGACTGCTGCTACTGGGTCGCTCAGATTGGAAAAACATCCTCATCTCACCCATTAGGTCCCCTGCTCGGCTGCTGCTGCTTGGTGCAGCCACCTGCTGGGTGAGATGGGCGGGGACAACTGGAGGCCGGGGAGTTGCCTGCTCCAACTGGCTGACCATGCGGGCCTGCAGTTCCTCCATCCTGTGCTGCCTCCGGCTGGCTGGGAGGTACTGCTCCAGTTTCCCCTTGCACCGCGGATCTAAAAGGGTGGCCATCCAAAGATCATCCCTCTCCTTGATAGTCTTGATCCGGGTATCCCTCCTGAGGCATCGCAGCATGTGGGCAGCCATGGGGAAGAGCACAGCCCGCTGTGACTCCTCATGGCTGCCCGGGTCCATGACCTCTTGCTCCTCATGCTGCAGGCGCTGCTCCTCACGCTCCGAGATGCCCCACCCCCGGACTATCGGTGCTCCCAACACCGGCTCTCCCTCCTGACCAGGCCCTGTCTCCAGGACATCAGCAGTAACCTCCTCCTCCTCGTCCTCATCCTGGGCCTGGTCTTGGTGGAGCAGTGTTGCCTCCTCCTGCTCCACCAAGGCTCTCTCCCCAGCATCGAGCAGGCGATCTAGTGCCCTGTCCAGCAGGAACACTATGGGGAGCACGTCATTGAGGCCGACATGCTCCCTGCTGACCATCTTGGTTGCCTGCTCGAAAGGGGCCAACACATGGCAGACCTGCTGTATCTGCCCCCACTCCACATTGGTGATGTACGGGAGGGTTTGTGTTGGCCCGGAAGTGCCTTGCTCCAGCAGGTATTCTCTCACCGCCCTTCGCTGCTCCCACAACCTCTCCAGCATGTGGAGGGTGGGGTTCCACCGCGTCACACTGTCCACAATCAGCCTGTGAGGGGGCAGGCTGTTGTCCTGTTGCAACTTGGACAGGGACGCGGCAGTGGTTGGGAAGCACCTGAAGTGGCTGGCAATCCTACGTACCGTTAGCACAAGGTCACTCAACCCCGGATAGGTGTGCAGGAACTTCTGCACCACAAAGTTGAGGACATGTGCCAGACAGGGCACGTGAGTAAGACTGCCAGCATGGAGGGCGGAGAGTAGGTTGCTGCCATTGTCACAGACAACCATAGCTGCCTGGAGCCTTCGGGGTGTCAGCCACTTCTGAACCTGAGCCTGAAGTGCGGTCAGCACTTCATGTCCAGTGTGTCTCCGGTCCCCTAAGCTAACAAGCTGGAGCACGGCCTGACAGCGCACGTGCCCCACACTTGAGTAGCTACGGGGACGCTTGCTGGGAGGCTCAGCAGCTGTGGAGACAGTGGCTTGAAGGAGACCAGCAGTTCTCCCCTGGACACCCCGGGACGGCACCACAAAATCTGATGCTGCCTATCCCTCCCCGGCACCTCGGAGGGAAACCCAATGGGCCGTGAAGCTGATGTATCGCCCCTGCCCATGCCTGCTGGTCCAGTCATCCATTGTGAGATGCACCCTGTCGCTGACAGCGGGATCCAGCGACAGGGATACATTCTCCACAATGTGCTGGTGTAGGGCAGGGACACCAGTCCTGGCAAAAAAATGGCGGCTGGGGACACGCCATCTGGGTTGGGCCTGCTCCAACATCTGCCTGAAGGGGTTGCTGTCCACAATGTTGAAGGGCAGCAGATGTTGGGCGATAACCCTTGCCAGGAGCCCATTGAGGGAACGCACACGTCGGTCTCCAGGGGGGAAGGGAGTGGTGCGGTCAAATGCGTCAGTGACAAACTGCTGGCGCCGGACGGCAGTGCAGGACACTGAAGAGGAGGGTGCAATGGAGGAAGAGGTCTGGCTTCCGGTACCAGTACCTCTACCAGAGGGAGCGGGGGAGCATGAACTAATGGGAACAGGTGAGGGTGTGGCAGGGGCTGCTGTACCCTGCACACTGGTGGTGGCCCTGCTACCATCACCCCTCATCCGCTCATACTCCCGCCAGTGGTTGACTCGGAGATGCTGGGTCAGAGCTGTGGTACCCAGCCGAGCCAAACACTTCCCTCTCCTCACCCTGGCACGACAAAGCTGGCAGATGGCTATGGTAGGATTGTCTGCTGCCAGCGTGAAGTAAGCCCAGACAGGTGACTTCAGCACCCCCCTCCTATCAGATGGGGTGATGCTGACTTGCACCTGCTCGGGCTCGGTGCGCACAGGTGGAGCTGGCTGCTGCTGCTGAAACCTCCAGCTGCCATCACCAGGGGAGACCCTGACGCTGGTCTCCCTGGTGACCTGGCACAACATTTCCCCAGGGTGCCTACCTTCCTCGTCACTGCTGCTGTGAACTGACAAGGGAGGTGGCACCCATGTTGGGTCACCCTCCTCTTCGCCCCCAGATATGTCAGACCCAGGGCTCAACTGTGGTGGGCTGAGGGAAACAGCTGACATGGAGCCGCTAACCTGGCTCCCCTGTCCCCTCACTGACGCCTGGGTCTGCCTAGATGCGAGTGTTTCTTGCCCAAAAACACCCGCACCACTTGGAAGGGATGTCTCTGGGGTACTGACAGCAGGTACCCCTTCCTCCTCCTCCATTAGGACAGAACTGGATGTCTGCCTGATGCAGGGCCTCCCCCAAGATATCCCTCTCACTGTCGCTGTCAAACAGTAAGAGGCTTGACCCTTGGGGGCTGGGGGCAGGTCCTAAAGGCACCACCGGTGTACTGGTGGTGCTGCTGTGGGGGCTGCTGGGAGTCGGGCTGAGGACTCCGTGGCACTGCTGTGCCCCATAAATCCACCACTATTGGAGCCTGAGATGCTAATATCGGGCGGCTGCCCGCGGAAAAAAAATTGCAGATCAGGCGGACTCCCCTTCCACCTGATCCACTTGTAGGGGCGCAAGAGCTACCCCGTGCTGGTAGCGACCCAGCACTGGGAGTAACTCCCCTACCCCTGCTGCCACGGCCACGTATATTGCTCATACTTGCTGATGGGGGGGGGTGAAACTTTATTGGGGGGGGGGGAATGTGAGATGTTTTTTTTTAAAACAAAGACAAGCACGCAGACAAAGACGTAGACAAGGAAATAGACAGCTACTAAATTAGAACTAAACTACTACAGCTAAAACTTTTATTTATTTATTTATTTATTTTTACACTAACTGACGCAGACACGGACAATGACAACAAATTCTATATATGTAAACTAAAACTAACTTTTTTTTTTTTTTTTCCCACAAAGACAAAGACAAGGACACAGACAACAACTACTAAACTGGAACTAAAACTAAACTAACAGCTAAAACTAAACTTTTTTTTTTTTTTTTTAAGCTGACAAACAGACGCTGACACGGACAATGAACACAAATACTAAACTAATATAAACTAAACAATAACTCTACTTACACAAACTAATATATGACTAAACAAAACTAAACCTAATTTTTTTCTTCTTTTTTTTTTTTAACACAAAACACACAAACTAAACACACACTAAATTAACCTACCTTGAAGAAATTTACACGTAAACTAACTACACAGAAATCTAACACTAATCTACACTAACCTAGACAAAAAAACAAAGATATGTGCTTTGAAAAAAGCAGTTGGGGCTTTTGCTTTGAAAAAAGCAGTTGGGTCTAAGGTAATACTATGAAGCTTAAAGGATGCTGGAAAAATGACAGAAGCACTCCACTCTCAAAACCACCATGTGAATCTGCAAGCAAATACTGCTGGGAGTGATCTTATATACTGGTCGTGCCAGCAAGTTTCTATTGGTTGCTAGGGAGGTTGCTAACCTCTGACAACTGTGGTTGCAGAACTATCATTGGCTCATAGGCATAAGAAGGGCGTGGAAAATATTTGCGAATATTCGCAATACGAATATTCGCATGCACAAACTAATCGCCTTAGATTCTCCCCCCATGGTCTCTAATCATACCAGCAATGCAATTATCCGTCGATGGAAATCACTATAATGTGATCTGTGTTTAAACAAGTTTGGGAAAAAAATGAATATTCGTAATCGCGAATATTGTTCACGATATTCGAAATATTCGCGAATTCGCGAATATGCTATATTCGTGAGCAACACTAGAGATGAGCGAACTTACAGTAAATTCGAGTCGTCGCGAACTTCTCGGCTCGGCAGTTGCTGACTTTTCCTGCATAAATTAGTTCAGCTTTCTGGTGCTCCGGTGGGCTGGAAAAGGTGGATACTGTCCTAGGAAAGAGTCTCCTAGGACTGTATCCACCTTTTCCAGCCCACCGGAGCACCTGAAAGCTGAACTAATTTATGCAGGAAAAGTCAGTATATATCGGTGATATATATATATATATATGTGTTCTCAATTGTATTCCCATTTTATATATTGTATTTATATATATTTTTTTGGCTGATTAATAAAACAATGTAATGCAAGGCATAAGACCCCAATAGTTACACAGTGATTCCTTAGTGGTGAGACTTGAATTGTAGTTTATTGAGCTGGCGGTGTAATAGAATCTCATTTAAGAAGCATTGTTTACTTATTTGAGAATGTCTATATATGATATATCGCTAGAATAATACATGGCATGTCCTGCTGTAGCTTAAAATCCATGGGATATTTAGATAAATCTGTAGACTCAACGCTTGATAGCAGTACATCTCGGGGTTTATCAGACAAAGAGACGGGGAAAAAAGTTTGACTTAAATGATCTGTCTGAAAGATTGAATAGACATTTTATTATGAGTTATACTGTTTCTATAGCTTTTTGATCCCTAGTGAATTGCAACAGGATATATTCTATAAACTGTAAAAATAAAAATAAAGTAACAGGACCAGGATGTTGTACTCAAAGATAAGTTACCTATTTCTGTAATACAGTCTGTGTATGAACCATTTTTTAACGTGAGAATTATATTTTATTCCTTCATATTTGTTGTACTGATGTAAGTACAATTTTTTTTTTTTTTTTTTTTTTTTTTTGCAATTGAAACCAATGGAAACCTTTCATTTGTTTGTCTGTACATAATATTTTTGACGAAATCACATTCTGATGTATTCTCATATACTATACAGAGGTCATTGACCCTACATAGACATTGATCATCTCTTCTGCAGAAGCAGCCCGTGACAGTTCGCTTTTGCAGGAAGTTCTGTGTCAATCACTGACTGGTTGATATGTAGTCCTCCCATTCTTTCTTGAAGAAGAGATTCTTCAGCAGCTGCACTTTGTATTATATAATAATAAGAATTTATACACATCTCAGCTGCTGGAAACAACATTTGAAAAGAGAGTTTGACATGAAAAAAGAGGTTCATATTATTGAGAATAGTGTACAATTTCCTATTAACCCCTTAATGACGGAGGACGTAAATGTACGTCCTGGTGAGGTGGTATTTAACACACCAGAACGTGCATTTACGTCCTAAGCATAACCGCGAGCATTGGAGCGATGCCCGGATCATGCGCGGCTGGTCCCGGCTGCTGATCGCAGCCAGGGACCCGCCCGTAATGGCGGACATCCGCGATCCCGTGATGTCCGCCATTAACCACTCAGATGCAGTGATCAATATAGATCACGGCATCTGCAGCATTGCGGTCACTAAAGTGGATGATCAGATCGCCCGCAGCGCTGCCGCGTCGATCCGATCCTCCAGCACTGCAGACGGAGGTCCCCTCGCCTTCCCGGCGTCTTCTGCTCTGATCTGCCTTCCCGCAGACCTGAGCAGAAGATGACCGATAATGCTGATCAGTGCTGTGTCCTATACATAGCACTGAACAGGATTAGCAATCGAGTGATTGCTATAAATAGTCCCCTATGTGGACTATATTAAAGTGTAAAAATAAAAGTTAAAAAAAAGTTTGAAAAAATGTGAAAAACTCCCTCCCCAATAAAAATGTAAATTGTCCCATTTTCCCTATTTCACCCCCAAAAAGTGTTAAATAAATATTTTATATACATATTTGGTATCGCCACATGCGTAAATATCCTGAACTATTAAAATAAAATGTTAATGATACTGTACGGTGAACGGCGTGAATGTAAAAATAAAAAAAAGTCCAAAATATCTCCTTTTTTGTAACATTTTATTCCCCCCAAAAATAATAAAAAATGGATTAAAAGTTCTATATAAGCAAATATGATATAAATAAAAAGTACAGATCACGGCGCAAAAATGAGCCCTCATACTGCCGCTTATATGGAAAAATGAAAAAGTTATAGGTCTTCAAAATTGTGGGATTTTAAACGTACTAATTTGGTTAAAAAGTTAGCGATTTTTTTTAAGCACCACAGTAATAGAAAAGTATGTTGTCATGGGTATCATTTTAATCGTATTGACCCAACAAATAAAGAACACATGTCATTTTTACCATGAATTGTACGGCATGAAAACAAAACCTTCCAAAAAACAAGCCCTAATACTAGTCTGTGGTTGAAAATATAAAAGAGTTATGATTTTTTGAAGGCGAGGAGGAAAAAACGAAAACGTAAAAATTAAATTGTCTGCGTCCTTAAGGCCCAAATGGGCTGCGTCCTTAAGGGGTTAATAATATAATAAAATATTAGTTACCACTTTCTAGATCACATGACCTGCAGCCTCATCTTTTGCATGGTCACAGACCTCCTTTGCACTAGAAGGAACATTGTACTGTATTTTATTTTCTAGTAAAATATTAGAGGAGTGCTTCAAGTTGAATAAAACATATTACAGCCTGCAGGGGTGTACAATAATAACATGCAGCATACTCTCCTTGCCCGGTTCAGTAAGAGCCCTCTATTCCTGCATGACATGCTCTCCTGGCTCTCCTGATGCAGTCAATTTGAAACATCACTGGCAAGTGATTGGGGGCACTAAACAAAGGCACTGCGGTGGACCAGAGCACTAGCCTTGAAGCTTGTAAAGCCCTGCTTGAGGAGACAAACTATTGAGAAGACAAACTAAAAGAGGCTAGCTACATGATATTACATTATAATTATAGGATAGAGGTTTTAATGAAAGATGAAAATAATATTATGCTGATTGAGGCTTAAATTAGTCAGAATAGTAACACTGTTTACATAGATAAGTCCTTGAATTTAGCTCCTCCTTTTGCTCCCTGGTCTCTGGGGGAGGGATCTGTACTTTATCACTACCTGAATAATATGTTACAGTGTTATTGTCATTTAAAAAAATAAACTTTTGACATGTCTTGTGAAAACCATCACCAATCTCTAAATATATGAAGGAGGATTTGCAGCAGTATGCTTTACTCACTTGCTTGGGGCTCATTCCATCTCAGTGCAGGAGTCAGGTGCCATAGACTTATAATAGTACCTTAAACCCTCAGACTTATACCCAAATATGCGTTTCAAATAGAAGTCCATAGTAAGCGTAATCCAGTTTTTCCCCAAATCATCTATTGGGGGGAGTCGGGAGGCCCCCATACAAATTAGACAGTTGGCCAATAAAGCCAAAATAGGTTCAGCCAACTTTTCTCTGAAATATCTTACCTCTCATTCATATTGGTTGCCATAAAACAAGCACAAATTGCTGTACTTCTTAAATAGACAAAAAAATAATACACAGTCACAGTTTAGCTTACCACCCCTGCAGTACATATGTGTCCCTACCCTAGAGCACACCAGAAAAATACATCCAAATAAAGAAAAGGGTCCAGCTCACAAAGGAAAGGTCCACATCTACAAGTTTTATTGAAGCCAATAAAGTATTTTGAATGCGCTGTTCTTAGTCATAGTCTTATATAGACAATGCAGGAAATACGTGTGTGCCTTCAGTATGGCTCTGAAGCACACACTAAGCACATTTACTAATACTAAACTGTTGCCCAGTATATCAGCAGATATTTTTTACATTTACTATGATAAGACTGTATACTGATATGGCAAATGTGCATGAACTTCCATGGAAAAGACACCTCTCGATCTTGGACAACTGATGATCATCAAGTCTAGTCTGACAAATTAGACTATGTGCACATTTGCAGCAACAGAGTACCCCTTTAAGAGAAAAATTGATAGATCTGTCTCCCTTAACCATCTATTTCTTTTCTTGACACCACAGGCCCTGCATTCCCAGGCAAAGATGGCACTGAAGGGCTGTGGATTGATCTCTACATCCTGGCTCTTAGCTTCCTCCACTAGGTCCTGTAGGGGATCACTACCCAGCCCTTCCTCTGGTGCACTACATATACTGAGTATCACCTTCTCAGGGTCATAGTATGCCATATTAATGTGGTACTGTCTCTGCCTCTGACCTTTCTCATCAAGGGCAACTACATATGTGGTGGGTTCTAGGCGCTGCAAAATGGGGAAGCGACCCTCCCAGGCAGCCTGCAACTTATTCTGTCTGATGGGGTTCAGAACCATTACCTTCTGTCCCACTTCATAGACCTGGTCCCTTGCATTGTGATCATACCAGTACTTCTGCCTGGACTGTGCTTCTGTGAGGTTGTCCTGTACCAGCCCAGTCAATGTCTGAATCCTGTCCCTGAATCTCAGAGCATACTCCACCACAGAAGTCTCAGGGGCATGTAGCCCCCCTTTCCATTCTTCCCTAACTAAATCTCGGGGTCCCCGCACTTTGTGACCATATAATAATTCAAAGGGCGAGAAACCTGTAGATTCTTGGGGTACCGCCCTGTAAGCGAATAACAGATGGGGTAAATACTCCCAGTCCCTGCCCTCTGATTCTACAAAGGTTTTTAGCATTTGTTTCAAGGTGCCATTGTTACCGGACACTCTGTCCAACCAATGTAGAGGGTTGTGATCAGTTATGACAGTAAAATCCCTGCCATACAGGTATGGCTGTAATTTCTGCAAAGCCCAGACCACAGCTAGACATTCCTTCTCTATGACCGCATAGGCCACTCCCAAATGTCCTGCCAGGGGGGTCTCATGGGCCAACCTCAGCAGCTCTTTCCTGTACTGCCTAGGAACCACTAACTGCCTTTCTCTCTCCTGGGCCCCTAGCATGCCTTTGGAAAGGGACTCCCAGTACAAGATATCATTTTCCCAATATACCCGATGTCCATCTGTGTCAACACCTGTATGTTCAGCACGTTGTCTCAGCCCTTCAAGGGAAGGGTCACTGTGCAGAGCTTCCCGGAAATGCTCATTTCCCTCCCCCCATCTCGTGGTATCAGGGAGCACATTTCCCCCAGGTGAACTAGCATCTCCACCTTCCTCTGCTGGGGCTTGCAAGTCACACAGCTTGCCCCTTGCATCACCATCCTCCCTTCCTTTTAAAGCTGCAGCCCAGGCATGCTGTTGACGCGTTACCACTGCCACCATTGGTATGCCTCCCTGGGGTTTACCTTCCTCCCCCTCAGTTCCAGACATAACAATACAGGCATGATACACAGGGCTATCACTCCTTCCCTCCTCCTCCTTAGGCTCACAGGATTGGGACATATCACTCACTGCTGGTCCCTGATCCTTACATGTCACCAGGGGCACACCAACCCCTCCCCCTAGCCCATCTCCACTAGGTTTTGGCATTGGCAATGCATTGTCACCACATTTTACAATACACCCCATTCCACTTTTGGAAAACATTACTGCTTCAGTCACAGGTAAACAATTATCAATCCCCTGCACTCCCTCCCAGTTACCATGTTTCACAATACACCCCATTCCACTTTTGGAAAACATTACTGGTTCAGTCACAGGTAAACAATTATCAATCCCCTGCACTCCCTCCCAGTTACCACGTTTCACAATACACCCCATTTCACTTTTGGAAAACATTACTGGTTCAGTCACAGGTAAACAATTATCAATCCCCTGCACTCCCTCCCAGTTACCACATTTCGCAGTGTATCCCAAAGTCTCGCACAGTACCTCAAAATGAACAGGGCTCTCTCCTGGCCCATCCGGTGTGCAGGTAGTGACCTCTGGAGCATAATGACAGAGCATCCGACCCAAATCATTCCCCAGCAGAACATTAACAGGGATGTCCTCAGAGACTCCCACCTCCCACAAACCTTGGCCTGTACCCCAATCCAGGTACTCACGGGCCATGGGCACAGCAGGCCGCAAACCTCCAATTCCTTTTAAAGCCATGGTTCTTCCAGGGATGAGGTCCTCTGTATCCACCACTTCAGGCCGCACCAAGGTAAAGGAGGCTCCAGAATCTCGCAAACCCACTGTCACCCGGTCACCCACAGTTACACTCTGCAGGTTATCCCCTCTTTTCTCCACCGCTCCGGACTCCAGAAGAACGGCTGTGTGTCCTCCAGCTACTGGTGGAGAATTATTTTTGTTGGGGCAAGTGGCACTCAGGTGCCCAATATTGTTGCATCTGTAACATCGGCGGGTGTCCCCCTGACCCAATGTGGATTTTCCGGCTGACCTGGTGGTGCTTTGTGGTTGTGTGGCTCCCCTCCAGGTACTTGCTCCAGCTTGTGCAGATCCACGCTTTGCTGCTTGCGCCCGGTTGTTGGCAAAGTCATCTCCCAGTTCTGCTGCTTCCATGGCTGTCTTGGGCTTGAGGTCCAAAATCTCTGGCTTCAAAGCTCCGTGTTTGGAGAAACTGATCCAGGACCATCAAGTCCTCCAGGGCCTCATAGGTAGTGACTTGTAGGCCCCCAGTCCATTGCCTGAATGCAGTCCTTAGCTGACCTGTATGTTCAGTGTAGCTTTCTGTGGCGCTTTGTTGCAAAGTCCTAAATCTTTTCTGATAAGCCTCTGGAGTCAGATTAAAACTTTTTAGCAGGGCAGATTTTATTGCCTCATAGTCCTGGTCACTTTCAGAGGGAAGCGAAGCAAACACATCCAGAGATTTCCCTCGCAGCCGTGGGGTTAGATATCGTCCCCACTGTTCCTTAGGTAGATGGAACTGCCGGCAAACCTTTTCAAATCCCCTCAGGAACACATCCAGATCACCATCTTTCTCCAACATGGGGAAATGTTCCAAGCGGGGTTTGTGGTCTCCTTGATCCTGCACATCACTCCGTGCTGATGAAGCATCCCCTCTCAGCCTCAGAACCTCTAGTTCATGCCTTCGCTGGGCCTCTCTTTCTGCGGCTTGTGCCTGGGCCTCTCTTTCTGCGACTCGTGCCTCTCTCTCTGCAGTTTGGTACTGGAGAAGCAGTTGGAATTTCATATTGGCATCCACATTCCCAAGGTGTTGTAAGGCAGTCCGCATATAAGAGTCCAAGGCCTCATGGGGAGTACTGTCCTGATGGGGAGTAATGTTATATTCCCCAGGAGATATCAGTCCTTGGATGGCAGTTCCAGCTGCAGGACTTTGCCTCATGTTACTCAGCTCTTCTGCACGGGCATCATACTCCACAAGATCAGCAAGAAGTTGTTCCTTGTTCTTTCCTGCAGTAGGGATGTCCTTTTCTTGGCACACTAGCTCCAGTGCAGGCTTGGACTGCTTGCGATATGCCTCCATATTTCCGAGATGAGTCAGAGGAGGTAAAACAGGAGATGGGGAGGACAGAACTGTCTTGCACTCTTTTTGTAGGTCTTTTAAACCAGCACTGAGCTCTGTCTTTAGAATTTACACACAAGAATATGTATTCAATTTCTTTTTAGTGCTAAGATTTCCCTACAGGTAAAATCCAGCAAGCACTAAAAATCTCTAAATATATCCCGACGCTGCCACCAGTTGTCACGATCACACCCTATCGGTCCAGCCAAGACATTAGAGAGAGTGTGATGGTGCAAGGGTTAAGGCCACCAGACCTCTGGGTATCCACTACTAGTCCCAGCAAGTCACCAAATTAACCCTTAGATAAACATGTTTCCACCAGAGCTGCCTTCAGAAAGGTGAGCTCCTATGTTTAGAGATCAAAGACCAGAGCTGATTAATTAAACATTTAATCTGATAAAAGGTATCACAGTGCTAAATATATAAAAAATACAGGAACAAATGACATACAGGTATAAAAATATATAAAAGAGTTTAGCAAGACAAGTTCAGAAAACAAATATGAAGTTCTTACAGCATGATGGTATAGCCCTCCTTTGTGAGTGAGAGTCCAGCTCTTGTCAGCTTTGGGCCCAGCTTTGAACACCCTGAGTCTAGCATTGTTAAATATTATATATCTGCCTTTTTGGAGGGAGACTCCATTCCCCCCACCCCTCTGATCCCACCAGGGGGTCTTCTCTCTTCCTGGCCCCCTTATCTGTGTGCTTATATGATGGGACCAGAGTGCCCCTTACCTCCTGCTGCTTCAAAAGAGCCTTTGACTTCAAAGGAGATGTAAACAAACAGCCAGACCCCCCAATAAAATGCAATACACAAAAGGATACACCGTCTGAATGACCTCCTACTCATGTCTTGGATAATACATCACACACAGTTATAATTTATAATACGCATATAGGACTTTAATAATCAGGCCTTGGGCCTGACAGAGGGGGAGAGGCACAGTGGAGCACAGTTAAGGTTTTGCCAAATGGGTGGTTTTTCTAGTAACCTGACAGGAGAGGAGGAGCAGGAGCAGCCAGAGGAGCTAGAGGGTCATAAGGAAGGCGAGACAGAGGACCCAGACAAACCGTGGCAGTGTGAAGTGAAGATGGAGGCAGGGAGTCCCTCCGAGTCACTTGCACAAATGGCACAATGCATGCTCACTTGCTTGCGTAGTGACAGCCGAATTGTCACCATTCGGCAGCGGGATGACTTCTGGATCTCCACCTTATTGGACCCTAGCTACCGCCACAAAATAGGACCTTTTTTACAACCACTGAGAGGAAGGATAAACTGACCTACTACAGAGGCATCCTATGTAGTCAGTTGGCCGATGCCTATCGGCACCATCGTCCATCCGCTCGCAGGTCTGAATTGGGGGGCCCCCTGCGATCACCTTCCACTGCCATGGCTGCTGGGGAGCGGTGGGGTGGCAGGAGCAGTACTAGCTCCATCAGAAGCAGCCTGAGTCTAGAGTCGCTGATGAGTAGCTTTCTTCACCCGCATAGTGAAGCAACTCAGCAGCAGGTACATCTGGAACAGGACCTGAACCAACAGGTGGTGGCATACATTGACATGCCCATGCCAACACACCTTGAAGATCCACTGGACTTCTAGGCAGCCAAACTTGATTTGTGGCCGCAACTAGCAGAGTTTGCCCTGGAAAAGCTGTCCTGCCCGGCCAGTAGTGTGTCATCAGAGTGGGTGTTTAGTGCGGCCGGGGCCATAGTCACCCCAAGGAGAACTCGCCTGTACACATAAAATGTGGAGAGACTGACCTTTGTGAAGATGAATCAGGCATGGATCAGCCAGGATTTCCAACCACCAATGCCTGATGCCTAGATTGACCATGTAGTAGTAGAAGAGTAGATTGACCATGGTGCCACACCAACACTTCACAAATATGGATAGTGCCAAACAGATTTAAGGCACTGCTCCCCAGTTACAAACATTGCTCTGCATCAGACCTTTTTTCACCCACCTTCGTCACCGGGAACTGGGATTGCCACCCACCACACCACTCTGTCACCAGTACACTTTCAGGACTCCTGATGCTACTGCTCCACCTCCAGGCTGTCTCATTCAGCCACTGCATGGTCTCTTCTCATGCTGCAGCCAACTAAAGGCTGTGCTATTCAGCCACTGTATGGTCTCCTCATGCTTCAGCCACCTCCAGGCTGTGCCATTCAGCCACTGTATGGTCTCCTCATGCTTCAGCCAACTCCAGGCTGTACCATTCAGACACTCTACTGTCTCTCCATGCTGCCACTAACTCCAGACTGTGCCATTCAGCCACTATATGGTCTCCTCATGCTTCAGCCACATCCAGGCTGTGCTATTCCGCCACTATATGGTATCCTCATACTTCAGCCAACTCCAGGCTGTGCCATTCAGCCACTATATTGTCTCCTAATGCTTCAGCCAAATCCAGGTTGTGCCATTCAGACACTATATGGTCTCCCCATGCTGCCACAAACTCCCAGCTGTTATTCAGCCACTATATGGTCTCCTCATACTGATGCCACCTTCAGGCTGTCTCATTCAGCCATTATATGGTCTCTCCTACCGATGTCACCTCCAGGCTCACTCATTGTGCTGCCATGTGACTTCTTGTTAGAATTGGTCATTTTTACCCACACGCCAGGCCCGAGATACTAAAGCTTGGGAGTTAAAAATTTTATTTAAAAATCTAAATCTTACATTTCTATTTAAAAGTCTTAAATTTCAATGGTCTCCTCATGCTTCTGCCAACTCCAGGCTGTGCCATCCAGCCAATATAAGGTTTACTGATGCTGCTGGGCCTGGCCCTAAAAATTTTGCTATGGTAGGACTAGCTACCCAAAATCTTGAATTTAAATTTAAAAATTCATCTTTTAATCTTAGGGATTGTGAAGCCCTAGTGTCTACTCATGCTGCTGCCAACTCCAGGCTGTACCATTCAGACACTACATGATCTCCTCATGCTTCAGCCAACTCCAGGCTGTGCCATTCAGCCAATATATGGTATACTGATGCTGCTGGGCCTGGCCCTAAAAATTTTGTTATGGTAGGACTAGCTACCCAAAATCTTGAATTTAAATTTCAAAATTCATCTTTTAATCTTAGGGATTGTGAAGCCCTAGTGTCTACTCATGCTGCTTCCATTTCCAGGCTGTGCCATTTAGACACTATATGGTCTCCTCATGCTTCAGCCAACTCCACGCTGTGTCATTCAGCCAATATATGATCTCCTCATGCTGCCAACACATCCATGCTGTGTCATTCAGCCACTATATAGTCTCCTCATGTTTCAGCCACATCCAAGCTGTTTCATTCAGCCACTATATGGTCTCCTCATGCTGCCAACACCTCCACGCTGTGTCATTTAGCCACTGTATGGTCTCCTCATGCTGCCAACACCTCCACGCTGTGTCATTTAGCACTATACGGTCTCCTCATACTGATGCCACTTCCAGGTCCTATCATTGTGCCGCTCTGCGGCAGTGATTCTAAAAGTGATGCCTGTAATCTGCATCTCATTCTGAATAACAGTATTATTTCACTACCCCAGCATACTCCATATGCATGTTTGAACAAAGTAAAGTGTTCTACACCCCTATTGAGGCTCTCTGTAGTCCAGAAATAGCGGTTTTTAATATTATAATATAAATTCAGATCGGCCGAATTACATTTTTCTAAAGTTCGTTCATCTTTTTTCCGTACGGCTGGAGATATTTCAATAATACCTGGTACACATATTATTTATATGTCAAATAAAAACATATGATAGTTAAATTAACCGTTAACTACACCCTTATATAAAAGATGGGTTTTTGTTTCAAGTCCCATGCTAGTATATGGGACTTCCAGTACCTTACTCCACAAGCCACGCTCTGCATCTCCTGGTGAATGTGTGTGGGATATGAGGACAGCATATGAGGATGGGATATGAGGTCAGAATATGAGGAAAGCATATGAGGACAGCATATGAGGACGGGACATGAGCTCGGAAAATGAGGTCGGGATATGAAGACGGGATATGAGGTCCAGATATGAGGACAGGACATGAAAACGGGACATGAGGATGGGATATGAGGTTGAGATCAGAGGATGGGATATGAGGACGAGATATGAGGATGGGATATGAGGTTGAGATATGAGGATGGGATATGAGGATGGGATATGAGATCAGGATATAGGGACGGATATGGGGTCGGGCTATGAGGTTGGGCTATAAGGACGGGATATGAGGTTGGGATATGAGGTTGGGATATGAGGACGGGATATCAGGTTGGTATATGAGGACGGGATATGAGGTCGGGATATGAGGATGGCATATGAGGATGGGATATGAGGACGGGATATGAGGTTGAGATAGGAGGACGGGATAGGAGGTCGGGATATGAGGACGGAAAAGGAGGTCTGCAGAGGAGGTTGGGATATGAGGATGGGATATGAGGATAGGATATGAGGATAGGATAGGAGGTCAGGATAGAAGGTCGGGATATGAGATTGAGATGGGAGGAAGGGATATGAGTTCGGGATATGAGGACGGGATATGAGGTTGAGATAATAGGACGGGATATGGGGTTGGGATATGACAACAATATATAAGGACGGGATATGAAGTCAAAATCTTCCTCCTTTGTTGATTTTCATCCCCAACAAGGATTAGGAAGGAAAAACTGGGCAACGCCTGGTACTCAGCCAGTGTATAATAAAAGGTCTATTAAGAATCCCATATAAGTTCTCAGAGCACGGAAAGTTTAGCATCATGCCAGCTGAGACTATGGAAATAAACCGCAATCATCCAGCCCAAAAATAATATGTATTATACCATCACATCGGGTTGGTGTTTTTGGAGAAAAATCGCTCAGCCTGGAGAGGCAAGATCTCTCTGTCCCCATCTTAAGGGGGAGGTGTCAGGCCCAAGGCCTGATTATTAAAATCCTATATGTGTATTATAAATTATAACTGTGTGTGATGTATTATCCAAGACATGGGTAAGAGGTCATTCAGACGGTGTATCCTTTTGAGTATTGCATTTTATTGGGGGTCTGGCTGTTTGTTTACATCTCCTTTGAAGTCAAAGGGTCTTTTGAAGCAGCAGGAGGTAAGGGGCACTCTGGTCCTATCATATAATCACACAGATAAGGCCAGGAAGAGAGAAGATCAGAGGGGAGGGGGGAATGGAGTCTCCCTCCAAAAAGGCAAATATATAATATTTAACAATGCTAGACTCAGGGTGTTCAAGACTGGGCCCAAAGCTGACAAGAGCTGGACTCTCACTCACAAAGGAGGGCTATACCATCATGCCGTAAGAACTTTCTGAACTTGTCTTGCTAAACTCTTTTATATATTTTTATACCTGTATATCATTTGTTCCTGTAATTTTTTTTAAAAATATATTTAGCACTGTGATACCTTTTATCAGATTAAATGTTTAATTAATCAGCTCTGGTGTTTGATCTCTAAATATAGGAGCTCACCTTTCTGAAGGCAGCTCTGGTGGATACACGTTTATCTAAGGGTTAATTTGGTGACTTGCTGGGACTAGTAGTGGATACCCAGAGGTCTGGTGGCCTTAACTCTTGCACCATCACACTCTCTCTAATGTCTTGGCTGGACCGATAGGGTGTGATCGTGACACCCTCCTCCTCCAGTTCAGCCCCCACAGTGGTCATGTGGCCGCGTGAGATGTAGGCACCACGTCTCCAGTGCCCTGACCAGCCATCTTTTCCAACACGTGTTGGAAGAAATGAAGCAGTGGAATGAGGTTGTTTATCGCGTAATCCTGGTAACTTACTAATAATGTGGCTTCCTAAAAGGGCCTGAGCAAACGGCAGGTGACACTTATGAGCTGCCACTGGTTCACATTGAAGTTACACAGGAGAGTCCCCCTATCCGCTTGAATCATCAAGAAATCGGTGATGGCTTTTCTCTGTTCGTAGAGTCGGTCCAACTAATGGAGGGTGGAATTCCAACATGTAGCAACGTCACAAATCAGACTATGTTGGGGGATACCGTTCTGACGCTGCAGCTCAAGGAGGGTGTGCTTTGTGGTGTACGAGTGGCTGAAGTGCATGCAAATTTTCCTTTCCATTGTTAGGATGTCTTGCAAATGGGGGGATCACTTCAGGAACTGCTTCACAACCAGATTGAACATGTGGGCAATGCAGGGCGCATGGCTCAGCCTTCCCAGTCACAGAGCATGCAAGATGTTCTTCCCATTGTCAGTCACCATGGATCCTATTTCCAGTTTTCGTGGAGTAAGCCTTGTTCCTATTTCTTTACGAATAACTTTTAGCAGTTCCTCCCCTGTGTGACTCTTTTTGCCAAGGCAAACCATGTGAAGAACAGCGTGACACCGCCGTGCCCTGCACACATGGTATGCTGGAGGGGCACTGAAACTTGTCTGGGCAGTGGAGGCTGAGGATATGGTGGAGGATGAAGAGGCGGAGTCGCACACTGTCACAGGACCAACGGCCTGAGAGCATGGAGGAGGAAGCAGCATTTCCTGTCCAAGTTGGTGTTGTAGCTGTGGCTGTGCAGGATCCACGTTCACCCAGTGGGCAGTAAAGGACATGTATTGTCCCTGACCGTAGTTACAGCTCCAGATGTCGGCGCTGCCATGTACTTTGGTACACACCGACAGGCTCAAGGACTGGCCCACCTCCTGTTCCACAAAATTGTGCAGGGCTGGTACTGCCCTCTTCACAAAGAAATTAATGCTTGGCACTCTTCACCTAGGCTCGGCACAAGCCATCAGTTCTCTGAAAGGTGCAGATTCCACCACTTGAAAAGGGAGGGACTGCAGCACTAGCAACTTGGACAGGAGCACATTCAGCTTCTGCGCCGTTGGATGAGTAGGCACATACTGTTATCTCTTGGACATGGCTTCGCCAATGGATTGTTGGCAGAAGGGCTGACTAAAAGTAGGAGGAGCAGGAGCATCTGGAGCGACAGAAGGAGGGTATGACACACAGCTCCCTTCGGCTGAGGTGGGGGATCCTTGGCTGGCTGAGAGAGTGAGCGGCGTGCCACTGAGTGATGCAGCAGACTGGAGCACTACATCGGAGCCACGGTTCTCCCAGGCCGCTTTATGAAGCATACGTTGACGCAGGGCCGTGGTGCCAACTTTGGGACCCTGGCCACGCTTCACCTTCTGCTGACATATCTTGCATGTGGCTATGTGAACCCCCTCCGGATGCTTGTTGAAAGACTGCAACAGCTCCAAGTAGCTGATTTTTCCAACAGTGCGCACTAATTGACTGCTACTCCCGCCGTCTCCAGGAACCCCTGTTCAATTACCTCCTGGGTAGGCTGCCGCAAAGCAGGTGGTCTCCCCCGGACACATTTGGCTCCAGAATTTCCACTTCTGCCACCATGCTGACTGCCAACCATGCTACCACCTTGCTGGCTCAGCTGCTGCCTCACGGGCAGCCTGCAACTCTCTTCTCCTGATGATGATGAAGCCCCTTCTGCACCGGCTCCCAACTGCGATCGGCTTCATAATCATCAACAAGTGTCTGCATGTCACTGATGTCCTCCTCAGGTTCGTCAACAGTGTCTGCTTCAGGTCCCTGAACCCTGGCAACACTGCCTCCCTTGTCACTCTCCTCATCACAACTTGCCCGCCTAGTGGAGGAAGCGATGGATGTCTCCTCCACCTGTTGGCTGGCCAGTAGCTGCTGACTGTCCTCTATTAGATCATCCTCATGGAATACTGGAGCTGAACCCACAGCATAAGATACTTCTGTAGGGGAGAGAACAGCAAGGGACAGAGGCAATGAGAGGACAGGGACTGCTCCTGGGCCATGCCAACTGAGGATTGTGAGGAACCCACTGACTGTTGACTGGGGTATCAGATGTCACTTGTGATGAAGTGGATGACTGTGTTAACCAATGGATGATGGCAGATGGTTTACCGGTCAAGACACGACCGCTAGCTGATACCGGGAGCTCAGGCCTCTCACTGCCACTCACCCCTAGTCTGCTGCGACCACTGCCTGATGAATTTAGGCCTCTGCCACTCCTATGTGCTTGTCCTGGCACTTGTCGCCTGACATGCTTAGTGCGTATATGAGGAGAGTACAATGCGTTTCACTACTCTTAAAACAGTATTTGTCTAGAACAGCAGCAGGTGTGTACTTTTTCCTGGACTTTCAAATTATCTAGGCCCTTGACAGATTAACAGGTTTAAAATAGTACACTGCTTAGATGTAGGTATGTGGTATGCACTTATGAGGGCAGAAAAATGCGCTACAGTACACTTAAAAAAGTATCTGAGTACAACACCAGCCGGTGAGTACTTTTGCATGGACTTTCACGGTATCTAGGCCCCTGACAGATTAACATGTTTAAAATAGTACACTACTTAGATGTAGGTTTGTGGTATACACTTATGAGGGCAGAAAAATGCGATACAGTACACTTAGAAAAGTATCTCAGTACAACACCAGCTGGTGAGTACTTTTGCCCTCATACTCCCCTTTTAAGCATACTGTAGCGCATTTTTCTGCCATCATAAGTGCATACCACATACCTACATCTAATTAGTGTACTATTTTAACAGGTTTAAAATAGCACACTAATTAGATTTAGGTATGTGGTATGCACTGATGATGGCAGAAAAATGCGCTACAGTATGCTTAAAAAATTTATTTTAGTAAAACACCAGCTGGTGATTACTTTGGCCCTGACTTTCACAATATCTAGGCCCTTGACAGATCAACAGGTACAAAATATTACACTACTTAGATGGACGAATGTAGTATGCACTTATGAGGGCAGAAAAATGCTCTACTGTACGTTTAATAAACGTATTGGAGTAAAACACCAGTCAGTGATTACTTTTGGCTGTCCTTTCTCAGTATGTAGGCCCTTGACAGATTAGCAGGTAAAAAATTGTACACTACTTAGATGTATACAGGTAAAGAAAAAAGCGTAGTGGCACTCACCAGTTTGATTACTTCATAGATTGCTTTATTCCGTAAGAAGGTGCATTCACATGGGCGGCATCAGATCCGGTCGGACCGGGACGCCAGTGTGTTCGCTTGCTGGGTTACAATTGTTTCACGCTTGCGCGCTTCAACGGACCCTCCCTCTCACCGCTTCCCTCACCTGTATATGAACACCTACAGCAGACGACGTCAGAGGTGGGAGGGATTACAACAAGCATCAGTTTAAAACCAGTTACAAAAAACTACATTTAAAACCAACAATCAGTTACAAGAAAGTGCCCAAGTCTATTCTATCATTAAGACCTACATTATCCTGTGCTCGAGTTTTTAAGATCCAGCGGGCCTCTACTTCACGTAACTCTTTAACAATATTCACTCCTTTTCGCGGGGTTAACCGTTTGATCCCTGTAAATTTTAATACACTTGTGTTACCATCATGGTCTTTTTTAACGTGCTCGATCAGGCGCGGGGACCCTTTACCTGACCCTACAGACCAGACGTGCTCTCTGAACCGAGTGTTCATGGCACGTATGGTACTCCCAATATAGAACTTACCGCACGTACATATGATTGCGTACACCACATAACTGGTTCTGCAACATATGTACTCGGTTATCTCTTTGGTTACCCCGCCCACTGTCACATTTTTGCCAGAAGAGAACTGAGGACACCATTTACATCTCTTGCATTGGAAATTACCTTTCACTGACATTTTCTTTAACCAATTTTCAGAACTCACTTCTTTAAACTTACTGCTGACCAATTCATCTTTTAAATTCTTCGTTCTTTTGAACGTCACTAGAGGTCTTTGTAGTCTGACATCTCCTATCTGTGGGTCTCTTTCGATCAAGCTCCAATTTTTTGGGATCGAACTTCTAATTAAATCAGACAAGGGGCTATATTTGAATGAAAAACAGAACTTTTCACTAGTTTTATCAGTATTACTCTTTCTGTAATTTCTCTTATTCTTGCTACCCTTGAGCAGATCATTTCTAGTTACTTTTTTTGCTCTATCCAGCGCATCGCAGAGGACTTCCCTCGGGTATCCTCTTAGCGACAATCTTTGCATCAAAGCAGTAGCTTGTTCTTCGAATGCCTCTGAGGAGCTATTAATCCGTTTCAAACGCAACAGTTGTCCATAAGGAATAGCTTTTCTGGTGTGAACGGGGTGGTAGCTGTCAAAATGTAATATTGAGTTGGTTGCGGTTTCTTTTCGATAACCTTTAGTGACTAATTGACAGTTTTCTACCACCACCTTCACATCCAGAAACTCTAGTTCAGTGTTACTACATTTAGATGTGAAACGCATATTCAAGTCATTGCAATTTAAGCATGTCACAAATTCTTCGAAATCGGACTGTGTACCCTCCCACACCATAAAGATATCATCCACGAACCGTAGATAACATCGAATATGCTTTAAAAATTTGTTTTGTGTGGAGAATACAAATCTATTCTCGAAATGGGCCAGGAACAAGTTCGCGAATGTACACGCTACTGGCGTGCCCATTGCTACTCCCCGTTTTTGTGCGAACCATTGCTCGCCAAACTTAAATACATTATTCCCTAGAACAAATGTAAGTGCTTCACAGACAAAGTTGATGTACCTATCACTCTTGTCTGTATTTTCCAAGACTTTTCGGATGCACTCGGTTCCATCCCCCTGCGGTATACGAGTATAAAGGGACTCCACATCTATGGAGGTTAAAAGGAGTCCCTCTCGCCAGGGGATGTCACCCAGTGCTGCCAAAAAGTCATTGGTATCTTTTACCAAAGAAGGCACATCTTTTAATAAGGGGCGTAGGAACCAGTCCAAATATTTGGACAAAGACTCCGTTAGAGAGCCCACCCCGGAGACTATGGGTCTCCCGGGTGGGCTCTCCAGGGTCTTGTGAATTTTGGGCAGGAAATACCAGTTCGGGTCTTTTACTTCATCAGGAAATAACCGCTCCGCCAGTTTTTCAGAAAGTATACCAGATTCCACTTGTTTTCGCAAAAAAGACTGTAGTTTGGAGTTGAGATGGGGAGTTGGATCATTTTTTAGTTTCTGATAAGTATCAGTATCTCCTAATTGTCGAGTTGCCTCCTGTATGTAATAAGATCTTGGCATCACCACTACATTACCCCCTTTATCGGCTTTTTTTATTATTAAATTGCCTTGCGTTTTTAACCATTGAAGAGCTTTACGCTCCTCTATTGTCAAATTGGGGGATGCCTGTGGGTATACCAAGGCCCTTACATCAGCGAGGACTCGTTCCTGAAATTGATCCAAACTAGTACCTGGTATCAAAGGGGGGCAAAATTTCGATTTATTGCCACCTCTAAAATCCTGATATTCAAATTCCATTGAATCTGAGCAGCTTACATCTAACAATTCTAGCAAGGTATCTACACACTCCCTATCTGTATCTGACAGTTTACCGGGGATGCTAAAACCTAGTGGTCCTACAACAACAGGGATTTCCCCTTCCTTCCTAATCTGGCTAGTTGGTTGTGCATTAACCTGTTGGGAAAACAATTTTTTTTAGATTGAGTTTCCTGACACATTTGAATAAATCGATTTCGAAGTCTTCAAAATGGAATTGCTCACTGACACAGTAATTTAAACCCTTGGACAAAAGAGAAATTACAGAGGGATCTAAATTAACATCTGACAGATTGATTACTGCTGGTGCGTCTTTATTACTGTTACTATCGGAAGAAACCATAGGTGGGTCTATTGTAAAGTCTTTGTCATTATTTAATTTTTCCATGACATCCTCTTCCGTTTTTGTTTTGTTTTGGATTTTACTACTTCTTCCGCCCCTTCTTGTTCTTTTTTTCTTCTTTGTGAATACGACGGTCCTTCCCCGTTTTTTTGGAGACTTAATATTCAGATTCCGTATGGATAGGTTGGACTCATCTGTGGTACTTGAATCTGACTCAGTTGTCCATGAGTCAGGAAATGTTTTATTTAATTTCTTTTTGATCGTGTTTTTCCCATTTTTCTTTTTTTGGGTTTTTCCTTTTTAATAAAGATGTTATTAGACTCATAGTCCTCCCGATCCCGTAGGAACTTGTCCCGTTTAATTTCTTTAATGGTCTTCTGTAAGATGATCAACTTTTTCTCAGTTTTTTTTGGAAAAGTCCTCATAAGCTGCAGTGGATAAGCGAGTTTGTAATTCCGCCTTTAATCGAGTCAGTTCAGCCGTCACGGATGCGTACTCCTCTGTGTTACGTTCCAGAATGAGAATTAACATATTTATTGAGTACATTTTGTGGAGTTCATCCCATCTATTCATAAATGCAGCATCATCTGTGAATTGGGATGCTTCTTTATAGCCTCTTATACCACGTGGTACACGTCCGCTTTCGCGGTACGAATTTAAGGAGTTGAGAGTCCAGAATAAACGTGTCTCCTTTTCGGAGAGAACTGTGATCTTGAATTCAAGAGTTTTCGTACTCAAGAATCGGCATGGGTCTCTTTCATTGCACTGTTGAAAGAACGCACTGGCGTCCTGCCGCCCTGCTCCTAGGGAGTTCCCCACCGACTCGGGCTCCTGCGATCTTGTATTAGCAACTTCCATTTGTTCAGCAGAGGGTTAACAGACACAGCTGTTGCGAGCGTGCTCAGATCAAAAGAAACAAGATTCATGCACAAGTCCTGGTAGGTAGAAACGGCTGATCGGCACTGCTCTGTCTCTCTCTGTATGGGTCGGAAGTGATTCGCAAGGGGGACTGCGTGTGGAGGTGCTCAACTACTTGGAGATGCAGACTGTCCGAAATGATACAGGTAAAGAAAAAAGCGTAGTGGCACTCACCAGTTTGATTACTTCATAGATTGCTTTATTCCGTAAGAAGTTGCATTCACATGGGCGGCATCAGATCCGGTCGGACCGGGACGCCAGTGCGTTCGCTTGCTGGGTTACAATTGTTTCACGCTTGCGCGCTTCAACGGACCCTCCCTCTCACCGCTTCCCTCACCTGTATATGAACACCTACAGCAGGTGACGTCAGAGGTGGGAGGGATTACAACAACTTAGATGTATGTATGTGGTATGCACTTATGAGGGCAGAAAAATGCGGTACAGTACGCTTAAAAAAACATATTTTTGCATAACACCAGCAAAACACAACAGTGCTGCAGCACAAAAATCTGTGTACTAAACACTACATGTCACTCTGTTAAGGACTATTAGGAATGGACTGCTGGGTATTATACCGTCTACAGACTAGTATAAGCAGCATATGAGTTGTTGTGGAACAAAGACACAGAATTGCACTGAAAATTTTTTCCTGCCTTCTCTGCTAAGGTTTATGAAGTTGAGGCAGCTTGTTGAGGCAACACACAGCTATCTGCCCCTCTCTGTAATACAATGCTGAAGAAAGCAACTGGGAGGTTTATGGCTGCAGTAAAAAAAAACACTGCTCTCTGTCCACTAGAAGGCTGATGTGAGTAGGATGTGCAACACTGCTGAAATGAGCTTTTCTGTGTAACACACACACAGAGTGATGTCCTTCCTATCTCAATGAAGTGTATTGAATAATATAACAAGCCGCAAAATGGCTGACAATTATATAGGGCTGTGACAGGGGTGACTGGCTGCTGATAGGCTGCATTCTGCATGTGATTCAGGGTCATCTCGCCTACTTCCATTCCCGCCTTGCCTTCCCACCTTCCCAGCATTCCTTGCCCCATGTATTGACATGTTGATCCGCCATTTTAGATGCCCTGGAGCCTGGCCCGCTGGAAATGAAGTTTAATGAAGCGATTTGCGCGACAGAATTGCGGCCATATACACATATCGAATATTTCATTAAATTTGTAATGAATTTGGGTTCTTCAGCTTTGATTCGCTCATTTCTAGTATGGAAGTTATGTGGGAACATACATTTCCCATAGATTTGCATGGGACTTTAAACAAAAACCCTGACCCTCAAAAAATGGGGTAGTTAAGGGTTAAATTAGCTATCCTATATTTCAAGTGGACATACAAGTAACATGTGACCAAGTATTATCGAAATATCTCCAGCTGTTTGGAAGTTATGCAGTAACATATATTTCCCATAGACTTGTATGGGACTTTAAACAAAAACCCCGACCCTGGCAAATGGGGGTGATTAAGGTTTAAATTTCCTAGGCTATGTTTGTTGTTGACATATTAGTAACATGTGTGCCAAGTTTCATGTCAATATCTTTAGCCGTTTGGAAGTGATGCTGGAACATACACACACACACACATTGAGTTTTATATATGTAGACTAGCGGAGTACCAGGCACTACCCGGTTTTTCCTACCTTATCCTTGTGGGGGAAAAGCAACAAAGGAAGAAGCTTTTGTCCTCACATCCCTTCTCAAAATCCTGACCCCATATCCCCTCCTCATATCCCTACCCCAAAACCCCTCCTCATTTTCTGACCTCATATCCTGTCCTCATATTTTGTTCTCATATCCTGTCCTCATATCCCGTCCTCATATCCCATCCTCATATCCCGACCTCATATCCTGTCCTCATATCCTGTTCTCATATCCATTCCTCATATCCGTCCTCATATCCTATCCTCATATCCAGTCCTCATATCCTGTCCTCATATCCCGTCCTCATATCCCGACCTCATATCCTGTCCTCATATTTTGTTCTCATATCTTGTCCTCATATCCCATCCCCATATTCCGACCCCAAATTCCGTCCCCATATCCCATCCCCATATGCCGTCCCCATATCCCGACCTCATATCCTGACCCCATAGCCCGTCCTCATAGCCCGACCCCATATCCCGACCCCATATCCCGTCCTCATATCCCATCCTCATATCCTGTCCCCATAGCTAATCCTCATTTCTAATCCTCACATCCCGTCCTCAGGTGGGGCTGCATTGTGGTAAAGATATTGCAAGCTGAAAGTAAAAGGGGTGTGGCTTAAAAGGTGGGCATGTCTTTGTGAGATGGGGTGTGGCTTACCAGAAGGACTAACACATTCACCAGGAAATGCAGAGCAGAGCTTATGGAGTAAGGCACTAGAAGTCCTATATACTTGCATGGGACTTGAAACTAAAATCCCATCCTTCACATATGGGGCAGGTTAGGGGTTAATTTAACTATTATATATTTCTATTTGACATATAAGTAACATGTAACCAAGTATTATCGAAATATCTCCAGCTGTTTGGAAATTATGCAGTAACATACATAGGCCTGTATGGGACTTTAAATAAAAACCCCAACCCATGCAAATGGGGGTGGGTAAGGGTTAAATCACCTATCCTATGTTTGTTGTTGGCATATAAGTATCATGTGTGCCAAGTTTCATGTTAATATCTTTAGCGGTTTGGACGTGAGGCAGGAACATACATACATACACACACATACACACACACACATCCATACACATATACATACACACACACATTGGGGGACATGTATCATTATTTGTGTATGGAAGAAGCAGTTTAGCCCTTTTGCCGAATTCTAAATTATGCGCAGATGCGCAAAATTTATCATGAGTTTCATAAATTGTGGGCAAATATAGTAATCTCCTCAATCCACTCTTTGAAAAATTAAATCGATGATTTAGAGCATCTTGCTACGTGCAGTCCAAGATGGCTGATATTTGCGTAAAAAAATATGGTCATTGTGCAAGATGTCTGCGGGTAAATGAAATGTACACAGTTACACAGTTTGTGCGTACTAAACATGTCACTCCAAGGTACACCGAAACCTACACATCTGGAGGAAATGCTCCACCAGAATGTGCGCAAAAAAAGACGCAAAAAAACAGCTTGCGCAAAATTTTGCACAAAAATTTTACCTCAAAACAGGGGTAAAATCTTTGATACATGTCCCCCATTTAATTTTATATATATATAGATTTAGTTGCTACACAAGGCCCATTGGTAACAGAAGCTCACTGCATCTTCTCTGCACACATATTTCTGTTTTACGTATAGTACTGCGCTGCTGATAGGAAAAAGACTTCTCAGGCTTCTCAAATACCTAATCCAGAGAACAAACATACATTAGAGCTCTTCCAAGGAATGAGCTGAACCAGAAGCACCAGTGGAAGTTTTGTCATTCGCTGGACAATATCATGTTCAGCTGATGCCTGCGCAGGTCTCATAAACCGTTTAGCAGATTGTCATAAAATGCTCCCTCTGCAAACACACACATATTGAAGAGAATAATAAATAGTGAAAATTGAAGCCCCCTCTCTGCGGCTCCAGAACGCATCTCTATCTCAGATTCTGAACAACTTTCATTTTGAGGTGAAATTAACCTCTTGGCCTAATAAGTGACCTTGGCCTTTCAATTTTCAGTTTCCCCCCTTGGGACCACAGTTAGGTCAACTATTTATTTACAGGTCACTTTCTAAACACAAATGTCACCGGAGCATTTTTTTAATCTACTCTGTTCTGTGCCATCTGATTTGAATAAACATCTATGATATTTATTTTTCTATATGTTATGTACTAAATATATTCATAATAATATTAGTAATATATCATTGATAAGATGGATACAAGTCATATCTTCCTAGATCTCTGACACTAATTTTAAATTCCTGGAACATTTTCACTATGAAATTTCAGTGAGAGATAAAAATAGTCTTTTCCTCAGGAAAGAATAATAAGTTCACTTGTGGGTTTTGCATGTAAAGTCACTGCCCAATGATAGGAGGTAAAAAAATCTATTAAAGTAATTGGGTTTGAGAAGAGAACACTGAGAATCTACTTAAACCACGTTCAGTCTTAAAGGAGTTCTCTAAGCTAAAATATTTAACCCCCGCTGTGCCCGGGCTGTAAAACTATACATTAATAAACTTTCACTTACCTGCCTACGATCCCCCGTTGTTCCGATATCGCCGTCCCGTTCTCCGGTCCCGGCCTCTTCCACTTCCTGCGGGTCGGTGACTTCACTCTGTGCTCAGCCTATCAGCGGCCGCAGCAATTGTCCCGTTTCGACCGCTGATAGACTGAGCGCAGGGGGAAGTCACCGACCCGCAGGAAGTGGAAGAGACCGGGACCGGAGAATGGGATGGCAATATCGGAACAACAGGGGATCATAGGCAGGTAAGTGAAAGTTTATTATGCATAGTTTTACAGCCCGGGCACAGCGGGGGGATAAAAGATTTCAGTTGGAGACAGTGGCGTTGCTAGGGTTGGTGTCACCCGGTGCGGTAGAAAATGGTGTCACCCCCATACCTAACCCCTCCCCCCCAGTAAGTTTTTAGCCTGTTGTGACAGACACCACTGTTGTAGCGCATTGTGAGAAATTCCAGTATAATAATCAGATATACCAGTTGCCACAGAATAGGAAAGTGTTAAAGAAGTTTTCACCATTGAAATATACAGCTCCGAGAATTACTTAAAGGGGTACTCCACTGGAAAACATTTACTTTTATATCAACTGGTGCCATATCTGACCACAGTGCTATTTGCTGACACATCTGTCCATGTCAGGAACTGTCCAGAGCAGGATGGGGATTTGCTCCTACTATGGACAGTTCTTGACATTGACAGAGGTGTCAGCACAGAGCACTGTGGTCAGACAGAAAAGAAATAAAAATAGAAAATAACTTCCTGTGAATCGCTTATACAGCAGCTAATAAGTACTGGAAGGATTAAGATTTTTAAATAGAAGTAATTTACAAATCTGTTTAACTTTGTAGCACCAGCTGATTAAAAAAAAATGTTTTCCAGTAGAGTACCCCTTTGAGCAGTGGTAAGGTTATGCTGGGAGTTGTAGTTTCACTGACCTAACTGTAGAACTGACAAGTGACTACAGCTCTGATAGGACATAGTGAGGAGAATGTACAATGATATCAGTGATTACAGGTGACGTCTTCTCTATAGTGAGGAGGATACAGAATGATATCAGTGACTACAGGTGACGTCTTCTCTATAGTGAGGAGAATACACAATGATATCAGTGACTACAGGTGACGTCTACTCTATAGTGAGGAGAATACACAATGATATCAGTGACAACAGGTGACGTCTTCTCTATAGTGAGGAGAATACACAATGATATCAGTGACTACAGGTGACGTCTTCTCTATAGTGAGGAGAATATACAATGATATCAGTGACTACAGGTGACGTCTTCTCTATAGTGAGGGGAATACACAATGATATTAGTGATTACAGGTGACGTCTTCTCTATAGTGAGGAGAATACACAATGATATCAGTGACTACAGGTGACGTCTTCTCTATAGTGAGGAGAATACACAATGATATCAGTGACTACAGGTGACGTCTTCTCTATAGTCTTTCCTTATGTAATTCAGATGGTACATACCGCCAGGACTTGTTCCAGCTAAAACTTCTCTCTGCAGAATGTGACGCCCAGACGTCTCCTCTCTATGTCAGCGCATTCTCATCCTCTATATTAAAACAAGTATTATTATAAACCTGCCAGACACTGTATCCTCTAAATATAATACTACTATACACTATACTCTTTGATTATAAACCTTCCATACACCATACCCACTGAATATAATACTACCACACACTGTACATTCTGAATATAATACCAACACATACTGTACACTCTGAATATAAATCTGCCACACACTGTACCCACTGAATATAATACTACCACATACTGTACCCTCTGAATATAATACTACCACAAACTGCGCCCTCTGAATATAAATCTGCCACATACTGTACCCTCTGAATATAAATCTGCCACATACTGTACCCTCTGAATATAATACTACCACAAACTGCGCCCTCTGAATATAAATCTGCCACATACTGTACCCTCTGAATATAAATCTGCCACATACTGTACCCCTGAATATAAATCTGCCACATACTGTACCCCTGAATATAAATCTGCCACATACTGTACCCTCTGAATATAATACTACCACAAACTGCGCCCTCTGAATATAAATCTGCCACATACTGTACCCTCTGAATATAAATCTGCCACATACTGTACCCTCTGAATATAATACCGCTACACACTGTACCCTCTGAATATAAATCTGCCACATACTGTACCCCTGAATATAAATCTGCCACATACTGTACCCCTGAATATAAATCTGCCACATACTGTACCCTCTGAATATAATACTACCACCCACTGCGCCCTCTGAATATAATACTTAGGCATGAGCAAACTACAGTAAATTCAACTCGTCACGAACTTCTCGGCTCGGCAGTTGATGGCTTATCCTGCATAAATTAGTTCAGCTTTCAGGTGCTCCCGTGGGCTGGAAAAGGTGGATACAGTCCTAGGAGACTCTTTCCTAGGACTGTATCCACCTTTTTCAGCCCACCGGAGCACCTGAAGGCTGAACTAATTTACGCAGGATAAGTCATCAACTGCCGAGCCGAGAAGTTCGTGACGAATCAAATTTACTGTAAGTTCGTTCATCTCTAATAATACTACCACAAACTGCGCCCTCTGAATATAATACTACCACAAACTGTACCCTCTGAATATAACGTTGCCATACAGTGCACCCTCTGAATATAATACCACAACTGCAGTAACACCCCTCAACATCCGTTAGCTGATGCTATTACCAAGGGAGGGGGGTATTGGTGGTGTTGCTAGTGGATGATGGGGGTGCTACTACTGGGGGGGTGTTGCTGGAGGATGATGAGGGTGCTACTGGCCATCCTCCCTGGCAGTATCACCCCTATCATCCATCGGCAGGATCATCCTCCTGGCAGGAGCACCTCCATCATCCACCATCAGGATCTGCTGATGGAGGTGCTGCTGGGGGGGTGTTGCTGGTGGATGATGAGGGTGCTACTGCCAGGGGGGAGCATTAGGTAGGCAGCAGTTCCCCCACATTAGGTAGGTCGCAGTTTCCCCACATTAGGTAGCATCTATTCCCCATATTAGGCAGCATAGATTCCCCACATTTGGTACCAGTTCCCCCATATTAGGTAGGTACCAGTTACCCCACATTAGGTAGCAATTTCCCCACATTAGGTAGCACAGATTCCCCACATTAGGTAGCAATTTCCCCACATTAGGTAGCACAGATTCCCCACATTCGGTAGCACAGATTCCCCACATAAGGTAGCATAGACTCCCCACATAAGGTAGCATAGACTCCCCACATTTGGTAGACTCTCCACATTAAGGTAGCATAGACTCCCCACATTAGGTAGCATAGAATCCCCACATTAGGTAGCATAGACTCCGCACATTTGGTAGTGGTTTCCCCACATTAGGCCGCAGGTTCCCTTGCAGGTTCCCCACAATGGATCAAAGTCTCCCCACAATAGATCGCTGGTTATACCCCCCCCCCCCCCCCACATACACACACACACACAAAAAAAAAAAAAACACATACAACACAGAGAGACAAACACACACACACACACAGTCAGAGAGACGCACACTCACAGACAGACACACACACAGAGTCACACACACAGTCACATACACACAGTCACACACACACAGAGTCTCACACACAGAGTCTCACACACAGAGTCTCACACACGCAAGCAAAGATAGAGACAGACAGACAGAGAGACAGACATACACACTCACCCATCCAGCGCAGCGCTCCTTCTCACCGGGCGCCGTGCGAGTGACGTAACTGACGTCCTCCTGCGCGGCCATGCGGTGTGACGTCAGGCCGGCGCAGACGTGGGAGCGGAGGCCGGGCACAGTGCTGGTGAAGGTGAGGGGGGGGTTGATGATGGACGGGCGCACAGTGAAGGTGAAAGAGGGGGGGTTGCTGACGGACGGGCGCACCGCACACACAGCGCAGGGGGGGGAGGGTTGTGCTGCTGACGGATGGGAGGCCGGTCGGGCACACATGGGGGGGGTGTCTGTGTAGCTGGGGAGGGGTGCTGCGGAGCATCTTGGTGTCACCCCATTAGGTTGGTGTCACCCGGTGCGGGCCGCACCCCCCGCACCCGGGTCGCAACGCCACTGGTTGGAGAACTCCTTTCGCTGTATAAGACGCACTTTTTCTGCATCTTATACAGCAAATACACATTAAAACCGGCGGTCCCTGCAGCCATCAACTGCCGGGACCTGTGGCTAATACAGGACATCACCGATCGCGGTGATGCCCTGTATTAACCCTTCAGTTTTGCAACATCTGAAGGTCCACAGGTTGAAGATCTTTGTCCTATACCGTACATTGTATTTGGTTCAGAATCTTTATTTTCTAGATTTTTATGCTTTAAAATTGGGTGCGTCTTATATGCCGGAGCGTCTTATATGACAAAAAATACGGTAGCTATTTCTATAGACAGGCATCTCTTTATTATCCACTATGTGCTACATTTTACATTATATTTATTACTTTAGCTGTCACCATAACAGAGATATCACCATACTTACCCATGTGTTACATAATCACTGGAAAGCGTTAATAGTTACTGCTATGGCTGCATTGACATGTAATATATCCCAGGGCTGCTCGACACAGTCTATAAGGGTCCCAGCTAGTTAAAGTTATCTACGTGTTTAACCATCTAACATCACATTATGTGTCACGCCACTGTGCAATACAAATAGAGTACAATTATACACTGTCACTGTTACGCCGAGCGCTCCGGGTCCCCGTTCCTCCCCGGAGCGCTCGCCTCATCCTCGTTGTTGCAGCGCCCCGGTCAGATCCACTGACCGGGTGCGCTGCGGTCCCGCCTCCAGCCGGGATGCGATTCGCGATGCGGGTGGCGCCCGCTCGCGATGCGCACCCCGGTCCCCGTACCTGACTCGCTCTCCGTCGGTCCTGTCCCGGCGCGCGCGGCCCCGCTCCCTAGGGCGCGCGCGCGCCGGGTCTCTGCGATTTAAAGGGCCAGTGCACCAATGTTGGTGCCTGGCCCAATCTTCCCAATTAGCTTAATTGGCTTCCACCTGGTCCCTGACTATATCTAACCTCCTCCCATGCACTCCCTTGCCGGATCTTGTTGCCCTTGTGCCTAGTGAAAGCGTTCCCTTGTTTGTTCCTAGCCCGTGTTCCAGACCTCCTGCCGTTGCCCCTGACTACGATCCTTGCTGCCTGCCCCGACCTTCTGCTACGTCCGACCTTGCCTTTGTCTACTCCCTTGTACCGCGCCTATCTTCAGCAGTCAGAGAGGTTGAGCCGTTGCTAGTGGATACGACCTGGTCACTACCGCCGCAGCAAGACCATCCCGCTTTGCGGCGGGCTCTGGTGAAAACCTGTAGTGACTTAGAACCGGTCCACTAGCACGGTCCTCGCCAATCCCTCTCTGGCACAGAGGATCCACCTCCTACCAGCCGGGATCGTGACAGTAGATCCGGCCATGGATTCCGCTGAGGTGCCGCTGTCAAGTCTTGCCGACATTTTCACGATGATCACCCAACAAAATCACCAGCTGGCATACTTGTCCTCCGTGAAACAGCAACTGAAGTCACAGTTACAGCAGCTGCTGCCACTGACACAGCAGCTGCAACTGCAACAACCATCTCCTCCGCCGTCTCCTGCAACTCCTCCGCAGCGTCCGGCCATGGATTCCGCTGAGGTGCCGTTGTCAAGTCTTGCCGACATTTCCACGATGATCATCCAACAAAATCACCAGCTGGCATACTTGTCCACCGTGACACAGCAACTGAAGTCACAGTTACAGCAGCTGCAACTGCAACAACCATCTCCTCCGCCGGCTCCTGCAACTCCTCCGCAGCAACCGGCCGCTCCTAACCCCTGCTTGTCCCTGCCGGACAAATTTGATGAGGACTCTAGACTCTGCCGTGGTCTCCTTTCTGGAAAGGCCTTGTCTGGGGCCACACCACTCTGGGACCGCAATGATCCTGCCACAGCCACAGTCCAGTCCTTCTTCGCTGAGGTCCGTGGTGTCTTCGAGGAGCCTGCCCGAGCTTCTTCTGCCGAGACTGCCCTGCTGAACCTGGCCCAGGGTGTTTCTTCCGTTGGCGAGTACGCCATTCAGTTCCGTGCTCTTGCTTCCGAGTTGTCCTGGAATAGTGAGGCTCTCTGCGCGACCTTTAAAAAAGGCCTATCCAGCAACATTAAAGATGTTCTGGCCGCACGAGAGACTCCTGCTAACCTACATGAACTCATTTATCTTGCCACTCGCATTGACATGCGTTTTTCCGGATGGCGTCTGGAGCTCCGCCTGGATATGGACTTTGTTCGCACGAGGCGTTTTTTCTCCCCGGCTCCTCTCTCCTCTGGTCCTCTGCAAACCGTTCCTGTGCCTCCCGCCGTGGAGGCTATGCAAGTTGACCGGTCTCGCTTGACACCTCAAGAGAGGACACGACGCCGCATGGAGAATCTTTGCCTGTACTATGCCGGTACCGAACACTTCCTGAAGGATTGTCCTATCCGTTCTCCCCGCCTGGAAAGACGTACGCTGACTCCGCACAAAGGTGACACAGTTCTTGATGTCAACTCTGCTTCTCCACGCCTTACTGTGCCTGTGCGGATATCTGCCTCTACCTTCTCTACTATGGCCTTCTTGGATTCCGGATCTGCAGGAAATTTTTTTTTGGCCTCTCTTATCAACAGGTTCAACGTCCCTGTGACCAGTCTCGCCAGACCCCTCTACATCAATTGTGTTTACCGCACGGAACCCCTCCTAATGTGCATCGGACCTCATCACGAAAAAATTGAGTTTTTTTTCCTCAGGTTCTTTGGCCCCAAGAAGAGGGGGAGACCCAAGGGGGGGGGTACTGTTACGCCGAGCGCTCCGGGTCCCCGTTCCTCCCCGGAGCGCTCGCCTCATCCTCGTTGTTGCAGCGCCCCGGTCAGATCCACTGACCGGGTGCGCTGCGGTCCCGCCTCCAGCCGGGATGCGATTCGCGATGCGGGTGGCGCCCGCTCGCGATGCGCACCCCGGTCCCCGTACCTGACTCGCTCTCCGTCGGTCCTGTCCCGGCGCGCGCGGCCCCGCTCCCTAGGGCGCGCGCGCGCCGGGTCTCTGCGATTTAAAGGGCCAGTGCACCAATGTTGGTGCCTGGCCCAATCTTCCCAATTAGCTTAATTGGCTTCCACCTGGTCCCTGACTATATCTAACCTCCTCCCATGCACTCCCTTGCCGGATCTTGTTGCCCTTGTGCCTAGTGAAAGCGTTCCCTTGTTTGTTCCTAGCCCGTGTTCCAGACCTCCTGCCGTTGCCCCTGACTACGATCCTTGCTGCCTGCCCCGACCTTCTGCTACGTCCGACCTTGCCTTTGTCTACTCCCTTGTACCGCGCCTATCTTCAGCAGTCAGAGAGGTTGAGCCGTTGCTAGTGGATACGACCTGGTCACTACCGCCGCAGCAAGACCATCCCGCTTTGCGGCGGGCTCTGGTGAAAACCTGTAGTGACTTAGAACCGGTCCACTAGCACGGTCCTCGCCAATCCCTCTCTGGCACAGAGGATCCACCTCCTACCAGCCGGGATCGTGACAGTCACATACTCTTAAATTCAATGCAAGGCCTGTCAACCAGTCTAGAGCTGGACAACCTGTTGTGTTATGAAGTGACTACATTTCTATACACTTTTATAGTCTCTATTGTGAAAAAAATGTAGCAATGTAATTCAGTATTGCTCCTCTATTCCATATTACTGTAAAAGCTGTAAGGGGTCTATAAAAGCATCTGGCTGCAGACAGGGTTCTCTTATGCAGACAGTTCTCTTAAATATTATTTTTTGACCCCTGCCTGCCGTCAGCCACTTTCCATGGTGTGCTCGTTCACTGCTCGGCACAGGCATTTGCTCTGCTAAAGGGGAATCCAGGGCATTTAACCCAGATCCATAAGCGAACAAGCCCTGCGCACAAGGGCATACGGGTGAAAGCTGCCTCTTAATGTAAGCCACAGGACCTGCAGCCCAGCTGTACTAGAGACTGCTACGAGGGACAAGAGGTGAGTATGTTTTGGTTTTTTTTCGGAACAAAGATGGGGGGATAGGAAAGGGAGGACCTAGCTAGCTAGCTACCTTCCCACTGGGCTTCCTACCTATCAATATACCTACCTATTGATCTACCTACCCACTGTGCTCACCTGGCTACCTATCTAGCTAGGTAGCAACCTGCTAAGTATTTTGCTTTCTATTTACCTGGCTACATAATTGGTGATCTACTTACCTAGATACCTACCTGACTATCCACCTAACTAGCTAGCTGCCTGGCTTCCTAGCTAACCACCTACCTTGTTACCTAGGTAACTGAAAACCCACCTAGTCTCCCAAAAAAGCAGCACTCCAGGAACGGTGTGTGGGTGTACCCTGTAATAGTTCCCGGTCACAGATCCAACACTAATACAGCAAATACTTGCTGTATAACAACCTACCCAGCTAGCCACCTACCTTGCTACCTACCTAGCTATCTGTCTACCTGCCTAGCTAGATAACAAACTACCTAGCTAGCTACCCACCTACCTGACTTCCTTGCTACCTACCTACCTAAGTACTTACCTACCTAGCTACCTAACAATCTGGCTACCTACCTAGCTCCTACCTACCTTGCTACCTAATTAGCTACCTTCCCTACCTAGCTACCTATCTCAATATCTATTTGCCAGGCTACCTACCTAGCTACTGGGCTACCAAGCTAGCTACCTTCCTATCTAACGAAGAGAATTCCTTCTATAGGAGTGAGTGAGAGACGTTGCGCTTCCAACCATGACCGTATACTGAGGACACCATCACGGCACCCTTTTCCTAATTCTACAGATATATTCAAGCACTTGACGCCGGGTACCTGAGCACCCTGAGAATGGGAAACACGAAGTGCACTTACGAAGGCAAAGATGGGTGAGTGGATGCCAGGTTGTCACAATTTGGGGTGAATTAACCGGGTTGTGCCACCCGACTGGGCCACCAGACAGGGAGACACAGAACCGGTATGCCAAACAGGACGGGTTCCCCGTTCAGTGGCATCACCTCATAATAGAAGACAATCCCACCCCCCCGATGTGCCGGTATAACCAGTATCATAAGTACCACTGTAATATACATTGGCGGATAGAAAGGGATAGCCAGGACCCAAGATGGTGTACTGCTCGTGTCCACTCCCGGGCGCATGCGCGAGCTATACACGTGCTATTGTTTACCATGAGGTCACTTCCGGCGCAGACCGGAAAGACGTAGAAGACGGACATGGGCTGGACTGGTTGGTGTCCTCGTGTATGCCGGTGAACGGAAGATGTGCAGCGGAACTCCTCCCTCCAGGAAGATACACCCATCACGGTGAATATTTGCACATTAATCATGCACTTTATACAAGTTGTGAACAGTTCTAAGTTTATTTATTCTTTTGCACAGAGTTTATTTCATATGCGGTAGGCGCCTGATGTATGTGAGGTGTTTAATTTCGCCCTACTGTCTATGATCGTAACAATCACTGTACTGCTTCACTATGTTTTGTAAACAATCATGACACTAATTGGTTGTCACCTGTTGACTATATAAACCCCACACTATGTACCGGTTATTGCTTGACAAAGGCTGTGTGAGACAGCTGAAACGTCGCCTCCTGTATGTTTGGTTGAATAAAGTCACATATTTCTTCACGGAATTGAGTGCTGCTGTTCTCTTCATTGGATTTACTGGACCTGTGACTGGGTTTACCCACAGAACCAGCATACATTTAACAGTGCTCCCCACCCTTCTATAATTAATACCTTCCTATCTATATATCTAGCTACCTGGTTACCAAGCTACTTACCTACCTAGCTACATAACTACCTACCCGACTACCTACCAAACTAGCAAACAACATACCTAGCTATCTACCTACCTAGCTAGCAACCAACCTACCAAGGTATTTACCTACTGGGGGATACTATCTTCCTACCTAAAGGTGTGTTTATTTAATAAAGGGGGCTACCTATCTGAGTACATGCCTGCCTATGGGGGGAATTCCTAATAAGAGAACTATCTAACTACTGTGGGACATACCTACTTCATAGGGGACCTACTATCCTATCTACTTTTACCTTTAAAGGGGACATTATTAAACTTTAGGAGACTGTTTGTCCTGAACATTCTAAAGAGATAAGTTGTGTACTGCAAGAAGTCATCATGGCAGACTGAGCCAGATGTAAAAGAAAAGGAAAGAGGGCAACTGCAATCAGAGAAAATGTCACCTTTAAATCAATAGATTCTACTGTAATGGCTTATATGGTCGGCAGATTATGTGTACAGCTGGTATCTACTACTACAGTGGGGATTAAAAGTTTGGGCACCCCAGGTAAAAATTTGTATTAATGTGCATAAAGAAGCCAAGGAAAGATGGAAAATTCTCCAAAAGGCATCAAATTACAGATTAGACATTCTTATGATATGTCAACAAAAGTTAGATTTTATTTCCATCATTTACACTTTCAAAATAACAGAAAACAAAAAAATGGTGTCTGCAAAAGTTTGGGCACCCTGCAGAGTTAATATCTTGTACTGCCCCCTTTTGCAAGTATCACAGCTTGTAAACGCTTTTTGTAGCCAGCCAAGAGTCTTTCAATTCTTGTTTGAGGAATCTCTAATAAAGAAAGTAACAGGATTTCCCCACTGAAATATTCATAAAAGGAGCAACCAATCAGGTGGCGGAGTTGTGGTGATGTCACTCGGTGGCGACCAGTGGTGTGTGTCTGATATTCATTTTTGAATACAATGTTCTGCCGCGGTTTGTAGCGGAACACGTGGTTAGTGAGCGACCAATATGAGTGCCGATTTTATCCATCATTTACACCAACACAGTAGGCGCCACTGTGATTGGTCAGTATGCCATCCGCGATACGACTAGGATTGGCCACTCCTCCGACCAATGGGACCAATGGACCGTACATCATGAAACACAATACTGTATAAACCTAGGTCCACTCTCCCATTGGTTGCTCACTAACCACGTGTTCCGCTACAAACCGCGGCAGAACCGCATTGTATTCAAAAAAGAATATCAGACGCACACCATTGGTCGCCACCGAGTTATATCAACAAAGCTCCGCCACCTGATTGGTCACTCCTTTTATGAATGTTTCAGCGGGGAAATCCTGTTACTTTCTTTTTTTCAAGATATCCAAAATAACACAGAATACAATAATACTTAAAAAATAATCGGTAAATGTGAATATAGAGGAATAGAAACAACATACTAATCCTGTCTTTATTTGAATGTATATGCAATTTTTCCCACAGGTCTTAAAACTGTATCCCAAGGTGTACGGCGCTGAACCCCAGTGCCTCCCACCTTGACCTCCGACCTCCGCCGCCTTTGGTGCCAGAATTTGGTATATTTAAATCCTCACTATGATGCTTCTGTACACCGTTTTCAATTGAAAAAGAGGGAACATACCCTCGAAATGCATCTTGCATTTTCCTACACTGGTTCCGTGTATGAATAAAATACATGATACTCGTACCCGAACCTGACTCCGCGTGTGTATCCACCAAGGCAGCACCATCGCAAAAGATTTTTTTCCAAGTTTTTCACGCCAAGCCTACTACCAACCCCCCAAGAGGTAACCGGTCATCTCTGCAGGCTGCAGCCGAGGATTCCACATCGCTACCCCGCTTCTTAAGGGGTTATATGCATGAAACCAAGGTTCATCTAAGGTGAGCATATTTCCAACTAAAAGGGCATTTAGGACACTTAGCCCACAGAATTACCCTCATGAAGGCTTCCTAGTCGCAGCGTAGACAAGATATTCTTCCAGTTTTCGGTCACCATGGTTCCCATTTCCAGTTTTTGTTAAGTAAGCCATGATTCGATTTCTTGATGAATGACTTTTAGCAGTTCCTCCCCTGTGTGACTCTGTTCGCCAAGGAAAACCATGTAAAGAACAGTGTGACACCGCTGTGCGCTGCACATAGGGTATGCTGGAGGGGCGCTGAGACTTGTCCGCACAGTGGAGGCTGAGGACATGGTGGAGGATGAGGAGGCGGAGTCGCACACTGTCACAGGACCAACGGCCTGAGAGCGTGGAGGCAGAAGCGCCGTGACCTGTCAAAGTTGCTGTTGTGGCTGTGCAGGTACCACATTCACCCAGTGAGCCGTAAAGCACATGTATTGTCCCTGACCGTAGTTACAGCTCCACATATTGGCGCTGCCATGCATTTTAGTACACAAGGACTGGCCTACCTTCTGTTCCACAAAATTGTGCAGGGCTAGTACTGCCTTCTTCGCAAAGAAATGACGGCTTGGGACTCTCCACCTCGGCTTGGCACAAACCATCAGTTCTCTGAAAGGTGCACCACTTGAAAAGGGAGGGACTGCAGCACCAGCCACTTGGAAAGGAGCACATTCAGCTTCTGTACCATTGGATGAGTGGGCGCATACTGTTGTCTCTTAGACCTGGCTTCGCCAATGGATTGCTGGCGGAATGACTGACTCGAAGAAGGAGGAGCAGGAGCATCTGGAGTGACAGAAGGAGGGTATGACACACAGCTCCCTTCTGCTGAGGTGGTGGAGCCTTGGCTGGCTGAAAGAGGGAGCGGCATGCCACTGGGTGATGCAGCAGGCTGGATCACCACATCAGAGCCATGGTTCTCAAAGGCCGCTTTATGGTGACGCTGCATATGCTGACGCAGGGCAGTGGTGCCAACATTGGAACCCTGGCCACGATTCACCTTCTGCCGACGCATCTTGCATGTGGCCATGTTAACCTCCGGATGCTTGATGAAAAACTGCCACACCGCCGAGTAGCTGATTTTCCCACCAACAGTCCACACTGATTGACTGCTACTGCCGCCAACTCCAGGAACCCCTGTTCCACTACCTCCCGGGAAGGTAGGCTGCCGCAAAAAAGGAAAATGTGTACAACACCAACAGTACACACCAGTGCTGCAGCACACAATCGCTTTGTACTACACTCAAAACTGCACTTTCTCTCTCAATCTCACTCCCTTCCCTATCAGTGCTTCTATGTAGGATTTGTGCTTGAGCTCAATCACTGCTGTTCTGTGCAACACACTGAGCAACACACTGCCCTCTGTCCCTCTCTGTAACAGAATGCTGTAGTAACTGGGAGATGAATCGCTGCAGTAAGAATGCTTTTCTGTGCAACACACACTGCCCTCTGTCCCTCTGTCCAAAAGAAGGCTGATGTGACTAGGAGGTGAGTCGGTGCTGGAAAAAAGCTTTTCTGGCTGCCACACAGTGCTGTCTGTCCCAATCAATCTCTGTGCAATGAAAGGCTAAAGTGACTGGCCACAATATGGCTGCCTATTACATAGGGCTGTGACATCACAGGGGTGATTCAGGGTCATCCCGCCTATCCTTGTTCCTGCTTTCCCATAATACCTTGCCCCATGTCCTCACATGTGGATCCGCCAATTTAGATGCCCTGGAGCCTGGACCGCACTTAATGGAGTTTAATGAAGGGATTTGCGCAATTGAATTGCGCCGATATTCGCATTCATTACAAATCCAATTTTTCTTGAAATTCGAAAACAAATCCGGATTCATCAGATTCAATTCGCTCGTTCAATTCCAGGTATGATCTCAACCGAACGATAACAAGAAGGAACAGTGGATACTCAAAGTGTAAAGAATCAGTTAACAATACACTCATATAGCAATGTATAAGAAAAAGACAACCGTTTGTCTGTATAACAAATAAAAGGAAGGGCCCAGAGCCCTGAGGACCAGAAAGACTTATTGTATAATTGTCATAACAGGCAAAGAAAGAGTAATGTCTTTTAAGTGATAAGAGAAGAGCACCACAGTACCTCCCAGGTAAATTAAGAAAAAGAGCAGCATCCATCTTCTAGTCAGTCAGGTAGTGACATTGTCAGAAAGAAGACAGAAAAGGCAACTTGAGCTGATTTGTAAGCACAAATTACCCAATATAGAGGTCAGTGATTTCAGAAAGTCACAAGGTACCTGGACTAGTAAGGCCTGAAACAGGTACAACAGGATGCAATGATATCTATCTTCACTATGATACACCAGCCAAAGCTTGTAAACCAACCTTTGGACCACCTCTCAGAGTTTTATTTAATCTGCTGTAAAACTGGGGTGCTTCCAGGGGTTGCGTTGTTTTGAAAGATAATAAGGTCCTTGTTCTAGGTCTGCTCCAAAGGAGGAAGAAGAGTTTGAGCCAGGTGTCAGTGGATTACTCACTGTCTACAGTTACATGGCACAGTGAAAATGTCTGTCCCAGATGTCTGTTCACTCATCTCTGTCTTTTCTTCCCTCCCCCAAGTGCTAAACAGAAGGATAGCATTAGCCACCATAAGCAGTTGTGTCACAGTCAGCCTTTATAGTGTGTTGTGGAGATGGTGGAGGTGGAAGCAATGGCCGAGCATAGCACAAGTGGGACTGGTGGTAGAAGGCATGACGGTTAGATTGTAAGGCATCATGATGGATATGATCAGACATCAGAAGTTCATACTGAGAGGAGTGGTTGGTCTGATTAGCTCAGGAGCAGGTGATGGTGATGTTTTTGCATTTGCAGGCTTAAGAAAAAAGTCTTCCATAGGAGGGGTGCAGTCGGGTCAGATCACGGTATCTTTACACATAGAAATTTTTTTCTATCTTACCAGATGCAGAAATTCAGGCACAGTGCTGTGTCAGCAAAAAGAAAGTAAGGCATAGCCAAGGTCTGAATTTAGAAATTACAGCTTTACATAAGCACATTGCAGATTGAGCAGCATCACAAGCCCTGGCTATAATTTTCACTAGCATCAGCGACCACTGCCTGCTGTCCACTGGCTGCTACTAGCACTAGTCCTCCACCCTTGCTGCTGCTCCTTTCAGCCAGAACTATACACATTCTCATCCTATGATCCCAAAAAAGGGATATTATTTTTAGCTTTTCACACAAAGACTATTTCTCCTTCATTATCTTTGGTCACCATTCCTGTTGCAACTCCCAAAAGGGAGAATTATGGAATGCTTGAAAAAAGCCATTGCATCTTCTTCATTTGCAAGCCACAGAACCTGTTGCAACTCCCTAAAAAATTGTTTAACTTTTAAATGTTTACAAAAGCTATTTCTTCACTATATACAAGTTCTTCATTATATTGAGACATTGTCACTAGAGATGGGCAAATTTTTCAAAAATTTGATTCAGCCGATACGCCGAACTTTCTGACAAAAAATATATTAGTGGCAAAATGCTATTAAAAATGGCTTTTTCCGGGCTACAGAGAGCCTCAATAGGGGTGTAAAACACTTTGCCTTGCCGAAACACGCATAGGGAGTGTGCTGGGGTAGTGAAATAATACTGTTATTCAGTATGACATGCAAATTACAGGCATCCCTATTAGAATCACTGCCGCAGAGCTGCACAATAACAGAGTCTGGATGTGGCAGCAGGGTCGGGAAATGTATGTCCCTGCCTGCACTTTGGGTGCTTGCAGTCTTTGAATGGGGAGTGCTTCCTGTGATGATCTCAATTGGCAGATTATGAAACGACTTCTAAACTCTCCCTGCCTGCCTGCCTGCCTGCCTGCAGAGATGCGGGCTTGAGGTCAATGGATTTCCCCTGTGCTGATCTGTATTGTCAGTAACGCTGATTAACGACCATACAGTGTTTGCTCTCTCTAGCCACAATGAATGCGGGCTTGAGGTGAATGGATTCGCCGCTGTAAAGATCTGTATTGTCAGTAACGGTGATTAGTGTGCACACATAGGGCCTCATTTACTAAGGTGAAACCGACCAGTTTTTGTCTGGTTATTTTGTCTGAGACATGTCTGCGCCAGTGTGTGCCAGTGTGTGACAGTGTGCGCCTGAAAAATCCGACAAACAAAAAGGGGCGTGGTCGGTCAAAAAGGGGCGTGGTTTCACAACCCGACCAATTTACTATGGAATTCACAGAAAATTCTGTGGGTAAATGGCTGGAAATATCGACCTAGGAAAAGCTGGTCAGAAAATGTTCCCGACTTTTCCCAATAGTGAATAGAGAGGAATCCTGCATGTCTGAAACAACTTTATCCACTAGTAAAAACCCGAAACTCTTAGTAAATGAGGCAATGGCTGCTGAATATATAGGGCTGTGACATCACTCGGCTGGCTGGCTGCTGATGGACTGCATGCCGCCATGTGATTCAGGGTGTTCCCGCCTACCCGCTTTCCCAGACTTCCTTGCCCTATGACTTTACATGTGTAGCAGCCATTTTAGCCCCCCGGCCCGCACAAAATGTAGTGAATGAAGCGATTCGTTACCACGAAGAACGAGGAAATTTTGATTAATTCAGAATCGAATTTTTCATGAAATTCGGAACGATTTCGACTTCGTCAGCTTCGATTCGCCCATCTCTAATCGTCACCAATACTGCTGCCATTTCCAAAAAAGGAGAATTTTTTATACTTTTTAAAATAATTCCAATGTTTACAAAAGCTATTTTTCACTATCTACTGTTTCCTTATTATTTTGAGACACTGTCACCTATCCTGTTGCTTCTCCCAAAAAAAGGAAAATTGTTGGAATGCTTGGAAAAAGTAATTGCATTTTCCAATACAACAGCTTTTGGCCTTGCAACAGCAGCAGCACCCACAACCTGTCCCACTCCATCCTCTAGCTCCTGCAGTGTCTTCTGGCTCCCAGATACGTCTACCATTACCCTCTAAATATGACGGTGACAAAATATGCAGAGGCTTTGTTACACAGTGCTCCATGCATTTGGAGCTCATGTCTGTACTGTTTTCGACAGAACGTGCTAAGGTGGCCTTTGTTATTAGCCTACTGTCCGGAAAAGCCCTGGCCTGGGCTACTCCCCTTTGGGACTGTGGTGAGCCGTTGGCTTCCAACTTGACGTTTTTTTGGGCAGAATTTTGCTGTGTCTTTGAGAAACCCACACGTGCCTCTTCTGCTGAGACGGCTTTGCTGAACCTATGTCAAGGGAATTATTCCGTTGGTGACTAAGCGGTTCATTTCTGCACTCTAGCCTCAGAACTAGCACGGAATGATGAGGCCTTGTGTGCCAAATTCAAAAATGGGCTGTCTAGCAGGATTTTAGATGCACTGGCTGCACGTGATCCTCCTTCTTCTCTGACTGAACTTATCCACCTATCCACACATATTGATGTGCATTTTGCTGAGAGGCAGGAAGAACTGTGCTTAGAGAGGGAACCCGAACACAGAGATATCCTCGCCTGGCACCCATCTGAGCCTCTCGCCGAAGAGGCTATGCAAGTGGATCGTTCCCTTCTTACGCAACAGGAGTGATCACGATGACGCAGTGAGAATTTGTGTTTGTATTGTGCTAGCCCAGAACACTTCCTCAAAGACTGTTCTGTTCGTCCACAGTATCCTGGAAAACGCTCGCACCTACGGCACATAGGAGAGGCATCCATAGGTGTGAATACCACCTCTCCTCGCTTGACCATTTCTGTACAAGTCTTCGATTCTGCCAAGTCTTCCTTCAGTGCTACAGAATTTTTGGATTCTGGATCTGCAGGTGACTTTATTGATGCTTCTTTCGTACACAAATATCATCTTCCTGTTACTCGGCTGGCCAAGCCTTTGTTCATCTTCTCTGTTAATGCACAAAATTTGGACTTTAAGGTGCTATTCTATAAAGAGCCTCTCGTCATGCAAGTGGGTGTCTTGCATTAAGAAAAGATTGAATTCTATGTACTGCCTCACTGTCCTTCTGAGCTCCTTCTTGGCCTTCCTTGGCTCCGACATCACTCTCCGCAACTAGATTGGAGAACTGGAGAAATTATTTGCTGGGGACAGTTCTGTCAAAATCTTTGTCCAGTCCAGCCTAAAGTTGTTTCTCATCCTCCTCCTCTGCCTGGTCTGCCTCTACCTTACCAAGATTTCTCTGATGTATTCTGCAAGAAACAGGCTGAATCTCTGCCTCCACATCGTCCTTACGATTGCCCTATTGATCTTCTGCCTGGTACCACTCCTCCTTGTTGAAGGATATACCCTTTATCAGTTCCTGAGACCAAAGCCATGGCTGAGTATATCCAGGAGAATCTCCAAAAGGGATTTATCCGTAATTCCTCTTCTCCTGCAGGAGCTGGTTTCTTCTTTGTTGTGAAGAAGGTAGCTGTCTGGACATCAAGCTGGACTTCTCCTTGGCCTACCACCCAGGTAGAGAAGGTTAATCAAATCCTTGAGACTTATCTTCAGCATTTTGTTTCAGCTCGCCAAGATGATTGGGTCGACCTTCTCCCTGGGCTGAATTCTCTTATAATCATAAGGATTCCGAGTCCATGAGGTCGTCTCCCTTTTTTGTTGTCTACGGACTCCATCTCTGTTCTCCTCTTCCTCTCCCAGTCTCCTCCGGTGTGCCTGCTGTTGATGAGCTGGTCCGTGACTTCTCCACCATCTGGCAACAGATCACGCATGAAGGCGCAAGCTGATAAAAGTAGGAGACCTCCTCCGTCCTTTTCTCCTGGTGACATGATGTGGCTTTATCCAAGTACATCAGCTTCAAGATACCCTGTTACAAGCTTGGTCCTTGCTACCTTGATCCCATCCAGATTCTACAAAAAATGTATCCTGTCTCCAACAAACTATGTCTGCCTGCTATGTTACGAATTCCCAATTCCTTCCATGTCTCTCTCCTCAAGCCTCTTGTCATAAACTGTTTTCTTTTGACATCTACAAAGTTAAAAAGATTCTTGCCACTAAAACCGTGAGAGGTAAGCAATTTTTTTCTGCTCGACTGGGAGGGTTGCGGTCCTGAGCAGAGATCTTGGGAGCCTAAAGAAAAAATATCCTGGACCGTGACAAGGAGTTTTCTGAGTAGTAAAAGGAGGGGGAGACCAAAGGGGGTACTGTTACATTATGCGCTCCGGCCGCACACACTGTCTGTGAGTGCATGTCCCATAACCTGCTGCTGCCAGCGGGGCTGGGTTACGCAACGTGGGACATGCCCGCTTGCGTATCCCAGTCCATTACTCACCAGGTGCTTCTCCTGCACCTGCCTCTGCCTCTCTGCTCTGGCGCGCGTGTCACCGGCCCCTAGGGCTCATGCGTGCACTTGAACTTTAAGATTTTAAGGGCCAGTGCGCCCATTAGTGTAGTACACCTATGGCTCATTGATAAATTCCTCCTCCTCCCACACTTCCCTCCCGGATCTTTGTTGCCTTGAGCCTGAGAGAAAGCATTCCTGAGAGTTGCCTTGCCGTGTATCTAATCCTTTGCTCTGTGACATGACCTTGCTCCTCTGCCGCCTTCTGCTATCCTGACTATGAGCTGCCTTATCCCTCCTGTGCCTCGCATCTCCTCAGCCGCCTGTGTGGTCGAGCCGTGCCAGAGGTAGCGACCTGGGTGCCGCCTGCCACAGCAAGTCCATCCCGCTTTGCGGCGGGCTCTGGTGAAAACCTGCGGCACCTTAGACTCCACTCCCTGGTACGGTCCAAGTCATCTGCCACACAGGTCCAGCGGATCCACATCCACCGGTGTTCCTGTCTTCTGAAACGTGAGTGTTACAATAATGATAATAACAGCATACACTTAAACACTTAATAAAAGACAGAGCATACTTGATCACGTTACAATAGGTTACCTATTTAGTTTAAATAATTATATTTTTAAATTCAATATTTTCTTTAAAAAAATGGACTTTTAACCTTCAAAGGCCAATAGGCTGGTTTGTTTGCCCTCCAGAGGTCCGCTGACCTGCTCTGTGCAGTTCCCAGGTCAGATCTGTTGATAAAGCCTGCTGAGCCAGGCTCTATCAGTAGACCGTCAATAACACTGAGTAACACTGTGCAAGTGTAAGCATTTTAATATACAAATAATCCTATTCTCTAATAGAAATTAAAAGCACCTCCTTTTCCCATTTTTTTAAGCAACCCACATATTTGGTATTGCTGCATACAGAAATGGTGATTAAAAAAATTCAAAATCGTTGATTTTTGGTCACATCACATCCCAGAAAAAAAATTATAAAAAGTGATTAAAAAGTCACATATACGCAACCATAGTACCAATTAAAACTGAAGATCACTGCAAAAAATAAGACCTTATATAGCCCCGTATATTTAAAAATAAAAAAGTTATACAGATCAGAATAGGACAATTTTAAACATATTTTGTTTAACCCCTTCCTGACCCATGACAATCATGTACATCATGGGTCTGGGGAGCAGACAGGACACGGGCTCGCAGGTCGGGTCTGCATTGTAACCAGGAGATCTGACATCTGCCAATAATGACGGACATTGGAGATTTCTCCGATGTCTGTCATTTAACTCCTTAAATACCGTGATCTATACAGATCTTGGCATATAAACATTAAATGCCGCTATTCCCTGGTGTCTAGTGGTCCCTTAGCCCCCCCTCCTATCCCAAAGCCTTACCTGGTCCTCAGTGTCATCCATGACTCTGTGATTGTTGTAGGCTGCCTTTGGCAACTCTTAGCAATTGAGCACAGGTTTCATGCACTAGCATTACATTGATCTATATAAACCATCTAATGATGGCTTATGATAGGCCCTTAGGTGTGTAAAAAAAGGTGTGTAAAAAAAATGAAAGAAATTTTAAGAAATATAAAACAATCCCTCCATCCCCCTTTCTATTTTTTTTAAATAAAACACTATACAAAGAAGAAAAAATACACATATTTACACATACATATGTATTGCTGCAATTGTCAGAACAATTAAATTATCACGTTTGTTATCCTGCACGGTGAACGGCGCAAACACAAAAAAAAAATTTTAACACCAAAATCGTGGATTTTTGGGTTACATTACATCCCCAAAAAATTTTAATAAATAGTGATCAAAAAGCAAGAACTTCACAAAAGTTGTACCTTTAAAAACTACAGCTCATGGTGTAAAAAACAAACTGTAGGTTGAAAATAATAAAGATATAGGTGTGAGAACATGGTAATGGTATTCTTTTTTTCAAGTTATTAATATTTTTTTAACCATAAAGAAAAACAAAAATTATTCAAGTTCGGTAGTGACCTGGGATAAAGATAGCATGTCAGATTTATCATATCAGAAAATATTATTGCCCTACAAAAGTGTGCAATTCTGTATTTTTTTCAATTTTGCCCTACATACATATTTTTTTTTGGCTTCATAATTATTGTATGATAAAAACAAGTGTATCAGTTGAAAGTACAACTTGTCACTCAGAAAAAAAGCCCTAATACAACTTTGTCAATTGAAAAATAAAAAAGTTATAGGTCTTAGAAGGTAAGGAGGAATAAAAGAGCCAGAGTCAGAAAAAAAAATTGCTGGGTCATGAAGGGGTTAAAAAGTTTGACCTCTTTTCAAATGCCGAACAATAATAGAAAAATATGTAAACATAGGAATCATTTTAACCCATTAACGACGCAGGATGTAAATGTACGTCCTAGTGAGCTGGTGCTTAACACACAAGGAACGTCATTTACGTCCTATGCATAACCGCGAGCATCGGCAAAAGATGACCAATAATACTGATCGGTGCTATGTTCTATGCATAGCACTGAACAGTATTAGCAATCGAATGATTGCTATAAATAGTTCCCTTTGGGGAATTTTAAAGTGTAAATATAAAAGTAAAAAAAGTTAAAAATAAAAGTAAAAAAAATTTGAATAACCCCCTCCCCCAATAAAATGTCACATTTTCCCTATTTCACCCCCAAAAAGTGTAAAAAATATATTTTATATACATATTTGGTATTGCCGCGTGCGTAAATATCCCAACTATTTAAATAAAATGTTAATGATACTGTATGGTGAATGGCGTGAACGTAAAATAAAAAGTCCAAAACAGCTGCTTTTTTTATAACATTTTTCCCCCCAAAAAATGTATAAAAAAAGTATTCAAAGATTTATATAAGCAAATATGGTATCAATAAAAAGTACAGATCACCGTGCAAAAAATGAGCCCTCATACCACCGCTTATACGTAAAATGAAAAAGTTAGAGCTCTTCAAAATAGGGGGAAACGTACTAATTTGGTTAAACAGTTTGCGATTTTTTTTTAAGCGCAACAGTAATAGAAAAGTATATTATCATGGGTATCATTTTAATTGTATTGACCCAAAGAATAAAGAACACATGTAATTTTTACTGTACATTGTACAGCGTGAAAACGAAACATTCCAAAATTTTCAAAATTGCAGTTTTCTTTTTAATTTCCCCACACAAATAGTATTTTTTTGGTTGCACCATACATGTTATGGTAACGTGAGTGATGACATTACAACGTACAACTGGTCACGCAAAAAACAAGCCCTCATACTAGTCTGTGGATGAAAATATAAAAGAGTTATGATTTTTGAAGGCGAGGAGGAAAAAATGAAAACGTAAAAATAAAATTGTCTGAGTCCTTAAGGCCCAAATGGGCTGAGTCCTTAAGGGGTTAATAGTGAATAGCAGACCATAGAATAGAGATAGCATGCCATTTTTACCATAAAGTGCACTCACTAAAAATGTACCCCCCTTCAAAAGTAGCAAAGGTGCAGTTTTCTTTTCAATTTCCCCCACAAATTATATTTTTTTTGGGTTGTGTTGTACATATAATGGTAACATTAAAGGTATCATTACAAAGTAAACTTCGTCTTCCAAAAAGCAAGCCTTCTTATGACTTTGGGGATGGAAAAATAAAAGAATTATGTCTCTTAAAAAGTGAGGAGTTAAATGGTGTCATCAATAAAACAGAACAAAAAACAAATTAGGGCCTGCTGGGGGTATAAAATAATAACATAGAGCAAACTCACCTTGCCTTGGCCTGTACTGGCACTCCACCCTGAATTCTCTGCTAACTTCCCCTATTGTTGCACTCTTCTAGCTCTCCTGATGATGTTCCGGACATATTACAGTCTTAGTGATTGCCTACAGGAAGTTTACATCACCATTAGCAAAGCAAGGAGAGCACACCAACAGGTAAAGTACATTGAGGAATCGGGATGACCAGAGTGCTGGCACTGGAGCAATGTGAGTATGCTCTATGTTATTATTTTAAACACCCAGTAGGCCCTAATTTGTTTTTATTTTATTGATATTTGAAACCCCCATTTAATTTCAGATAAACATTAAATAAAAATGTCCTCCATAATTATTAAAGATTGTATATTTTCTTTCAAAAAAAATTACATATTTTATATATTCAAAGCAAACTGTTAGACAAAATGTTGTATACTTATATAAACAAAAACAGGCAGTGAAAAAGTCACACCTACTGGAGCACAATGTTTGTGATTATAGAGGTAAAAATATTTGTGTACATTTTGTACAGACTTAGATGTCAGCTGCCACTAGAAGCAATTTAGTTCACAACATAGTGTTTTAATGTGTAGTGTCTCAAAGGTCTAAAGGAAAAATGTACTCCATTTAGTGGTGCCCACAGTCAGATAGAAGTTTTTCATGTAACTACAAAAGATTTTGAGTTCTTAAATCTATAAATATATATTAGAAAAGTTTTGACCTGTTTGGTAGTCTGCTTGGTGGTACAGAGCACAACAAAAAGATTCTGTCTTCAGTGGTCTTAGAATGCCTGCACTGCCCCTATGGCCCTGTACTATGTATAACTAGTGATGAGCGGCATATGCCATATTCGAATTTGCGATATTTCACGAATATATGGACGAATATTCGTCCTATATTCGCGAAATTGCGTATTCAATATATTTGCGCTTATTTTTGCATGTGCATGCGGATAACTATCTACCTATCTATATTGTCTATCTATATTATCTATCTATATTATCTATCTATCCATCTATTCAGAGGAAAAATCTGAAGCAGCAAAACCACAAAGAAGAAATGATGATGGGTGCCAGCAGGTCGTTGACCCAGGTTACGGTCAAAAGTAGGCCAAATAAATTAATTCTGCAGCACTCCAAAATTAGATGCAAAAAAAGGTGGATTTATTAGCCTAACTGCATAGCCATCAGGCTAATACCATATGGCTAATATACAATTTTTTGCATCTAATTTTGGAGTGCTGCAGAATTCACTTATTTGGCTATCCATCTATCTATCTATTTATCTATCTCCTAGTATTCTTCAGTGACGATATTCGCAAATATTCGCATATTCTCATATTTGCGAAAATTCGCTCTACAGTCTAATACAGTAAATAGTATAGGAGCCCTCTTTAGACCACAAGCTGGAAGCAGGGAGGGATGAGATCACCGTCATCAGTTCTGTGGGGCGAAAAAATTACAAATATTCATAATTGTGAATATATAGTGCTATATTCGGCATATTTGCGAATATGCGAAAATCACAATAAATATTCGAATTGCGAATATTCACGCTCAAGACTATGTATAACACAGTGAATAATCTAAATTTAAGTTGCATCTATTCTGGATAGAACTTGTTTCCCCATAGAATATTATTAGAATGGTAATTCATTGATGGAGTCCTTAGTTTGCCATATACTTGAGATCTTTCTCAACTATCACACTATACAATCTCAAGTAAAAGTATATTTTAGGGTTGAGGTGCAATTTAATATAATGACAAGAGCTCCAGCCATATAAAGAAATAGGCCTGTAAGCATAGCCGGCATGCCACAATTTCACATCTATCTTGTTTTCACATTCTGTTTCTCATAAGCAATCTTCTCTTGTACGAGAATAAAGCTATTTGATCATTCATGATCTCTGATCCTTAATAAAAAGGAAAAAAAAAAAGTGGAAACTTAATTATTTTTATCTCTCTGTTTTATAACCTTTAAAGAGTATTAAATAGTACATGCAAAAAAGTCACTCATATTGGTTTTCCTCTGGGGAAAGTCCTTGATTTGAGAAACTTTCTTTTATTAAAGATAGGTATTGCAAATAACATCTTTCATAACTATATGTAGACCTGTTAAATTTTTTTTTTTTATTAAAACGGGAGTTTGGCCTGCTTTTTTTTTTCCAATCATTCTATGAGATATTAAACTGCATCAGCAGCAGCTGTACAAAATAGAGGAAGGGATTTTCGAAGGGATTTGTGTCTCCCTGTCTCACTGCCTATAGTGATCATATTATCATAACTATCACACATAACAAAGCTCTAAATCTGGAATTCAGATAAACTAGTCAGATCTTTGAAATACAAAAATCCAAACAAATGCTGTTACATTACTTCTCAGCGCTAGCTTCTTTAACATGGATTTTGTAAAATGGGAGGAAGGTGATCAGCAGACTTTGTACACAACACACATTAAATAAAAATTATTATCTCCCTCTGTTGACACAGACTAAAATTAAGGTGGGCGGGGGGCACTATTGTTAGTTTTTTTTCCCTTCAGTTCTATAAAACAAGCATTCCAAGAACTAGAAAATCAAATGATCATCATAATGCAAAAAGGTTAATGAGTCTGAGGTTAGAGGCTTGTTTAAAATGAAAAATGGAGATTGTCGCGCTGGAGATAATACCTTTACAGTTCTATGTTCCAGGAGATACAGCTCAATACCAAGTACTTTGTTTAACATGGTAAGTGCCGAACAGCAAGTTCACTTTAAATAGCCTGCCATTTCAGAAGGGAAAATAGTTGCAACTTAGATTGGTGGGTTGATAGGGGCCTTGAAAGCGCTAGTAATGTCTCTCATTAAATGACTATATTTAGGTTTCAGGGGAATGGACGTTGACAATGAAAAACAAGAAAGAGCTACTAAACATTTTCTGTTCTTATGCTACGATTAAGTTGCCCTAAACTGCTTTATATGCTAGTAAATACATTATGTTGCAGGATAAAGTTACTGTAATACTGCCTTCTGCTGGACATATATAATTTATTACTTAAATGCACACATTTTGGTATGTGTGTTTTGTCTGCCTAAATACGACATAAAAAGAAAGGTGGCTTTAACCTGAGCTGGAACTACTAAACTGGAAATGCAATACGGCTGTGAAATACTTGTTTTAATATTAGACACAGAGAGATAGACATACTAGTTAGATAGATAGAGAGATATGATAGATAAGAAAGATAGATAGATAGATAAATAGAGATCGATAGCTGTCACAAAACTAACTTAGAAAACCTAAACACAATTATTCTTCATTAAGGCTATACTCAAATTGTAAGGATATTTAGTTACAGATGGATACAAAACTAAACAAACAACATAAATTGAAGATTTTTTTGTGTTAATGTATTATTTTTATTTCCATTGTAAACATTGTGTGAGATTTTCTCAGCATAATTACCATTAATAGATATTTTTATTCATATGTGGCATAAAAAATATGATTAACAAAATAATTTAGATAATGTACAGAACCTTTCACTTGTTGAGGTAGTGCATGTATCTATACTGCCTGTAGCAGAATTAATTACTCATCGCATTCAGCAGCGTGGGAAAAATATTACACTTTGTTTTTCCTTTACAAGTCAAAATTTGGATACACTGCCTAAGGCAAAATTTTAAAGCACCCCCTATCATGAAAGAACTGAAAATAAGCACTTGCTCCCATAGACAATTAAGTAAGAACATAAGAAGGTTTGAAAAATGAAACAGTTATTTCCCTGTAGATGTAAGGGAAATGGTTAATACGTGTAATGTTAAATAATAAAACATTACTTTATCATATAAGGATTTTATTATGATTCAATTGTTCACTGCACATTGAGTTTATCTATAATTTATCATCAGCAGATACAAGCTCCAATTTAAACTAGTAACATAATAATAATAATTATTATTATTAATAATAATAATACTACAATAGCCACAACAGTAATCATAATAATAGATACAAAATAATTTAGTTATAATGATATCAACAATGATTATAATATTTAAGTTGACATTACAATAAAATAAAATAAATTTTAAGTAAATATAATCCCATCTAAATTTAAAATAAAAATAATACAGATACTGACTCTACTCTCTGTCTTATCTTTAATTATTTCTTTTATGCTTTCCTCGGTTATTATTAATATTGAAAAAAGCTTTTTGAACTTAATGCACATTAGTTTTTCTTTGTAGACATGTTTAATTCAACTTTAATCTACATATGTCACAAGAGGTATATTTTAAAATGCCCATACACAAGCAATACATATGCAAAATCCAATATCCATTCAATAGTTACAAATTGAACTGCATGCTTTGTTTTGGCTTTGATGAATTGTAATTTAATGTTGAATTGACTTTCCTGATATAATGCTTCTTGCACTGGTCAAGTCTACAAAGAAAATGTATTACTCTGTGTCTGAAAATTATAATGAATAATGTTTTTTTTTATATATTTACAGAACAGCACATACAGAATTTTATGTGTGAATGTCGCTTATATGTTTATTTTATATATTTTAGGTTTATAGCATTTTAAATTTGTAAGAATTATTGTCAGCAGTAAAATGTATTTTTTGTTCAAAATTTCTGGCAGTTTAAAATTCTAAAAATCTCATTTTAACCTGTTTTTCATTATTTTTTAGTTTCCTTGCAAATTTTCCTATCAACTACATGACATTTTATGCATGTTTGCTATCTATTTATCTATCTATTCAATCTGTATGTTGTCTGTTTACTTAATATATTAAAGCATTCCGCAAGAACATATTAAGCTGCTTTTAAAAGTAATATGTAATAAGAGGCTTAGCTGATCCTTTTCTGATTACTTACATACTCACATATGATAAACATGAAAACATAAGACATATTACATAACACATTATACTTTACAATTCATGATATTTAAAAAAGCTAATATATATATATATATATATATATATATTGTAATGGAAAGTGTTAGATAGTTTAAACATTCAAGGAGCTGCTTATGCAAATCAAATATAATAGGTAAAAACCTGTACATATTTGCATAATTTATGTCACATAATAATAGGCTTTGACACCTAAAGGCAATGCATATAATTGTATGTCTCTTGTTATTAAGTATTTTTTCCTGCTTTTAATTTTGAATAATTAGTTATTTAAATTGCACTTAATTTGTCCAACAACAAATAGTCACACACAGAAGTAATACAAAATGAACCCAACTTATTTAGCTTTTAAAAATTATAATTCTTGAAATAAAAGTAACCCCTGTATAACCTTACCTAAAGCTCCGATGTGAAACTAAAATGAGGTCGACAATGGAAAATTATGGTGTTTTTTTTCCATATCATTTGATAAATTTTACTTGTTTACTGCCCTTTCTTTCTGGTTCTCAGTTGGCTTTCATAAACCTTAGCTGACCTCAATTTCCACATATAATGTCTTCAAAAGAATTGTCCATTTTTGCTGTTGTGTTAACACCTTATATGACCCTTTCTGGTTCTTATTTCCATAGACTGCTCTGTTGTACCCGAAACATGTCTTTAATTTCTACTGTTTATGTTTTCATGTTAGCATATGTGTTACTAAAGATCCATTGGTGATTTCTTTACGTATTGTAAAGCAAACTAATGCCTGGCTCCGCTAACTTCTGTACTCAAAGCCAATGGTAAAATGACAGATCATGGATACAGCAGTGGTGAAGATTGTGTAGACAGGTATTTTTAAACAGTCAGTTTCAGGTTTGTCTTGAATAACAGAACCACTTTTTTGCACCACGTCTTAGAGCTTCTAGGATAAAATGAGTTGTGACATAGCAGTGAAGATTAAATTTGTAACAGATACAACCACGCTAAAGAACTGGCTTATGATTTCACAGTGGTATTACCAGACTTAGTACAGTATTTAAGTGGATGGAATGAAAGCCCGTTACTAGCAGCTCCTTTTTATATTAGAGCACTGTAATATCTTTGAAAGGCCAAAGCAGCAATTGGGTTTTATGCCTATACTTTTCGTTTTATGACCATTTTGTATTGTAATAAGTTAAGAACACCATTTTGATTAGTTTATTTCAGTCTGGCTTTAATAATTCAGTTGTGTTCCATGTCATTTCTATCTGTATATGGTTTCCTAGTAGTGTGTTAAGGCTATGCATCCTACGATCTCTGTAACTTGTGGGTGTATGAACTTACATTGCTGAGAGAACCATGTGGAGTTTTGGCTTATAGTTTATTAGGGAAATAAAAATAATACCGTACCTGATTCTTGATGGTACAGTCTTTTAGTTTGGTCGGTCCTAAATAAATATATGAGGGCATGTATTTTGAAAAAACTCACTGGACAATTTCTGTTGATATTGTACTTATAGCTAAATGTAATAGCTCAAAGATTCTGTTCATTAAATGGCAGAAAACTCTTAATTCTCAGGTTGTGTTGTTGATACAGCCACTTCTGCAATGGCAATGATTTTAAGGTAATTAAAGAACACGTCCAGACTGTTATTATTTTTTGTCGTCAAAAACACTTTATGAATTTAAATCAATTGTAGATTTGTAACCATATACTTTTCTGTAATTATGCACAAATGCTGTCCATTTAGCAATGGTCTTGGAAGTGTAGTAGATGAATAAAGGAATGGTTGCCTAGTCACTGATGTTAAAGAAATAGCTTTTTGATGGCAGAGAGGCATGTCCCTAAAATACTGCTGGAAATATATTTCATATTTCTCAACGCTCAACCTAAGACATTGTTCATAAATGTTTATAATATCCAAAAGTGGTGGGTATTGCTGTTCAAAGGTATACAGGTTTTGCATGGCTATGAATGAACTCACAATAATACCCTTGTAAAACTTCTGTCTATGGCCATGACTAACTGTAGAGGTTTAACTTACATTTCCAGTTTGATGACAATGTCAAAAAGTAACCTACCTGACCATGACACTTTTTTTTTTTTTACCAGCAGGAATTGAATTCCTTAGTTTCCTAAACATGAATGGAAAAGGTGTTTTGCTGAGAAATAGACGTGATTTGTGTTTACACGAGTTAAGTAAACTCATTGGGATGTTTAAACTTCTCTTATATAGCAAACATATTCTTTACAGAATCTGGGTCTATTGAAATTAATAGAATAGAGAGATGATGAGGATAATAAGCCCAAACAATGATTGGAAAGACATTTTTGCTTTAACTTGTTAAGGACCAAGGACGTACCGGTAAGTCCTGAGTCCTTTCCCTTTCTATAACGCGGACCGGTGGCTAATAGCACGCAGCACTGATCGCGGTGCTGCGCGCTATTAACCCTTTAGACGCGGCGTTCAACTTTGTGAAACTAAAGTGAAAGTAAAACAATGCCGGTTAGCTCAGGGGGCTGTTCGGGATCGTCACGGCGAAATTGCGGCATCCCGAACAGCTTACAAGACAGCCGGAGGATCCCTACCTGCCTCCATGCTGTCCGATCGCCGAATGACTGCTCAGTGCCTGAGATCCAGGCATGAGCAGTCAAGCAGCAGAATCATTGATCACTGGTTTCCTATGAGAAACCAGTAATCAATGTAAAAGATCAGTGTGTGCAGTGTTATAGTTCCCTATGGGAGCTATAACACTGCAAAAAAAAAGTAAAAAAAAAGTGAATAAAGATCATTTAACACCTCCCCTATTAAAAGTTTGAATCACACCCCTTTTCCCATTTAAAAAATACAGTGTAAATAAAAATAAACATTTGTGGTATCGCCACGTGCGGAAATGTCCGAATTATAAAAATATATCATTAATTAAACCACACGGTCAATGGCGTACGCACAAAAAAATTCCAAAGTAGTGTATTTTTGGTCACTTTTTATATCATGAAAAAATTAATAAAAAGCAATCAATAAGTCCGATCAACTTATTGATAAGTCCGATCAACTTCAGATCACGGCGCAAGAAATGAGCCCTCATACCGCCCCATAGGCGGAAAACTAAAAAAGTTATAGGGGTCAGAAGATGACAATTTTAAATATATACATTTTCCTGCATGTAGTTATGATTTTTTCCAGAAGTACGACAAAATAATACCTATATAAGTAGTGTATCATTTTAATCGTATGGACCTACAGAATAAAGAGAAGGTGTCAGTTTTACCGAAAAATGTACGGCGTAGAGACAGAAGCCCCCAAAATTTACAAAATGTTGTGGTTTTTTTTTCAATTTTGTCTCAAAATGATTTTTTTTCCTGTTTCGCCGTAGATTTTTGGGTAAAATGACTGATGTCATTACAAAGTAGAATTGGTGGCGCAAAAACATAAGCCATCATATGGATTTTTAGGTGCAAAATTGAAAGAGTTATGATTTTTTAAAGGTAAGGAGGAAAAAATGAAAGTGCAAAAAAGGAAAAACCCCTGGTCCTTAAGGGGTTAAAGGGATACTCCGCTCTTAAACATGTTATCCCATTTCCAAAGGATAGGAGATGAGATGTCTAATCGCAGGGGTCCAGCCAATGGGACCCCCCTGTGATCTCCGGCATGGCACCCAGGTCATCTGGTTCACAGAGCGAACTCCTCTCCATGCCAGATGATGATTATAACAATTCTTTTTTTGTAACTTTTGTGTATGAAGGAAATCACTGGATAAGGGCCTTTTACTGTCATAGGTCTTCTCAGTGTATGAAAGTGACTGACTACATACACAGTAGAGTTAAGATCTACAGGGTATTTGACAGACTTAAAGTAACAACCAAATATGCCACCTTTCCTTTCCTGTATGATTCATATTTCAGTAAAAAAAGTTCCGGTTTTGAAGAAGTCAAGAGAAGATAATGCCACTAAAAAATAAACCTCATACTTACTAGGTCCTGTAAGATTTATGATATTTTGCCTTCTTGCTCACATGTGCATACAGATCTAACATTAAAGGGAATGTGTCATTAGAAAATTACCTATTGTTTAAATCAGGTATTTATGTTAGTGAATATATAGTGATTTACTATCTATATTTTATAATAATCCCAAAATCTTGCAGTTTTCGTTCTAGCCCCTAAGCCTTAAAGGGGTTATCCACCATAAGGTGATTTTAGTACATACCTGGAAGACAGTAATGGACATGCTTAGGAAGGATCTGTGCTTGTCTTGGGGCTAAATGGCTATGTTGTGAGATTACCATAACACTGTGGCTAGCTTTTTGTGAACTGGTATTTCCTGTTTGATTTTTCTTCTTTTTTTTTTTTTTTACTACAAATCCCATAATTCCATTTTCCTCCCTCCCACACATCAGTCACCCCATCCATTGAAACATAAAGGAGCTGCATCCATTCAAAAGACCTGTGGTTTTCAATCAGGGTGCCTACAGCTGTTGCATTAGTTGCAGATTCATCTCTCTCCCACCAAGCGATCGCTCCACCCATTGAAGTAGATAGGCTCCCTGTCATCAGCTGACTAGTGAGTCAGGTCTCGGCCACATTGCAACCTGGGAAAAATCTGAGACAACAGTCATTTTGTATGCTGCTAAAAATAAATATTGGGGTGAAAATCACGGAAGAATAGTGAGAGAACCGTCACACACAGATACAGACACTATATTATAAACTACGCTAACTTTACAGCCCCTGTAGCTTGTTAAATAACTAAGATGAGACTTATTGTACACAAAGCGTATTTTGCATAAGGGATTTTCTGAGGGTAAAAATGTCACAATTTATTTTGCTATATTTTGTGTGATATTTAGCAATTTTCAGTGTTGCACTAAACAAAAACTATGCTATTTTTGCAGAATAAAAAACTTAAAACAAATGTTAAAGAGAGCATTGAAGAATGTACATTACTTATTGGAATAAAAAAAAAAACTTTCATGATATTTGTGTCATTTTATAGACTGAAATAATGTTTAAGTCTTCAGAAAACAAGTATATTTTCTTTAAAGGGGTAATCCGCCCCTAGACATCTATCCCCTATACAAAGGATGGGGATAAGATGTCTGATCGCGGGGGTCCCGCCACTCGGCACCCCCATACATCAGCAGCCTGGGGCTATGTTTGCTCCGTGGCTGATGACGGGCGATATAGGCGTGGGGTATCGTGACGTTTCACCCCACCCCCTCAATGCAAGTCTATGGGAGGGGGCATGGCAGCCATCACGCCCCCTCCCATAGGCTTGCATTGAGAGGGTGGGGCCGTGACATCAATAGTGTAATAAGAAATTTTTCTATGCATCTTATTACACACAGTAGCTTCATGGAGGGCAATATACAGCAGTAAGGAGCTTTGTTGCTGTGAATCTAGCACTGAGCAAAGATTAAAGTACTTATGAGAAGCTGCAGTTGTGTCTCTGTGAGTTTCTCTGTGCAGCAAATCCCTCCTTACCCTATCTCCTCTCCATAGATCAATTATGGGCAGCTGTTAACTGATCTCAAATTTTATTAGTCATTTGTAAGTGACTATTTAAGGAGGCTGGGGGTGATGTCTTACAAGTTGAGAAAGAAGTATTTTTCCCATATAAGGTATATCACAAAGTTTCCTATTTTTGCTTGTACTATTGGCTAATGAAAAGTTGTAATAATGAGAAGTTCACTTTAACTTTACAGAGGTTAAAAAGAATGCAATGTACAAATTGCAGCTGTCTGATTTGTGACCCTGATATTAATTCAACGGTATGCTTGAGAATGTATTAAAGTCTATGGCTGCAGCTGGAATGGAGGCAATACAGTACAGCATGCACAGTTTTGCCAATTAATTGGTGACTAATAAAATACAACTCCAAGGTTTCTTAACTGCAGGAGCTTGAAGCTTTGCTTTTGACCTCACAGATGTCTAAACATTACAAACATTCAGTAATTCAGACCATGACCAATTGATATATGAAGCATAATGATTACATTTAGCATTACCAGCTTGTCCTCTGTTTAGGGAGTGCATGGCAGCAAGGTAGAAGATATTAGCTCTATATAACACAGGGTGATGGAAATATCTTGCAGTGTTGTCATAGAGGCCCAGCTGGGCAGTGGCAGTATATTTAATAAAGTCATCTGATATCAGTCCAGGAATCACATTTTTAAAACATAGAAACTTTTTTTCCCATTGCATTTCCCCCTTCTGAACTAAACAGAAGCCTGTATTCTTTACGTGAGGGGTTACTTACAGATCGGCCTAAGATTTAATTAATGAACAGAAATCAAAATAAAACATAGGAACAAAAACTAGACAGGTTAGATATATATATATTGGCGACTTATGTGAAATCCTTTGTATTCAGTATCAGTGCTGCTCATTTTGCACGAAGGAGAAATCTTATAATTAGATTATATCATCACCAGACAAGTATAACCAGCTTTTCATAAAAAGCATGTCTTTTTCTGCTGGATTGAACCTACCCCACTGCAAGGATATGTTCACATTTAATTTTTTAACTCTACATTTGGTGTATGCACTGGTTAAAATCTTTTTACATTCACCAAAGATAGCCAGAAGCCACCATTCACTCAACAGTTTCTAAAATGGAAGTAATATTGGGCTTTGTTGGGGTGGAATTTACCGGTATAACCTCTTATTGCTGTATAGGAGAGTACAACAAGCATTTACAATTTTGGCCAATAACTGACATATGCCACTCTATGGCTATTCGATGACATACATCAGAGGTATACATCTGGGAACACCCTCGACATATACACTGCTCAAAAAAATAAAGGAAACACTAAGATACATCCTAGATCTGAATGAATGAACTAATTGTATGAAATACTTTCATCTTTACTTGAATGTGCTGACAACAAAATCACACAAAAATGATCAATGGAAATCAAAGTTATCAACCCATGGAGGCCTCAATATGGAGTCACACTCAAAATCAAAGTGGAAAACCACACTACAGGCTTATCCAACTTTGATGTAATGTCCTTAAAACAAGTCAAAATGATGCTCAGTAGTGTGTGTGGCCTCCATGTGCCCATATGACCTCCCTACAATGCCTGGGCATGCTCCTGATGAGGTGGTGGTCTCCTGAGGGATGTCCTCCCAGACCTGGACTAAAGCATCCGCCAACTCCTGGACAGTCTATGGTGCAACATGGTGTTGGTGGATGGAGCGAGACATGATGTCCCAGATGTGCTCAATCAGGTTCAGGTCTGGGGAACGGGCGGGCCAGTCCATAGCATCAATGCCTTCCTCTTGCAGGGACTGCTGACATACTGCAGCCACATGAGGTCTAGCATTGTCTTGCATTAGGAGGAACCAAGGGCCAACCACACCAGCATATGATCTCACAAGGGGTCTGAGGATCTCATCTCGGTACCTAATGGTGAATTTGCCAATCTTGGTGTTCTGCACGGTGTTGGGCTGTAACCACAACCCCCACCTGTGAATGTCGGGCCCTCATAACACCCTCTTGGAGTCTGTTTCTGACCGTTTGAGTGGACACATGCACATTTTTGGCCTGCTGGAGGTCATTTTAAAGGGCTCTGGCAGTGCTCCTCCTGCTCCTCCTTGCACAAATGCAAGGTAGCGGTCCTGCTGCTGGGTTGTTGCCCTCCTACGGCCTCCTCCACATTTCCTGATGTACTAGCCAGTCTTCTGGTAGCGCCTCCATGCTCTGGACACTATGCTGACAGACACCGCAAACCTTTATGAGCTGCACTACCTGAGCCTCTTGTATGGGTTGTCAGACTCCGTCTCATGCTACCACTAGAGCGAAAGCACCACCAGCATTCAGAAAAGACCAAAACATCAGCCAGGAAGCATAGGAACTGAGAAGTGGTCTGTGGTCACCACTTGCAGAACCACTCCCTTATTGGGGTGTCTTGCTAATTGCCTATAATTTCCACCTGTTGTCTGTGGGATTTGCAGAACAGCATGTGACATTGATTGTCAATCAGTGTTGCTTCCTGAGTGGACAGTGTGATTTCACAGAAGTGTGATTGACTTGGAGTTAGGGTGGGTTCACACTACGTTTTCTCCCATACGGGAGCGCATACGGCAGGGGGGAGCTAAAACCTCGTATGTCATTCATTTCAATGAGCCGGCCGGAGTGAAACGTTCGGTCCGGTCGGCTCATTTTTGCGCCGTATGCGCTTTTACAACCGGACCTAAAACTGTGGTCAACCACGGTTTTAGGTCCGGTTGTAAAAGCGCATACGGCGCAAAAATGAGCCGACCGGACCGAACGTTTCACTCCGGCCGGCTCATTGAAATGAATGACATACGGGAGCGCATACGGTGACATAAGGGAGCGCGAGGTTTTAGCTCCCCCCTGCCGTATGCGCTCCCGTATGGGAGAAAACGTAGTGTGAACCCACCCTTACATTGTGTTGTTTAAGGGCTCCTTTTATTTTTTTGAACAGTGTACATCTGATGTATACCAATAATGATATGTAACCAGGGGCTAACTCCTATCTGTCACGATTCGGCTGGCAGGAGGTGGATCCTCTGTGCCAGAGAGGGATTGGCGTGGACCGTGCTAGTGGACCGGTTCTAAGCTGCTACTGGTTTTCACCAGAGCCCGCCGCAAAGCGGGATGGTCTTGCAGCGGCGGTAGCAACCAGGTCGTATCCACTAGCAACGGCTCAACCTCTCTGACTGCTGAAGATAGGCGCGGTACAAGGGAGTAGACAAGAGCAAGGTCGGACGTAGCAGAAGGTCGGGGCAGGCAGCAAGGATCGTAGTCAGGGGCAACGGCAGGAGGTCTGGAACACAGGCTAGGAACACACTGGGAAACGCTTTCACTGGCACGATGGCAACAAGATCCGGCAAGGAAGGGAAGGGGAAGTGAGGTTATATAGGGAAGTGCACAGGTGAATACACTAATTAAACCAACTGCGCCAATCAGCGGCGCAGTGGCCCTTTAAATCGTAGAGACCCGGCGCGCGCGCCCTAAGGAGCGGGGCCGCGCGCGCCGGGACAGGACCGACGGAGAGCGAGTCAGGTACGGGAGCCGGGGTGCGCATCGCGAGCGGGCGCCACCCGCATCGCGAATCGCATCCCGGCTGGAAGAGGTATCGCAGCGCACCCGGTCAGCAGGTCTGACCGGGGCGCTGCGATTGCGAGGATGTTGCGAGCGCTCCGGGGAGGAGCGGGGACCCGGAGCGCTCGGCGTAACAGTACCCCCCCCTTGGGTCTCCCCCTCTTCTTGGAGCCTGAGAACCTGAGGACCAGACTTTTGTCTAGGATATTGTCCTCAGGTCCCCAGGATCTCTCTTCAGGACCACAGCCCTCCCAATCTACCAAAAAAAATCTTTTTCCTCTGACCGTCTTGGAGGCCAGTATCTCCTTTACGGAGAAGATGTCAGAAGAACCGGAAACAGGAGTGGGAGAAACAAGTTTGGGAGAGAAACGGTTGATGATGAGTGGTTTAAGGAGAGAGACATGGAAGGCATTGGGAATACGAAGAGAAGGAGGAAGAAGGAGTTTGTAAGAGACAGGATTAATCTGGCACAAGACTTTGAAAGGACCAAGATAGCGTGGTCCCAGTTTGTAACTGGGGACACGAAAGCGGACATATTTAGCGGAGAGCCATACCTTGTCTCCGGGAGCAAAAATGGGGGGGGGTTCTTCTTTTCTTATCGGCAAACCTTTTCATGCGGGATGAAGCCTGTAAAAGAGAATTTTGGGTCTCTTTCCATATGGTGGAAAGATCACGAGTTACTTCATCCACTGCGGGCAAACCAGAGGGCAAGGGAGTAGGGAGGGGGGAAGAGGGTGACGGCCGTACACCACGAAAAATGGGGACTTAGCAGAAGATTCAGAGACTCTGAAGTTGTATGAGAATTCGGCCCATGGTAGAAGATCTGCCCAGTCATCCTGGCGGGAGGAAACAAAATGCCGTAAGTAGTCACCCAGGACCTGGTTAATTCTTTCTACTTGCCCATTGGATTGGGGATGATAAGAAGAAGAGAAGTTTAATTTAATCTTGAGCTGTTTACAGAGGGCCCTCCAGAATTTAGACACGAATTGGACGCCTCTATCCGAGACGATCTGCGTGGGCAAACCGTGAAGACGAAAAATGTGTACAAAAAATTGTTTTGCCAACTGAGGCGCTGAAGGAAGACCAGGAAGAGGAATAAAATGTGCCATCTTGGAAAATCGATCAACGACCACCCAAACAACAGTGTTGCCACGGGATGGGGGTAGGTCAGTAATAAAGTCCATACCAATCAGTGACCAAGGCTGTTCGGGGACAGGCAGAGGATGAAGGAGACCAGCAGGCTTCTGGCGAGGAGTCTTATCCCGGGCACAGACAGTACAGGCCCGCACAAAATCAACAACATCCGTCTCCAGAGTCGGCCACCAATAGAAACGAGAGATGAGTTGCAGGGACTTTTTGATGCCCCCATGGCCTGCGAGGTGGGAGGAGTGACCCCATCTGAGAATCCCGAGACGTTGTCGTGGAGAAACGAAGGTCTTCCCTGGAGGAGTTTGCCTGATGGAGGCTGGGGAAGTGGAGATCAGACAGTCAGGAGGAATGATGTGTTGCAGAGAGACCTCTGCTTCCGAGGCATCCGAGGAACGAGAGAGGGCATCGGCCCTAATGTTCTTGTCGGCAGGGCGAAAATGAATTTCAAAGTTAAAACGGGCAAAGAACAACGACCACCTGGCCTGGCGAGGGTTCAGCCGTTGGGCAGACTGGAGATAGGAGAGATTCTTGTGATTGGTGTAAATGATAACTGGAAATTTTGATCCCTCCAGCAGATGTCTCCATTCCTCAAGTGCCAATTTAATGGCCAGTAGTTCTCGATCCCCGATGGAGTAGTTTCTCTCCGCCGGAGAGAAGGTCCTAGAAAAAAAACCACAAGTAACAGCATGCCCGGAAGAATTTTTTTGTAGAAGGACCGCTCCAGCTCCCACTGAGGAGGCATCTACCTCCAATAGGAAGGGTTTAGATGGGTCAGGTCTGGAGAGCACGGAAGCAGAAGAAAAGGCAGACTTGAGCCGTTTAAATGCGTCTTCCGCTTGGGGAGACCAGGACTTGGGATTGGCATTTTTCTTGGTTAAAGCCACGATAGGAGCTACAATGGTGGAAAAGTGTGGAATAAATTGTCTGTAATAATTGGCGAACCCCAAAAAACGTTGGATAGCACGGAGTCCGGAGGGGCGTGGCCAATCCAAGACGGCAGAGAGTTTATCCGGGTCCATTTGTAATCCCTGGCCAGAGACCAAGTATCCTAGGAAAGGAAGAGATTGACATTCAAACAGACATTTCTCCATTTTGGCATAAAGTTGATTGTCTCGAAGTCTCTGAAGAACCATGCGGACATGCTGGCGGTGTTCTTCTAAGTTGGCAGAAAAAATCAGAATATCGTCCAGATACACAACAACACAGGAATATAAGAGATCACGAAAAATTTCATTAACAAAGTCTTGGAAGACGGCAGGGGCGTTGCACAGGCCAAAGGGCATGACCAGATACTCAAAGTGTCCATCTCTGGTGTTAAATGCAGTCTTCCATTCGTCCCCCTCCCTGATGCGGATGAGATTATAAGCACCTCTTAAGTCCAGTTTGGTAAAGATGTGGGCACCTTGAAGGCGATCAAAGAGTTCTGAGATAAGAGGTAGAGGGTAGCGGTTCTTTACCGTGATTTTATTAAGTCCGCGGTAATCAATGCAAGGACGCAGGGAGCCATCTTTTTTGGACACAAAAAAAAATCCAGCTCCGGCAGGAGAGGAGGATTTGCGGATAAACCCCTTTTTTAAATTTTCCTGGATGTATTCAGACATAGCAAGAGTCTCTGGAGCGGACAGAGGATAAATTCTGCCCCGGGGTGGAGTAGTGCCCGGGAGGAGGTCAATAGGACAGTCATAAGGCCTGTGAGGAGGTAAAGTCTCAGCTTACTTTTTGCAAAATACGTCAGCATAGTCCATATAAGCCTTAGGGAGACCGGTTACAGGGGGAACCACAGGGTCACGGCAGGGAGTACTGGGAACCGGTTTAAGACAGTCCTTGAAACAAGAAGTACCCCAGCTCTTGTTCTCTCCTGTGGACCAATCAAGGGTTGGGGAATGGTGTTGAAGCCACGGTAATCCAAGGAGAATTTCGGAAGTGCAATTGGAGAGGACCAAAAACTAAATTTTTTCGTGATGAGGTCCGATGCACATTAGGAGGGGTTCCGTGCGGTAACGCACGGTACAGTCCAATCTTTGATTGTTAACACAATTGATGTAGAGGGGTCTGGCGAGACTGGTCACCGGGATGTTGAACCTGTTGATGAGAGAGGCCAAAATAAAATTTCCTGCAGATCCGGAGTCCAAGAAGGCCATAGTAGAGAAGGAGAAGATGGAGGAAGATATCCGCACAGGCACAGTAAGGCGTGGAGAAGCAGAGTAGACATCAAGAACTGTCTCCCCTTTGTGCGGAGTCAGCGTACGTCTTTCCAGGCGTGGAGGACGGATAGGACAATCCTTCAGCGTGTGATTTCTATATTCTATTTTCTATATGTTTGTGATGTAGTATAATAATTGAGAAAACTGTTGTTTTTACTGAGACTTTTGTCACAACTGTATTTTACTTTGAGTGACGATGCTATTTTATAACTTTCAGTTCTGTATAAATAGGGAATTGAGGGGATTGTTTATTAATTAATAGATATGTCGCAAATTGTTCGCCAGCGAACAGTTCCCGGCGAATTTAGCATGTGCGCGTTCGCATCGCCGGGTGAACATATGTGAAGTTTCGATTCACACCCTATACTTTAACATTGCGATAAACTTTGACCCTGTGAGTCATAGTCAGCAGACACATTACAGCCAATCAGCAGCAGTCCCTCCCTTCCAGACCCTCCTACCTCTTGCACGGACGCCGTTTTACCCTTCTTCGGCATGCTGCAGGCTTATGAAGTGGAGGGTCAGATAAGCTGCTCCTGCTGTATAGGGAAAGCGATAGCTAGGTTGCTGCTAGGTGGTGTATTCAGGGTCCAGTTTACTCCTAAAGCACTAGTGTAACATCTGCTTTAAGGACAGCACCCAAAAAAGCCCTTTTTAGGGCTCAAATATCAGTCTGTGTGTCTTGTAACAGCTGGAGGCAACCTGGTTGGGAGGGAACTGCTGGTTAAAAGGGGTACTCCAGTAAAAAACTTAAGTTCCTTCAAGCAACTGCCTACTACAGTATTCAAATGGCTGAAAGATATCAGTCCGTGTGTTTTGCAACAGCTGGAGGCACCCTGGTTGGGGACCACTGCTTAAAAGGGGAAATCCGCTGGCAAGCTTTTTTTCTTTAAAGCAACTAACTACTACAGTATTCAAAGGGCTGAAATATATCAGTCTGTGTGTTTTGCAACAGCTGGAGGTACCATGGTTGGGGACCACTGCTTAAAAGGGGAACTCCGCTGGCAAACTTTTTTTCTTTAAAGCAACTAACTACTACAGTATTCAAAGGGCTGAAATATATCAGTCCGTGTGTTTTGCAACAGCTGGAGGCACCCTGGTTGGGGACCACTGCTTAAAAGGGGAAATCCGCTGGCAAGCTTTTTTCTTTAAAGCAACTAACTACTACAGTATTCAAAGGGCTGAAATATATCAGTCTGTGTGTTTTGCAACAGCTGGAGGTACCATGGTTGGGGACCACTGCTTAAAAGGGGAACTCCGCTGGCAAGCTTTTTTTCTTTAAAGCAACTAACTACTACAGTATTCAAAGGGCTGAAATATATCAGTCCGTGTGTTTTGCAACAGCTGGAGGCACCGTGGTTGGGGACCACTGCTTAAAAGGGGAACTCCGCTGGCAAGCTTTTTTGCTCATTGTCACACTAGTGCAAATCATATTTGGTGTGAGAGTTGTGCAAATTTAAAAAATTTGCACAACTGTCACAAATTTTCCAGCTGGGTGTACATGCCTAATTTTTCTGGCCGCTGCTGCAGCTGCGACTGCGACAATACCCAATTTTTCATCCATGTGTACATGCCTAATTTTTCTGGCATCTGCTGCTCCACTTGTTATGGTGCTGCAATTTTTCTTGCCGCTGCTACAGCTGCGGCTGCAACAATACCAAATTTTTCATCCATGTGTACATGCCTAATTTTTCTGGTACTCTCTGCTGACATCTCTGTCCATTTTAGCAACCGTGGATATTAGATGTATGTTAAGGGTAGCATGGTGGCTCCTTGCAGCGCTGGGGCCTTGGGTTCAAATCCTGGTGTCACCATTAGAATCACTGCTGCAGAGCGGCACAATGACAGAGTCTGGGTGTGTCCCTACCTGCGCTATGGTTGCTTGCAGTCTTTGAATGGGGTGATCTTTCTCAATTGGCAGATTATGAAACAACTTCTATTCTATTCCTCTGTCTGCAGTGATGCGGGCTTGAGGTCAATGGATTTCCCCTGTGCTGATCTGTTTTGTCAGTAACGCTGATCAGTGACCACACAGTTTCTGCTCTCTCTAGCCAGAATGAATGTGGGTTTGAGGTGAATGGATTTGCCACTGTAGAGATCTGTATTGCCAGTAACAGTGATTAGTGTGCGCACACACAGTCTTTGCCCTCTCAGCAAAAGTCAATGGCTGCCGAATATATAGGGCTGTGACATCACAGGGCTAGCTAGCTGCTGATAGGCTGCATGCCGCCATGTAATTCAGGGTGATCCTGCCTTCCCAGACTTCATTGCCCCATGTCATTACACGTGTAGCAACTATTTTAGCCTCCGGCACAAAATGTAGTGAATGAAGCAGTCCGTTAACACGAAGTGCGAGGAAATAAGGATTATTCCAGAATCTAATTTTTCTTGGAATTCGGAACGAATTCGACTTCGTCAGCTTCGATTCACCCTAGTGATGGGAAAAACCACAATCATGGGCACAGGTTAAAAACAAAAATGAGTTTAAATATCCTGGCACATGGAGGCTTGAGCACTGAGTTCAGAGCTGATTGGCCCAGCACCCACACCTTTATAACTTGCTCAAGAAAGGACCAAGGTATGTGTGTATGTGTGTATATCATCCACATGTTACTTTCTGTAACATTTACAATCTGGAAGGTATCTCTTGTAAAATGTGAAGATTTTATTATAAAATTCATGAAGACTTGTGATGTTTTGGGGAGGTTAAGCTCATGGTAGTAAATTTTAAATCATGTCTTAAGGCCCCCATTAATGTTACAAAAAAAGTCAGCCAAACCCACTGACTTTCAGCAGAATCTGGTGACTTTTTAATTTTTTCTGAGTTTCCTGACTCTCCCCCGACAGAAGCATTGGACATGTTCAATTTCCAAGTGCCCAATACTTTGTTCTCAGAGAGTTGAGCCACCAAAAGAGTCATGTGTATAGAGGAATCTGGAAAGAACATTTGCCATATGTATGAGTACATTAAATCTTCATAGCCCTTTTGATAATGTTTGTAATATGGTATTACTATTTTTTTTATATTATAGCTTATCATTTGTTTATTTCAGTGGCTTTAAAGTAATTCTGCACAGATTCCAGGGTTCTTGCTCCTAATTCTTAAAAAAAAAAATTTTTTATTTCTTTTGAACAATTAAAAAACTGGTACTAGAAATATGGACTACGGCCATTGGAAGTACAGACCCACTTGAGACCCAGAGTGAATATATAGTACACTGGTATAGACAATTGTCCAGTTTGTTATTTTAGGTAGCCCTGTTCTTGCTTTATTTAGCTTTTCCTCTTGACCACCAATCAATGCAATCTAAACAACCGAGATAGGATTTGTCTTTTATATAGCTTTTTCTTTTCTCTGGGATTACACAGATGTTGGCTGTTTGTGTGAAGAAACTATAGCCATTTTACTATATCCCATTACTTTAGAATCGGATGTATCTGAAGGAAGTTTTTGCCTCAATAAAATCCCCCAAAGTATTCCTTAAATTCTTTTTGAGGAAAGTGATCATAATCAGCTGGTGATGGAGTAGCTATAATGTACTTCTTTTGGTCTGAAAAGTTTGATGTTAAAATGCAGTGAATATAAAAAATATCAGCTGTGTCATTTTCAGTTGGGTTAGATTTCCCCTTGGCCTTTTTTATTTGGTGTTTTTATGAGCAGTTGCTTGACAATAATAGATATTGTTGCTCAATATGACCAATCCTTTGTATCATTGGCGCTACAATACTGGCATTTTTAACCCATGTGTAAATATGCAGACAGTAGTTTCCAACTGAGACAGATTTTTACTGCTTAGCATTTTTTATGACTTAAAATGATGTTTACATTAAATGCTTTCTAAGATACCCTCCTCTTCCTAGACTTATTTCATGGTAGATTGTATTTAATGTTGTCATGAAAATGTCTATGTGGAAAATTATATAATATAGACTTTTTTCAATAGAATTCCTTTGAGGGCCAATGATATTTCCTGCACTTACAAGTTTTCACCGAAAATAAATAAAACAACTTCTACAGACATTCAAGACATCTATTTTTGATATGCTGTCTTTCAGATTTCCTATACAATGGCTCATTTATCACTCTATGGGGGACATTTATCAATGTTTGCTTATGTATTCCTTTTTTTAGTTATTTTTTTTCTTAATATTTTTTTGCTTATGTGCGAATTATTTATCAACTGGTTTCAGCCTGTTGATAAATTTCTTTCACATAAGCAATTTTTTTTTTTTGCTTTGGTAGTGGCTTTTTCTGCTCCATGTTTGAGCTGGAGTAAATTTAGTAGGTTTTTTCATGTGATGCAACTTTTTTGCGCCTTTCACACTTGATAAATCTCTGACCATTGCAAGTAAAAAATCATTTTTTGCTTTGGTAAGCAAGATTTTTATTTTTTTTCTTAGGGCACTGCACAATAAAAAAGTCGCAGAAAAAAGAGAGTAGTCGCACGTGTGACTTTTTTGTGACTTTTCCTTACACATATTGGGGGAGATTTATCAAAACCTGTGCAAAGGAAAAGTTGCCCAGTTACCCATAGCAACCAATCAGATCGCTTCTTTCATTTTGCAGAGGCCTTGTTAATAATGAAAGAAGCAAGCTGATTGGTTGCTATGGGCAACTGAACAACTTTTCCTCTGGACAGGTTTTGATAAATCTCCCCCATTGTATTGTTCTACACATTGTTTGCTTTTCATTGTTTGTATTATAATAAGCTCTTCTTCAGGCTGTACATAGAAGATTGTAACTTACATCAGTCCTTACTAGTGTTAGTGCTCATAGTCTAAATCTATACCTCATACATAGATATATACAAGAGCCTATGGTTAACTAATACCATGTAAAGGGAAATGTCTCTGTAATTTCTCAATATCCTAATGAATTGATCATTGGAGTGTGGTGGTTACACAAAGATATAACTAACATTTAAGGGAACCTATCATACTGAAAATGCAGTCCTACCTGTGAGCATAATTTTATAGAGGAGGATTTGCTAAGATTGATATGTTGTATTGTAGGAACCAATTCTGTAAAGCTGTATTCATTATTAATTAAAATTCCTATTCCTTCTGGGGCAAAGAGTCCTACTCAGCAATTGACTATTTATATACATACACTCTTTCTGAGAAGACTGGTTATATTCTCATTAGAAGAAGACTGTCAATAACTGAGTAGGATCACCCATTGGTCTCCTAAACCCACAATAAGAATGAATTAAAGTAAAAAAAAAGTGATAAAAAATACCATTTTACCCCCCAAAAAAACTATGGATGAACTGACATAGCTTGAGAGAAGAATGGCAGAAAATCACCTAATCCTGACTTTGAAACCTTGTGGCAAAATATACAAAATTACTGTACATTGTAATTACTGCCTAAGGTGCTTCAACTAAGTACTGAGTGCAGAATGGGATATTGAGTGCAGAATGATGGGGGAAAATTAGTGTGAAAAAAGTGAAATGGTCTAAAGTCTTTCTAAATGCATTGTAAATTTGGTATTGCTGTAATCACACCGCAGAATACAGATACCATGTCAGTTTTAGTAGAAAGTACAGTATTTGCCCCAGAAATACATTTTTTTTTATTTCCATAAATTTTATTGCAAAATTAAGGGTATCAAATTAAAAAAGCAAAACAAAGTAAAATTGTAACAGGACCCAACAGCACCAATATCAACTTAAAGGTGTACTCCGGCGCTTAGACATCTTATCCCTTATCCAAAGGATAGGGGATAAGATGTCTGATCGCGGGGGTCTCGCCGCTGGGGACCCCCGTGATCTTGCATGCCGCACCCCATTAAAATCTGTCCCCGGAGCGTGTTCGCTCCGGGTCTGATTACCATCGATCACGGGGACGGAGCGTCCCCTCCCATAGGTTTGGATTGTGGGGCGGACTGCCTTGTTGTATTTCTCTGCTACCTTCATCTTCATTAATGGGTTTCGTCTAATGGTTTGGATCAAGGTCTCCATTACTAAAATAAATAAAAGTTGGGATAATAGACACCCCTATCTAGCTCCATTCCATATTTGAATGGCAGAGTTTCTCCCATATACTTCCGTTCAAGCCTATCAAAAGCACCAAAGGTTTTGCTTATCTGGCTGAATGAAGTGTTTGAATGAAGGATTTGGATATCAATGTCTTTTACTTCTCTACCACCTACAAAACCCATATGTTCTGCTTCGAAAAGAGCTGCTCTATCGTCTACTCTATTCCCCATGCTTTCTTCTTTTTCCCGTGGTCTTAAGTGGTATAAAGAGGAATAGTAGTTTAGAAATCCTGGGGTAATATCCTCAGCATTGTCTTTCTGCCATAAACAAGAAAGATGTTCGAGGGGCACTCACCAGTACAGGGAAGCAGCAATTTCTTTGTTGTTTGTGCGTTAAAAGCAGCTATACAGGAGAAGGATGCCATGAGCTGCACATTTTCATTACGAGAGGTGCAGCTTGTGGCTTCCTTCTCCTGTATAGCTGCTTTTAATGCACGAACAATAAAGAAATTGTCATTTCACTGTACTGGTGAGTGCCTCCCGAACATCTTTCTTCTCATCTATATTACTTGCCTTCATTTGTGAGATTTGAGCACCTCCATATTCGGATGTATGTCTTACTGCCCCACTAGTGCTTTCCTATACGGACTTGCCGGTTCATTACATGTGCTAGTTAGGTTGTGCCAATACCTGTATCAACTACACTGCATTGTCTTTCTGCCATTAGTTTCTCTGGTGTGGACAATGGTATTCTGATATTTACTATGAATTCAGCCAGGATCTTTTTGATACCTATGTATCAACCCTTGTCATCTGTTATTCTTGGGGTACAAAGTGTGTATGTTTTACTAGTGCTATAGGCTCTTCTTTAGAATGTTTGGTTGAGGAAAAGCCATGAAACCATTGGTTGGCTCAGCCTTTTGACATTAAAGGTTCTTCACTTTCTTCCATACCATAGACTTTAGTCCCAATAGTTGACTTTCAATAAAAGGTGGCTGATATTATCGTAATATTATAATATTATTTTATCATTTATCTGCATTTTTTATTGATTTTAGACACATCTTGTGCAAGGGCCCTGCACTGATGTGTATTGTATGTTAATTTAATAAATGTAATTTAATATTGCTTACATACTGTTTCCAACCATAATTAATTTTATACAATTTTATACAATTTTTATACATTATACCATATAAATTATTGTTCAAAATACAACAAACAGCTATTTTCTTTCTTTTTCCCCTTTTTTTTCTTTTTTTTTCTCTTTTTTCTCCACTATTTTCTTTTTTCACTGACTCTTGAGGATTGTTTTGCATATATAATTCTTTATATATAATCCAGTACATGTTTTTAGGTCTGTGGGATATAGACCTACCCAGTTAACCTCGAGCCAGTTGGTGGAGTGAGCTACACAATTTCCATTGTTTGTATAAAAGTGTCAGAAAAGTACCAAGTAGGTTAACTGTAACAAAGAGAAACATTCCTTAAACAAGCCATTTAAAATAGTAGTGAAACATTTAACATAGTATAACAGGTTACTGGCGACTGAAGTCAGTGGCCCTGATTTACTATGGTAAACCTGACATGTTTTGTCAGGTTGTTCACCAGATTCTGGTGCATTTACCGAGAAAAAACAAAAAGGGTGTGGTTGTCAGGGAAAGTGGTTGTGGTCACCGAAAAGTGGGCGTGTCCTCAATATTTTCACAATATCCCAAAATATTTACTAAGGTTTCCACAGAAAATGTAGTGGATTTGAGCTGAGGAAAACCTGACAGATCAGAGCATGTGTAAAAAAAAAAAAAAATGTAGGGAAAAGTGAAAAATGTAGGGAAACCTTAGTAAATACCATGGAAAATAAATTGTAAGGAATTAAAACCCACAAAGAAAACTACACTCCACTCTTCGTAAATAAGGGCAAGTGTGTCTGTTAACATTTTGGTTTAAAGATAAGGGCATAACATCAACTTTAAATCAAAAGGTAAAAAGCAGTGTTAATGATCACTAAGAGATGAAGGTTGGGTAAAGTTTGGGGTTAACTGTCCAGTAAGGTTGAATGATTAAGTATGATACAGTATGGTACTGAAGAATGAGGTTCACAAAGGGTACATACTCATAGAAAGTTAGTTGCTTATAACATTTAAGTGTTAACTGAGGTTAGTGTGTCTGAAGTGACATCTTGGCCAAGATATAAAGGCAGAAGAGGTCATACAAATTATTACAGTTGCTAAGAGAGATATTTGTTCATGAGTGCTTAGGTAATAGTTGTGTCCATTTGGTAATAGTTGTGTCCAATAGTTGTGTCCATTTACAGATATGAAGACATTATACATTATAAGATGAGAAAAGAGAAAAGAGTTGTGCTCATATGTTTCATATCTTGTTCATGTTTGCATATCTGGGCACTAAGTGTGAAATGTTGGCATTGATTTAGAAAATATGAAAGATTATGCAAAAATACTTTTTCATTTAAGGATTATGATCATATGAAGCCATTAAAATTCGCATCATTGTTTGACTACCTTTTAAATCATAATTATAACAAAAATCGCCCAAAATATTCTCATTCAATGTTTACATACCCTTTAAATGGCAATTAAAGGTAAATTTCCCACACCATGACACTATCTCTAATGAGTGTTCTAGAATGGAATATTGATTTTACCCTGTGTGCCACTTGTGTGAGTTGGAGGGCTCTTGGTTAAGACCTGTTTTATCAAATATTGGGATACAGTAAGGTATTTGAGGTCATTACCTCCTTCAATTTGTCACTTAGTGCTTCAGATTTAGGATCATTCAAGAAGCACAAGTCTTGCTGTAAAAATATCATAGGTTTTTGATGTTTTGTGTCATAGTTTTAGGCATGTTGAACTACTGCCCTGAAAACTTTGTTGCCAATCTACACCACTGTGCAGTTGTTGTAAGCACTAATGCGGTAAGTTTGTAATGAATCTCTCTGCCCTTCCAGATGTTGGGTGAGGTTTTATATGATTTTTGGGATATTGAAAAGGGGTTGCGGACAGCCTTTGAGGAAGTTGTTTTTATCTGTTGCTGGCCCTTAGGACACACTTATATGTAGGTAAATGGTGTTGAATAGTGTTGGGCGTGAATATTGACATTTCAAATTTTTATCGCGAATATTGCAAATTTGCAAATTCGCAAATGTTGTGCATATATTCGTTATATATTCGAAATTACGAATATTCACTTTTTTACACATGTGTGCATATTCGCATTTGTGAATGTTTGCACATTGCTTCTTTTCACTTGTGGGCCAATTTGAATGATGCAAATACACTTGTCACAGGTTATCAACAACATCCCTAGCAACCAATAGTAAAGTTGCCCAGCCACTCACTGTTTTCTTCCTCGAATACGCGAATATGCGAATATTCGCATATGCGAATATAACGAATACGCAAAATTCACGAATATAGGACGAATATTCGTCTATATATTTGCGAAATATTGTGAATTCGAATATGGGCAATGCCGCTCATCACTAGTGTTCAATACTGTAAATGGTAATTGTAGGCATCTAAATGATTAAGGGCTTAATTCTTATTGGCCATTACTGTTCTCCTGGAGATTCCTACTGGGGGCAGGCCAGTGCATCGCAGCCATCAGGGTCAAAACCAAGGACAATTTGTCCTACACGAGGAGTGGAGGAGAGGTAGGGGGAGCTGCAGTAGCCTGCAATATCAAATGTCCTGAGAAAAGAGATTTGGGTGGATGTCTTCTCTTAGGTTAGTAGGGAAGTGTCAGGTTGCAGGGAGTCCACTGATAACCTGTAATCTCCTAAAACAGGGGCCCAACTTTCCAACTGGAGCAGCAAGACGAGCAATTTACCCGCAGCTTCATTCATTCTCTATGGGACTGTGTGAAATAGCTGAGCAAGCACTGAACTTGGCTATCACCGGTTGCTCCATAGAGAATGGAATATTTCTGTAAGTGAACATAAAGGCCCTCATTTACTAAGAGTGGAGTGTAGGTTTCTTTGTGGGTTTTCATTCCCTATAATTTATTTTCCACAGTATTTACTAAGCTTTCCCTACAGTTTCCACTTTCCCTACATTTTGCTTTTTTTTTACACATGCTCTGAGGTCAGCTCAAATCCACCTCATTTTCTGTGAAAACTTTAGTAAATATGTTGGGATTTTGTGAAAATGTCGGGAACACGCCCCTTTTCTGTGACCCCGCCCCCTTTCACCGACGGTCACGCCCCTTTTTCGGGTTTTCTTAGCAAAATGGAGCGTTAGTTGGTGTTTTTTCAATTCAGGCGCAATTTCAGGCGCACATTCAGGCGCAGACAGAATTTCAGGCGCAAATTCTGGCGCAGACAGAATTTCAGGCGCATTGCGCCCGAAACTGGCACACAACCCGACAAAACATGTCGGGTTTGCAATAGTAAATGAGGGCCAAAATGTTTAATTATCTTTCAATAAACTTTGCACAATTAAACAGTACAACTAAATATAAGAAACTTTGTTATATTTTTTTCAGAAAAAAATGCTTCTATCTTCACTTATCAAGCTCTTTCTCTTCTCCCCTTATCTCCTGAACTCTGCATTCACTCTGAAAATTGCTAGAATCATCCCACTGAAGTATTGAGTTACAAGTTGCCCATATAATTCTAAGAGTACTCTTGTAGGCGGTGATTCTAGTTACACGGCATAGAGATGATAGTTTTAATAAACTTTATTTTAATAAATAATACCAATAATGAATTTTGAGTACCCTTCATCAGCTTGGTAAACTGCAATAGTGTAATAATGTAATAGTGTAAGAATATATATATATATATATATATATATATATATATATATATATATAGATATATATATATATATTGTATATATACACACAAATACAAAAAAAAAGTGTGCCAAAAGTATAACAAAAGCCTAGAAAGAACATATAAAATGAGTTTTGCAATCAGAAGCACAATAAAAAACAATATGAAAACATTGTCAGGATGACACACCAAAGATGACACCATCCAACCTATGAATCTTTGCTTGTTCATTGGCTGACTGCTGGTTCCTTTACACAGGCCAGTTATTGAGAATAAGCATTCCTAGAAACCCTCATTTGACCGATAATCTGTCTATGTAAAAGGTTCTATAGTCTCAGATTTGCCACTTCACAGCCCACTGTGCAGATCAGCAACAGGATACATCTAAATAACAGGTATTTAAGAAATGAAGATTTGTCACCTATGATGCTGATGGATACAGATACATGGACCAAAATGGTGATGTCATATCCTTTATTATCTATTGTGTGTAGCAGCACTGATGAAGGAACCAGATGGCCAGGTGTTCCAACACCAATGTGTTCTAGGTATCTGTTTCCACCAGCACCAGAGGTGAACTAAAAATCTTAATTTCTCTATAGGACAGTACTTTTCCATCTCAAGCACGGTTATACAATTGATATTTTCACAACAGCTATCTCTCCTGATCCCCCATACAGTTGCACACTTGATTCACATTTCCCTCACTGGCCTTGTGCTTAAAAGCATTGTGGTATTTTTTTTTTTTTAGCAAAACTAATCCCTCCTCCCCAACATTAATCAAATTCAGGTCCCCATCTTATGCCCCCTCAAGCAGTTAACAGGGAACTTGCCAGAAAGTTTAACAGATTTATAAACTACTTCTATTTAAAAATCCTAATCCTTCCAGTACTTAGCAGCAGCTGTATACTACAGATATGCTACAGAGAAATTTGTGTAGTTCTTTCCAGTCTGACAACAGTGCTATCTGCTGTCACCTCTTTCCCAGTCAGGAACTGTCCAGAGCAGGAGAGGTTTTCAATGGGGATATGCTTCTAATCTGGACAGTTCCTGACACAGAAAGAGGTGTCAGCAGAGAACACAGTTGTCAGACTGGAAAGAACTGCACAATTTTCACTGTAGTATACAACAGCTGATAAGTACTGGAAGGGTTAAGATTTTTTAATAGAAGTAATACACAAATCTGTTTAACTTTCTGGCACCAGTTAAGTTGAAAATAAATATTTTCAAATAGTTTACACCAGAGTTCCCCTTTAACATATAGGTCTTTATTTACTATGCTAATATTGACTAGTTTTTGTTGGCTTATTTCAGGTTATTTTAGCGATAGTGTCATTTAGAGACATGTCTGTGCCAGTGTGCTACAGGAAAATCTGCAAAAAAACTAAACAAAACAGAAAAGGGGGCGTGATCTGTTGCAAAGGGGTGTGGTTTCAAATCCAACCCATTTACTATTGAATTCACAGAAAATCCTGTGAATAAATGGCTGGAAATTTTCACCTATAAATAACTGGTCAGAAAATTTTCCTGACTTGTTAATCTGTGAATCTCAATATAAATCCTGTGGTAAACAAGGATATACAGTAAGATCATAAGTTCTTATTTCGTATCTGCCCCCAGCAATAGTCACATTCAGGGTTCGCTCACATCTTAATCCCCCCCTCCAGTAGTAATCACTTTCACTTTTATTCTCCTCATATACCCTTTTTTAAGCAGTGTTAACTTTAAGGAAACTCATATCCCCCCCCCCAGTAATCACTTTCGGGGGGCATCTGATATCCCCAGAAGTTATCACTTTTAGGAATCTCATATCCCTCTTCAGTAGTAAACACATTTAATAATCTCATGCCTAAATCAGTCATCACATTCAGGCATAATATATACGCCCACGCAGTAATTTTCTCATGTACATGCATCTGATCGGCATAGGCAGCAGTAAATGCCATTGTAAACAAAACTTACAGACCTTCCTTCCCAAGCAGTAACCTTCTCATGCAAATCTATCTGGTCAAGCAGGATCCAGCATAGTGTGAGGTACTGTGGTACATGTGGTGCACCTGCTAGAGATGCAGGTACATTTTTCTTTTTGGTTATTATCTTGATTGTGGGAATGCCGCGGCACCTAGAGATGAGCGAATTTTTGAAAAAATAGGTTTCGGTATAAAATTGTTCGCAGCAAATCTCTATTAAAAATGGCTATTTCTGGCCTACAGAGAGCCCCAATAGGGGTTTGGAACACTTTGCCTTGCTGTAACATGCATAGGGTGTGTGCTGGGTTAGTGAAATAATACTGTTATTCAGTATGACATGCAGATCAGAGGCTTCACTATTAGAATCACTGTTGCAGAGTGACACAATGACGAGACCATATAGTGGCTGAATGACACAGTGTGGAGGTGGCGGCAGCATGAGGAGACCACATAGTGGCTGAATGACACAGCCTGGAGTTGGCGGCAGCATACTGGCTGAATGACACAGCCTGGAGTTTGCGACAGCATGAAAACATATAGTGACTGAATGACACAGCCTGGAGATGGCGGAAGCATGAGGAGACCATATAGTGGTTGAATGACACTGCGTGGAGGTGGCAGCAGCATGAGGAGACCATATAGTGGCTGAATGACACAGCCTGGAGTTGGCGGCAGCATGAGGAGAACATATGGTGGCTGAATGACACAGCCTGAAGGTGGGGGAAGCATGAGGAGATCATATAGTGACTAAGTGACATAGCCTGAAGGTGGCAGCAGCATGAGGAGACCATATAGTGGCTGAAGGACACAGTGTGGAGGTGGCGGCAGCATGAGCAGAACATATAGTGGCTGAATGACACAGCCTGGAGATGGCGGAAGCATGAGGAGACCATATAGTGGTTGCATGACACTGCGTGGAGGTGGCAGCAGCATGAGGAGACCATATAGTGGCTGAATGACACAGCCTGGAGTTGGCGGCAGCATGAGGAGAACATATGGTGGCTGAATGACACAGCCTGAAGGTGGGGTAAGTATGAGGAGATCATATAGTGGCTAAATGACATAGCCTGAAGGTGTCGGCAGCATGAGGAGACCATATAGTGGCTGAAGGACACAGTGTGGAGGTGGCGGCAGCATGAGCAGAACATATAGTGGCTGAATGACACAGCTTGGAGTTGGTGGCAGCAAGGGGAAACCATATTGTGGCTGAATGACACAGCCTGGAGTTGGCAGAAGCATGAGGAGACCATAAAGTGGCTGAATGACACAGCCTGGAGCTGGCAGCAGCATAAGGAGAACATATTGTGGCAATATGAGACAGCTTCTTGGTTGGGAATCATTGCTGTATAAAGTTACAGGGGGAGATATTCAAAAACTACTGTAATTTCTGTTAAACCAATTTTAATTACCCTTTTTTTTCTCCTTACATTTTCAAAGGTCTCTTGTGCTGCTTTGAAAATATGTGAGAGTTAATTTTCATGGCTCTTTTTTTTTCGTGCCAACATTACTAAATTTGGAGAGAAAATTATTATTTTGCCACCATATAGAATTTTTTTTTTGCACCAAAATCTGCAATTTTGGTGCCAAATTTGAAATCCTGGAAGATTCTATCTGAAGAATAGCATGTAATATTCTATGATTCCTTCACCTCTACAAGTAATAACTGTATGGATAAAACATGTTGAGGGGTTGAACACAAGCAAAGGCGCTGTGATCATGAAAAAAAATGATTAACATTTGCCAATAATTATACTTCAATACAGTAGCTGTTTAAATAACTCTTAAAAAAAATAAAGAAAAAACAAAACTAAAAACAAAAAAAAAACTATAACCAGCAAAGATCTCATGTGAACTTTTTTTTAATGTAAAAATGGACTCTCACCCCTTTGTAAATATAATGTAACATGAAATTTACATAACCACACCCACTTTTGCTAAACTGGCATGACTAGTGTAAACCTTGAATCATTCTCATGTAAAACACTTTGAATATCTGACAAGACATTTTTGACGGGAAGAGTTTTGAATCTTACCCCACAGTGTATGCAGCAGACAATGCTACTGAACATGGTGGTCTATAGACATGAACTGTACATGGCTTCAAAATATTGAAGCAAAGTTGTTCAGCTGCTAAACAGAAAAATATTTGCACTGTACAGAAATAACAGACTCTGTACATCTGCATATAATTCTTAGTACAATGCCACGAAAAGAATTATGCAATGAACACATCTGACACTTTCCCCTGCCTATATATAGTGTAAACAGCCAGTTCCAACACCTTCAACTCTTAGATCTTTGATCCACTCACCAAAATATCCTTCTCAAAGCATACTACAATATTCCAAGAATGCAAACAAAAGTACCAAGGGAATCAAACCAGATAGCTGCTTCTACTGTAAAGAGACTTTTTTTTCAAGCAGTTGCTTGAGCACAGCACTTTCTTGAGAAACAGCCTTTGCATCTGTTTGCATTCTTCACATTGTGCTTCACAAGGGACCTGGATATTGTTCCACATTAAATAATTCTTTGCTTTAGCACAGAAAAAAAAAACTAATTGTTCTTCCTTTTCACAAAACATTTTTGCTCTCCTCAAGAAATACAGTCTTGCAGATCAGAACTCAGTCAATTTATACAAAAAGAAAAAAAGGGAAAAAGGAGGACTTGTCTTCTACACTTGTGAGTGTTGATAGATATGTGTGTAATGTAATCCTGATTAAAAATACATGTGTGAAACACTGCAAATAACAGGTTGTCGAAGCATAATGCTAAAGTTCCTTCCAGAAAGACAACAGGGGTAGAGACAGCACCCACTCTGAACTCATGGAATGATGCTTTGTAGATTTGTAAGTGCTCAATGCTGACTTCACCATCTTAGTGGTTTACAAAGTAGATGGGCTCCCTCTCTCACCTCATTGGTCCCCCTTGACAACACTGTGCGGTGTCAATGGGTCACTATGGCAATAATCCCCAGTTCCATCATCTTCAGCCTACATGTAACACTCATGCTGTGAAAAGGGAGAGGAATAGAAGGGGTAGATAGCTAATTGGTCAGTGCACATAGAACAGCTCTAATAGCAATGCATATAAAGCCCATCTTCTCTGCAAGTATAAGGGTAGAGATGGGCGAATTTATAAAAATTCAATTTGGACAATTCGCTGAATTTTCCCCAAAAATACGGTTTAATCCGAATATATTTGCGGTGAATCTCTATTAAAAATGGCTATTTCTGGGCTACAGAGAACATCAATAGGGGTGTAGAACACTTTGTCTTGCCGTAACATGCATACGAAGTATGCTGGGGTAGTGAAATAATACTGTTATTCAGTCAGCTTGCAGTCTTTGAATGGGGAGTGCTTCCTGTGATGATCTCAATTGGCAGACTATGAAACAACTTCTAAATTCTCCCTGCCTGCCTGCAGTGATGCGGGCTTGAGGTCAATGGATTTCCCCTGTGCTGATCTGTATTGTCAGTAATGCTGATTAGTGACCACACAGTGTCTGCTCTCTCTCCAGCCAGAAGGAATGCGGGCTTGAGGCAAATGGATTTGCCGCTATAAAGATCTGTATTGTCAGTAATGGTGATTAGTGCGCACACACAGTCTCTGCTCTCTCAGCAAAACGGGAATTACCCGTCTTCGGCAATGGCTCGCAAATATATTGGGCTTTGACATCACAGGGCTGGCTGCTGATAGGCTGCATGCCGCCATGTGATTCAGGGTAATCCCGCCTACCCGCCTATCCAGACTTCCTTGCCCCATGTCCTCACACGTGTAGCCACCATTTTAGCCCCCCGGCCCGCAAAAATTTTATTGAATGAAGCGATTCGTTACCACAAAGCGCAAGAACATTCGGATTTGTTCTGAATCAAATTTTTCATGAAAATCAGAACAAATTCGACTTCGTCAGCTTTGATTCGCCCATCTTTATATAAGGGGAGGGAATATAAGTTTAGGTTTTAAATAGTACGGTGCTCTTATTGTGTTCTGCTACTATCCATTTTACCATAGCATAACTTAAAGTGTACCTGTCGTTAACAAAAACTTTTTATCTTTTTATATAATGTAGATATTTGTCTTATACAAATGTGTATATTTTGCTCCCTGCAGCTATTGTCTGTGTGTCTATGTGAGGAGACCAAATACAGGAAGTGTGTGTGGACAAGCAGGGCTCTGTGCACTGAGGACAAGCATGGCTATGAACACTGAGGACATGCAGGGCTCTGTGCAGCGAGGACAAGCAGGGCTCTCTGTGCACCGAGGACAAGCAGGGCTCTGTACACTGAGGACAAGCAGGGCTCTGTACACTGAGGACAAGCAGGGCTCTGTGCACTGAGGACAAGCAGGACTCTGTACACTGAGGACAAGCAGGGCTCTGTGCACTGAGGACAAGCAGGGCTCTGTACACTGAGGACAAGCAGGGCTCTGTACACTGAGGACAAGCAGGGCTCTGTGCACTGAGGACAAGCAGGACTCTGTACACTGAGGACAAGCAGGGCTCTGTACACTGAGGACAAGCAGGGCTCTGTACACTGAGGACAAGCAGGTGTCTGTACACTGAGGACAAGCAGAGCTCTGTGCACTGAGGACAAGCAGAGCTCTGTGCACTGAGGACAAGCAGGGCTCTGTACACTGAGGACAAGCAGGGATCTGTGCACTGAGGACAAGCAGGGTTCTGTACACTGAGGCTCTGTGACATGCCCATTGGCGCACACATTACTATGATAGACCAGCCAGGAGCTTGCACAGAGCCCTGCTTGTCCTGCCCTCACTTCTTGTGATTGGTCTCCTCATTTAGACACACATGCAATAACTGTAGGGACAGAATTTTATCACCCAAAAATACACAAATTTTTTAATCAATGTATATTACAAATATATATATATATATATATATATATATATATATATACATATATATATATATATATATATATATATACATATATATATATATATATATATATATATATATATATATATATATATATATATACAGCAACAGAAGAATGCAGCAGCACACTGCCAGCACAAGGATATAGGGGAAACATGAATATGCAGTTAAAACATGGAAAGCTATACAGCTATGGTGTAATAGATGCAAATGTGAAACTATGAAATAGTGAGGCACTTAGCTCGCAGATTTGTCTCCGCCGGCGGTCAAATAGCTTGGACCGTCCCACCGCGATAAGGTGGCCTCATTGGGACGGAAGCTACACTGTGAATATGCTTCTGTGTGAACAGTTCAGTAAGCATGGCAGGGTCTGGAACATCCAAGACACCTTATATACACACCTGATAGAGGTGGGTGGGGTGCAAGGCCAACATGGAGGTAGCCACTCCCCCGTATGTGCAATACAGACAAAGAATAAGTCAGCCAGCACTTTAGTTGATACCAAACTATTATATGGACCTGGCCTGCAGGTGCACGCTACTATGCTAAATATACAGCAACAGAAGAATGCAGCAGGACACTGCCAGCACAAGGATATAGGTGAAACATGAATATGCAGTTAAAACATGGAGAGCTATACAGCTATGGTGTAATAGATGCAAATGTGAAACTATGAAATAGTGAGGCACTTAGCTCCTTATCGCGGTGGGACGGTCCAAGCTATTTGACCGCCGGCAGAGACAAATCTGCGAGCTAAGTCCCTCACTATTTCATAGTTTCACATTTGCATCTATTACACCATAGCTGTATAGCTCTCCATGTTTTAACTGCATATTCATGTTTACTCTATATCCTTGTGCTGGCAGTGTGCTGCTGCATTCTTCTGTTACTGTATATCTAGCCTAGTAGCGTGCACCTGCAGGCCAGGTCCATATAATAGTTTGGTATCAACTAAAGTGCTGGCTGACTTATTCTTTGTCTATATATATATATATATATATATATATATATATATATATATATTATGGCCGTAAATGGTGGCACCCCTGAAGTTTTTCTCACAGAAAAGGATTGAGTAACACATTTTTTGCTATACACATGTTTATTCACTTCGTGTATATTGGAACTAAACCAAAAAAGAGAGGAGAAAAACAAACTCCAAAAATGGGCTGGACAAAATTATTGTCACCCTTAACCCCTTAAGGACCAAGCCCATTTTCACCTTAAGGACCAGGCCAATTTTATTTTTGCATTTTCGTTTTTTCCTCCTCGCCTTCTAAAATCCGTAACTCTTTCATATTTCCATCTACAGACACATATAATGGCTTGTTTTTTGCGTGACCAATTGTACTTTGTAATTAAACCTCTGATTTTACCATAAAATGTACGACGAACCCAAAAAAATATTTTTTTAGGGAGGGAATTTTAATAAAACCACAATTTTGCAAATTTTGGAGGGTTTCGCTTTCACTCTGTACAATTTATGGTAAAAATGACATGTGTTCTTTATTCTGTGGGTCAATACGATTAAAATGATACCCATGGCTAGATACTTTTATATTTTTGTACCGCTTAAAAAAAAATCAAAAACTTTTTGTACAAAATCAGTTATCTAAAATCGCCCTATTTTGACCACCTATAACTTTTTCATTTTTCCGTATATAGGGCGGTATGGGGCTAATTTTTTGTGCTGTCATCTGAACTTTTTATTGATACCACATTTGCATATATAAAACTTTTACCTGATTTTCAATAAAAAAAAAATTTGAATAAAATGTGACAAAAAAGCAGCATTTTTGGACTTTTAAATTTTTTTTACGTTTACGCCGTTCACCGTACGGGATCATTAACATTATATTTTGATAGTTCGGACATTTACGCACACGGCAAGACCAAATATGTTTATTTTAAAAAAATTACGCTTTTTGGGGGTAAAATGGGAAAAAACGAAAAAAAACATTTTTATTGGGGGAGGGGATTTTTCACTTTTTTTTATTTTTACATTTTTCAGCTTTATTTTTTACACTTTTTATGTCCCCATAGGGGACTATCTATAGCAATCATTTGATTGCTAATACTGTTCAGTGCTCTGCATAGGACATAGGACTGATCAGTATTATCGGCTATCTCCTGCTCTGGTCTACTCGATCTCAGACCAGAGCAGGAGATGTCGGGAGAGAGCCGGAGCCAGGTGAGGGGACCTCCGGCCACCATTACAGATGATCGGATCGCCGCGGCAGCGCTTTGGGTGATCCGATCATCTATTTTATTATGCGCATTGCAGCAGATGCCGTGATCTGTACAGATCACGGCATCTGAGGGGTTAATGGCGGACATCCGCGCGATCGCGGATGTCGGCCATTACCGGCGGGTCCCCGGCGGCTGATAGCAGCCGGAACCTGCCGTGTATGACGCTAGCACCGCTCCGATGCTCCCGGTCATACACAGGACGTAAATGTACATCCTGGTGTGGGAAGTACCGCCAAACCAGGATGTACATTTACGTCCGTGGTTGTTAAGGGGTTAACTTGATATTTGGATGCACACCCTTTGGAAAAAAATTACTGAAATCAGTCGCTTCCTATAACCATCGATAAGCTTCTTACACCTCTCAGCCGGAATGTTGGACCACTCTTCCATTGCTAACTGCTCCAGGTCTCTCTTATTGGAAGGTGCCTTTTCCCAACAGCAATTTTAAGATCTCTCCACAGGTGTTCAATGGGATTTACATCTGGACTCATTGCTGGCCACTTCAGAACTCTCCAGCGTTTTGTTGCCATCCATTTCTGGGTGCTTTTTGACGTATGTTTGGGGTCATTGTCCTGCAGCTTTCTGACACTGGGCTGTACAGTGCGACCCAAAATCCGTTGGTAATCCTCAGATTTCATGATGCCTTGCACACATTCAAGGCATCCAGTGCCAGAGGCAGCAAAGCAATCCCAAAACATTATTGAACCTCCACCGTATTTCACTGAAGGTACTGTGTTCTTTTCTTTGTAGGCCCCATCCAGACTATCCTGCGTTACACCTTTCATTCAATTTTTTCTTCCATCCACGCCCAGGGAGACTAGCTACAGTGCCATGGGTTGCAAATTTCTTGATAATGTTGCGCACTGTGGACGAAGGCAAATCTAGATCTCTGGAGATGGACTTGTAACCTTGAGATTGTTGATATTTTTCCACAATTTTGGTTCTCAAGTCCTCAGACAGTTCTCTTCTCCACTTTCTGTTGTCCATGCTTAGTGTGGTACACAGAAACACACAATACAAAGACTAAGTGAACTTCTCTCATTTTTATCTGCTTTCAGGTGTGATTTTTATATTGTCCACACTCGTTACTTGCACCAGATGAGTTGAAAGGAGCATCACATGCTTTAAACAATCTTATTTTCCCACAATTTTGAAAGGGTGCCAATAATTTTGTCCAGACCATTCTTGGAGTTTAGTGTAACATTATGTCCAATTTGCTTTTCTCCTCCCTTTTTTGGTTTAGTTCCAATACACACAAAGGGAATAAACATGTGTATAGCAAAACATGTGTTACTGCAATCCTTTTCTGTGAGAACTACTTCATTTTCTAGAAAAAATTCTGGGGTGCCAACATTTACAGCCATGACTGTGTGTATATATAGCCTAGTAGCCTAGTAGCGTGCACCTGTAGGCCAGGTCCATATAATAGTTTGGTATCAACCAAAGTGCTGGCTGACTTATTCTTTGTCTATATATATATATATATATATATATATATATATATATATATATAAAAATATGTAATGGTATTCTCTTCATTATATCAAAAGTGAATGATCTTGGTGGTCATGATCTGCTGCATGTCACTCTGGCTCTCCACAGGAACAGAGATTCAAGCCCTTGGATAGGGAATAAGTCATCCTGCATGATAGTTTTCCTTTAAGTGACGTATGGTCATTTAGTCTCAAAAACGGTAACTGGCTTGAGAGTTGCATTGAGCAAAGTAAAAGTAAATAAAAAAATTGTACAAGAAGCTACTAAATAGTTTGAATATGGAGAACAATTCCAACTCACTTGTTAAAAAAATATAGAGGGAGATTTATCAAGGGATTTAAGCAGGTTTTTTTTGCTTACAAAAGTCGCAAAAAAGCTGCACGTGCGAAATTTTTTGCGACTTTTGTGGGTAAGCAAAAAATACCAATCTGCCCTACCTAAGCAATTTTCAGTTTTTACTTTGTGGTGGTCTGGGATTTATCATTGCGAAAGTCGCACATAAGCAAATAAGTCGCAAACCCCCTTCAAAAACTCGCAAGTGTAAGCAAGGTCAGACCTGGCTTACAAACTTGCCTATGACAGCATTTTCAAAAAGTGGCACTTTTTGGTCAACTTTTTTAAACTTTCATTTTCACAGGCACGGTGGGTCGAGCAGGTAGGAGATGTACAGGAGGGTGACAAGCTTGTCACTCACCTGCTCATCTCCCGCCCACACAATACTACTACAACTCCCAGCATGTCCTTAATGTAAGGACATGCTGGGAATTGTAGTTGTGCGGCAAGGAGGTAGTGTGTTAGATGGGGGGGGCGGATGACAAACTTGTCCCCCGCCCTTGCCGCATGACTACAACTCCCAACATGTCCTTACTGTAAGGGCATGCTGAGAGTTGTAGTCATGCAGTGGGGGCAGGTGACAATCTTGTCACCCGCTTACACATCTCCCCCCAGCCCTGGTGCATGACTACAACTCCCATTATGTCCTTACTGTAAGGGCATGCTGGGAGTTTTAGTCATGCAGTGCGGTGAGGGCGGGAAATGTGCGGGTGGGTTACAATAAATGTACTAACCTATTTTCTTTTGTTTTTCTTTTTCCTTCTCATTTCAGATCTGTGTATCCTGTGGACTACGATAATAACCTGTGTTTTTTTTGTTTTGTTTAAAAAAAAAAAATTTTTAACCTCTTAAAGTGCTACTGTCATGAAAGTTGGGTGCTATAACCCGCACACAGCCTTTAAACTGTGTGCAGGTGGTGTGTATAGCAATGTTTTCACCTAATATTTGCAGGCTTTCATGACCCCAAAAATGCTTTTGATCAAAGCCACTGACGGTCAGATAGGCGTGGCGCGAGGTATGCGATACCCTGCCACCGCCTTGCCCACAAAAGTATTTAAATAAAAATAAATATAAGCATATGTGGTATCGCCGCATGTGTAAATGTCCGAAATATTAAAATATATAATTAATTTAACTTCATGGTCAATGGCACATGCACAAAAAAATTCCAAAGTCCAAAGTAGCTTATTTTTGGTCACTTTTTACACCATAAAAAATGAATGAAAAGCAATCAAAAAGTCTGATCAAAACCAATATGGTACCGATAAAACTTTAGATCACGGCGCAAAAAATTTGCCCTCATACAACCTGTCACGATGCCGGCTGGCAGGTAGTGGACCCTCTGTGCCAGAGAGGGATTGGCGTGGACCGTGCTAGTGGACCGGTTCTAAGCCACTACTGGTATTCACCAGAGCCCGCCGCAAAGCGGGATGGTCTTGCTGCGGCGGTAGTGACCAGGTCGTATCCACTAGCAACGGCTCACCTCTCTGGCTGCTGAAGATAGGCGCGGTACAAGGGAGTAGGCAGAAGCAAGGTCGGACGTAGCAGAAGGTCGGGGCAGGCAGCAAGGATCGTAGTCAGGGGCAACGGCAGAAGGTCTGGAAACACTGGCAAGGGACACACAAGGAACGCTTTCACTGGCACTAAGGCAACAAGATCCGGCAAGGGAGTGCAAGGGAAGTGAGGTAATATAGGGAAGTGCACAGGTGATAACCCTAATTGGAACCACTGCGCCAATCAGCGGCGCAGTGGCCCTTTAAATCGCAGAGACCCGGCGCGCGCGCGCCCTAGGGAGCGGGGCCGCGCGCGCCGGGACAGAACAGACGGGGAGCGAGTCAGGTAGGGGAGCCGGGGTGCGCATCGCGAGCGGGCGCTACCCGCATCGCGAATCGCATCCCGGCTGGCAGCAGGATCGCAGCGCCCCGGGTCAGAGGACGTGACCGGAGCGCTGCAGCGGAGGGGGAGAAGCGAGCGCTCCGGGGAGGAGCGGGAACCCGGAGCGCTCGGCGTAACAGTACCCCCCCCCTTGGGTCTCCCCCTCTTCTTGGAGCCTGAGAACCTGAGGAGCAGACTTTTGTCAAGGATGTTGTCCTCAGGTTCCCAGGATCTCTCTTCAGGACCACAACCCTCCCAGTCTACTAAAAAAAAATTTTTCCCTCTGACCTTTTTGGCAGCCAAAATCTCCTTGACCGAGAAGACGTCCGAGGAGCCGGAAACAGGAGTGGGAGGAACAGATTTGGGAGAAAAACGGTTGAGGATGAGTGGTTTGAGAAGAGAGACGTGAAAGGCATTAGGGATACGAAGAGAAGGAGGAAGAAGAAGTTTATAAGAGACAGGATTAATTTGACACAAAATTTTGAAAGGACCAAGATAGCGTGGTCCCAACTTGTAGCTAGGGACACGGAAGCGGACATATTTAGCGGAGAGCCATACCTTGTCTCCAGGGGAAAAAACGGGGGGAGCTCTTCTTTTCTTATCCGCGAATCTCTTCATGCGTGAAGAAGTCTGTAAGAGAGAATTTTGGGTCTCTCTCCATATAATGGAAAGGTCACGAGAAATTTCATCCACAGCGGGCAGACCAGAGGGCAAGGGGGTAGGGAGGGGGGGAAGAGGGTGACGGCCGTACACCACGAAAAATGGGGATTTGGAGGAAGATTCAGAGACCCTGAAGTTATACGAGAATTCGGCCCATGGAAGGAGATCTGCCCAGTCATCCTGGCGGGAGGAAACAAAATGTCGCAAATAATCACCCAGGATCTGGTTAATTCTTTCTACTTGTCCATTGGACTGGGGATGATATGCAGAGGAAAAATTTAATTTAATCTTGAGTTGTTTACAGAGAGCTCTCCAGAATTTAGACACGAATTGGACCCCTCTATCCGAGACAATCTGCGTAGGCAACCCGTGAAGACGAAAAATGTGTACAAAAAATTGTTTAGCCAACTGAGGCGCAGAAGGAAGACCAGGAAGAGGGATGAAATGTGCCATTTTGGAGAATCGATCAACGACCACCCAAATAACGGTGTTGCCACGGGAAGGAGGTAAATCAGTAATAAAATCCATACCAATCAGAGACCAAGGCTGTTCGGGGACAGGCAGAGGATGAAGAAAACCAGCGGGCTTCTGGCGAGGAGTCTTATCCCGGGCACAGATAGTGCAGGCTCGCACAAAGTCCCCAACATCCGTCTCCAGAGTCGGCCACCAATAGAAGCGGGAGATGAGTTGCACAGATTTCTTGATGCCCGCATGACCTGCGAGATGGGAGGAGTGACCCCATTTGAGGATTCCGAGGCGTTGGCGTGGAGAAACAAAGGTCTTTCCTGGAGGAGTCTGCCTGATGGAGGCAGGAGAAGTGGAGATCAGGCAGTCAGGTGGAATGATGTGTTGCGGAGGGAGATCAACTTCTGAGGCATCCGAGGAACGAGAGAGAGCATCGGCCCTAATGTTCTTATCGGCAGGACGAAAGTGAATCTCAAAATTAAATCGGGCAAAGAACAGAGACCACCGGGCCTGGCGAGGATTCAGCCGTTGGGCCGACTGGAGGTAGGAGAGGTTCTTGTGGTCGGTGTAGATAATGACAGGAAATCTTGATCCCTCCAGCAGATGCCTCCATTCCTCAAGTGCTAATTTAATGGCTAGAAGCTCTCGATCCCCGATGGAGTAGTTCCTCTCCGCTGGAGAGAAGGTCCTAGAGAAAAAACCACAAGTGACAGCATGCCCGGAAGAATTTTTTTGTAGAAGAACAGCTCCAGCTCCTACTGAGGAGGCATCAACCTCCAATAGGAAGGGTTTGGAAGGGTCAGGTCTGGAGAGCACGGGAGCCGAAGAAAAGGCAGACTTGAGTCGTTTAAAGGAGTCCTCTGCTTGAGGAGGCCAAGACTTGGGATCAGCATTTTTCTTGGTTAAAGCCACGATAGGAGCCACAATGGTAGAAAAATGTGGAATAAATTGCCTGTAATAATTGGCGAACCCCAAAAAGCGTTGGATAGCACGGAGTCCGGAGGGGCGTGGCCAATTTAAGACGGCAGAGAGTTTGTCTGGATCCATCTGTAGTCCCTGGCCAGAGACCAAATATCCTAGAAAAGGAAGAGATTGGCATTCAAACAGACATTTCTCAATTTTGGCATAGAGTTGGTTGTCACGAAGTCTCTGAAGAACCATACGGACATGCTGGCGGTGTTCTTCTAGATTGGCAGAAAAAATTAGGATATCGTCCAGATATACCACAACACAGGAGTATAACAGATCACGAAAAATTTCATTGACAAAGTCTTGGAAGACGGCAGGGGCATTGCACAGTCCAAAGGGCATGACCAGATACTCAAAGTGTCCATCTCTGGTGTTAAATGCCGTTTTCCACTCGTCCCCCTCTCTGATGCGGATGAGGTTATAGGCGCCTCTTAAGTCCAATTTAGTGAAGATGTGGGCACCTTGGAGGCGATCAAAGAGTTCAGAGATGAGGGGTAAGGGGTAGCGGTTCTTAACCGTGATTTTATTAAGACCGCGGTAGTCAATGCAAGGACGTAGGGAGCCATCTTTTTTGGACACAAAGAAAAATCCGGCTCCGGCAGGAGAGGAGGATTTACGGATAAAGCCCTTTTTTAGATTCTCCTGGACGTATTCGGACATGGCAAGAGTCTCTGGGGCAGAGAGAGGATAAATTCTGCCCCGGGGTGGAGTAGTACCCGGGAGGAGGTCGATAGGGCAATCATAAGGCCTGTGAGGAGGTAGAGTCTCAGCTTGTTTTTTGCAGAAAACATCCGCGAAGTCCATATAGGCCTTAGGGAGACCGGTTACTGGAGGAACCACAGAGTTACGGCAAGGGTTATTGGGAACCGGTTTTAGACAGTTCTTGGAACAAGAGGACCCCCAACTCTTGATCTCCCCAGTGGACCAATCCAGGGTTGGGGAATGAAGTTGAAGCCAGGGAAGTCCAAGGAGAATCTCCGAGGTGCAATTGGGGAGGACCAAAAGTTCAATCCTCTCATGATGAGATCCGATGCTCATAAGAAGGGGCTCCGTGCGGAAACGTATGGCACAGTCCAATCTTTCATTATTTACACAATTGATGTAGAGGGGTCTGGCGAGACTGGTCACTGGGATGTTGAACCTGTTGACGAGAGAGGCCAAAATAAAATTTCCTGCAGATCCAGAGTCCAAGAAGGCCACTGTAGAGAAGGAGAAGGCAGAGGCAGACATCCGCACAGGCACAGTAAGCCGTGGAGAAGCAGAGTAGACATCAAGGACTGTCTCACCTTTGTGCGGAGTCAGCGTACGTCTTTCCAGGCGGGGAGGACGGATAGGACAATCCCTCAGGAAGTGTTCGGTACTAGCACAGTACAGGCAGAGGTTCTCCATACGGCGTCGTGTCCTCTCTTGAGGTGTCAGGCGAGACCGGTCGACCTGCATAGCCTCCACGGCGGGAGGCACAGGAACAGATTGCAGGGTACCAGAGGAGAGAGGAGCCGAGGAGACGAAACGCCTCGTGCGAACAGAGTCCATATCTTGACGGAGTTCCTGCCGCCTTTCAGAAAAACGCATGTCAATGCGAGTGGCTAGGTGAATAAGTTCATGTAAATTAGCAGGAATTTCTCGTGCGGCCAGAACATCTTTAATGTTGCTGGATAGGCCTTTTTTGAAGGTCGCGCAGAGGGCCTCATTATTCCAGGACAATTCTGAAGCAAGTGTACGGAATTGTACGGCATACTCGCCAACGGAAGAATTACCCTGGACCAGGTTCAACAGGGCAGTCTCAGCAGAAGAGGCTCGGGCAGGTTCCTCAAAGACACTTCGGATTTCCGAGAAGAAGGAGTGTACAGAGGCAGTGACGGGGTCATTGCGGTCCCAGAGCGGTGTGGCCCATGACAGGGCTTTTCCGGACAGAAGACTGACTACGAAAGCCACCTTAGACCTTTCAGTGGGAAACAGGTCCGACATCATCTCCAGATGCAGGGAACATTGGGAAAGGAAGCCACGGCAAAACTTAGAGTCCCCATCAAATTTATCCGGCAAGGATAAGCGTATCCCAGGAGCGGCCACTCGCTGCGGAGGAGGTGCAGGAGCTGGCGGAGGAGATGACTGCTGAAGCTGTGGTAGCAACTGTTGTAGCATAACGGTCAGTTGAGACAGCTGTTGGCCTTGTTGCGCAATCTGTTGTGACTGCTGGGCGACCACCGTGGTGAGGTCAGCGACAACTGGCAGAGGAACTTCAGCGGGATCCATGGCCGGATCTACTGTCACGATGCCGGCTGGCAGGTAGTGGACCCTCTGTGCCAGAGAGGGATTGGCGTGGACCGTGCTAGTGGACCGGTTCTAAGCCACTACTGGTATTCACCAGAGCCCGCCGCAAAGCGGGATGGTCTTGCTGCGGCGGTAGTGACCAGGTCGTATCCACTAGCAACGGCTCACCTCTCTGGCTGCTGAAGATAGGCGCGGTACAAGGGAGTAGGCAGAAGCAAGGTCGGACGTAGCAGAAGGTCGGGGCAGGCAGCAAGGATCGTAGTCAGGGGCAACGGCAGAAGGTCTGGAAACACTGGCAAGGGACACACAAGGAACGCTTTCACTGGCACTAAGGCAACAAGATCCGGCAAGGGAGTGCAAGGGAAGTGAGGTAATATAGGGAAGTGCACAGGTGATAACCCTAATTGGAACCACTGCGCCAATCAGCGGCGCAGTGGCCCTTTAAATCGCAGAGACCCGGCGCGCGCGCGCCCTAGGGAGCGGGGCCGCGCGCGCCGGGACAGAACAGACGGGGAGCGAGTCAGGTAGGGGAGCCGGGGTGCGCATCGCGAGCGGGCGCTACCCGCATCGCGAATCGCATCCCGGCTGGCAGCAGGATCGCAGCGCCCCGGGTCAGAGGACGTGACCGGAGCGCTGCAGCGGAGGGGGAGAAGCGAGCGCTCCGGGGAGGAGCGGGAACCCGGAGCGCTCGGCGTAACACAACCCCATATGTGTAAAAATAAAAAAAGTTATAGGGGTCAGAAGATGATATTTTTAAACTTATTAATTTTCGTGCATGTAGTTATGACTTTTTTCTACAAGTAAGACACAATGAAACCTATATAAGTAGGGTATCATTTTAATCATATGGACCTACAGAATAAATATCCCCAAAAGTTACAAAATTGCATTTTTTTTCAATTTTGTCGCACAATGATTTTTTTTTTGTTTCGCCGTAGATCTTTGGTAAAATTACTGATGTCATTACGGAGTAGAATGGGTGTTGCAAAAAAAAAAAAAAAATAAAAAAATAATCCCTCATATGGGTCTTTAGGTGCAAAATTGAAAGGGTTATGATTTTTAAAAGCTGAGGAGGAAAAAGGAAAGTGCAAAAACAGAAAAACCCTTAAGGGGTTAATTTACTTAAGGGGTTAATTTACTTTAAAGGCTTTGTAGTAGAAGCTGTCTTATAGACAGAATCCATTACTAAGCCAGGGCTTAGAATTAGCACCAAAAACAGCTAGCACTAACCCCCAATTATTACCCTGGTACCCACTACCAACAAGAGCCACTACCAACAGGCCAGGAGCCTCAAATATGGCGCTCCTGGGCCTAGGTGGTAACAGGCTGGAATTATTAAGACTGGGGAGGGTCAGTAACAATGGTCCTCATCAGGCTATTACTGCTTGGTTGGTATTTGGCTGAGAATGAAAATGTGGGGAACCCTATGCGTTTTTTTCCATCAATAATAAAATAATAAAAGAAAAACGCATAAGGTTCCCTGTATTTTTATTCTCAGCCAGATACCAACCAAGCAGCAACAGCCTAACGTTGCCAGGGTGGGCAAGGACCATTGTTACAGGCCTTCCCCAGCCTAAATACCTGTTACCACCTATGCCCAGGAGCACCATTTTTGAGGCTCCGGAACCTGTTGGTACTGGCTCTTCCCGACACCACTGTGATGGTGGGTACCGGGGTTATAATTGGGGCTTAGCACAAGCTGTTTTTGGGGCTAACACTAATCTCGGCTTAGTGATCGACTCCGTCCAAAATTAGACAGCTTTCACTACTAAGCCTGGAAAGTAAATAAAATAAAAAACACATTTAAAAATCTTTTATTCCAAAAAACACTCCCCCACTAGTCCTCGTTACAAAATGTTGTTAATATTAAACAAATAAACACTGGTCATCGTAGTCCACCAAATCTGAAGTAGCCCACAGGATAGAAAGATAGACAGACAAAATGGGTTAGTACATTTAGAGGGAAAAAAGTGGTAAAAAAAAATGTAATAAACACACAAATTTTTTTTCTTTGCTTATGTGTGCTAAGAAAATGGTATTCCAAAATTATTTTATTGGTTTATGCTTATGTGAGCTAAATTTATCAACCTCCTGTGATAGTATGATAAATATATCACACATAAGTAAAACCAAAAGCAAAAAAAAGAGATGACTTCAGAACTCGTTTACCAAAGAAAACAATGATAAATGTCCCCCACAGTGTACATAACTAAAAGGTGAGGTGTGTTTGCACTTTTAGTTTTTTTTTCAAGTGTGTCACTGAAATGTTCTTTAAACATATTCCTAAATGTATTATCTTATTTCTTATATAGTACCTCCATGTTCTCAGGAAAATGATTGCATACAACTAGTAGAATCTGCTTATTAAAATTATATATACTCTGTACACATTTTGGTAATATTAACCCCTTGGGGACGGAGCCCATTATGACCCTAAGGATGGGAGCATTTTTTGCAAATCTGACCACTGTCACTTTAAGCATTAATAACTCTGGCATGCTTTTACTTATAAATTTGATTCCCAGATTGTTTTTTCGTCACATATTCTACTTTATGTTAGTGGTAAATTTTCGTCGATACTTGAATAATTTCTTGGTGAAAAATTCTAAAATGTGATGAAAAATTAGAAAATTTAGCTTTTTTCTAACTTGGAAGCGCTCTGCTTGTAAGGAAAATAGATATTCCTAATAAATGATATCTTGATTAACATATACAATATGTCTACTTTATATCTGCATCATAAAGTTAACATGTTTTTACTTTTGGAAGACATCAGAGGGCTTCAAAGTTCAGCAGCAATTTTCCAATTTTTCGCAAAATTTTCAAAATCTGTATTTTTCAGGGACCAGTTCAGGTTTGAAGTGGATTTGAAGGGTCTTCATATTAGAAATACACCATAAATGACCGCGCACCCCTCAAAGTATTCAAAATGGCATTCAGTAAGTGTGTTTACCCTTTAGGTGATTCACAGGAATAGCAGCAAAGTGAAGGAGAAAATTCAAAATCTTCATTTTTTACACTCGCACGTTATTGTAGACCCAGTTTTTGAATTTTTATAATGGGATTTTGGAGAGTGAGTTTTTCTGAAATGGTTTTTGGGGGGCATGTCCAATTTAAGAAGCCCCTATGGTGCCAGGACACCAACCCCCCCCCCCCCCACATGGCACACTATTATGGAAACAACACCCCTCAAGGAACGTAGCAAGGGATACGGTGAGCCTTAACTGCTCCACAGGTGCTTGACAACTTTTTGTTAAGGTTGGATGTGTAAATGAAAAAAAAATTCCCTAAAATGCTGGTTTTTCCCCAAATTTTACAAATGCCCCCCAAAATTTGTAACCCCATTTCTTCTGAGTATGGAAATACCCCATGTGTGGACATCAAGTGCACTGCGAGCGCACTACAATGCTCAGAAAAGAAGGAGCGCCATTGAGCTTTTAGAGAGATAATTTGTTTGGAATGGAAGTCGGGGGCCATGTGCATTTACAAAGCCCCCGTGGTGCCAGAACAGTGGACCCCCCCACATGTGACCTCATTTTGGAAACTACACACCTCACGGAATGTAATAAGGGGTACAGTGAGCATTTACACCCTACTGGCGTTTGACAGATCTTTGGAACAGTGGGCTGTGCAAACAAAAAAATGACATTTTTCATTTTCAATGACCACTGTTCCAAAAATCTGTCAGACACCTTTGGGGCGTAAATGCTCACTGTAACCCTTGTTACGTTCCATGAGGGGTGTAGTTTCCAAAATGGGGTCACATGTGGGTATTTATTTTTTTGCGTTTATGTCAGAACCGCTGTAAAATCAGCCACCCCTGTGCAAATCACCTATTTAGGCCTCAAATATACATAGTGCGCTCTCACTCCTGAGCCTTGTTGTGCCCCCGCAGATCATTTTACGCCCACATATGGGGTATTTCCATACTCAGGAGAAATTGCTTTACAAATTTTGGGGGTCTTTTTTTCCTTTTACCTCTTGTGAAAATAAAAAGTAAAGGGCAACACCAGCATGTTAGTGTAAAAAAAATGTTTTTACACTAACAGGCTGGTGTAGACCCCAACTTTTCCTTTTCATAAGGGGTAAAAGGGGAAAAAGCCCCCAAAAATTTGTAGTGCAATTTCTCCCGAGTACGGAAATACCCCATATGTGGTACTAAACTGTTTCCTTGAAATACGACAGGGCTCCGAAGTGAGCGAGCCCCATGCGCATTTGAGGACTAAATTAGGGATTGCATAGGGGTGAACATAGGGGTGTTCTACGCCAGTGATTCCCAAACAGGGTGCCTCCAGCTGTGGCTAAACTCCCAGCATGCCTGGACAGTCAGTGGCTGTCCAGAAATGCGTGCAGTTGTTGTTTTGCAACAGCTGGAGGCTCCGTTTTGGAAACACTGCTGAACAATACGTTTTTCATTTTTATTGGGGGGGGGGGACAGTGTAAGGGGGTGTATATGTAGTGTTTTACTCTTTATTAGGTGTTATCATAGTGTAGTGTAGTGTTTTTAGGGTACATTCGCACTGGCGGGTTACGGTGAGTTTCCCGCTAGGAATTTGCACTGCGGCGAAAAATTTGCCGCAGCTCATACTTGAAGTAGGTTAAGGTTAAAGGGTACACAGCGCTTAGGCATCTTATCCCCTATACAAAGGATAGAGGATGAGATGCCAGCGGCGGGACCCCCGTGATCTTGCTTGCAGCACGCCGTTAAAATCAGTCCCCGGTGCGTGTTCGCTCCGCGTCTGATTACTGGCAATCACGGGGCAGGAGCATTGTGACGTAACGGCTCTGCCCCCGTGTCACTTCATGCTCCGCCCCCTCAATGCAAGCCTATGGGAGGGGGCGTGACAGCTGTCATGCCCCCTCCCATAGGCTTGCATTGAGGGGGCGGAGAGTGACATCACATGGGGGCAGAGCCGTGATGTCACAATGCTCCATCCCCGTGATCACCAGTCATCAGACCCGGAGCGAACATGCTCCGGGGACTGATGATAACGGGGTGATGGTAACAGGACCCCCGCGATTAGGCATCTTATCCCCTATCCTTTGGATAGGGGATAAGATGTCTAAGTTCCGGAGTACCCCTTTAACATTTCAAATTGGGGTGACCATGTTTTTCTCCGTGGCTAACCAACATACCTCAATCTAGACGCCTTAAGTGGATGTACAAGTTATTAAATCGGTCCAACCCGAATAGGATTGGGTGCGAATTTTACAAAAAAATATATTTGATATAAAAGTCACACTATTTTTCCTTATGTGATCACACCAATAGAACATAAAACACATTTTTTATTGCCCTTCTGTATACTATGATTGATATAAAATATAAAATGACCCAAACAGTGTAGATATTAGTAAAACGCAATTGTTAAGGCGTATACAGTATAATGTTTATCCCTGATGCTGGATGTGAAGATAACTGCACAAATGTGACATTATGGCATATTTTGAGGGTTTCTCATGTATGAAGTCATCTTGTGTTTCACATATGGCTACTTTTCATCTAATTACAGTACATCATTTTCACATGTATTTTTCATCATCAAACAGTAATAAGCCCTGCAGATGTTTTGTATGTGTAAATAATATCAAGCTTCCCCCTGATGGGTGTTATTTATCTGTCAAACATGGCACTATCTATTCAAACATCCAATACCAGCTCACAATTCCTATCATCTAAATGTCATTGCAGTGTGTCTCTATTACACTCTCAGGTTTCGTAGTGTATTCAATGGTTGCAGTTATTAATAATTGGAGTCATTAATGTGAAAGGAGAAGATAGGGTAATGAGAGAGTTGACATGTATGTACAGGTTAAGTGTATGTCATATGTCAACCATAACTATCTGGCAGAGGACAAAATCATAGAACAGTATATGTATAAATATATATATATATATATATATATATATATATATATATATATTACAGTATACAGTGATTGATCATACAAAGCATTACAGTGATGGATGGGCAGATATGTATGATATGTATATAGATACACAGTAGTCAAATGTCAATGCTGAAAGGGCCAAAGGGAGGTGGGGAAAGACAGGGAGGGAAACACTCTTCTCATGCATACCCCCAACTCATGGAGTATGTACTGTATCTGGTGTATTCTTTGAGCTCTCCTGTGTTACCAAGAGCAATATATGAATATGCCATTTTGGCTAGTAGGAAAGAAGGTTGCTCCCCACACTATGCTTACCTTACATAAGACTATATAGTATATTGACAATTTATATACATTGTTATATTTGGAAAAATGTATGAAACTGTGCCTGGCACTAATTGGTGAATAGAAGCAAAATGTTTTTATTTTTTACTAATCTCCACCGCTCATGCCATGTGGGTTGGGTCTACAGCATGGGGGTGTGATGTCACACGAGGGGTCTTGACTGCCCCACATGCAGAATTTACTACAATTTACACCTGCTAGCAGCTAGCTCTGTGCTGGCATAGATTTCAGACCCCAAACCAGATCCCTTGGCAGACAGGGGCATCAGGCACCTTTTTCTGTTTATGGCTATAGGGCTGGGGCAGTGACAGCAGCGATGGAATCAGTATGGTGGCACCCAGAAAAGAAAGAACACACAGGATATCTTCATAGGTGTCTGGGGAAAGGAGTGGAATCCAGATCCATCAGATTCCCCTGTGTATGCACCACTGCTGCTATATGATACTACACTGAAATATACAGTATGGCACCTTTTTCTCCCACTCGTAACAGCTATTTGCCTGGGTCTCTTAACCCGGACACGCATCGATCAGCTGATTGCCATGCTGGCTTCATTTTCAAAGGGAATAGTCTTAATAGGACAATCCCTTTAAAATATTGTTATGGATCAGTCTATAATGTAATTCATAAAATGTCTTGGTGAATAATGTGTTTTTCGAATTACATGGCTCATGTACTCTATGTACATTTCGTACATGAAGCATAAATAATTTTTCACCTATTTTCTAAACACGCAGTTCTTTAATGCCCTCTATTATGCATGCTTGAAAGACAAATATATTTAGTAAAATGTCTGTTTAAATACATTCAGTGTTATAGATGGCAAGAGAGTCAGTATTTACATGCTTTCTGTACCTTGTGCATTAAATTAAAGGGCATTATACTCATCATCCACAATTGACTTACAGAATAAAAATCCATTTTTTCATATCCAATATTGATAATATCATACACATTAATAATATAAATTAATTATTTAATACCAACCACATTATGTACATAAGCAAACACAAAGCAGAAGGCTATTTAACATCCTTCTATACACAGCAACTTTACATTGTCACTGTATCATATATATTCTACTGGACAAAACAGTGACATCTGAGAATTATCTAATGTCTAAACTTTACTGGCCTTCACCTGCAACTGCTTCATTCCCAATTGTCACAATTATAATTATCTTAATGTTTTGTAATGATACATTTCCGTTCTCAGGTTTAAATGTGCTCCTTTATTATCAAACATATTCAATTTTTTTTTACTTTTTCCAGGCACCCAGAAACACGCCACAGCTTGTGAAAATGATTCACACAAAGGGGCATGCAGAAACCATCCAATCTATAATTACATGCTGTCACCGATAGCCTAGATCTTTTTATGAAGGGTTGTGATGATAAAATAAGTCTATGCAAGCACTGAATGTTGTGGCAACAAAACAACGGGACCTCCGACTTAAAAAAAAGCAAGCTGCTAGATTAGTATGACTTGAAGAATACACCTAAAGTAGGGAACAGAGGGATCTTATTATAAAACTGCAACTCATGCACATTTCCAAGACCTGCACAGCTAAATTAAAGATTGTCTGGTAATAATAATTATTACTTATCAATGACTATTAATATAAATCTTTTCAGAATAGTGAAAACAATAATTACACATTGTTCAAAATTGACAGCTTCATTTGCAAAGCCTACTTTTACATATCAATGTGTTATTAGGGCAGCATTGTTAAAGCACATTTGGAAAGCCCTGAACCAAGTCCTGCAGTGATCTACAAAAAATAAAAAAAATCCCAATATAGAAAAAAAAATTCCTGTGGTTTTATTACTCCAATGTGTACAAGCAATGTTTCAGCCCTTCCCTAGGGTTTTCTCAATCTTAAAAAGATCCCATGGAAGGGTTCAATTGTCACTTGTACACATTAGAGTAATTAAACCATAGTTAGCATCCTGGGTGCCTATTTTTTATTTTTATTTATTACTATCCAATACATTAAAGTGGATTGTCCTAAAAATAAAAAAATGTTTGCTTAAGCAGACATAAAAACAAAAAATAAATCATACTCACCAATCCCACGGTTGCCATCTGGATATCTCCCAATTCTTTCCACTCACCAATGCTTCCTGGTTTCTATGATTTGTCTACTCCAAGGGAACTGCTTTTTTCTGTAATTTCTTAGGAGGAATTAAAGGGGTACTCCGCCCCTAGACATCTTATCCCCTATCCAAAGGATAGGGGATAAGATGTCTGATTGCGGGGGTTCCGCTGCTGGGGACCCCCGGGATCTCGGCTGCGGCACCCCACTGTCATCACTGCACAGAGCAAACTCACTCTGTGCGTAATTACAGGCAACACAGGGGCCGGAGCATCGTGACATCATGGTTCTGTCCCCTCATGACATCACGGACCACCCCCTTAATGCAGCGGCGGGACCCCCGCTAGCAGACATCCCCCATCCAAAGGATAGGGGATAAGATAAGATGTTTAGGGGCAGAGTACCCCTTTAATTCCCCTCATGAAATAACAGTGATTGGCTGAGAAAGCAGTTCCCTTGGAGTAGACAAATCACAGAAACCAGGAAGCATTGGTGAGTGGAAAGAATTGGGAGATATCCAGATGGCAACTGTGGGATTGGTGAGTATGATTTATTTTTGTTTTTATGTCTCCTTAAGCAAAACGTATTTTATTTTTTGGACAACCCACTTTAATGTTTTGGATAGTAATACATTAAAAACAAAAAATAGGCACCCAGGATGCTATCCCTGCATGTACAGTATGTATATTAAAGTATATCTCTAATTCTAAAAAAAAAAAAAAAAAGCCTTTCCATAAATTAGGAATTCAAACAAAGAAACAAGATAAGAAACATTATTACGGTGAAATGATTATTTCTTCACTTAACAGACTCCTTTCCCCCTCCTCAACCTTAACCTACTTTACTAAATCAGAATTTACTGATAAAAATCCATACAGAATAGAAAAGATAGATTTCTATTTTCACTAAAAGATCAAGTTACAGCTGCCTCTAGAAGTCTGTGAAGTACAGATGGGAAAGAGGAAGATAAGCCAAAAGCAGGAGGCTAGCTGCTTTTATAATGTCTACCATACACAGTATATAGAGAAGAGAGAAGAGTCTGCCTTATTGTGTGGCTCAAATGATTTATAGTATGCGTCTGTGGGGGACTGACCTGACAGGCAGGTTGACTGGAGAGAAGACAGGCTGAGTATTGAGTTAAGTAGGTCTCCAACACTGTTTGTCTTAATACATTACAGGTAAACTATATGTGGCTTTTTTATGTTGTTTTGCAGGAAAGAGATCAGCAAGACTAAGTCCCAATATCCAAGGGCTTATAGTGTTTCTTAGCAGCAATAACTCATATTAGAAGAGTATAAAGTCACTTACAGTTGGACAATTTCATTCTTCATTCTTTTATTTTTCTAATCAATTTTGTAGTTTCTTCATTTTCCATAAATGTTACAAAGATCTTACATCAGTGAGTTTAACATGCTAGCAGAGATCTTACTCCCTACAAAAAATCCATCAGGGCCTGGTGCGATGTTTCGGGTACACCACCTTTCTTATGCATAATTACAGTCATGGCTTCAAATGTTGGCAACTCTGAAATTTTTCAAGAAAATGAAGTATTTCTCACAGAAAAGGATTGCAGTAACACGTTTTGCTATACATGTTTTGGAACTAAACCAAAAAAGGGAGGAAAAAAAGAAAATTGGCCATAATGTCACACCAAACTACAAAAATGGGCTGGACAAAATTATTGGCACCCTTAAGTTAATATTTGGTTGCACACCCTTTGGAAAAAAATAACTTAAATCATCAATAAGCTTCTTACACCTCTCAGACAGAATGCTGGACCACTCTTGCTTTGCAAACTGCTCCAGGTCTCTCCTATTGGAAGGCGCCTTTTCCCAACAGCAACTTTAAGAGCTCTCTACAGGTGTTCAATGGGATTTAGATCTCCATATCAGAACTCTCCAGCAATTTGTTGCCTTCCATTTCTGGGTGCTTTATGACGTATGTTTGGGGTCATTGTCCTGCTGGAAGACCCTAGATCTCGGACGCAAACCCAGCTTTCTGACACTGGACTGTGCGACCCAAAATCCATTGGTAATCCTCAGATTTAATGGTGCCTGGCACACATTCAAGGCACCCAGTGCCAGAGGCAGCAAAACAACCCCAAAACATCATTGAACATCCACCATGTTTCACTGTTGGTACTGTGTTCTTTTCTTTGTAGGCCTCATTCCATTTTTGGTAAAGAATGATGTGCTTTCCCAAAAAGCTCTATCTCGGTCTCATCTGTCCACAAGACGTTTTCACAGAAGGATTTTGGCTTACTCAAGTTCATTTTGGCAAAAGGTAATCTTGCTTTTTTTATGTCTTTGTGTCAGCAGTGGGGTCCTCCTGGGTCTCCTGATATAGTGTTTCATTTCATTTAAATGTCGGCGGATAGTTTGCACTGACACTGATGCTCCCTAAGCCTGCAGGACAGCTTGAATATCTTTGGAACTTGTTAGGGGCTGCTTATCCACCGCCCGGACTATCCTGCATTGACACCTTTCATCAATTTTTCTCTTCTGTCCACACCCAGGGAGATTAGCTACAGTGCCATGGGTTGCAAACGTCTTGATAATGTTGTGCACTGTGGACAAAGGCAAATCTAGATCTCTGCATATGGACTTGTAACCTTGAGGTTGTTGATATTTTTCCACAATTTTGGTTCTCAAGTCCACAGACAGTTCTCTTCTCCTTTTTCTGTTGTCCGTGCTTAGTGTGGCACACACAGACACATAATGCAAAGATTCAGTGAACTTCTCTCCTTTTTATCTGCTTTCAGGTGTGATTTTTATGTTGCCCACACCTGTTACTTGCCCCAGGTGAGTTTAAAGGAGCATCACATGCTTGAAACAATCTTATTTTCCCACAATTTTGAAAGGGTGCCAATAATTTTGTCCAGCCCATTTTTGGAGTTTTGTGTGACATTATGTCCAATTTCCTTTTTTTCCTCCCTTTTATGGTTTAGTTCCAATATACACAAAGGGAATAAACACGTGTATAGCAAAACATGTGGTACTGCAATCCTTTTCTGTGAGAAATACTTAATTTTCTTGAAAAACTTCAAGAGTGCCAACATGTACGGCCATGACTGCAGTTAATTAGTGCACATGCACATTTATTTGTTCAAGAGATCAGCATTCTAATTGGCTAGGGTTAGCAGCAGTAACCTGGTCTCTCAGTGAACTGCTACCTCCAGTTTAGTTTCCCTTAGCTGTAAATATAATAGATAGAGGGAAACTGATGACACAAATTATCACATTGTTTTCAATTGTCATTTGTGTCCATGTTTTTCTATAACGTTCCTGGCACTAACTTTGTTAATAAATAAACGTTTCTTACTATGTTCTTTATTGTAGAATTATAACACCAATGTCCTGAGGAAGGATGACAAGACGTATAGGTCTACTACAGCTAATTGATAGACATTTTGCAGTCAGTGGTAACTGATTCCCAAATTTGTATATAGGACTGTCACAGCGAGCGCTCCGGTCTTCACCTCCGGACCGGAGCGCGCTGCCTCTGCCCACCGTTCCTGGGTTCTGGCGTCTCCCGGTCAGAGGCACTGACCGGGGGCACGGGCCCCACAGTGGCAGAGACGCGGCTGGCGTGGCGGCTGGTCCCAGCTCACGCGCCGCGTCCCTGTTCGGCCTACCTTCTTCCCGCACGGCTCTCGGCTCCTCTGCATCCCGGCACACGCAGCCCCGCTCTCTAGGGCACGCGCACACCGACTTCAGTAAATTTAAAGAGCCATCGCACCGATAATTGGTGCTCTGGTTCCTCACCTCCTACTGTCCTTCCCAATAAAAGGCACCTGCCCCTTCCTGCCCTTGCCGGATCTTTGTGCCTTGTGCCTCAGAGAAAGCGTTTCCTACTGTGATAGTTGCCTTGCCCGTTGCCGAACCTGTTGCAACCGTATACTCATCTGTGAACCCTTGCCGCCTGCCCTGACCTCTGCTACGTCCGACTACGCTCTTGCCTGCTCCCTGTGTACCACGCTATCAGCTGCCAGAGAGGTCGAGTTGTTACTGGGGGATACGACCTGGTAGTTACCGCCGCAGCAAATCCATTCCGCTTTGCGGCGGGCTCTGGTGAAGACCAGTAACTGCTTAGAACCGGTCCTCCAGTACAACCCGTGCTATCGCCTCTCCGGTCCAGAGGATCCACTACCTGTCCTGCCGGTACGTGACAAGGATCGATCCTCAACCAGCCTTTTCTAAATTAATTCTGCCACCAGTTTCTAGTGAGTTCAGCTGATGGAAATCATAAGCCACCAAAAACAAAATTTTTAAGCAATAGAACACACTGACCTGCTGATTTGAATGCATGTTCTAACTAATTTCCTAGCTGCTTCTTTCAAAGATGTAATTGGTGGAAATGTAAAATGGAAATGGTAATGTAAAATGTCAAACTGACTGCTTAATAGCGGGAAAAAAACTTACCACCTAGGTTTAACCTCAAAATTTTATTAGCAAACACAAATCTTTAATCTGATTTGAAAATCTGAGGACATATAAAATATTTATCTAAAATATAAATTCTACATTTTAATATGCTTTTCATGACTAATAACCCAACATGAAGTGCTGGGTTGAAAATATCTATTCAGTTTTGATGTGTTCTGCTTCCCATAACTTCCTCCTTACCTCCTGGGAGAACTCATTAGTTTCTGTCAGTTGTTATTAAACAATCTTAAGACTTTTCAAGGTTAAGTAATTGTGGCAGAAAGGTTATAGACGAGTATGCTTAGACAAGCTGGGAGAAGACTTCTCCCTATTTTTAAGAATGGGACAATCAGGTACTGCTATCTATAGTTTACAATGACATACAGTACTTAGTTACCTTACCAGTTCTTTCAACTTTATATAGATTCAACTATTATCGTAAATAATTGCACAACAGATAAAGAAAAGTAGTGAGAAGTAGAAACATCACATTTGTTCTTGAAGTTTATATGATACAAACAGGAAAGTGGGCAAGTGTAAGAATCTTGGGGGACATTTATCAATGTTTGCTTATGTATTTCTTTTTTTAGTTCTTTTTTTCTTGCTATTTTTTTTGCTTATGTGAGACTTATTTATGAACTGGTTTCAGCCTGTTGATAAATTTCTTTCAGGTAAGCAATTATTTTTTTTTTTGCTTTGGTAGTGGCTTTTTTCTGCTCCATGAGGGACATTTATCAATCTTTGCTTATGTATTCCTTTTTTTAGTAATTTTTTCCTTACTTTTTTTTTGCTTATGTCTGACATATTTATCAACTGGTTTCAGCCTGTTGATAATTTTCTTTCACGTAAGCAATTTTTCCTTTTTTACTTTGGAAGTAGATTTTTCTGCTCCATGTTTGAGCTGGAGTAAATTTAGTCAATTTTTAACGCTGCTGCGACTTTTTTGTGCGCAGTTGCGACTGTCGCAGTTAATAAATACCTGACTACCCGTAGTCCATTTTAAAATTATTACTACATAGTAAATTTTAGGAAAACTTGCTTTTCTCGCTTTCCAGTCAAAATGTCGCACGAAAAATCGTGTAGTCGCAGTTGCGACAATTTTGCGACTATTATAGTAAAGAAAACCTGACTAAACCCGTTGATAAATGTCCATACATGTCTGTAAATTTAGTAGGTTTTTTCATGTGATGCAACTTTTTTGCGACTTTCGCACTTGATAAATCTCTGACCACTGCAAGTCAAAAATCACTTTTTTGCTTTGTTAAGAAAGTTTCCTTTTTTTGCTTAGGGCACTGCACAAAAAATAGAGTAGTCGCACATGCAACTTTTTAGCAAACATTTTAAGCAAAAAAGAAAAAAAACCCTACTAAATGCTTTGATAAGTGTCTCCCCTAGTGTTACAACTAGTTTAGAGCCTTTTCAAAAATGTCAGGTTTTGTGGAACATTTCCAGTATGCAGTTGGTACCTACAGCAAGTACACTAAAACACTGTAAGTTCTGCTATAAACTTGTAATGAATTAAAACACAGTGGAATCTTAAAATAACTAGCAAAATCTAATAATAAAAAATAAACCGTGGAGCAGAACAGCAGGGACTATCTATCCTTGGAAGGATCATAAGGACTGGCTGTGCTGGGAGGCGGGCTTTAGAATTTCTCAGTAGCTTAGAAATTAGGATTTCAGCATACTATATAAGATTGGTCACCTCCTTTCTCTTCTATATTAGCAAAGTATGCTCTTCCGATATAGCATTCAGATAGAAGCGAAAGGAGGAGGAGCTACAGAAGCCTGTGAGACCAAAGGGGAGAGGGCTGTGGTTGGATGATTGAGTGAGCCATAGCCAATACTGCATTTTCTAGATAAAGGCCATAGAAAAGCTATTGTGGTACTAATTGAAAATTCAGCTGTTGGTGGTTATAATAGAATGGTGTCAAAAGGCAGCTTGCTGCAAACAAAAGAGTGTCTGTGCTAACCAGTGTTCACCACCAAATGCCTAGAGGGGGCACATGGGAAACAAAACTGTACCATAGAGAAATGAAAGACGTTTGCCTGGTCTGATGACTTATTTTCTTTTACATCATCTGTAAAGCCAGATGCATGTTTATCACTTTAACGGTCAAAAAATGGTACCAGGATATGCTAAAGAAAGAAGGCAAGTGTGTAGGCAATGTCATACCACGTCCCCTGTTCACAGTTTTTGCAGAACTAGGAGTTATGCAGAGCACTGCCCTTGGTTCCAGACCATGCAGTGGGGTATTGATGGGGGTCACATTGTTACATTTTCAGAAAAAGCCACATAGTCCCATAGTTCCACAGGCTTCCTGCCACATCATGTTCATTAGGGCCTGGCACACAAGGCATAGACACTGCTAATATTGTTCAGGATTGATTTGAAGAATATGACAAAGAATTCCAGGTGTTAATTTGGCCTCTAAATTCCCCTGATCTCAATTTAATTTTAAATTTAAGCATCTGTGGAATGTGTTGGAAAAACAATTCCAATCCACAGAGGCCTTACCTCCCTTCAAGGATCTGATGCTAACATCTTGGTGCCAGATACCACAAACACTTTCATAGGCCTTGTAGAGTCTATCTCTCCATGGGTCAAAGCTGTTTTCAATGGTACGAGTGGTACACATATTATTAGACAGGTGGTTTTAATGTTTCCGCAACAGTTATGCAGTTTTAATGTTATGGCTGATTGAAATATACTCTTGCAATGTCAAACACAGACATCAAACAAGCTTAATGTATACTCGTATGCAGTGCAGTACCTTCACCAATGCAGGTAGAGAATTGCTTCAAATGAGGTACATTACATCTGAAACGTGAAAAAATGTTATCTAAAGGAATTGATCACAGACTGTATAGAGAATGCTACTGCCTTGTGCTCTCTAGTTAAATCGTCAATTTTTCTAAAGGTTGTTTGCAATCTTAACCCTCCCTCTGGAATGAACTTCTTTTAACCAAAATGAAATAAAATAAAGGTAAGTAAAAATAAATAGATTTTCCTATCGAAAGTTATTACTTCAGGAATGAAGGAGATGGATATTGATCGGTGCCATCTTTTACCATTACAGTCAGGTGCACAATCAGAGCTTCAGCACTTTATTCTAGAGGATAGCTGGTTTTCTGTATTTTCACTAAGAAAAAAAAAAAAGAATATATATATATATATATATATATATATATATATATATATATATATATATATATATAATATAACGACTGGCTACAGTTGTAGAATGTACAATAAATGTTTTTTCATAATAGTATCCAGGCTTTTTTAATGGTGGTAGGGATTTACTGGAGGAAGGGATTTAGTGGTTACTAATTTATAATGTTTATATTCATGCAAGAAAAAGCATGTAGAAATGTCTGCATCTATACAAGGCTCCTAATAATTCTTTCTAATATTTATGTTTTACAGCTAGATTTTACAGCTCATTTATTTTATTATTCCTATTGTTTATATAGTGTCAACAAATTGTGCAGCTCTTTCAACATTGACCTCTAACCTACAAAAGATTGACACTGTAATATAAACAATGCAGAATCTTTATTGAAAAAATGATACAAAACAAAAATAGCCCCCCTCCCCATTAAAATAACCCACCCTATAAAATAAACATACCCCCAAAAGAACAACAAAAACGGGTGGGGAGTATCAGAAGACAATGACCTAATGTAACATGACAACAACATGTAAATATACCATGTACATAACATGTTGGAAGCTACTGATGCACCCCACCACCACCTTGACACATGTTTCAATCCTTCGTGGTGGTGGGAGGTGATCGGTCTGTCTGCTCATGCAGCCTTGTCCATGAGCCATCTCTTGTCAACAAGCTGCTGCAGGACTTGTTAGTAGGTATGGGGGGCCCCTATTGGTGGGATTTTCAGGAGCTGTTTTCTATATTAAATATTCCCCAAAAAATGTTACAGATTTTTTTTTTCTTATGAAAAATTCATTGTTTTCAATGGGATTCTGCTGCACCATGCAAACAGCAAAACCTCTGTGGCAGAAGTTTCCGCAAGGAAATTCCGATTCAGGAGTTTGATGAAAGAATGAACTATGGAGCCAGTGCATTACAGAACTATGGAGACTGAGTGCATTATTGAGCGGTCCTACCACACATGGAACATACTGTCCTCCTGGGATAGACTTACCCTTTCAAAAATTAATTCCCCAGGCAACCCTTTTTAAACTAATTGGGTCAAACTAATGCATATACTTACAGGATGAAAGTATAATAAAGTATACGGCTGGTAATACATAAAGGGATCTAAGGGGTCCTAAGGTAAAATGACTTAAAAGTTATGGGGTAAAGCAAAATACTATCATGATATAGGAGTAAGTATTCATGATAGGAAAAATAAGTCACATTATTTTACAGTTCAATAATATGTCTGCTGTGGCTAATTTCTTTGTTGTCTTTAAGGTTTGTAGAAGGGTATTTCTAAAAATTGTTGTGAAGATGAGACAACCCCTTCTGAATATATAGTATGTAGTTAAGAGACAAAAGGAGATAGAGGTGATGGGCTTTACATTAGTTATAATTCTCTCTAGTTCTCCATCTGAAGGGCCTTAAATGCTATGCACAACCCACCTCTTACTTTAGAATGAAGTGGTAGCAGTGCAGTGAATGGGCCATCATAGTCAGAAAAATGAAGTGGAGTCAACAGAATGTTTTTTTTTCTTAGCTGCTACTTCATTCTAGCCATTAGTAGAGGTCAGACCACTTTGACTAGTGATACGCCACAAATATCTGTCTTGACACTCATTCAAGAGCTTAAGAGAGCAGCATAACAGGCAACACAAGAGCATATCAATGGCAATGTAACAAAATTATAACATTAATTCAAAATAAAAAAACCTTTAGCATAGATTAAAATGTGAACAAATGCACACCATTTTCAGACTTAAGAATTAATAAAATTTTCTAAAAGTTCAAGACCAACCTCTCCCAGTAAACCTCATCCCCTTTGTTGGCACTTTTTAAAATTGGCAAGTGCTGAAAAAAGTTGCACATTTATATACAAGTAAGGTTTGTGCTATGATTTGAAACATTGTATTGCCAAAATAATTGATATAGAGCTATTGGTAAATGTTTTAACACATACATATATGTGTTCACAAAAATATTCAAGCAAGGCAATGAACCCATTTCCCCGCAATGCATTCTGGTCCTAAGTATCCAAGCTGTTTTTTTCTGTTTCTCCATCGTACCATTCCAAGAGCCATAACTTTTCTTTTCCCATTAGAATATTCATGCGAGGGCTTGTTTTTTGCAGGACAAATGAAACTTTTTAATGATACCATTTTGGGGTTAGTATACCTTATTGGTTACATTTAATGTTTTATTTTGTGGTGGGAGGGGAGGCATATGAAAAAAAGATATGTAACTGTGATTTCTAAATTCCTTTAAAATGTACACTATTTACCATATTTTAAAAATAAAAATGTTTTTTTCTTCTGTGGGTCATTATGTTTACAGCGTTACCAAATGTATGCTGTATAGTTTTTATTTTAAGTTTTATTAATTTGGCATAAGAGAAACATTTAGAAAGATAAAATACATTAGTGCTGCCACATTACTAAACATTTTTATTTTTACTCTGACTGCACTGTGTTCATTCACATTTTAATGGGAACATTTAAAGTTTTTATTGTTACCATTTTGGAATACATATGACTTTTCGATTGTTTTCTTTTCTGACATTCACAGTGTGGGATTTTAGCTAAAACATTTTCATTGTTCAGGTCATTACAGATGGGGCATTGGCAAATATTATTTTTTTTATTTAAAGTTTATTTTGGAGGGTGAAGTATATTTGTATTACATTATATTTACTTAAAAAAAATCTTTTTACTAGTCCCAGAAGGGTACTTTGACAGCGATCAGCAGATCACTGTTGTAATACACTGCACTAGTATTCTAGAGCAGTGCATAGTGCCTGTCAGCATAACGCTGACAATGTACTCAGATACCAAGGGCAGCCCTTGAAAACAGACTATTTACATGCAGTGGTCACAATTTGACAGCAGCATGTAAGTGGAGAAACACTGTTCCTGGAAGTAACAACGGGAGCCTGCCTTTCACACTGACACCTGAGGTCCCGATATCCCTGCATGGGAGACCCATACCACCTTATCCTAGCCCTGCCATGAAAACATGGTGGGCTACAATAAACACACTAAATGACCGTCTCATTAAGAGGTTAATAAATGCTTTACATTTTTGTTTATTAGCACTAATACATGCTGTTCTCAAATGGAAAACATATTGTACAGAAAATATATCTGATATAATGTTATTTTTGTTAAGTAAATTAACAAAGTATTATCATTTATATTATGACCTCTTTTTTTACTTTTATCTTTATTCCTATTACTGTTTTGTATTCCACCCAGTTTCCATTCTTTTCCCTTCTTCATAAATTTCTCCAACATCTTTGCTTGCAAGTATTTTCCCATCAATATCTTACATTATTTTATATCTTTAAAACTTGAAGGGCAAAATACATGTTACAGCACCAATGGATTAAGTGATTATTAGAGCAATTAAATTGATCTCATTGTAACTAAGCGCCTATCTTCTTACCCAGAGAGCTGCTCTACCTTGCTACTTATTCTTCATTCAGTACATTCTGCATAGAGTAACAAGATAGAGAGGAGTATTTACTCATTTATGTGCATATTACTGTATAATTACCAAGATTAAGGGGATCATTTTTGGAGCCCTATAATTTTGCAACCAAAATCACTTAAATAATTACCTTTTCTGGCCAGTTTTATTGACTATGTAGTAGGATAAAAAGTAATCTTTTTTATTTTGAATGGCATAAAACAGCCCCAACTCCGTTAACTGCGTGTTACATTTCCTATTTCGCTAAGATTGTAGAAGCTTAGAGGAATACATCAAATAAATGTATGAATTCATAAACACTGGGTAGAAATATTCCAAATCATTGTCGGTTGACTCTTACTTCCCCTTGCCAAAATATGTGAAAGCATGCATGGATTGTACTAGATTAGTGCGAGGGGTTCGCTCGTGCAGCATTAGCCAGGTAACCTAGCAACAGGATCATGCCAGATTTTCCCAGGTTTCTATGGTGCTGTATGTAATATCCTGGACATAATCTATCTTTTAATTTTCTTTGGATTGTAGTGATATTACAGATACATGTGTTCAGTTACAGATCTTTATTTAATAAGAAGAATGCCTTAGCAGGAGATTTGTTCTATGTCAGAAGTGGGAAGCTAGCAATAAAGTTCTTTCAGGTTTAGTCCAGAAACATCCTTGTATCAGTTTTCAGATTGACAGGGAAACTTAGAGCCTTCATTAAGAAGTATTTGGTAGTTCATGTCTTGATGCTGTTAAAATGAAAATGCTGCCATAATTCATAACAACGCCAACGTTATTTAATGTCAGACTGAATGCAAATTGCTCGCACAATTGAAATGTCATCTAAAACATGCCATCGTATGCAAAACCACTTTATTAAAGTCACCTAGAGCAACATCTTACATTTTGGATTGCTTTAATCCCTCATCTGCTTTTTCTTTACCTTTGATCTTTTTTAGAGATGTTGAATTTACTTTCAAGCAGAATTTGCATGTTATGACTGCTGAATGTCTGATACAATGTGGAATAATAAAAAGCAGCTTCCTTTGTTTTGCTAGGTTCCTATTCATGTTATTAATTTTCTTGCAAAGTTTTTTTTTTTCAGTAGCAAAATGTATTTGTGAGCAGTGTTTCTGTTATGGGCATATATTAATGATACTTATACATATCATACACTAGGAAAGTCTTCAGACCTTTTCACCTTTTTCACATTTTCTTATATTCTGGCCTTATGCTAAAATAAAAAGGTTATTGGCAATTTTGCATAATGGATGGAGGAAAGCACCGGCGATAGGGGATAAGTAGCTGATTGAGTGGGGCCCCAGCGGTTGGACCTCTCTCTCAGTGAGGAGCGCACATTGTCTACCGGAAGAGAGTGCTCCATTCATTTCTATGCACCGATGATGCCCCGGAGCTCCTCACTGAGTGCCGGGTCCCATCTCAGTAGTTGCAGGGGTCCCTGCAACTTATCCCCTATCGCCGGAGATCTCCTTTAAGAAGAAATTACCACATTAGCAAAAAGATGGATATCTCCGGAATGGCTTAACTGATTTTCACCAGGTAAGCAGCACTAGAAATAGGGTCACCCGCACAATTTACCAGTATATGTTCAGGTTAGTGAGGGTGAACTAGCTGTCAGTTTCCCTTTAAAGTGTTAGCTACTAAGATCACATCTCTCAATATAGTACATATAGCTCTAAAACCCAGCATGTTTTTACATGTGGTTGTTTAGTTGTAAGGAGACAGAAATGGCAATTCACTCTTGCTGGATTATATCCTTTCACAGATAGCTGCCTGGCCCTTTAAATGTCTGTTTTACATCTAAACCTGTTCAGTGAATATTTTTGCTTGTTGTAATGTTACATATGTACAGTATATCCTTGTGTATCATATGTTGTGCTAGTGGGCTGTGGTGCCTGCCCTGTTGCATTGTAGTGATTGGAAACAGGAATGAGGGTCTCCTGGGCTGCCAATTGCAGGGAAAAACAAGACATACATATAGGCTTAGGTTCTAGTGAATCCTAGTGCTGTCAGCGAGATGCACATTTTGATGCCAGTCTGTTGGACCATCTTGAAAAGAGTGAGAAGCCTGTTTAAGGATTAAAAAATCTGACCTATGTGTGCGCTGGGTGCTGCCGCTCTCTGGAGGCCTTTAAACCCACCGTGCTGCCCACACACACCTGCCTGCCGGCTGCAGAAGATGAAAGAAAGTATCATGAATAAAGAAAAGTTAGAAAAACTTCAAGCCCAAGTCCGCATTGGTGGAAAGGGAACAGCCCGCAGAAAGTAGAAGGTCGTCCACAGAACAGCTTCTGCTGATGACAAGAAACTACAGTTCTCACTGAAGAAACTTGGTGTGAATAACATCTCTGGCATCGAAGAAGTAAACATGTTTACACACCAAGGAACAGTCATTCACTTCAATAATACTAAAGTTCAGGCTTCCTTGGCTGCCAACACCTTCACCATTATAGGACATGCAGAAACCAAGCAGCTAACAGAGATGTTACCCAGCATCCTGAACCAGCTCGGGGCCGACAGCCTTACCAGCCTACGGAGACTGGCGGAGGCCCTGCCAAAACGATCTGTAGATGGGAAAGCACCACTTGCAACTGGGGAGGATGAGGATGACGAAGTTCCAGAACTGGCTGAGAACTTTGATGAAGCTTCAAAGAAGGAGTCCATCTAAACTGAAAACGACTGAGGAACTTGATGCTGAACAGAGCTGCTATTTTATATTGTGACTTATCGATTTGTGCTTTTTTCTTCTCCCTTTTGACTTGATAAAGATGGGTCCATTGAAAATGTTCAATATGTAGCAGCTCAGCTTCAGTAACTGCATTAGTGCAGACCCTGCCAAAAAAAATCTGACCCATTAGTACCTAAAAGAGAGAATGAGTAGACAGCCTTTTTTGAGCTGTTGTACTGGCCGCTAAGAAGCGTCTTCAAAGAAGAAGCAGTGGTGCTGCTTAAGAAAGCAAAGCCTGGCAAGACCTGCAGAGGACTGAAATAACTTATTTTAGTATCTGTGAGCCAGCAGGCTAGATTGCAGTGTGAACTACTATTGAAGTTGTTTATGTTAGATACTTCTGTTAGAACCCATTGGGTCTGTAGGACAGAGTCAGCCAGATTGGGGTTCCTGAAAAGAGTGATTGGTGGAGTGTTCAAACCAGGGGAAGCTGGAAGCTGGTCCATTTTTGGAGCAGAAGGGGGGTACCATAGTCCTGGTGGATAAATTGGTAGCTACTTTGGGAATTTGTAGGCCTGCAGACCTGTAAAGTGACCTAGGAAATTATGAGTGTACGTGTGTATTATATGTGTAGTATGCATTATAGGACATTGATAGTAGAAATGTTTGGGACAGTCCTGGAGGTAGAGAAGGAAGAGTGGGGTCCCAGAGGGAAGTGAATAAAATTCAATTACGTAGTGACTAGTGGTGAAACAATCTACTTGGCAATAGGAAACTATGTTTGTGTCAAAACTTTTGAGGTCTGGTATAAAAAAAAAAGTCAACAAGTGGTTGTGGTCCTCTGTGATGTAAGACAGGACAATCAGAAAATCTTGTGAAGGGACAAGGACTGAGACAACTTGACAGACTGAATATGATTATATACCTGTTCATCCTGTATTATCTGTAAGACAAAAAAAGTGCAGCGTAGTGTAAAAATTACTGCTTAGCTGTTGGCAACCACCAATACTGCTATAGCACTGTGTCTAAAAATGCTACATATGGAAAGAGATCAAACACCATGTTACAAATTGCACAGCTATCAAAGCATGTCTTATATGATAAAACATACTTCTAATGCCAAAACATGTAAAGGAGTTGTCCAGTAATATGGCTTTCATAACAGGTTTATATATCCTAATTCTATGAGGGAGATTTATTAAAATCTGTGCAGAGTAAAACTTGACCAGTTGCCCATAGCAACTAATCATTTGCTACCTTTATGTTTTAAAGGCCTTTTTCTATTATATTAAATACAACCCTGTAGTCAAATACAATATGCGCTACAAACAATACATTTCAGTATATGGCGTTTTGGTGCAGTGGTGGTTTTTCTAAACCCAGCTTGCTCTAGATATGCCTAATTTAATGGGGAAATTTTGTTATAGGAGATGGAAAAAACAAGAAAAACAGTGTCATAATGGTGTAAAAAAAACTTTCACCAAAAAAAGCTTGAAATTCATCTTTGATTTTTTTTTACAATGGAAAAATGCTAGAAAAGTGTATGTAATAGGATTCAGCAGGTCAGTCTGTGGATGAAGGATTTAATGTCAATTTTCTGTTAATCTTCATAAATGCCTTATCCCATTACCTTATTTTCTATTTCAAATGATTTGTGAGAATCTAAGGGGCTTTGTGGGCTTGTGTTTTTTGTATTTAGCCCTCTTATTTATGACAGTTTGTGGCATGGCTAAAGTGGGGGGTAAGCCTTTTATTAAACAGAGAGAGAGGTTACGTACAGTTCTGCTGAAATGTTTATATGCAGCAGTGCTCGGATCTGTGGATGCTGTAGGGAGGATATTTTTATACTGTAGTTGGTTAGCTCATTAATAATTTTATACACTTTAACTATTTATTTTATACACGTTAGTTAATTTGTTTTTACAAAATAAATAAGTTCATATAAAGCTACATTTGTTTGTGGAGATCTACGTGATGGTAACAAATACTGAGCTATTTTCTTCTACACACTGATGATACCAAGATGGGTTCCTTTGGAATTAATCCAGTTGGCTACCTTCTGGACAGAATATCCTTCGGCACACTGTAAGAGATATATTTCCCTATTACTACTGGTAAGAAACCAACCATTTTGGTTTCAGAGAGTGTTTATCATTCCATATGCCCTATGATAATAACAAGAGGCAACCTTCTCTTGTGTGTTTTTCCATTGTGTCCTTTAGTAAAGTTGACTATTAGTTGGCTTAACCTACACTAGAATTTTATGCCAGAATTCTGGCGCCTTTTTGGTGCAGAGTGGCACATTTTAAGCCACACCCCTTTCACCGAAGCCATGTTGTCTTTTGCAGGGACCATGTCTGCTTAGTCAGACACTCGGAAAAGTATCTTAAAAAAAAGTGTTTAAGTCATGTAAGTCATTTTTTTTTTTTGGGGGGGGGGAGGGGCAATTATGCCAGGATAATGGCACATTTGCATTATTAAATGTGCCCCATGAAAAATGTTTTCATTTTGTTTTTATATATTATATGGCATAATAAGTGCTGCCACAAATTAACTTGTTCTAAAAAAAATGTGCCCTCATACAGCTATGTTGGTAGATAAACAAAAAAAAGTCATGGGTCTTGAAATGCCACCACTAGCAATTGATGTGAGAGTTTAAATTTTACCAATATAATGGAATATGTCAATGGTTGACATTAGGGATAAGCGAATCGAATCTGATTAATCAGAATTTGTATGAATTTCAAGAATATTTTGCTTCGCAATGAATGTGAATATCACTGCAAATCTCTTCATTAAACGCCATTTAGCGCGGTCCAGGCTCCAGGGCATCTAAGATGGCAGCTCCACATGTCAGGACATGGGTCAAGGAACACTGGGAAGGTGGGAACAAGGGTAAGCGGATGACCCTGGATTAAATGCAGAATGCAGCCTATCAGCAGCCAGCCACCCCTGTGATGTCACAGCCCTATATAATTGGCAGCCATCTTGTGGCCAGTCACTTCAGCGATCTATTGCAAAGAAAGAGGGACAGAGAGCAGTGTGTTGCACAGAAAAGCATTTATACAGCAGTGATTCGCAAATCCAGCCTAGCACTGATAGGGAAGGGAGAGAGATTGAGAGAGAGAGTGCAATTGTGGGTGTATTACAGCAGCGATTCACCTCAAGCCCAAATCCAGCCTAGAAGCACTGATAGGGAAGGGAGAGAGATTGAGAGATTGAGAGAGAAAATGCAATTGTGGGTGTAGTACACAGTGACTGTGTGCTGCAGCACTGGTGTGTACATTAACTGAAAAGCTAATAGTAGCCAGACAGTTAGGGTGAGCAGAGCACTAAAAGCCATAATCACCTGCTGTTAGTGCTTAATACTGGTTGAGTAGCAGAGCGTATTGTCCTCTATTAAGTGTAACCTGTGCGTACATAGGTGGTGTACCATTTTGTTCCTGTTAAAGTCTTAAGGGCCTAGTTGCTGTGAAAGGCCAGAAAAAAGTACACACCTGCTGGTGTTGTAGACATATATTGTTTTAAGCGTAATGGAGCGCATTGCACTCCCCCCATAAGTGAATACCAGGTACGTACATCTACGTGGTGTACCATTTTGTTCCTGTTATAGTCCTAATGGCCTAGTTACTGTGGAAGGCCAGCCAAAAGTACAGATTTGCTGGTGTTGTAGACAAGTACTGTTTTAAGCGCACTAAGTATATCAGGTAGAGAAGTTCCAGGATGTGCACAGAGGAGTGGCAGAGGCCTAAATTCATCAGGCAGAGGTCACAGCAGACTAGGGGCGAGTGGCAGCAGGAGTCAACCCATCTGCCGTTATTGATTGGATAACTTGGTCATCCACTTCATCACAAGTGACATCTGACACCCCCAGTCAACAGTCGGTGGGTTCCTCAGACACAACCATCAGTTGGCATGGCCCGGGAGCAGTCTCTGTCCTCCAGTTGCCTCTGTCCTATGCTGTTCCCTCTCCCATAGAAGTATCCTATGCTGTGGGTTCTGCTCCACTTTTTAGTCAGGGCGATCTACTAGAGGACAGTCAGCAGCTACTGCCCAGCCAAGAAGTGGAGGAGACATTCCCCGCTTCCTTTGCTAGGCGGGCAAGTAGTGATGAGGAGAGTGTTGTGGTAGGTGGTGTTGGGAGCGTTCAGGCTCCTCAAGCACACACTGTTGAGGAACCTGAGGAGGACATCAGTGATGTGCAGACACCACTCGATGATGATGAAGCCGATTGCACTTGGGAGCCGAGTGCAGAAGGGGCTTCATCATCATCATCAGTAGAAGAGGGTTGCAGGTTGCCCGTGAGGCAGCAGCTGAGCCAGCAAGGTGGTAGCATGGTTGGGAGTCACGTGTAGTAACTCGACAGCTCCACTCTCCCGCACCTGCGCTCGGACGGGCCAGCAGCGCACCTGGCCAAATGGAATCAACAGGAAATAATGAAGATGTCCAGCGCTTAAGGGTGCAAAAATTCTTCGGCTTTATTAAGTCATAAAAACATGCAGCATAGGGACAAGAACGCGTTCTTGTCCCTATGCTGCATGATTTTATGACTTAATAAAGCCGAAGAATTTTTGCACCCTTAAGCGCTGGTCATCTTCATTATTTCCCATGGTTGGGAGTCAGCATGGTGGCAGCAGTGGGAAGTCTGGAGCCAAACATGCCCAGGGTAGACCACCTGCTTCACGGCAGCCTACCTGCCCGGGAGGTGGTGGAACAAGGGTCCCTGGAGTCAGCGGCAGTAGCAGTCAGTCAGTGCGGACTGATGGGGGGAAAATCAGCTACTCTGCAGTGTGGCAGTTTAGCCCCATTCTGCCTGCCTGGCCAGCTGCCACTTGTGGCACAGTGAGTCCATACCTGTGGGACATGACAGTTTGCTGAGGCCATGGACTCCACTGGCATGCATGAGCTTGTCCTGCAAGATTTGCTTCTGTTATTGCAACACCGGAGTTTCTGCCAAGATGTCCTATTTAAGCACATAAACCTGATTTCTGCTCATCTGCTCATATGTCTGCACCTGCTCCTGCTACACTATTGGTCCCAGCAACTCCTGAGAGTCCTGTTGTTCCTGCTCCAGCTGCACTACTGATCCCAGCAACTCCTGAAAGTCCCGCTGTTCCTGCTCCAGCTGCATTACTGATCCAATCAACTCCCGTGTGTCCTGTTGATCCTGCTCCAGCTGCACTACTGGACCCAGAACCTCATGTGAGTCCTGTTGTTCCTGCTCCTGCTGCACTACTGGTCCCAGCAACTCCTATGGGTCCTGTTGTTCCTGCTGCTGCTGCACTACTGGTTCCAACAACTCCTGTGGGTCCTGTTGTTCCTGCTCCTGCTGCACCACCCATTCCAGCAACTCCTGCGACTCCTGTGTTCCTGAGCCCCGTTCAGACTCTGCCTGCCTGCCTCCCTGAAAAACCCATGTTGGGCCCTGTTCAGACTCATGCTGCATTTCTGCTGTAGTGTTGAGCGGCATAGGCCATATTCGAATTCGCGAATATTCGCGAATATATGGACGAATATTCGTCATATATTCGCGAATATTCGCATATTCGTTATATTCTTGTTTTATTTTCGCATTTGCGAATATTCGCGTATGCGAAAATTAACATATGTGAAGTTTCGCATATGCGAATTTTCGCACGCCAGTCTCACACAGTAGTATTACAGCCTTCTTTACACCACACAAGCTGGAAGCAGAGAGGGGTGATCACTGTGAGGTGTACTGTGAAAAAAAAAAAAAAAAAAACGAATATTCGTAATTACGAATATATAGCGCTATATTCGCGAAATTCGCGAATTCGCGAATATGCGATATTCGCGAATAATATTCGAATTGCGAATATTCGTGAGCAACACTATTCTGCTGTTGTAAGACCAGAACACTATGCCCAGGCCCCTGCCCTCCAGAAGATGCCTCAGCAAGATTGTGCATTCTGCTTTAGTTTGTTTACATTGCTAGGTCTCTGCCTGATCTGTCTGCTTTACCTGGTTCCTAATGCGTGCCTGTTTATTGGAACCGGTTTGCTCTTTGTAAATAAACACCTTAATCAGCATTGCTGCGTCTGGCACAATTTCTAGGTGTCAGTTAAGCCCCATTCTTGCTGCCACCTGTGACACAGTGGGTCCACACCCGTGGGGCGTGACATATGGTCTCCTTATGCTCCTGTAACCTCCAGGCTGTGTCATTGTGCCATCATGTGGTCTCCTCATGCTGCTGGCACATTACATAACATTTTTAAATAATTATAATTTTAATAAATGAATTTTATTTTAATTAATACTTTTAATAAAAATGCCCCTCCAGCATACCATGTGTGCAGGGCACGGCGGTGTCACGCTGTTCTTCACATGGTTTTCCTTGGTGAACAGAGTCACACAGGGGAGGAACTGCTAAAAGTTATGCATGAAGAAATCGAATCATGGCTTACTCCACGAAAACTGGAAATGGGAACCATGGTGACTGACAACGGGAATAACATCTTGTCTGCGCTGGTTCAAGGAAGGCTGAGCCATGCGCCCTGCATGGCACACATGTTCAGTCTGGTTGTGAAGCAGTTCCTGAAGTGTTTCCCCCATCTGTAAGACATCCTAACAATGGGAAGAAAACTTTGCATGCACTTCAGGCACTCGTACACCGCAAAGCACACCCTCCTTGACCTACAGCGTCAGAACGACATCCCCCAACATAGTCTGATTTGTGATGTTGCCACATGTTGGAATTCTACCCTCCATATGTCGACCGACTGTATCAACAGAGGAAAGCCATCACCAATTTCTTGATGATCCAAGCAGATAGGGGTTCTCTCTTGTGTAACTTCAATGTCAACCAGTGACAACTCATACGTGACACCTGCCATTTGCTCAGGCCCTTTGAGGAAGCCACATTATTAGTCAGTCGCCAGGATTATGGATGAACAACGTCATTCCACTGCTTCATAAACTACAACACGTGTTGGAAACAATGGCTGGTCAAGGCACTGGAGACGTGGTGCCTACATCTCAAGGCCACATGAGCCCTGTGGGGGCTGAACTGGAGGAGGGGGACAGTGGAGCACAGGCAAGGTTTTGCAAAATGGGTGGTTTTTATAGTCATCTGACAGGAGAGGAGGAGCAGGAGCAGGCTGTGGAGCTATAGGGTGATGAGGAAGACCAGAGAGAGAACCCGGACACACCATGACCATTTGGTCTCCTCATGCTGCTGGCACATTATTAAAAAATTTTTATGTTAATCTATCTAAAATCTTCCATTTAAAATTTACAAAATATCTTTAATATTTTCTATTGTGAGGCCCTATGATCTCGTCGGACTGCTGCCACCTCTAGGCTCTGTCATTGTACCGCCATGTGACTTGTTATATTGGGTTTTGTGGTCATAAAGTATTAGATCAAAGTAAATGCTTTGAGCACCCGGGACATTAAAACAGTTCGGCGATTCCGGGCTGATTGGGTCTATGGTGACTCGATAGCCCGGAAAATAGGGATAATCGGAGATGTTAGAGATGATCAGTGGTAAGTGATCTTCACTACTGCCTTCTAGGAGTTGCTAATCTACAACTCCAAGCATGCGCAGACATCCAAAGGCTGTCTGGGAATGCTGGGAGTTGTAGTTTTGCCACATCTGGAGGGCCACAGTTTGGAGACCACTATACAGTGGTGCCCAAGCTGTAGCCCTCCAGATGTTGCAAAACTACAACTCCAAACATGCCCAGACTGCCCAGGCATGCTGGCAGTTGTATTTCTGTAACATCTGGACCTTCAGATGTTGCTGAACTACAACTCCCAGCATGCCTGGACAGTCTCAGCATGCTGGAAGTTGAAGTTTTGCAACATCTGGAAGAGCACAGATGGAGACCACAATACAGTGGTGTCCAAACTGTAGCTCTCCAGATGTTGCAAAACTACAACTCCAAGCATGCCCAGCCTGCCCAGGCATGTTGGGAGTTGTAGTTTGGAAACATCTGGCCCTTCAGATGTTGCCGAACTACAATCCCCAGCATGCCTGGGCAGTCTGAGCATGCTTGGAGTTGAAGTTTTGCAACATCTGGAGGGCTAAAGTTTGGACACTACTACACAGTGGTCTTCAAACTGTTCTCCTCCAGTTGTTCCATAACAATAACTTCTAACATGCCCTTCGGCTGTCTGGGCATGCTGGGAGCTGTAGTTTTTCAACAACTGGAAGTACACTGGTTGGGGAACATTGTCTGTTTCCTAATTCAGTGTTTCCCAACCTGTGTGCCTCCAGCTGTGGCAAAACTATAACTCCCAGCATGCACTAACAGACCATGCATGCTGGGAGTTGTAGTTTTGCAACAGCTGGAGGCACACAGGTTGGGAAACACTGAGTTAAGTAACAAACTCTCAGTGTTTTGCAACCAGTGAGCCTCCAGCTGTTGCATAACTACAACCCCCAGCATGCACGAACAGCCAAAGGGCATGCTGGAAGTTGTAGTAATATGCCTCCAGCTGTTGCATAACTACAAGTCCCAGCATGCCCTTCTGCTGTCACAGCACGCTGAGAGTTGTAGTTTTTGCAACAGCTGAAGGCATACTGGTTGCGAAACACAGAGTTTGTTACCTAACTCAGTGTTTTACAACCAGTGTGCCTCCAGCTGTTGCAAACTACAACTCCCAGCATTCCCTCTGGCTGTCCGTACATGCTGGGAGTTGTACTTTTGCAACAGCTGGAGGCACACTGGTTGCAAAACTTTGAGTTAAATAACAAACTCTCAGGGTTTTGCAACCAGTGTGCCTCCAGCTGTTGCATAACTACAACCCCCAGCATGCAGGGACAGCCAAAGGGCATGCTTGGAGTTGTAGTTATGCAACAGCTGGATGTTTGCCCCCTCCCCCCCCCCATGTTAATGTAAAGGGTACATTCACATGAGCGGGGGTTTCCAGTGAGTTTCTCGCTGCAAGTTTGAGATGCAGCAAATTTACCCGGAAACTCGCTGTGAACCCCCGCCCGTGTGAATGTACCCTTAAAACATTACACTACACTACATCTACACAAAATAAAAAGTAAAGCACTACATATACACGTACCCCCCCCCCCCCCCCCGAATAAAAATGAGAAACGTCTGGTACGGCACGGTTTCTAAAATGGAGCTTCCAGCTGTTGCAAAACAACAACTCCCAGTGTTGCTGGATAGCCATTGACTGTCAAGGCATGCTGGGAGTTTTGCAGCAGCTGGAGGCACCCTATTTGGGAAACACTGCCGTAGGGTAATTTTGGTATCGGAGGCAAGTGTAATTCTTGCATCCCTATGCAAATCCCTAATTTACTCCTCAAATGCGCATGGTGCTCTCTCACTACGAAGCCCTGTCGTATTTCAAGGCAACAGTTTAGGGCCACATATGGGATATTTCTGTTCTCGGGAGAAATTGCCTAATAAATTTGGGGGGGATTTTTCTCCTTTTACCCCTTATGAAAAGGTAAAGTTGTGGTCTACTCCAGCATGTTATTGTAAAAAAAAAAAAAAAAAAAAATTTACACTAACATGCTAGGGTTGCCCCATACTTTCATTTTCACAAGACGTAAAAGGAAAAAAAGACATCCAAAATTTGTAACGCAATTTCTTCTGAGTATGGAAATACCCCCATATGTGGACGTAAAAAGATCTGCGGGCGCACAACAAGGCTCAGGAGTGAGAGCGCCTTTACATTTGAGGTGATTTGCACAGGGGTGGCAGATAGTTACAGTGGTTCTGACATTAAGGGGAAAAAAAAACACCCACATGTGACCCCATTTTGGAAACTACACCCCTCACGGAATGTAACAAGGGGTATAGTGAGCCTTAACACCCCACATGTGTTTGGAGAATTTTCATTAAATTTGCACGTGAAAAAAAATGCTGATGTTATCCCAAATTTTTCATTTTCACAAGGGGTAATAGGAAAAAATCCCCCCAAAATTTGAAATGCCCCATATGTGGATGTAAAGAGCTCTGTGGGCAAACTACAATGCTCAGAAGTGAAGGAGCTCCATTGGGCTTTTGGAGGGAGACTGTGGCTGGAATTGAAGGCCATGTGTGTTTACAAAGCCCCCTGTGGTGCCAGAACAGTGCAGCCCCCCCCACATGTGACCCCATTTTGGAAACTAAACCCCTCAAGGAAAGTAATAAGAGGTGCAGTGAGCATTTACACCCCACAGGTGTCTGACAGATTTTTTGAACAGTCCTCTATAAAAATTAAAAATTTTAATTTTTATTTGCACAACCCACTATTCCAAAGATCTGTCAAATGCCAGTGGGGTGAAAATGCTCACTGCACCCCTTATTAAATTCTGTGAGGGGTGTAGTTTCCAAAATGGTGTCACATGTGGGGAGTTTCTGCTGTTCTGGCCCCATAGGAAGTTTGAAAAATGCACATGGCCCCCGACTTCAATTTCAGCAAAATTCTCTCTCCAAACGTCCAATGGCGCTCCTTCTGTTCTGAGACCTGTAGTGTGCAAGCAGAGCACTTAATGTCCACATGTGGGGCATTTTCTTATTCAGAAGAAATTGGACTTAAAATTTTGGGGTCCATTTTCACCTATTGCCCATTGTGAAAAAGAAAAATTTGGGGTAGCACCATCATTTTAGTGTTAAAAATCTAATTTTCCATTTTGACATCCAACTTCAACGCAAAGTCGTCAAACATCTGTGAGGTGTTAAGGCTCACGATACCCCTTGTTACGTTCCTTGAGGGGTGTGGTTTCCAAAATATTATGCCAGGTGTGGGTTATTTGCTGTTCTGGCCCCAAGGGGGATTCCTAAATAGCCCCCAAAAACCATGACAGCAAAATTTGTATTGATGGTCTCATGAAGCACAGAGGTGCGAGACAGCTGTAACCTGCACGCTGGGTCTCCCGGCGTTTTTGCCTGCCTTCACCTGCCTGTTTGCTGAAAACTGCTATGCACATGCACTTTTGGATGACTACTTCGGATTAAAGTCACCTCTACAAGTCCTTTAAAGTGGGTGAGTGCCATCTTTTTCTCTACCTTGCATTTTTGGAAGATTTCTGCCATTTTCTGTGAGATTGAGCACCACCCCTAGGACTGTATTCACACTGCACCCAGTCGCGGTTTTTGTTCACTCCTTGCACAGCAGTGCCGGATAGTGTTTCTTTCTGGTTTTACTGTAATTTACAAATCTGTTGAACTTTCTGGCACCAGTTGATTTGAAAGAAAAAAGGTTTTCACCGGAGTACCCCTTTAAACTATATCCTCTGATCACCATATAGCTGCGCTACTGATAGTTTAGACTTAAATATTAAGTAGTCAGGGGCACAAGATGGAGCATATTCCTCAGTTGTCTATTTAGCAGATCTCAGAAGGGTCACATGATGACACTTCTTCACAAGAAAAGGGACAAGTTTTGCTTTCATAGGCTATCAGAGTAAACCTAAAACAACTGTCCTGGCAACAGATTTCTTTAATTTACCCCTTCATATGTGGAAAATCTTTCTCATGGTGAATAAGATCATTCACAGTCATTTTGGATTTCAAGAAAAAACACAAAAACCAGTATGGGTATTACATTTAATACTGTGTTAGGGTGACTCAGAATTCGTTGCTTTAGGCAATTCCTCTTCATATGACCAAAAACAAACATTTTCTTGTTTCCAAGTACAGCATGAATGAAGTAACAATTTCATCTTCCGATAAAGTACAAACAACAATGATATTTGACTTAAATGCCATTCCTGTCCAGACATACATTTTTAGCCTAGTAGTCATGATAAATGCCAGAAAAGGAAAATTAATATTTGTAATAAATTTTTGCTTTTTATTATGGCTTAATAGCAATAAGAAAAGAACTTCCAACAGGCTATTTATATTTGGTATTAGAAAGGAAGACAGCTTGTATATGTATGTTTTCATATACAGTTTTAATATTTTGTAGAATAATTAGCTTTATCAAAATAAACAAAAAGTTATGTAGTGGTATATGTTAACCTTTAAAGGGATATGTTATTTTTATTTTATTTTAACCTTTTAACAACCCAGGTGGAGTTCTCGTTCTGGGACCGCCAACTGCAAGCACTTTTTATCAGCTTAGGGTCAATGCTAATAGTTGTCACCGAGCTATCTCTGTTGCCTCCAATTTTAATAGTTTAAATGCTGCTGTCAACATTGAAAGTGGTATTTAAACAGTTAAATGCTGCATCAGTGGTGGTAAGAGAATCAGATCGGCTCCCTGCAATAAGATCGCAAAGAGTTTTGTCTTGGCAGCCTAAGACCTTCTGAAGGCCCAGGTACATGTTGTGCCGGTCTGCTGTAACCTGCTATAGACAGACTGTACTAGCAGATCGCTATTAAAGCAATTCTATGGACTGCAATAGAATTGAATCCACTCGATAATAAAAATTAAAGCCACCCCCTTTTCCCGAAAACATGGCTCCCACAAAAAGCAAGCCCTCTGTGGATGAAAAAAAGCAAGAGTTGTGGCTGTAAGAAATTGCTAGGTTACACCATCAATTTTTCAAATTTGGAATAAAAACCTGTATTAGAAATAATGGAGGATAGAAGACCATATAAGTGAGATATAATTATTGAAAAATACCTGAGCCAATCAAGTAGTCTAGGTTAAACCACAGAGTGGCACAAAACCAACTCTTTCTCCCAGATGGGAGACACATCTGTGATAAAGACCATCAATATCTTGGCCAATGTTTTGGTTGAAATGCTTGAGTGCTTGCCCAGATGGTTTAAACTGAGCACGAGTAATACAGAGACAACAAACTCTTGGGGGAGAGTTATCAAACCTTATGTAGAGAAATAGTAGGGCAGTTGCCCATAGCAACCAATCATTTTCATAAGGTTTGATAAATATCCCCCTTTAAATTCTTTTATCCATTTAGGCCACCAATGGTAGGGCAAAAGTAATTATATAGTCCATTTATCTCTAGAATGTTCCAAAAATAGCAAAGACAACATCTTCAGGAGATACAGAGGGATTTCCTCTGGCAGTAACCTCAGTAAGTAAAGGCCATGATACAGTTTAGACTGATAATATGTATATATATATATATATATATATAGAGAGAGAGAGAGAGAGAGAGAGAGAGAGAGAGAGAGAGAGAGAGAGAATCTCTCTATCATGAGATTATTAATGTACATAGCATTACAGTAAGAGGTCATGTCTGTTTTCATGGATACATAGAAAGGTTATCATAGTCTCTAAGTCAATAAAATGTAGCTTTAATGGTGCCGAATGGATATATTTAATGCTTTTTAAATAAAACAATTATGTCTCTTTGCATCGTCTTGACAGAAGCTCTGAACCCTTATGAGTCTCACAACATCCCAATATCCACTGTGCATCATCTGTGTAAATATCACATACTGTCCCATGTGACCTCTTGTGCAATCACACTTAATTGAGTATGCTAAGAAAATCTCTTCTCAAAGTTGAGGTTTGCGAATTACTATGTCACAGAATACAAGATCAACATATAAATCAAATTGAAATATTTTCTGAAATGCAGACAGTTATATAGGCAAGTGTTCACTTTTTAAATGGGGTATAAATGTGGGTTTGTGGTGATAGGTAAAGCTGGAAATAAATGGGAAATAAGTAGCAGGGTTCTGGTTTGCCAACTGCTTGTATCACAAATTTCACTATTAGCACTGTTATTTGCTTCTACCTAACAGGATGCAATTTCCTTCTGATGAACCTACTTACAGTAAGTCTGTATTCATTCAATTCCAATGAAACCAGCCTACCATCTAAGGCAGGGAGACTCACAACATTTAGCCATTTAACCATGCCCTATTCTACTGTTCCCACTGAAGATAAGGTACACTAGATGGTGTCTGGCAGTAGCTATCTACCCTCTCACTATTAAGAAAACACGCAAATTCATTGAGCATGAAAGTATAAGGGGGTTGTGGGAAAGACAGAGAAGCAAAACAGTGTTCACTCTCATCTGAAATATATAGCCAGCTTTACTTTTGCACTGTTATGTCTATATTGCTTAGCCAAATCTTGCTATCCCCACAAAGCAATGGCTACCCTTCCCTGGCTGTGGACAATGCTAGTAAACAAGCCTCTCCTGGCTGCTACTGATTATAAGAATAAGCAACAAAAGTGCGAAGAAAATGTAAATCAACCTAAAAAAGCTCTAAAATTTAACTTTATTAATATCAAATTTAAAATACACCTGGTTACCCTCTCTCATTCATTAGCCTGATGGTCAGCAGAGTACAGCACTCGTAGCACTTGTAGTTCTGCAGTCCTGTGTCCAATCCTGCTCCTGTGACTATGCTCCATTTTCTGATTTTGTGACCTCAATCCAGCTCCCTGGTGTCTATCCCCCTCTAGTCTGGTCTTGTGTTTGTCCAGACATTGCTGATGCATTCAGCTATAAACTGGTGACCATTTTTTGTACTGCAAATTGGTTCAACCTTCCGTCTTGAGGAGAGCAAGACTGAAAACCAGCAACAAATAATTTGCAACCGAGTCTCAGCATCTTGTTTAGGGAGCTGTTCCTTTAGTTTAAATCTGAACACTTGCTATATTACGGTATCATGTCAAATACAATACATTTCAAACACAACACTTTGTAATTTAATGTCAAAATAGAAGACTGTAAAAATAGAAGATTTTTGGTTAGTTTCTGATACAAAAACATGTCTCCTTAATTTTTGTAAAGTTGGAAAATCTTGTGCTATGTATTATCCAGAACAAGCAAAAAAGGATATTGGCAGCATTGTAACGAAAGCAGAAATTGTTGTTACAGACCAAAAAGTGATCGGAAAGGCTTGTGGACTGTCTTCTTGCATATTTTCCTTGCATCACTGATGCTATGGATGTCAGTTTTACATTGTCTGTCACTTTCTGCTATCACTGTGCTTTCTAATATTTTCTTTCAGACTTTGAACTAAATACAAGGGGTGATCCTGTCTTTTAAAACTGATGCCCTGCAAAGTATTACAGTGCTTTGTCGTGAATGAGAGATAATAAGCAATAAATAATTAATAAATAATAAATATATATATATATATATATATATATATATATATATATGTGGTGTCCCGGTACCGTATCCTATCCGGTACCTGCGTGTGTGGGTCCCCTTAGCCAGAGTCCCTAGGACGTCGGGGTCCCCATTGTCTAGTTCACCCCTAGTCACCTCTCATCCAGATGGTTATTGCACCAATAGCTTACTTAGGAAACATGTAAATAATATATAAGTGCCCTATAAATAGTTAATTACCTGTCTATAACGTAGCAGGACCTGTGGGTCACGTGGTTAGGTGAACTCTATGGTATTTCTGCTTTAGGACCTTTGGAGGTCCTTGTGACGTAGTTAATCCCATCACACTTTGTAACAGTGATTGACAGATGTTCGGACCAATCGGATTCACCGCGCCCCTGCCCATATAAGGGAGCGACGGCCATTGTTCTCTCTCTTGTTCCTGGGCAGTCAAACGAGTAGGATCTGCGCAGCTGTATATCGCAGTGAGTTAGGCCTGAGCCTTGCGGCAACGGCTGATATATCTGGAATCGTGAGTGCATCAATCCCTAAGCACTCTGCAGGATCACCGGACCTTATCTATCCCCTAAATCCGGACGGATCTGCCATAATTACCCTAAATTCAGAGACTTTAATTTATTTCAAGGTCCGCAACAATTGTCAGTAATTGAGATATATAGAGACTGTTTTCAGAGACTGCTATTGTTCATTGGATGTACCGCAATCATCTAAGTAAAGTTCTTCAAGTTAAAGTTCAACTATTTTGTGGATCTTCAGTCATTTTATTACATGCACCTATCGTTACTGGGAAGGGCGGCGATAGGCCGGAGAATTAGCTCAGCATACTAGCCCTCAGCCTGGCATCATAGGGTTAACATTAAACCCTCATCTACCGAAACAATACCCCCACTACCAACACCCCCCAAGGGCTACCACATATATATATATATATATATATATATATATATCCTTTATATACAAGAGAAGAAAAGTCGCACTCACCCAGTTAGATGCAAAATTCAGATCCTTTTATTAAACACCAGTAGTGGATGACAGGATAAAAAGTCACTGACACGCGGGGAGCAAGGGCGCACGCCCTTAGACGCGGGGTATACAACAGGAGGCGACTAGTTTCGCGTCACAACACGACGCTTCTTCCGGCCAATAGGTACGTGTCAGTGACTTTTTATCCTGTCATCCACTACTGGTGTTTAATAAAAGGATCTGAATTTTGCATCTAACTGGGTGAGTGCGACTTTTCTTCTCTTGTATATAAAGGATAATCACTCCTCGTTTCATAGTCTGCACCACCTAGAGATACTCACTAATTTGGAGTCACTGCATCATCGGCCCGTTCTCTGTATATCTAAGGGCATTGTGGTTGTTGTAGTGCCGGTGCACCTGTGCTTCTCCTTCAATTGCCATATATATATATATATATATATATATATATATATATATATATATATATAAATAAAAAGTAGTGCAGCACTCCATAAGGTGAAAAAAGTAGTGGGTTTATTCCATCAAAAACAGTGTAATAAAGAGCAGCGACGTTTCGGTACGCAACCTTCGTCTGGGAGTGGAGTAGTGCTGTCCCGGTCTCTGCCATTTGCTGTTATACTTTGGTATACTTTTATATTGATCTGTATCCCTGCAATGTTATTTTTGTTTACATGCACACTGCACTTTACCTGGTATGCAATATTTCTGCTCTCACTGTGAGATTTGTATTCTTTATATGCTGCTAACCATCTGGATTGTGCAATTTAGTGTGCTAGTTTACCGTATCATTGGTTATTCTATTGTGGTGGACCCAGTAAATAATATACTACATATACACCTCAGCTTCTATTGCAGAGCCGGTGATACCACCTTTTTAGCCATATTCCTCTTTGAAATATAACAATTTGTATTACCTTTATGTATTTACATTCTACGGAATTAATAAAATTATGTATGCTTTATAAGTGACTCCGTTTTTTTCTCTTTTGGTCATTGTAAAAGAAGACCAGACACCCAAAATATTCTGTTTAGATCTAAATTTATTCAGGAAGTACAGATTACTTATTATCAATAATCATACATTGGTATCCGAACCCAACAGAAGCTTACACCCCAAGAGCAACTTTGATAAACAAGTAACAAGTAGAACAGTTTATAACAATATCAGCTCACATATAAAATACCCAACTCAAGAAGAATGCTGCCAGCCTGATAGAGTGGATAAACTGAGCACAGAGTGCCCTGCCTTCAGTCTTCTAGGGTAAGGAGGTTGTATAGTTATTTCCAGTCTGACAACAGTGCTCTCTGCTGACCCCTCTGTCCATGTCCAGAGTATAAGCAAATCCCCATAGCAAACATCTCCTGCTTTGGACAGTTCCTGATACAGACAGAGGTGTCAGCAGAGAGCACTGTGGTCAGACTTAAAAGAACTCCATAAAGGAATACAACTTTCTCTGTAATTTACAGCAGCTGATAAGTACTGGGAGGATTAAGATTTTTACATAGGAGTAATTTACAAATCTTTTTAACTTTCTGGGACCAGTTCATTTGAAAAAAATATGTTTTCCACTGGAGTACCCCAGTGTCATAAATATGTGTGGAAACGTATAGGCCATTGATGCTCTACTGGGAATTCTAAGAAAAAAGGATATGCAAGGCAGCTCCCACGCCACCTTGTTTGAACCACCAGCCAAGCAAATCTTCTGATAGAAAGCCTAAAGTGCATATAGCATTGCTGGCTTACTGTACAGAACCACAAGGGGCAGGAGTCTCTGCCCCATTTATGTAGCTTCCACCAGAGGACTTTACATTGTTATTTGCAGGTCATTTACATAATGATTAGGCACAATCTAATGCTTTAACATATTGCCATGGCAGACTTGGGGACCTTTTTAGGCCCTCAATGCCCCCTAAATACATTGCAGGGTATGGCAGATGGGGTATATTGAACATAATATAGAAATAGCAAAATAGGAGTTAATAATAATTACAGCTGGCATCCTCTGATGAAGACATAGCTACTGTGCCCGCAGCATCCACTGGAAATAACTGTACCTTCCACTGCGATAGCATCCCTGCAATTTAGCCTTACAGTTATGTTCATATGCATGAAGGTGTTAAAGCTAGTTTGGAGATTAAAATAGAAGAGACATTTTTGAATCTATCAATAAAAAACAATTGTTTCTATCTTGATACATTTTGAAAGCATGATGCACAAAGATTGTTCTAGCAATTTACTGTGATATTGCTCTTCTATAACTTAAAGCTTTGTAGAGATCAGACCATACTTGTAGCCATCTATCGTTTTAATGTAGTGAATAGAACTGTGTGATTTGTGGGTGCCAAGGAGTCCTTGTACAAAATATATATCCATGAGATAGACTTTATGAGAAAGTTGACATTAGGGACCCATTTATTCCAACGGCAAATGCAACTTTCATGTTCTCTAATATAACTTTGACAGCTGTGATTTCAGATTAAAGATTTTTCATTCACATTCCCATCCTGATTGCTCTGCATGGTCCTTATATTACCTTATTGTCAATAGCAAGTGTTCATCCAACTGGGAGTCGTGTAATAACCAGCTGCCACTTAATGTGTAGACAGAACATTTGTCTCAGCCAGCTCATCTCTCAAGTCTAGTTGTTTCTCCACATGGAGAGCTGGGACTTCTTCAAGAATAACAACAGCTGGATGTCAGCACTGTGCCCTTCTTCACATCTTTAGTAGTGGTCCAAATAAAATAAACATTTTGCACCCTGTGTAAGTATGGGCAAGGTGGGGAATCTGCTTTATGAAATGAGATATGGCTTCAGTTATCCATGCTTTAGAAATATATATTTTTTTCATTTAACAATAGATATGTCTATGTTGAAGATAGATATTAAATTGACTGAAGATAAATAGATACAATAGATTAGATTAGATAGATAGATAGATAGATAGATAGATAGATAAAAAATGATAAGTTGACCAGCACATACTGATACCAAACTATTGCATGGACCCGGCATACAGGTGCACAATGCTAGGCTAAATAAACACAAGCAGGAGAATACAGCAGCACACTGCTAGCACAAAGATACAGATATAACATGAAATGCTATATTGCTACAATGAAAAATGAAAAATTTAGGTTCTTCGCTTACCATTTGCTTCGCTCACCATTTGGCCAAATAGTTTGGACCATCCCACCACGATAAGGTGACCTCAAACTATTTGGCCAAATGGTGAGCAAAGCAAATGGTGAGCGAAGAACCTCAATTTTTCATTGTAGCAATATAGCATTTCATGTTTTATCTGTATCTTTGTGCTAGCAGTGTCCTGCTGTATTCTCCTGCTTGTGTATATTTAGCCTAGCAGCCTACACCTGTATACGGGTCCATGCAATAGTTTGGTATCAGTATGTGCTGGTCAACTTATCCTTTTTTGTGTTATACATATAGGGGAAATGGCTACCTTCATGTTGGTTCCTGCACCCCACCCACCACAGTTTTAGATCCGGTGGGAAAACCGCATACGGGATAAAAATGAGCCGACCGGAGTGAGCACTTCACTCCAGTCGGCTCATTGAAATACATTACATATGGGCCACATACGGCAGGGATACGGGAGCGCAATGTTTTAGCTCCCCTCACCCGTATGCGGTCCCGTTTTGCATAAAACGTTATGTGAACCCAGCCTTATTGTTAGAAAACAAACTGATATATGTACTCAAAATTATAAACAAATAATACTAGCAAAGATTTTTCATAATATTTACATTCAATATTAATTTTCTGTTATTCTTACGCCTTTAGCATTGCAGTCACTATTGTGGCTCTAATGCAGACCTGCTGTTTTTTGGAGCTCCCCTAAAAACTGCTGATGCATCCTATGGGTGCATTTACACAACGGATCTGAAATTGCGGATCTGCAGGCGTAAAATCCCCAGTTGCGGATTTTACAAAGCAGTCAAAAATGCATATGAATTGCCTTGTAAAATCCACAGTTGTGGACTGCAATTGTGGATTTTACTATTTCGAATCCACGGTGGATTCGGTCAGTGTGAATTCACTCTAAAGCTCAATTCCAGTAACATATGTGTTGTGGATATTCAGAGTAGATTCCAAACCAAGAATCCACAGCACATTTTATTACCATAACAGCGAACTGGGATTTAGAGAAATATATGAAGGCACATAGCGGCATGCTCTATCAGTCTTGACTTTCTAGTAAATTTCATATGAGCATTTTACATCTTTTGTACTGCAAGGAGGGAAATCCACAATATCCTCATCAAGCAAATCTGAGCGGAATCTGTGTGGATTTACAGACAAAGTTTTCAGTGTATTACTGTAAAATGCTCATTGTGTGATTATATTTCACAAGTGTAATGCAGTAGAAGAAATACTGTAAATGCAGCAAAGCAGAGTTTGTCATATGGTTGAATTCATTGTGACATGTCAGTATATCCCATAATATCAACACACAACATTTTACTAAAGGTTAATCTGCTCTATAAGTAACAGCATAATATTTATCTCATGTTGTCATATACAGTGCAGTATATCTGTGTGCATTAAAGGGGTATTCCAGGAAAAAACTTTTTTATATATATCAACTGGTTCCAGAAAGTTAAACAGATTTGTAAATTACTTCTATTAAAAAAATCTTAATCCTTTCAGTACTTATGAGCTTCTGAAGTTAAGGTTGTTCTTTTATGTCTAAGTAATCTCTGATGACACGTGTCTCGGGAAACGCCCAGTTTAGAAGTAAATGCCCATAGCAAACCTCTTCTAAACTGGGCGGTTCCTGAGACACGTGTCATCAGAGATTATTCAGACAGAAAAGAACAACCTAAACTTCAGAAGCTCATAAGTACTGAAAGGATTAAGATTTTTTAATAGAAGTAATTTACAAATCTGTTTAACTTTCTGGAGCCAGTTGATATATAAAAAAAAAAGTTTTTTCCTGGATAACCCCTTTAAGTCATGACTCGTAGTGCAGTGATACAATAATCCATGATGGCCAGTTGTCTTTTTTTGTTTTATTTTTAATATCTATTGTTTTGGACATATTTTTCATGTAATTTTATGATGTGTAAACCCTGCCTTATGGTGTTAAGGGAATTGCTGTAAATCAAATTTACCATAGTAATTATGAGTATGAGTTGTAAACTATGTGACTAATAAATGTAAGTTTCCATCTAGAACAATGTTATGTAATTCCAAGTTAATAGTTGTAATGGGATGGAGCTGTTTATATAGAATCTTGTCTTACTGACATCTTTAGTTTTTTTTTTTTTTATGTTTATGGACCTACTGACTCTTTTATTATGATCATTATCTATAAGGTATCACAGTTAAAAACATGATTTACTAGTAAAAATTCCATGAATATGAAGTGGTGCCATAAAAATCAGTTATATGAATGTCAATGCTGCCTCTTGAATAAACTCCAAAAATCGAATTTGCAATATCTCTCTAATGTAATAAAATCACACCAAATAGATAGACGAGATATTTATACATAACATTTTTATCGATCCTTGTACCTTTCACAAGTCTCCGTATTCCCATAAAATTAATGATATTTGCTGGATGTACCGAGGCGGAACATGAATATTTCCCTGCCAATTAATCAGGACAACAAATCATCCAGCTGGGATATCTGGTCTTCTGCCTGTATATACAACTTACATCGATGCATGGAATAGTTTTTTAACTTGGCTTGAGCCTTTCTAAATCTGTAATATTGATTGTGTTTAATCAGACATTTAATGGGGTTTGGATTATATGTGTGTCTACAGATTATTGATGGACATACGTCGGGTCATATGGATGACCACACTTAATATATGCCACTAAAGGGAAAACAAATGATTTCCTCAAAATGACTGAATCCTTGAAGGAAAATTAGAGGATCGCAGAATGACAATGCTGTATAAGGCTATAGATAGGCAAGGCTCTCTTTTATTGAAATATGTGTATTCATCTGTTGGAAGAGAATTTTGTCTTCTTATACATTTTTTTTTAAATAAATTATATCCAAACTAAAAAAAACACATGCATATGGAAAAAATAATATTTCAATGCTCAGTGTCGGATCTATGAGTGATTCACGCTGAAAGGTCTGGTTAATGAACATTTACCCTCTGTTAGTCACAGTAATATGGTATAGATATTACATCTTTTGAAATATATTTAAATAAAAAGCTAATAGTATCTGAAAAACATTATGCTGGCTTTAAAGGGGTTATCCAGCATAAGGTGATTTTAGTACGTACCTGGCAGGCAGTAATGGACATGCTTAGGAAGGATCTGCGCTTGTCTTGGGCTAAATGGCTATGCTGTGAGATTACCATAACACTGTGGCTAGCTTTCTGTGAACTTGTATTTCCTGTTTTCAGTTTTCTTGTTTGCCTACAAATCTAATGATACCATTTTCCTCCTTCCCACACATCAGCTACCCCACCCATTGAAACATAAATGAGCTGCAGACCTGTGGTCTTCAATCAGGATGCCTACAGCTGTTGCATTAGTTGCAGATTTATCCCTCCACCCATTGAAGCAGACAGGCTCCCTGTCATCAGCTGACTAGTGAGTCAGGTCTCGACCGCATTGCAAGCTGGGAAAAATCCGAGACAGCAGTCATTTTGTATGCTGTTAAAAATAAATATTGGGGTGAAACTCACATAAGAATTGCGAGAAAACTGTCACACACAGGTAAAGACACTATATTATGAACTCCACTAACTATACAGCCCCTGTAGCATAGTCAAATAAAAAAAATCCCGGAATACCCCTTTAACTTATGTCTATTCAGTCAGCAGGGTGAATGGAGACTGAATGCAGTGCATTTGGAAAGTTTTCAGAAATTTTCACTTTTTTGGTTTTAGATTTGTTAAACAAGGAAGTGTTGGTCGAATTAGAAATAGAAGTGTGTAGATAAGTCAACGGTGACGGATCACATACCTATTTTCAGTATGTTGATCAGCTCTTCTGAATCCATCCGATGGAAGGGCACTTCACTACAATAGGGGCTTGTGTCACTGCGCGGGTTATGAGGGGGGACATGCATATAAAATTGTGAGGGCATGTTCAGAACTGCCTGTACTAAGACATTATACAAGTACACAGAGCAGCTGCTACCACACTTCCATTCAAAAACCTATACTGACTCTCCATTGACCACTAGTCCATCATAACATATGGGTGCAGTTGTTCTCCATAGCACTAATCTCTACTTCCAGCACTGTGGGATCCCACGATCAGCCTGGGTTCAAAGTGCTGTGCGGTCGCCACGTCTGTCTGGTCTACAGCACTGTGCAGTCCCCAGTCTTCTTTACAGTGCTATACTCTGCTCTCTCTTCTGCTACTTATACTCCTGTGTGTGCGGAACGAGAAGAGGAGAGAACACAGCAGGGCACCTATTGGGGGCTGATGTTAAATCTTAAACAGGTATGTGATCAACCCCTTCTAACCTATGTGCACATACTAAAAACTGCTATTTCTGATTCAGCAACAGGTCCTCTTTGAATTAAGTCCTTGTGCTAAAAATTTATTAAGTAAAAACGAATAAAATCTGAAGATTTATTGAGTAAAAGAAAGAAAGAAATACCTGAAGAGCTCAGATACATAATTGTGTGGAGGCACTACACCAATCTAGGCTTTATGGAAGAGTGGCCAGAAAGAAGCCTCTCCTGAGTAATAGGCATGTGAAAGGCTGTCTTGTGTTTGCAAAAAAAAAAAGAAAAAGTAATAATAATAATAAAAAATAAAAAAGCACCTAAAGCACTGTGGGAAACAAAAGTCAACTTTTTGGCCTTAGTTCTATGAATCATGTCTGGAAGAAACTGGGCACTGCTCATCACCTGCCCAATGCCATGACTACATTGAAGCATGGTGATGGCAGCATCATGCCCTGGGGGGTAATATAAACCTGATCCAGAGTGCTCTGGACCTCCAACTAGACCAAATGTTCTGGAGCAAGAGAAGTTTGCTATGAGGATTTGCTCCTGCTCTGGATAATTCCTGACATAGACAGAGGTGTCAGCAGAGAGCACTGTGGTTCTACTGGAAATAACTACACCACTTCCTGTGGAGCATACAGCAGCTGATAAGTACTGGAAGGATTAGGATTTTTAAATAGAAGTAATTTACAAATCTGTAGAACTTTCTGGCACCATTTGATTTGAAAACACTTTTTTTCCCCTCTGAAGAACCCCTTTTATCTGACTGTCACAGCAACAGTCATCAGCAAGGGAGAAAGAACGGTTAGCCTGAGCTGCAAACCTCGCTATCTTGCTAGTCACCCCATGCCCCCCTGACAAATACATTTTGCTTTAGTTGTGTAGTCAGTAGGAGCCTGTGCTGCCCTCATTTTATCTCACTATATTTTGCACAATTATTAGAGAACAGGATCTATTAAATGGGCACTGACAATTTCAAAAATGTTTATATGTTATACATCTTGGCAAAACATTTTATAACAATATATATATATATATATATATATATATATATATATATATATATATATATTGTCATTATAAAATGTATTTCCTTTTTATGGAAATCATGGCTTATAAAAAAAGACCACTTGGGGTCCCCATCATCCAGAACACAATTCTGTCCAGCTGCGGCATCATTTTTACCCTAGCTGAATCACAGGCATGGACAAAGTCTAGTAAGTGAGGATGGGACTAGCACTTCTCTGTGCTCACTCCTGTCCTGTCTAACAGAGAGGAGGGTATTACAGAGCAGCCTGCAATGATTGGATAAAGAGACCCAGCACAGCACAGAAGACTAAGGGAGGAACTGAATGCTTGGTGAGTGAGAGGCTTGGTGCCTGCCTCGGACACGTCCCTTCCTGAGCAGTGGATGTCAAAATGAGTGAGCAGCAGAACAATGGATTTGTGAGCCAAATACAGAAGCAAGACATGTAAAAAAGACATGTAATGAATCTGCATTTCCTAGTAAGTAAAATATATGAACAATATTTTTTCTGTAATAGGACACGTACACGTTAAGATTTGTCAAGTTGAATTAGTGAACAAATGTAAAGTCAGAAAGCCATCAGCCCCAAATTTTTGCACAATTTTGCATGTTGCTTTTTGCATCCACATACTGTTGGCCATAGTAATAAATTAAAGTTAAAAACAATTTGGTACAGTAAATTCTTATCAACAAAAATCCACATATAAAACTAAAGACAGCATGCAAAGAAAATGAAGAGGCCACATTGATAAGAACATAATTCAGGGAAGCGGGTACACCATCTATGAATTCATATGTTTAGGGATCGGAGATATTTAGATTATTAGATTACTGGACTAGTTCATTTCTGGGATGGTATTAGTCAGAGACAGATTTTCCAGTTTGGAATTTGAAGACTGTGTATGGCCTGACAGTGGCGTGTTCGGCATGTCATATGGTGTAGCCTTCTGTGTAACTGGAAGAATCTGCATGGCTCTCAGTTTCAAAGATGAACCTTAAAAAAGAATGTGTTATTTGTAGGTATTACTATTTTCAGGGTGACACATATAACATAAAGTGGTTCTGCATTTCTGGTAAAGATGACATTTACAATTCTTGAATTTTGTTGGTTAACCTTTTGATTGATGTTTATTAATTGTAATGGGATCTCATTACATACAATGATGTTATTTGTGGTGACTATACATAGGATTACACATTATAGAGTTACTTCTAAGCATAATCGGTGCTGTCCAAGTAAAAGGGCAAAGTTTACGATTTAACCTCTATTATGGTGTCCGTCTTCCTTGTATGGATGAAATAGCTTTCACTCATGAGGCTCCCCTTCTCATACAGTCCGTAATTCACATAACAAGCTACACACTACTTTAGATGCAATTCACTGGACAACCTCTTTAAGTCTCACAAACCCCATACACTCTCTAAGATGCTAATACACTCTCTTTCTTTCAGCTCAAGCTTCCTTTATCTATGACAAAACTCTGTAAGTTGACCTGCATAACTGTTTTGTGCGCAACATTGCCATAACACCATACATTGTGGTCTCACAGCTGTGTAAGGGTTAAACATTTGCATATTGAATCGATTAGTGATTCATTTGTCACATGACACTTTCCCCAGCTAGTGTCTATCCAGAAACTGCCAGAAAGGTATAGGAACAGTCCTTAGTCCAACCCTAATCTAATCATCTCCCTAGAGGGCTGGACTTTAAACTTCTGCAGTCTGAGTCTGGTTTTTGCAACATTTCTCCTAGCTAGGCAGACATACACCTAGTCTAGAGTATTTTTTTTCTTGCTTCATTTAACTACAGGCCTACTCGCATGTTCCCCCTCGCCTTAGCCAGATCTGGTTTACATGTGTTACGCTATGTGCTCCGGCCTCACACGCTGGCCGTGAGCGCACGGTCCCCTTACCTTCTGCTGCCGACGGGGCTGGGAGTCGCACTGTGGGACACACCCGCATGCGAGCCCAAGTCCGTCACTCTCCGGGTGTTTCCCCTGCCTCTGCTTCCACCTCTCTGCTCTGGCGCATGTGTCCCCATCCCTTAGGGCGTGCGCGCGCTGGAGCTTTAAGATTTAAAGGGCCAGTACGCTCATTAGTGTAAACACCTGTGTCCTGTTGATAAATTCCTCCACCCTCCTCAGTTCTCTGCCGGATCTTTGTTGCCTTGTGCCCTAGAGAAAGCGTTCCTTTGTATTGCCTTGCCGTGTACCAGATCTCCTGCTCTTGTGACCTTGACCTTGCTTCTCTGCCGCCTGCCCACGGAACTTCTGCTACGTCCCGACTACGCTACTGTGCTGCCTGCCCTGACCTATAGCTATCCTGACTACGAGTTGTCTTGTCCCTTCTGTGCTTCGCATCTACTCAGCCGCCTGTGTGGTCGAGCCATTGCCGGGGGTTATGACCTGGGTGTTGCCTGCAGCAGCAAGCCCATCCTGCTTTGCGGTGGGCTCTGGTGAAGACCAGCGGCACCTTAGACTCCGTTCCCTGGCACGGTCCAAGTCATCTGCCACACAGGTCCAGCGGATCCACATACACCAGAGTTCCTGTCTTCAGAAACGTGAGTGTTACAACATGTTTGGATATTTCACCCATAAGGTTCTCTCCAGTCCATGCTGTGAGGGCATTGTGCTTCAAGTTTCATCCACAAGAAGGAGTATCTATTATCAAGAGGAAAATAAACCTGGACAAGACCTCCACAGGATTTAATTGGACTATTCTAATATTTAATTTGTAATTGCATTTGCAATAGTAACACTAACTACAAGTGTAAATAACATACCAGATACTTTCCAGTCAGAATACCTGCTATTAAAGCAACACTTAAAGGGACAGTAAGCAACTATTTAATCATCTACTTATAAAGGGTAACAAAAGTGTTTACTCTGTGCTCAAGTTTCCAGTTGTTTCTTTTTTTTCCCTGCAATTTACCCTATGAGGAACAACCCCTTGACAAAACATTGGGCTCACAGGGGATCTTTAGGTTACCCATTTAACTCTGCCATGTGACATTACCATCTACAGCTCTAAGGGACTATCACTGCCAGCAAGCCTGCACATTACCACACTTGTTCCTACTAAACTTTAAGCTCACCAGCACACTCTTTAGTGGACAATCTCAAGGCTAATTTTCTCTCAGACCAATGACAGGTTCCTCAGGCATCCTTACGTGGTGTCAATGCTCACTATTGGTACCAGCCGTAGAAGCTGCTATGAGGCCCAGAGATAAGGATGACTATTAGAATGCATCAACATTGTACCTTTTTAATAAGGTATAACAAATTTATGGTTTCCTGCTATCTAGCACTGCTACATGGTTTTTCTGATAGATGGTACTATTATTCATACTCTTAATTTTTGCTGCTTATGCTACTGTTTCAGTTTCATGTCATTAGGTGATGTAGACACATCTCAGTTTGCTACAGAGCTGTATGAATTCTAGTTACGCCCTTTTTGGGCCCAGGTTGACTCCGTTGGTTTCTCTGTGAAGCTGACAGCCAGGAAACTATCATTCTCATAGCCCAGCTACTCTGACAGAGTATGGCAGAACCAGTCGGCATAATACACCACAGCAGTCTACAAGGTGCACAACTATTGTGAAGCACAGTACATCACAATACTACAGTTTAAAAATACATTCCATGACCGGAGGTTAAGCCCCCTCATCCCCCCCCCCCCCCCACTTGTGGCACGTCTATTCATTCAATGTGTTAATTTTCAATTTGCTTAAAATATGTGGTGTGTTATGCAGAACCCTTTCAAGTGTTCAAATTTGGTTCAGAGTATTTGGAATACCTAAAATGATCGTAACACGTAAAGAATGCATAGATTAATTTGAAACAGATAAAAAAAGCATGTGCAATATATATCAAGGCTTCATTTCACATACAGTTCTATCATCGCTAACTGATGACAATGCTCCCCGATTGTAATTTCATACCGAGCAGTCATTTATTAAATCAGCCTCGTATATCTGCATAACATTTGTCATCCTTCCTGTTATTTGGTGGAAGTTAATGGAGGTGAAGCTGGAGTTGACAGAACTATGTTGTGGCATGTTCAGCCATCATTTCAGAACCTTATTGGACATCAAAGAGGGAAGCACATATGTTTTTGACATTCATAAAGATGGTAGGTGAACTTGAAAAAGGATGATAGCAAATATATTTCTTAAGGTAAATAGCAGGAGTTGTTATATATGTATGAAAAGAAGATTAATTCTCAATTTGGAATTCCTTATAAATGAAACAGGATCATATTTACAACTTCCTGAAATACAGAGCCATAATGATAAGGTCATGCAGTAAAATATGAAGAAACAGTGATCCTTACTAGAATGTCCTTCAAGCATCTTCTTACTAAGCACTCAACATAGCATGGATTTCATTGCAGTACTGTATACTAAAATAGTTCCCACTTTCCTGCTTTGTGTTGTGAACTGTGACATAATCTCTAAAACCTTATTTTCAACATGTTTTCTCAATTCATGATATTTGAAAGTACATTTAAAAAAAAGTGCTGTAGCCTATCGGATTTTTATCATGTCAGATAACAAGACAAACAACTTGTCTTTGCAAGGTACATTGTACATGAATGTCAATATGATGCCATATCCAAGATATGGAATTACCGCATTTATCGGCGTATAACACGCACTGGCGTATAACAGGCACCCCTTTTTAACAGGGAAATTTATGCCACATCATCCCCCCAACTTTGTTTTCTTCTGCACCTCAGTTTGGTCCCGTCCCCTCCAGTGCCACATCATTCCTTCCCTTTTATCAGTCCCTGTGCCACATTTACCCCTCTCATAGCCTCCCCCCATGTCTCATCATTTCCCCCTGCAAAGACCACCACTAGCCATACAGACATTAAGCATTTAGTGCCTCCCCCCTCATCATTTCCCCTGTCTCATCATCCCCCACCCTGTCTCATAATGTCCCCCATCATTCCCCCCCTCATCATTTCCCCCTGTCTAATCATGTCCCTATCATTCCCCCCTCAACATCCCCCCACCCTGTCTCATCATGTCCCCCATCATTCCCCCCTCATCATTTCCCCCTGTCTCATCATGTCCCCCCATCATTCCCCCTCATCATTCCCCCACCCTGTCTCATCATGCCCCCCACCCTGTCTCATCATGCCCCCCATCATTCCCCCCCTCATCATTTCCCCCTGTCTCATCATGTCCCCCCATCATTCCCCCTCATCATCCCCCCACCCTGTCTCTTCATGCCCCCCCCATCATTCCCCCCTCATCATCCCCCCACCCTGTCTCATCATGCCCCCCACCCTGTCTCATCATGCCCCCCATCATTCCCCCCATCATCATTTCCCCCTGTCTCATCATGTCCCCCATCATTATCCCCCACACCGTCTCATCATGTCCCCATCATTTCCCCCTCATCATCCCCCACCCTGTCTCATCACCCCCCTCACTTGTTTTCTCCCGCACTATCCACAGGTACTGGTGGATAGTGCGGGAGACGCTGATTAAAAGGTAGGGCAGATCCGGACAAGGTAGGGCTCAGCGTCTCCCGCACTATCCACCACACCAGTACCTATGGATAGTGCGGGAGAAAACAAGTGACAGTGCGGGGAGGAGACCCCGCTGGTCACTGATTTAAAGTGGCCGCGGCCGTGCTGTTAATACTTAACAAGCAGATGCTGCTGCGGCCGCTTTAAATCAGTGACCAGAAGACTTATCGGCGTATAACACGCAGGCAGACTTTTTGCCTTAAATTTAAGTTTTAAAAGTGCGTGTTATACGCCGATAAATACGGTACACTCTGTTAAAGAATACCTGTCACCAAATAAACTTTTCTAAACTTACACAGGCTATGTTCCCAAACTACTACTAACACTTCTCCCACCCTTAAAAAAAATTCAGAGCTTTAAAAAGCTGTGTAGCTTATCTTTCTTTTTGCTCACATAGTGCAATCTCTCTGCAGGATAAAATGGGCATTTCCCAGCAGGCATGACATCACTGAAGCCTGCTGGAGGACGACTTCTGCCCTCATCAACATCATTGCAGTGCTGGGATGAATAGAACACCTCAGGCTCTATGAAATAGCTTTCAGTCTGTGCACCTTTCGGTGAGGCTCTGTGCAGCTTTCTGGCTTCGTGCAGCCTTCAGGCTCTGTGCAGCTGTCAGTGAGGCTCTTTGCAGATGTCAATCATGCTCAGTGCAGAGAAAGATTTCCTGAGATTGGTCTCTCTACCATTATAAGCAGGAGACCAAAATCTGATGTTGACGAGATGTTGACGAGATGGAATGTGTTCTGGCCAAGAAGGGAGACCCCTGGTGGCCAGAAGTATACAGCAGAAAAACTTATATAAAGCGTTTTTTTATTTTTATTTTTTTGTTTAATCGAAGCCAATGACAAAAGTTATTTACTTGGTATAAGGAATCAAATATAAAAAAGCATGTTTAATGACATGCCCATTTAATGCCCATTTGGTGGACTAGTTATATGGGAACTTACTAGCATCATAACAGCAAGCAGTTTTTTCACTTTTTTACTTTTTAAACATGTACTTTTATTGTGTTTCACCATTATTCACCCAGTAAACAAACTTCCCCCTCCAACACAAGTTCACTAAATGGGTGCATCAAGTTCACATTAAAGGGGTATTCTGGCATTTTAATTCTGATCCCCAATCTAAAGGACAGGGAATAAGTGCCTGATCACGAGTGTTATATCGTGCACAGTGCCCAGGTTCTCCTTGTGCATGGAGCAGGGGTGGACATGCCCTCCTCCATGCATCTCTATGGGTGTGCTGGAGATACACGAGTGCTCTAGACTCTCCCACAAAGATGCATGCATGGAGGGGACATGTCGACTCCTGCTCCATGCACAAGGAGAGCTAGAGTGCTGTGCAGGAGATCAAGGGGTCGCAGCAGTTGGACCCCTATGATCAGACATTTTTTTTTTATTCCTTTGGAGGATCGGGCTCTGGACTGCAGGTAGGTATAGCAGTCCGAGACCCTGCATTGGTCTCCTGTTCACCCGCACTATAACCCAGTTTATCGGGTTATAGTGCAGGTGAACGGGTGACCGTTCAAGCATCCAAAAATCAAGCATCCAATAATCAGGTAATACAAATAACAACAGAGAATAGTGAGCTTATATACCCAGTAATATCCAGACAGGTGTATTAATTTAAATTGCTATTACTTTACATTTTTTACTGGTACCCTTCATTTTACCCTGTGACCTATTACAAAGCCAGAGATATTATTTGTTGGACAAACTGAAGAAAAAAATTATGTTGGGTAAAAAATTCTCGTGGGTGCACTGGATGGTAAAACTGACTTGCTAAATTTATTCTACAGGTAAGTATGATTCCAACAATACCAAACGTGGATAATTTTTGTTTCTTTTACTATACTAAAATGTGTGTACCACTATGTTCTTACCCATTATAACTTTTTTTTAAGCCTAAAGAGCTGTGTGGGGCTTCAGAAATTTTACTTGTGGACTGTGTTTCTTTTTTGGATTTACACAGTTGACCATTAATGCAGGAATGTTAGAATTTACTAGTACAGAAAATACTGCAATTTACAACACAAAAAATAAATGAATAAATAAATAAATATGATATATATATATATATATATATATATATATATATATATATATATATAAATATATAGATATATATATATCTTTCATTTGTTTATATTTTCTTTTATACAAAATAAGAAATGGGGGAGTAATTTGAGTTTTCCTTACTGTGGGATTTTTTTTTACATATATAAAAAAAAAAAAAAATCTACAATCCTTTGGCCCCAATGTAATATATATATATATATATATATATATATATATATATATTGCATTGATCTATGTCAATGGTGCTCTTCTGGTACAGGCAAAGAGGCTTAGCAAGGGCCTTGGGCTATGGTGACAAATTTTTCAAAATTATATTTTATTTATTTATTTTTTTTTTTAATTTTTATCAGTCCCAGAGGTCTTTGACAAGCAATCTCCTGATTTAATATACTGCACTACCATTGTAGTGCAGTGTATCATGCCTGTCATTATAATACGGACAGGCAATTTACCAGCATGGCTGTTTAGATACACCCACGGGCCTTCATAGGGCCCATCAGTACCCAACAGTTGTCCCACTGTAGTGTCAATGAGGTGACAAATCTTCCAAAACCTCATTGTCATGATTTGACTGCTGCATGTGAGAGGATAAACCACTAGGGTTGAAGGTTTCTCTGGTCCTGGCAGCTCTCCTCTGGCAAAGGGAAGGAGACTAACTAATAGCCTCATAGCAACTGCAACAACATACCCATAGGATATGTAGACCATGATTCCTCTTTTCTACCAGTGAACTACTTTTAACCTAGATAGTGAAATAATGGTGAAAAGAATCTTGAAGTTGCTCTTTAACCAATCTGGTTGCTATTTTTATTTTTTCAATCTGCTTTGAATAGAGGAGACCTACACTTTCACAAGCTGTTATGGTTTTTATTACTTATTTGATCAATCTCCCTGCTGTCTCATTCACTTACTTAACCTCACAATGTAAACCAAATTATCTATCAACAATTTCCTATTATATATAATTTTACATTAGAACCAATGCGTCATACAATTACACACTGAATTTGCTTTGCATTATTATTGCTTTTGATAGGACTCATTAAAATTAAACATTTTAATTTATTTTATAAGCTATCCATTATGTTCCAAAATTGCACAAGTCTTATGTAAGCAAATCACATCTATTTGGATAAATCAATACCAGAGCCTTGTGATTCAGTATAAACATTATTAGCATATCTTAACATAAAAAGCAATTACTATCTCTACAGTAATCAAATTTTCAACAAATGAAAAGACAGATGTATTACTGGCAATTAAATTATGTTGTATAGCGTGCGGTCATAAGATAATTAAATACTCCGAAATACTAATCTCTAACTTTTTCACAACATAGGAGCTCCATGTTAAATAAAGCAAAAAAAAAAAAAAGGATAAAAAAAAAAAAAAAACACATGTGGTATCACTGAAGATTGGAAAGAGAACACAGGGTCAGAGGTCGACACAGTGAGAGGTTTCACTGTTTAATAGGTTATCTGTGGATCTGCAAAGCCAAAGTGTAATTGGGTTCTGTGCTATGATTTTGGTCTGTAATTGCGAATGATCTTTGACAGTTTTCAAATTCAAGCTTGGGAGATTTCTCTAACTTGTTGTCAATAAAAATTCCAATTGAAATGTAATGTACTAGACTGACAGTTTGCTTGGATACAAAAATAATTATTCTGTTCAGAACATGACTCTTATTCAATCACATTCAAGTTTGCCAGATCTTACTGGAAAATAAGCTTGCTACTGTATGCAAAGACACAGACTGATTTTTTTGTTACAAAGCTTTCTATATTCTCTACCACATGGAAGTGTCAGACTTTGTAAGCAGGTGTTATTCCTTAACTTATATAGCAATAGCATGCTTAATATAACCAATAAAGACTAGCTTTTGCTCATTGTACAATGTAAAGGAAACAAAAAGAGGAAAAAAAAGGGTAAAATGACTCAAATAAGTAGAAATATATAATACCCTGACCAGCCATATTCATAATTCCTAAATCTGTACCTCCATCACAAAAATGGTAATATGAATTAAACTCTATCTTAAGCTGTAATGGATAATACAATATTTAATTCAAAACTGAGAAAAAGTCTATTCTTTGCTATTCTCGTATGCAACAACAACACCAAAAAAAAATAAAAAATAAAAAAATAGAGCAACAAGATTTCCCTTTGTTTTTCAAATACCTTTAGTAAATTCTAAATTTAACAAATAATAAATCATCATAAGATAAAGGAGAAGAAAGGAAAGAGATCTAAGGAAAGAAAGAATCTATGATTTGGTTTATATTTGGTCGGTCAGTTGCAGTAAGATGGTGTTGTACTAGAAAACAAATGGTGTTGAGCGTGTACTAGAGAAAGAAAAAGTTATATCAAGGGCTGAAATTTTAATATTTACTGAGGTCCTGTATGGCTTTAGTTTACACATTGTTAATTAAGGAAAGAAGGAGATAAGCCATGAGTCACTTGGTCGCTCGTCTTAATTTAAGGGGCCAAGTCCAGTGAGTAACCGGGAAGTTATAGAGGGTATTGGTGTAGCTTGCTTTATAGTTAAACAATGCACTGAAAATACATGCGATTTCAGTCTTGTTCCTTGTAAAAGAGTGTAAATGTAAAGTTCACAGAAGTTGAAAAAGGATTGTCTACCCTATTGCTACTACTACAAGTTCTAGCTGGATTGAAAAACTGTAACCATTCTACAAAAAATATATATTCATATAGATAAGGTGAAATACACTGGTCATTAAAGATCAGATAAATGATAGTACTATTATTGTCATCATTATTAACATCAATTTTATTGCTATACTTTATTAGTTCATAGCAAAGAGAAAAAACCATATTGTCAGCGACATAAAAAAAACTATAGGGATATTAAAACAGTTTAGACAAAGTGGTTTGCTTTACAGGTTAAAAAATTTAGAATTTGGAAGCCATCAGAGGGCTGTGAAACAAATATTTTTCTATTGTTTTAGTCTCCATGATTAAGCAGTCAATGCTGTCAGTTATGTTCTTATAAGCCTAGTTGGATCTATTTCATGTTAGAGAAAGAGCTCAGATAAATCCAGGAAAGCTTAATGTTTATCCAATGTGAAAATAATTACTCAAAGTGTTATTCTTAATCCAGATAATTAGAGCGAGGAAGGGAAGATCAGTGTCATTGTGAATTATTCCCTTGCAATTGACTCTTGGTCCTTGTAAGTTTCAGGTGAAGATGTGAATGGATAAAGGTTAGATTAAATATAATCCAAAGTAGCTGCAGCCTTAATCTGTTATGATACAAGGATGATCACTTAAAAAGAGCTGGATTGCAGGAATGTTTCTGGTTGGATAAGATGCTGCTCAGCTGGGACTAGCCTTAAACAATGCTTAGCACCATGTCACTGCATCTGTAAGCACTTGTGCATGACTGTAGAGTGTCATAATACTGTCAGGCAGTCCACAGGAGTTTACTATCCAGCCCTGTACTGTATATAAATGAAAAACGTAATTATACTATGGCACTTTGGCAGCTTTTAGACCTCTGTTCTATAAATAGCTATGCTTCATTTTTTTTTTTTTTTATCTCGCTTGCACACATTAGCTGGGGAATGTAGTTTAACCTTTTCATAGCCAGCATATTAATTCCACCTTCCCTGACACAAACTTTTAATTCTTTTTGAGGGTTAAAGGAAGTTTCCTAAGGCGTGAAACTAAAACTATTTACTGTGGATTTTTAAAACAGAACAAATAAATGAAAACATAAATATATAATATTCATTGTACAATATGGTGTTAAAATGCTCTTAAAGGGGTACTCCACTGCTCAAAGTTTGGAACAAACTGTTCCGAATGCTGGAGCTGGCACAGGGAGCTCGTGATGTCATAGATCTGCCCCCTCATGATGTCACGTTTTGCCCCCTCAATGCAAGCGTATGGGAGGGGGCGTGGCAGCTGTCACGCCCCCTCCCATAGACTTGCATTGAGGGGGTGGGGTGTGATGTCTTGAGGGGACGGGGCTAGGATGTCACAAGCTCCCGTTGCCGGCTCCAGTGTTCAGAACAGTTTGTTCCAAACGCTGCGCAGCAGAGTACCCCTTTAAGCTTTTTCTTTTTTTTTTTTTCTCCATTACACCTTTCACATTTGAAAATCATCATCATATATCCAGGATTAAACTTTCCCACCGGAGCACCTGAGGTTCTGACACAGCAATATGCCACAAAGGTACGACAGAGGAAGCTAACGTGGAGCTATTCTGCTATGGATCATTTAAAAGGCCTGTTTACATATAACAGTTTTGTCCAGCCAGATCTTTTTTGCCCAAGTCGGACATGTGTAATGAAAAAGTTGTACAGTGCCCATAGCAGGCAATGTTTCTCTATCCAGCTTATCGAGAGGTCTGGAAGGTAAAAAGATATCACTGACTTCATAGGAAACTATGGGATCAGTTTTGTCGTAGGGAAAGAGCCTGTAGGGGTCAAGCAGAGAAATGAGATGCTGAGAACTATTTGGTTGTAAATATGTTATTAGTCGGTAAAATCTTATTGGAAGGTATTCAATTTGTAACTATAGGAAACAATGCAGTCAATCAGCACATTCTCGTTTTTTTAATGAAATCAATGCCTACATTGTAAAATTTAGACCTCAAGTCCCCCCTCCCCCCCCCCCAAAAAAAAAAAAAAAATGAAAAAGAAAAAACACCTTATAACTCTCTCTCTCTTTTTAACAGGGTGTTTTGGGGATAGCCGTATAATTCTAAACGTGTGATAGGATAAAAGGGAAAGTGCTTGCAATATATCCACTTTGAATTGATATGTTAAATAACCTTTTGAACCTGATGCTAAATTGACTACCTTCTCTAATAAAACATTGAACTGGCTGTATCTTTGTTGGCTACATTATCAAGATCTTATACATCGGCAGCTGCAATAATACTTTAATACCCTTGGACAACTAAAAAAGAGGCATATATCTTTAGACAACCATGAAAACTGTAGAAATTCGTCATAGCTTAATCGGTACAATAGGTCAGACATGAGATTTGTTTTCAGGAAAGAGCAAATTTCAAGGGAAGATCAATTTGAGCATGCGTTTTATGCTGTGATTTCCCATTCTCAGATTTTTCTATGTTTACATTTGTTTAAATTATGGAAATATTAAATGAGAGCGAGAGAGTTAACCCGAATCTTTCTGCATCTTCTCTGGGTTGAGGAAGAAGGCTGTTCCTGCTCCTGTAGATTTACAAATGGTGGACATATTTACACACATTGATATTAAAGTTGTTTTTAATTTTGTGCATTTTTTGCATACTGTGGAAGCAGTTGGGGTATGTTCACACTGGGTAATTTGAGTGGAATTTCCTCACTGGAATTGTGCGTCGGAAATTCGTGCTACAAACATTACCATTTGTGTGAATGGGTCTTCTGCGGACCTGTTTACACTGCGGAATTTCAGCAGCGGACAATTCCACCACTGAAATTGATTTGTGCAAAGAAAGAACATGTTCATTCTTTGCGTGGAAGTCCATGAGCCATGGTAACGGTGCAGGGCTGCACAGTCCTACCACCGAAGTATTTGGCACTGGAATTCTCTGAGTGGCAATTCGACTCACATTACTTGTACATGGACATACCCATAGAGTGTTGAAATAAAATGTGAATGGCAAATAGGGTAAAATAGAATTATACAATTATACTGGACTGAGCATCTAGAGGGACTAAATGCGTGTATAAGAACATTAGAGAGGGAAATGTGGCTACTGTAAAATATGTTCAATGCATACAATTACAGCATTCCAGATTTAGTCCCAGTCTTCTGACAGTGTCCTATTGTACAGGCTTGAGGTATTTCCATTAGGCCACTGTTAAACTCTGCATTAACAGCCTGCCGCTGCTGTGTGCTTCTCTATATTGTAGCTGGCACCTGGAGATGAGGCTTTAAACAGTTGCAAGTCCAGGTGCTGAACTCTATTAACCTAGAATATCAAGCGCTAGTGGCTAACAGCTATCCGGTAGTCCTCAAGATTCCCAGAATATGTCTGACGTCTGGCCTTGTTGCTGCTTAAAGGGAACCAATCAGCATATTTTAGCATATATAACACTTGTCAATGCGTTATATATGCTAAAATCATTATCCTCACCATCCCGGAGGACGTTTGTGCCCCCAGGGATGGTGAAGATATTAAATTATAAAGTTCCCCTGTGCCGCCTGGGCGGGGACTTACACTTACCAGCTCCGGTCGCTGCGGCCGTGGCACCGCCCCAACAGCATGAATGACGGCTCCCGTCACCGCTCTGCTCCATCTGTTTAGGGAGCAGAGTGGTAATGCGAGCCGCCGGGTTATAGTGTGGGTGAACAGGAGTTCGAATAAGGGTCATTTAATAAAATATATACCTAGGGAGATATGTCCCTCCGAAGATCCATAACTATATTGCGGGAATTGCCCAGTTGGCTTAATTTGCATATTCATTGTCTGTGACTAGCTGGTCACCTAAGCGTTCTGCTCTTTGCAGCGCTCATGTGAACAGCAAATCAACATCACTAGGACGTGGAGTCACAGACAATGAATATGCAAATTAAGCCAGTGGAGCCCCGCCTCCAGTGCACAATTCACAGAATATAAAAGTGAATGTTCAGGGGGTCAGGGGGACATATCTCCAGACCTAAGGTACATATTTTAGTGAGTGACCCCTCACCGGACTCCTGTTTACCCCCACTATTTACTCACAAGGTCCTTGTGTATAATAATAGCGGGTTAAATGAAGCTGTGCACAGGCCTAAAACCACTGGACCCCCGGAATTCAAGTACTAAACAGTTGGCAACAACAGACTAGACCAAAAAAACATTTAGCAAACTGGGTACTGAGCTCTGGAGATTGTGAAACTAAATTATGTAACATCAATTCTTGGACAACATTACTAAGTGTAACTCTGGACACATTTAATGAGTAAAATGGACCTACTCGATTCATTACTATACTAGGATTTTTCCATTACCATCCTATTGGTTTGACAGGAGAAAATCTAATCAAATGTATTAAATTAATTAAATGGCTATAAAATATTGCTGCTGCTTAGACAGTGACCCAAATGAATATGGCCCAAGTAAGTTAATTATATTTGCTTAATCAGAACATCGTCATCGTTGGAGAAATCTTTGACCTTATACTTATTAGCAATAAAATTAATTCTTGTATAATGAAATCCGCAATATTCAGGGCCTGATTTGTGCACGATGGGAAGCAGCAACAATTGATAAAATTAATGGGAAAATTCTATTAAACAGTCTCCTTAAAACAAGTTAATTTAGCTGGAAATTACACTTTTAATTATTTTTTTGTACAATGCCAAAGCATGCAAAATAAAGGAAAGGATGTATTGGACTCGATTTTTGCATAGCAGGACTTGTTCAATGATTCAAAAGGGGTTGTTGCAATGAAGGCATAGGACATACAAATGCTGCGGTGTCAACTGTAGCTTGTGGGCAACAATATGAAAAGCATCAACTCTATAATAAAGCAAACAACCTTCACCATCTGCTTTAGGTTTACACTAGAGCACAGCCTAAATGCATCCTAAAATTTTAAAGAAGATTAGATTACACACTACCAGAAGAATTCTGCACAATTTTTTATACTCTCTGGCCCCATCTTATATGAAGGATAGCCTAATGCCTATCCCTTACATGCTTAAACTGCCGGCGTAGCCTCCGAGCATCATATACCTGCGCTGATGCTGAGACCCAGCAACCCATGAACTGGACCCCAAGACGCAGCTACCTCCTCCGAGCGGTGAGTGCACGTATGAGCTCTTTCATTTATTACTAGATTTGTAAATTACTTCTATTTAAAAATCTTAAGCCTTCCTGTACTTATCAGCTGCTGTATTCTCTAGAGGAAGTTGAGTTGTTCTTTTCTGTCTGACCACAGTGCTCACTGCTGACATCTCTGTCCATGTCAGGAACTGTGCAGAGCTGGAAAAAATCCCCATAGCAAACCTCTCCTGCTCTGGACAGTTCCTGAGATTGGCAGATGTGTCAGCAGAGAGCACTGTGGTGAGACAAAAAAGAACTATAGAACTTCCTCTGCAGCATACAGCAGCTGATAAGTATTGGAAGGATTAATATTTTTATATAGAAGTAATTTACAAATCTGTTTAACTTTCTGGCACAAGTTGATTAGAATTTTTTTTCCCCACCAGAGTACCCCTTTAAGCATGCATGGGATAGACATACGGCTGTCTTTCATATAAGATAGGGCCAAGGAATATTCACTGTGCTCAGAATATTAGGCAGACTAGATGGGCCGAATGGTTCTTATCTGCCGGCACTTTCTACGTTTATAAGTTCCGACTTCCTGTCACTAAATATCTATTTTATTAAATCAATTTATAAACTCTTTGTAGAAAATGTTATATTTTACATTTGAAATGGTATGCCTTAGCATATTTAATAGCTGTTTTGCCCAAGTTGTCAGCTCCAATGAGGAGAAGGAGTTTTGCATGTTGAATGTAGCCATTCAGAGGGGTATTTCATAATGACTAGTTTTGACTTGTCTAGATTTTTATTGATTACAGCCATATACTGAAATGTTCTTTCTTTCTAACCTGTTTCTTTCTTTCTTTTTATGTTTTTTGTACATTGTTAATGGGGATGCCATTATGCCAGAGCTGTATTCGACATCCGTTAGATATATGCCTTACAGTTGGATCTATGGACATAGAAAACAATAGAAAGGACATGCCCTATTTACATGAAGTGGAAATGATACTGGGTATTCTTTGTGACCTTTGAAGAGGTCATTTCAAAAATAGGGGGAAACTGAGCTGTGAGCATGGTGCAGGGATCCCTCACTGGTCTCTGTATAAAGGGGACCAGTGGGGAACAATTACTCTGATGGTGTGAGCATGGCCCCAGATGACTGGAGTGTGTTTTCAATTATAGGTAGTCTTCCCTTTACTCCACTACCGGATAATATATAATATAAAGGATTAAAGATTTTGGCCAAAAAAGGGCAAATTTGAGTGCCCAAGTTTTTGAGCATGGTGAGCTAGTTTTGTGTCACTAAAAATGTGCAACAATTTTTAAGAGAAGTTTACAGGTTTAGATATTATACGCAGAGAAATGAAATCTCAGCATATTTTGAAACAATTAAAAACACTAAAAACATCTAATGGACTAAAAACATCCAGTTTAAGAGTACGATTAATTGGGAGAAAGATTTACGGGGAGATTTATCAAAACCTGTGTAGAGAAAAAGTGGTGCAGTTTTCCATAGCAACCAATCAGTTTGCTTCTTTTGTTTTCAAAGAATCCTGTAAGAAATGAAAGAAGCAATCTGATTGGTTGCTATGGGCAACTGCACCACTCTTCCTCTGCACAGGTTTTGATAAATGTTCCCCTTAACCTCTATAGATCTAGCAGTATGAACCACTATTCTAAAAATTTTTGCAATGGCTTTTATAAATAAAATTTATAGATTAATACAATTTAGAATCATAGATTGTTTTTACTGTACACTTATAGCTTACATAAGCTGGGTTTAAGGCAAAAATCTGCTTGTCTGCATATGATTTCATGAGTTTAAAATCTTTTTGGAAGCAGTGAATAGGAAGATTCTGAAAGATTCTAGGAGATATGACATATGTACTCTCCTGTAATAGGAAGATAATCACTAAATCATTATTTTATGGTAGATTGGTTGGTACAAGTCCATGGATTAAAGGTTGGCTTCCTCCACCATTGGTATGGGAGAAATTCACAAATAACATTAGTAGGTATGAATTGCTTCTCTTTAGAAATAGAAACCAGCTTCAGTAAGGAAGGCGACTCTGGGACAACTGGACAACTTAATGTATTTCTAGTTTGTTTCTGTTATTTATTTATTTTTGCTTTCTCCTCTGCTCATCCAAGGATATTTGGGAGATTGGGGGGAGAATATTATTGTCTAATGCAATAATATTTTATTGTGATTTTTTTAAATGTATTTTTGTATATGGGATATAATCAAGATAAAAATTAATAAAAAACAATATTAACCCCTTCAGGACACAGGGCGTACAGGTACTCCCTGACATCCTGGTAATCGGAGCGGGGCGGCTGTCGATATCTATCAGCAGCCATCCCAGCATATCGCCTAGGGGGGGTCCTAAAACCAGTGAATCATGGCTTTTCCAGGCTGACATGGTCTCTGGTGACCCAATCGCCCGGAAAATAGTGATGATCGCAGCTGTCAGAGACAGTGCAGATCATCCTGAAGGATAGGAGTGAGGTGGCAGGGGTGTCACCTCCTCCTATCCCCTGCGATTGGCCAATCAGGACTGATCGGTGAATCACAGAAATCCCCACTCTGCCCGCCCCTGGAAGTCCGGACAGAGTGGGGGGAAAATGGCGGAGGGGGCCAGAATGCGGGGGGGGCGGCGGCAGTTAGGTGATGGCGGAGGCATCGCAGAGGCAGCAGTGAAGATCAGTCGTAAGTGATCTTCCCTGCTGCCTTCTAGGAGTTGCCAAACTACAACTCCCAGCATGCCCACACACAGCCTTTGGCTGTCTGGGCATGCTGGGAGTTGTAGTTTTGCAACATCTGGAGGGCCACAGTTTGGAGACAACTACAAAGTGGTCTCCAAACTGTAGCCCTCCAGATGTTGCAAAACTACAATTCAAAGCATGCCCAGACAGCTAGGCATGCTGGGCATTGTAGTTCTGCAACATCTGGCCCTTCAGATTTTGCCAAACAACAACTCCCAGCATGCCTTGGCAGTCTGGGCATGCTTGGAGTTAAAGTTATGCAACACCTGGAGGGCCACAGTTTTGAGACCACTACACTTCAGCTGTCCGGGCATGCTGGGAGTTGTAGTTTTGCAACAACTGGAGGCACACTAATATATCAAGTCCTCCGCTCGATCCCCCTTACCACTGCTCTAGTGCTCCGACCAGGGAGGTGGCGTTCCTCTCCACGTGCAGCAGACAGACAATAGATGAGGTCCGGCACAATAGTAGCAGGTAAAATCCGGTGCTTTATTCAATATGCAGAATAACAAATAGTACAGGAGACAGTCGCCTACACGTTTCGGGCTGTCATGCCATGACTAAGGGCTCAACAGCCCGAAACGCGTAGGTGACTGTCTCCTGTACTATTTGTTATTCTGCATATTGAATAAAGCACCGGATTTTACCTGCTACTATTGTGCCGGACCTCATCTATTGTCTGTCAAGTGGAGGCACACTGGTTGGGAAACACTGAGTTAGGTAACAGACTACCGTAGTGTTTTCGCACCAGTGTACCTCCAGCTATTGCAAAACTACAATTCCCAGCATGCACTGACAGACCATGCATGTTGGGAGTTGTGGTTTTGCAACAGCTGGAGGTACACTGGTGAGGAAACACTGTGGTAGTCTGTTACCTAACTCAGTGTTTCCCAACTAGTGTGCATCTAGCTGTTGCATAACTACAACTCTCAGCATGCACGGTCTGTCAATGCATGCTGGGAGTTGTAGTTTTGCAACAGATGTACATCCACACAGGCGGGGGTTTACAGCAAGCTTTTCCGCTTTAAGTTTGAGCTGTGGCAAATTTCCGCTGCAGCTCAAACTCCCAGTGGGAAACTCGCTGTAAACCAAAGCCCTGCCTGTGTCAATGTACACTAAAAACACTACACTACACAAAATAAAGAGTAAAACACTACATATACACACCCTTACAGTGTCATTCCTCCCCCCCACCCATAAAAATTAAAACGTCTCGTTCGACGCGGTTTCCAAAACAGTGTTTCCAGCTGTTGCACAATAACTCTCAGTGTTGGCGGACAGCCATTTACTGTCCAGGCATGTTGGGAGTTTTGCTGGAGGCACCCTGTTTGGAGAACACTGCTTTAGGGAATTTTGGTGGAGGAGGCACCATGATTGCATCCGGATCATCCCTATGAAAATCCCTAATTTAGGCCTCAAATGCGCATGGCGCTCTCTCACATCGGAGCCCTGTCGTATTTCAAGGCAACCGTTTATGGTCACAATTTTGGGGGGCTATTTCTCCTTTTACCCCTTATGAAAAGGTAAAGTTGGGGTCTTCTCCAGCATATCAGTGTCAATTTTTTTTTATATTTTACACTAACATGCTGAGGTTGCCCCATACTTTTTATTTTTATAAGAGGTAAAAGGAAAAAAAGACCCCCAAAATTTGGAACACAATTTCTCCTGAGTATATAAATACCCCATATGTGGAGGTAAAGTGCTCTGAGGGCTCACAACAGTGCTCACGTGTGAGAGCACCATGTAAGCAAAAAAACAAAAAAACACCCACATGTGACCCCATTTTGGAAACTACACCCCTCATGGAAAGTAACAAGTGCTATAGTGAGCCTTAACACCCCACAGGTGTTTTCGTTAAAGTTGAACGTGAAAATGAAAAATTAAATTTTTTTTCACTAAAATTATGGTGTTGCCCCAAATTTTTCTTTTTCACAAGGGGTAATAGGAAAAAAGCCCCCCAAAATTTGTAACACCATTTCTTCTGAGTTAGGAAATACCCCATATGTGGATGTTAAGTGTTCTGCGGGCGCACTACAATGCTCAGAAGAGAAGGAGCAAAGTTTGGTTTTTGGAGAATAAATTTGGCTGGAATTGAAGGCCCCTCTTGGAACGTAATAAGGGGTTCAGTGAGCATTTACACCCCAGAGGTGTCTGACAGATTTTTTGAACAGTGGTCCATGAAAATGAAAAATGTAATTTTTCATTTGCACAGCCCATTATTTCAAAGATCTGTCAAACACCAGTAGGGTTTAAATGCTCATTGCAACCCTTATTACATTCTGTGAGGGGTTTAGTTTCTGAAATAGGGTCACATGTGGGGAGGGGTCCACTGTTCTTGTAGCATGAGGGCTTTGTAAACGCACATGGCTCCTGACTTCTATTCCAACCAAATTCTCTCTCCAAAAGTCCATGGCACTCCTTCTCTTTTGAGCCATGTAGTGCGCCCCGAGAGCACTTTACATCCACACATGTTGTATTTCCATACTCAGAAGAAATGGGTTTACATCACCTGTGGGATGTTAAGGCTCACTGTACCCCTTGTTACATTCCTTGAGGGTTGTAGTTTCCCAAATAGTTGTCACGATGCCGGCTGGCAGGTAGTGGATCCTCTGTGCCAGAGAGGGATTGGCGTGGACCGTGCTAGTGGATCGGTTCTAAGTCACTACTGGTTTTCACCAGAGCCCGCCGCAAAGCGGGATGGTCTTGCTGCGGCGGTAGTGACCAGGTCGTATCCACTAGCAACGGCTCAACCTCTCTGGCTGCTGAAGATAGGCGCGGTACAAGGGAGTAGACAGAAGCAAGGTCGGACGTAGCAGAAGGTCGGGGCAGGCAGCAAGGATCGTAGTCAGGGGCAACGGCAGGAGGTCTGGAACACAGGCTAGGAACACACAAGGAAACGCTTTCACTGGCACGATGGCAACAAGATCCGGCAAGGAAGTGCAGGGGAAGTGAGGTGATATAGGGAAGTGCACAGGTGATCAGACTAATTGGAACCACTGCGCCAATCAGCGGCGCAGTGGCCCTTTAAATCGCAAAGACCCGGCGCGCGCGCGCCCTAGGGAGCGGGGCCGCGCGCGCCGGGACAGGACCGACGGAGAGCGAGTCAGGTACGGGAGCCGGGGTGCGCATCGCGAGCGGGCGCTACCCGCATCGCGAATCGCATCCCGGCTGGAGGCGGTATCGCAGCCCCCCGGGTCAGTGGATCTGACCGGAGCGCTGCAGTGAGGAGAGTGTAGCGAGCGCTCCGGGGAGGAGCGGGGACCCGGAGCGCTCGGCGTAACAGTACCCCCCCCCTTGGGTCTCCCCCTCTTCTTAGAGCCTGAGAACCTGAGGAGCAGACTTTTGTCTAGGATATTGTCCTCAGGTTCCCAGGATCTCTCTTCTGGACCACAACCCTCCCAATCCACTAAAAAAAAGGTTTTCCCTCTGACCTTTTTGGATGCCAGAATCTCTTTGACGGAGAAGATGTCCGAGGAGCCGGAAACAGGAGTGGGAGGAACAGATTTGGGAGAGAAACGGTTGATGATAAGTGGTTTAAGAAGAGAAACGTGAAAGGCATTAGGAATACGAAGAGAAGGAGGAAGAAGAAGTTTGTAAGAGACAGGATTAATCTGGCACAAAATTTTGAAAGGACCAAGATAGCGTGGTCCCAACTTGTAGCTAGGGACACGGAAGCGGACATATTTAGCGGAGAGCCATACCTTGTCTCCAGGGGAAAAAATGGGAGGAGCTCTTCTTTTCTTATCCGCGAACTTCTTCATGCGTGATGAAGCCTGTAAGAGAGAATTTTGGGTCTCTCTCCATATGATGGAAAGGTCACGAGAAATTTCATCCACAGCGGGCAGACCAGAGGGCAAGGGGGTAGGGAGGGGGGGAAGAGGGTGACGGCCGTACACCACGAAAAATGGGGATTTGGAGGAAGATTCAGAGACTCTGAAGTTATACGAGAATTCGGCCCATGGTAGAAGATCTGCCCAGTCATCCTGGCGGGAGGAAACAAAATGTCGTAAATAATCACCCAAGACCTGGTTAATTCTTTCTACTTGTCCATTGGATTGAGGATGATATGCAGAAGAAAAATTTAATTTAATCTTGAGTTGTTTACAGAGAGCCCTCCAGAATTTAGACACGAATTGGACGCCTCTATCCGAGACGATCTGCGTAGGCAACCCGTGAAGACGAAAAATGTGTACAAAAAATTGTTTAGCCAACTGAGGCGCTGAAGGAAGACCAGGAAGAGGGATGAAATGTGCCATTTTGGAGAATCGATCAACGACCACCCAAATAACAGTGTTGCCACGGGAAGGGGGTAAGTCAGTAATAAAATCCATACCAATCAGAGACCAAGGCTGTTCGGGGACAGGCAGAGGATGAAGAAAACCAGCGGGCTTCTGGCGAGGAGTCTTATCCCGGGCACAGATAGTGCAGGCTCGCACAAAGTCCACAACATCCGTCTCCAGAGTCGGCCACCAATAGAAGCGAGAGATGAGTTGCACAGATTTCTTGATGCCCGCATGACCTGCGAGATGGGAGGAGTGACCCCATTTGAGGATTCCGAGGCGTTGGCGTGGAGAAACAAAGGTCTTTCCTGGAGGAGTTTGCCTGATGGAGGCTGGAGAAGTGGAAATCAGGCAGTCAGGAGGAATGATGTGTTGCGGAGAGAGTTCAATTTCAGAAGCATCCGAGGAACGAGAGAGAGCATCGGCCCTAATGTTCTTATCGGCAGGCCGAAAGTGAATTTCAAAATTAAATCGGGCAAAGAACAGAGACCACCTGGCCTGGCGAGGATTCAGCCGTTGGGCAGACTGGAGGTAGGAGAGGTTCTTGTGATCGGTGTAAATAATAACTGGAAACCTTGATCCCTCCAGCAGATGCCTCCATTCCTCAAGTGCTAATTTAATGGCTAGAAGCTCTCGATCCCCGATGGAGTAGTTCCTCTCCGCCAGAGAGAAGGTCCTAGAAAAAAAACCACAAGTAACAGCATGCCCGGAAGAATTTTTTTGTAGAAGGACAGCTCCAGCTCCCACTGAGGAGGCATCAACCTCCAATAGGAAGGGTTTGGATGGGTCAGGTCTGGAGAGCACGGGAGCCGAAGAAAAGGCAGACTTGAGCCGTTTAAAGGCGTCTTCCGCTTGAGGAGGCCAAGACTTGGGATCGGCATTTTTTTTGGTTAAAGCCACGATAGGAGCCACAACGGTAGAAAAATGTGGAATAAATTGCCTGTAATAATTGGCGAACCCCAAAAAACGTTGGATAGCACGGAGTCCGGAGGGGCGTGGCCAATCTAAGACGGCAGAGAGTTTGTCTGGATCCATTTGTAGTCCCTGGCCAGAGACCAAGTATCCTAGGAAAGGAAGAGATTGGCATTCAAACAGACATTTCTCTATTTTGGCATAGAGTTGATTGTCACGAAGTCTCTGAAGAACCATACGGACATGCTGGCGGTGTTCTTCTAGATTGGCAGAAAAAATCAGGATATCGTCCAGATATACAACAACACAGGAGTATAAGAGATCACGAAAAATTTCATTAACAAAGTCTTGGAAGACGGCAGGGGCGTTGCACAGGCCAAAGGGCATGACCAGATACTCAAAGTGTCCATCTCTGGTGTTAAATGCCGTTTTCCATTCATCCCCCTCTCTGATGCGGATGAGATTATAAGCACCTCTTAAGTCCAGTTTGGTAAAGATGTGGGCACCTTGGAGGCGATCAAAGAGTTCAGAGATGAGGGGTAGGGGGTAGCGGTTCTTAACCGTGATTTTATTAAGACCGCGGTAGTCAATGCAAGGACGTAGGGAGCCATCTTTTTTGGACACAAAGAAAAATCCGGCTCCGGCAGGAGAGGAGGATTTACGGATAAAGCCCTTTTTTAAATTTTCCTGGACGTATTCAGACATGGCAAGAGTCTCTGGGGCGGACAGAGGATAAATTCTGCCCCGGGGTGGAGTAGTGCCCGGGAGGAGGTCGATAGGACAATCATAAGGCCTGTGAGGAGGTAGAGTCTCAGCTTGTTTTTTGCAAAAAACATCCGCAAAGTCCATATAGGCCTTAGGGAGGCCGGTTACAGGAGGAACCACAGAGTCACGGCAAGGGTTACTGGGAACCGGTTTTAGGCAGTCCTTGGAACAAGAGGGCCCCCAACTCTTGATCTCCCCAGTGGACCAATCCAGGGTTGGGGAATGAAGTTGAAGCCAGGGAAGTCCAAGGAGAAGTTCAGAAGTGCAATTGGGGAGGACCAAAAGTTCAATCCTCTCGTGATGAGATCCGATGCACATTAGAAGGGGCTCCGTGCGGAAACGTATGGTACAGTCCAATCTTTCATTGTTTACACAATTGATGTAGAGGGGTCTGGCGAGACTGGTCACTGGGATGTTGAACCTGTTGACGAGAGAGGCCAAAATAAAATTTCCTGCAGATCCGGAGTCCAAGAAGGCCACAGTAGAGAAGGAGAAGGCAGAGGCAGATATCCGCACAGGCACAGTAAGACGTGGAGAAGCAGAGTAGACATCAAGGACTGTCTCACCTTTGTGCGGAGTCAGCGTACGTCTTTCCAGGCGGGGAGGACGGATAGGACAATCCTTCAGGAAGTGTTCGGTACTAGCACAGTACAGGCAGAGATTCTCCATGCGGCGTCGTGTCCTCTCTTGAGGTGTCAGGCGAGACCGGTCGACCTGCATAGCCTCCACGGCGGGAGGCACAGGAACAGATTGCAGGGGACCAGAGGAGAGAGGAGCCGGGGAGAAGAAACGCCTCGTGCGAACAGAGTCCATATCCTGGCGGAGCTCCTGACGCCTTTCGGAAAAACGCATGTCAATGCGAGTGGCTAGGTGAATGAGTTCATGTAGATTAGCAGGGATTTCTCGTGCGGCCAGAACATCTTTAATGTTGCTGGATAGGCCTTTTTTAAAGGTCGCGCAGAGGGCCTCATTATTCCAGGATAATTCTGAAGCAAGAGTACGGAATTGTACGGCATACTCGCCAACGGAAGAATTACCCTGGACCAGGTTCAACAGGGCAGTCTCAGCAGAAGAGGCTCGGGCAGGTTCCTCAAAGACACTTCGGATTTCCGAGAAGAAGGAGTGTACAGAGGCAGTGACGGGGTCATTGCGGTCCCAGAGCGGTGTGGCCCAAGACAGGGCTTTTCCAGACAGAAGGCTGACTACGAAAGCCACCTTAGACCTTTCAGTGGGAAACTGGTCCGACATCATCTCCAAGTGCAGGGAACATTGGGAAAGAAAGCCACGGCAAAACTTAGAGTCCCCATCAAATTTATCCGGCAAGGATAGGCGTAGACCAGAAGCGGCCACTCGCTGCGGAGGAGGTGCAGGAGCTGGCGGAGGAGATGATTGCTGAAGCTGTGGTAGTAACTGCTGTAGCATAACGGTCAGTTGAGACAGCTGTTGGCCTTGTTGCGCTATCTGTTGTGACTGCTGGGCGACCACCGTGGTGAGGTCAGCGACAACTGGCAGAGGAACTTCAGCGGGATCCATGGCCGGATCTACTGTCACGATGCCGGCTGGCAGGTAGTGGATTCTCTGTGCCAGAGAGGGATTGGCGTGGACCGTGCTAGTGGATCGGTTCTAAGTCACTACTGGTTTTCACCAGAGCCCGCCGCAAAGCGGGATGGTCTTGCTGCGGCGGTAGTGACCAGGTCGTATCCACTAGCAACGGCTCAACCTCTCTGGCTGCTGAAGATAGGCGCGGTACAAGGGAGTAGACAGAAGCAAGGTCGGACGTAGCAGAAGGTCGGGGCAGGCAGCAAGGATCGTAGTCAGGGGCAACGGCAGGAGGTCTGGAACACAGGCTAGGAACACACAAGGAAACGCTTTCACTGGCACGATGGCAACAAGATCCGGCAAGGAAGTGCAGGGGAAGTGAGGTGATATAGGGAAGTGCACAGGTGATCAGACTAATTGGAACCACTGCGCCAATCAGCGGCGCAGTGGCCCTTTAAATCGCAAAGACCCGGCGCGCGCGCGCCCTAGGGAGCGGGGCCGCGCGCGCCGGGACAGGACCGACGGAGAGCGAGTCAGGTACGGGAGCCGGGGTGTGCATCGCGAGCGGGCGCTACCCGCATCGCGAATCGCATCCCGGCTGGAGGCGGTATCGCAGCGCCCCGGGTCAGTGGATCTGACCGGAGCGCTGCAGTGAGGAGAGTGTAGCGAGCGCTCCGGGGAGGAGCGGGGACCCGGAGCGCTCGGCGTAACAATAGTATGCTATGTTTTTTTTTTTTTTTTTGTTCTGGCACCATGGGGGCTTCCTAAATGGGACATGCCCCCAAAAACCCTTTCTGCAAAATTCGATCTTCAAAATCCCATTGTGGCTCCTTCCCTTATGAGCCCTGTAGTGCAACCGCAGAGCACTTTCCATCCACATATGAGGTATTTTCTTACTTGAGAGAAATTAGGTTACACATTTTGGTGGCTTTTTCCCTTGTAAAAAATGAACAAAAATGTGTCTACGAGAACATGTTAGAGTAAAAAATGAAGATCTTGCATTTTTTCCTCCATCTTGCTGCTATTCCTGTGAAACACCTAAAGGGTTAACAAACTTTCTGAATGTCTTTTTGAATACTTTGAGAGGTTCAGCTTTTATAATGAGGTCCATTATGGGTATTTCGAACATAAAGACCCTCAAATTCACTTCAAAACTGAACTGGTCCCTAAAAAATTCTGATTTAGAAATTTTCGTGAAAAATTGGAAAATTGCTGCCAAACTTTGAAGCCCTCTGATGTCTTCAAAAAGTAAAAACCTGTCAACTTTATGATGCAAAAATAAAGTAGACATATTGTATATGTGTATCAATATATAATTTATTTGGAAAGTCAACTTTCCTTACAAGCAGAGAGCTTCAAAGTTAGAAAAATGCAAAATGTTAAAATTTTTCATAAAAATTTGAAATTTTTCATCAAGAAATGATGCAAGTATCGCCGAAAATTTGACACTAACACAAAGTAGAATATGTCACGAAAAAACTGTCTCGGAATCAAATTCATAAGTAAAAGCATCCCAGAGTTATTAATGCTTAAAGTGACAGTGGTCAGATTAGCAAAAAAATGCTCCTGTCCTTAAGGTGAAAATTGGCATGGTGCCTAAGGGGTTAAATATATTAAAATAACATAATAAATGTTGCCAAAAAGGTTATAAATGAAAAACTGTTGGTAAGTTACACTCTTTGCATATTTAAAACTCTTAAAAACATTATGATAAATAACTATAAATAGGAACGTTATACATGCTGTACGTGTCATTTCCACATAGTTTTCTTTTTTCTCCATACAATTCAAACAGACTGTAATTCCTATGGCAAACAGCCCTATGGGGACATTAAATAATGTGTAAAATTGCCCCGTATAGACTGCGCCCTTTGGAAATAGTAAAAAGGATGAGCAGCTAGGCTGCCTAATGGAATAGATATATTATCATCCTCTAAAACCCTATCTCTGGTGTCCAAAGTTATGCAGAGCACATGCACGTTTCACAGTAGCCTCGGTAAATTCAACAGACACATTGATTGTCGTGTGAAAAATATGCAGCCAAAGCACTTTCTACAACCCACCTTGCACTACTGAAAAGTTAACTAAAAACATGTTTCCATGCACAAGTGAAGAGAAGGCCACAATATATGATGGAAAAAGTGTGAAAGTCTCATCCCCTACAAAAAAAAAATGATGTATGGGGGACCACTGAGTGCCTTTGCAGTATGAGATATTGATATTTTTCCTAAATCATTGGATAATCTTACTCCACATGTCTTGCATAGACTTGACCTGATCTTTTAAATGACACCACAAAACTTAACAAGCCTTATAGTTGGTAATAGATTTACCACATAAGGCTCTATTCACATGTACAGTATCCTGAACATATTTGATCTGAAAGGATTTGAAGCTGCAGATTTTATGCTGCAGGTTTCTATGTAAACTAAAGTGAAACCACCTGTCCTATGTTATTTTGAATCATCCTGTGTCTTAAAATTAGCTTTTACCCATAGGTGTCTTCCGGAATTTGTCACCAAGAAATTAGCAATTAATATATTTTAAATGGACACTGTCACTCAAAAATAAATAAATAACCTTCACATGTTGTAGAGACGTGTCAAAAGTATGGATTGGATGGCATCTGAGTGTTCAGCCTCTGACCTATCACTAGAACAAGCCAGGAACTCTCCCATCTCTGTGTCACATGACCGAGACTGGCTTCCAGTACGGGACTATGGGACAGTCTTGATCATGCGCACAGTGAGTAGGGAGAGAAGCACACAGCTGTAGGCTTCTCTCCTGCTTGTTTTAGTGATTGCTTGGGGTCCAAACTCTCAGACCCCAACTTATCAAAACTTTTGACATATCACTACACTTTAAGTTCTGCAATGTGAGAGGTTGAGCCTTCATGAATCAAAATAGCATTTAGGATTAACTGTTCACTTACCGTCTTGACAGGTGTTGTTCTTATATGATAATCAATGATATTCACTTCACTTATAGGTGGGTCAATATTTTGACTGATCTGTGAATGTAACAAACATACTAATAAAACCATATTTCCTTCAGACTATACTAAGTCATTCCTCCTAATATCCAGCAAATATACAATGCTGGTAAATTACATCCCACAATAATAGAAAAATAGATCAGAATATTTACAGAAATCCATGAGTAGCTAAAAATGTCCTTAGCCATTGATAAGTCAACATATGGATCCAGGAGCACCCCCTAGAATGTGTTCTACTCTCCTTTTCTCGTATTCCAATGGTATACAGTAATTGATCAGGATCTTAGATTTTTGTCTGTTTGGCCAAACTCCAAGGCCTGAGATATTGTATGATCCACACAAACTGATCATTAAACCCTAAACCAAATAATGGATGGAGGCATACATAGGGTTATTATGGAAAAAAAAACTTAAGTAGTAGACTTAAAGGGGTACTTTGATGGGAAAAAAAAATGTTATCAACTGGCGCCAGACAGGTAAACATATTTGTAAATTAGCAGTAGAACAACAGAAGCCAGCAGTAAAAGTAACTTCACTTTCATTTCATCCAGGTTTTCATCCAGCCGTATGGTCTCATTCTAAGATCAGGGGTACTCCTGTGGAAAACTTTTTTTTTTTTTTTTTTAAATCAACTGGTGCCAGAAAGTTAAACAGATTTGTAAATTACTTCTATTAAAAAATCTTAATCCTTCCAGTACTTATTAGCTGCTAAATACTACAGAGGAAATTATTTTCTTTTTGGAACACAGAGCTCTCTGCTGAATCACGAGCACAGTGCTCTCTGCTGACATCTCTGTCCATTTTAAGAACTGCACATGCTGCTCTGGACAATTCCTAAAATGGACAGAGTTGTCAGCAGAGAGCACTGTGCTCATGATGTCAGCAGAGAGCACTGTGGTCCAAAAAGAAAAAGAATTTCCTCTGTAGTATTCAGCAGCTAATAACTACTGGAAGGATTAAGATGTTTTAATAGAAGTAATTTACAAATCTCTAAACTTTCTGGCACCAGTTGATTAAAGAAAAAAAAAAGTTTTCCACCGGAGTACCCCTTTAAATGCAGATATTATTATGTGTTACATTATGCCTTTCTCTTTGTTTTTGCTTTTGTTTCTTTCTATTATTGAGCTTTTATTCTATGGTTTCATTATGGAACATATTGTCATGCTGTAGTCATGATTTTCAGTGGACAGGCGGATTAGGCTTTGGAACTATTAGGGTTAAACCCTCAGTTGCAACCAGCGCACCTGTTCCGTTCAGCCCTATATAATCCCAAAACTCTCCACTACCTATCATGCATCTGATGAAAGGTCCCATGACCTGAAACACATCATGCCGAGCGTTTCCTTAGTTTTATCTCACTACCAATGTTTCTGAGACTAATCCATGTTGATATTTAACCTGGATGAAATATAGGTAAAGTTACTTTTACTGCTGGCTTCTGTTGTTATACTGCTACTATTGGAGGCTCTTTGCCGGAGGACTGAGTCAACCTGACTCTATTTTTTCACCGTACAACATTTGTAAATTAATTCTATTAGAAAATCTTAATCCTACCAGTACTTATCAGCTGATATATGCTCCAGAGGAAGTTGTGAAGTTCTTTTCAGTCAGACCACAGTCTGACCACCTCTGTCCATGTCAGGAACTGTCCAGAGTAGGAGCAAATCCCCATAGCAAACCTCTCCTGCTCTGGACAGTCCCTGATATAGACAGAGGTGTCAGCAGAGAGCATTGTGATCAGACTGAAAATAACTTCACAACTTCCCCTGTAGCATACAGCAGCTGATAAGTACTGGAAGGACTAAGAAAATTTAATAGCAGTAAATTACAAATCTGTTTAACTTTCTGGCACCAGTTAATCTGAAAAAAAAAAATATTTTCCACCGGAGTACCCCTTTAAGTATAACTCATATCATAGTCTTGTATGTCAGTACACCCATCTTACTCGCACACAAATTTTGTCATGCAACATGGCAATATTTGCTTATTTTCTAGTCTAAGATACAAGAAAATTCTTAGCATCTTTTAAAATAGCTGCTGACAAGTACAATGTACTGTAGGCTAGGACTACCAAAGATATAGGTTGGCTGATCGAAGATTGCAGTAGTGTGTTGTACCTGCATAGCAACTGATGAAAGCTAATGGGGTTGGTTATGTTGCGGCATGCAAATTACAAGGAACTGTTATGACTAGCGGGTGAACTGTAATGACTTTCACTCTCTGTGACGTAGGAATGGGACATTGTAATTTTTGACTGCATGGACTTTGTTGGCCCCAAAGTCGCTATTGCCATTTCCGGTAGGAGAAGCCGCTGTGGACCATCAAGTAATGCTCTGATAAGTGAAATACTGCTCAAATTAATAGCACAGGAAACAATATGAGTTCATACAAGTTTGCAACTTTGTCAGCATTAAGGTTTCACCTGTGAGGCCTGCTATAAATGAACCAACCAGGGTGGGGCTTGTAGCCTGTCTCCCACCTCCCATTGTATGTGTGCTTAGATTCACACTGGAGGTAACTGGGGAGCAGTCTGCAAGTCGGACTTAAGGCTGCCGTAATTTGGTTCCTGGCTTTATTTATTCGGCCAGGGAGGTTTAGTGTTAGGTCCCGTACCACTTAAGAAAACTTGGCGTGGTGTGCGGGCTCAGGTATGTCTTTCATATAAGGATATACTGGCTAATGTCTAAATTTTACATCAGTTTTGAGGGTTAGCTAATGTCATTGTTTACATTTACCACAGGAGTGAACCCATATTGTGGTCCACAAGTGCAGGTCCTCCACTCCAACGCAGGTGCACAACTGCACTTGGGGTTGAGCACCTCCTATCACCTTAGACCATGTTAATGTAATTGTTTAATGTGAATCATGTATTATGCATCCACATACACATTTATCTGGTGTCAGGATGCCACTGTGATACTTGTGACCGTTTGCAGGCATCCTCCATTGTATGCATTTTGTGCTGGGGATCGCCCATAGCAACGGATCACAAGTGCAGGATCTCCACCCCAGCGAAGGTGCACAACTGCCCTTGGGGTTGAGAGTTTCCTGCTACAACCACCTGCATGTAATAATAAGCCAATATTCTGCTGTTTAACCTCTTAAGGACATAGGACGTTCTCTAACGTCCCCACTACCTGGGCTTTAATGCCCAAGGACGTTAGAGAAAGTCCTGTTGTATTTCCGGTCTCTGCCGCTCGCCGGGCAGAGATCAGAAGCGAATGCCTGCTGAAATCCTTCAGCAGGCATCCAGGGCAAACTCCGAGGGGGGCCATGTAGGCCACCCATGTCAGCGATCACCGCAAATCGCAAGGGAAATCGCCCGTGCGATCTGCGGCGATACCGGGCTGATCGGGTCTCTGGGACCCGACCGCCCGATAATTTTGCATGATCCTGGCTATCACAGACAGTGATTATACTGGGAGTTGTAGTTTTGCAACATCTGGAAGGGCACAGATTGGGAACCACTGTATTAGTGGTCTGCAAACTGTAATCCTCCAGATGTTGCAAAACTACAACTCCAAGCATGCTGGGAGTTGTAGTTCGCAACATCTGGCTCTAAAGATGTTGCCGAACTACTACTCCCAGCATGCCTGAGAATGCTGGGAGTTGTGGTTTTGCAACAACTGGAGGCACACTGGTTGGAAAACATTGTCTGTTTCCTAACTCAGTGTTTCCCAACCCGTGTGCCTCCAGCTGTTGCAAAACTATAACTACCAGCATGCACTGATAAACTGTGCATGCTGGGAGTTGTAGTTTTGCAACAGCTGGAGGTGTCCCCCCCCCCCCCCCCGTGAATGTACAGGGTACATTCACATGGGCAGGGGGCTTACAGTAAGTATCAGGCTGCAAGTTTGCGATGCAGCAAATTTTGCGTGGCAGCTCAATCTCGCAGCGGGAAACTCGCTGTAATCCCCTGCCCGTGTGACTGTACCCTAAAAACACTGCACTACACTACACTAACACAAAATAAAATAAAAAGTAATAAAACACTACATATACACATACCCCTACACAGCCCCCCTCCCCTCCCAATAAAAATGAAAAACATCTGGTACGCCACTGTTTCCAAAATGGAGCCTCCGGCTGTTGCAAAACAACAACTCCCAGTAACAGCTGGAGGCACCCTGTTTTGGAATCACTGGCGTAGAATACCCCTATGTCCACCCCTATGCAAATCCCTAATTTAGGCCTCAAATGCACATTGCGCTTTCACTTCGGAGCCCTGTCGTATTTCAAGGCAGTTTAGGGTCACATATGGGGTATCGCCGTACTTGGGAGAAATTGCCTAATAAATTTTGAGGGGCTTTTTCTCCTTTAACCCCTTATGAAAAGGTGAAGTTGGGGTGTACAACATCATGTTTGTGTAAAAAAATTAATTTTTTACACTAACACGCTGGTGTTGCCCTATACTGTTCATTTTGACAAGAGGTAAAAGGAGAAAAAAGCCCCCCAAAATGTGTAATGCAACTTCTCCCGATTACGGAGATACCCCTTAAGTGGGCGCAAAGTGCTCTGGGGGCGCACAAAAAGGCCCAGAAGGGAGAGTGCACCATGTACATTTGAGGTGATTTGCACAGGGGTGGCTGATTGTTACAGCGGTTTTGACAAACGCAAAAAAAAAAAAATACCCCCATGTGACCCATTTTGGAAACTACACGCCTCACGGAATGTAATGAGAGGTGCAGTGAGAATTTACACCCCACTGGTGTCTGACAGATCTTTGGAACAGTGGGCTGTGTAAATTAAACATTTTGTACAGCCCACTGTTCCAAAGATCTGACAGACACCAGTGGGGGCTAAATGCTCACTGTACCCCTTGTTACATTCCTCAAGGGGTCTAGTTTCCAAAATGATATGCCATGTGAGGGTTTTTTGCTGTTGTGGCACCATAGGGGCTTCCTAAAAGCGACATGCCCCCCCGACCAAAATTTGCTCTCCAAAAGCCAAATATGACTCCTTCTCTTCTGAGCATTGTAGTTCGCCCGTAGTGCACTTCAGGTCCACTTATGGGGTACCTTCATACTCAGAAGAGATGGGGTTACAAATTTTGGGGGGTCTTTTCTGCTATTAAAATGTGAAATTTGGGGGGAAACACACATTTAAGTGAAAAAATATATATATATTTTTACATATGCAAAAGTCGTGAAACACCTGTGGGGTATTAAGGTTCACTTTACCCCTTGTTACGTTCCCCAAGGGGTCTAGTTTCTAAAATGGTATGCCATGTGGGGAATTTTTGCTGTTGTGGTACCATAGGGGCTTCCTAAATGCAACATGCCCCCCAAAAACCATTTCAGAAAAACGTACTCTCCAAAATCCCCTTGTCGCTCCTTCCCTTCTGAGCCCTCTACTGCGCCCGCCGAACACTTTACATAGACATATGAGGTATGTCCTTACTCGAGAGAAATTGTGCTACAAATATAAGTATACATTTTCTCCTTCTACCCCTTGTAAAAATAAAAAAATTGGGTCTACAAGAACATGCGAGTGTAAAAAATGAAGATAGTGAATTTTCTCCTTCACTTTGCTGCTATTCCTGTGAAACACCTAAAGGGTTAAAACGCTGACTGAATGTCATTTTGAATACTTTGGGGGGTGCAGTTTTTATAATGGGGTCATTTGTGGGGTATTTCTAATATGAAGACCCTTCAAATCCACTTCAAACCTGAACTGGTCCCTGAAAAATAGTGAGTTTGAAAATTTTGTGAAAAAGTGGAAAATTGCTGCTGAACTTTGAAGCCCTCTTGTGTCTTCCAAAAGTAAAATCACGTCAATTTTATGATGCAAACATAAATTAGACATATTGTATTTGTGAATAAAAAATTTTTTTATTTGAAATATCCATTTTCCTTACAAGCAGAGAGCTTTAAAGTTAGAAAAATGCTAAATTTTCTATTTTTTCATAAAATTTTGGAATTTTTCACTAAGAAACGATGCAAGTATCGACAAAATTTTACCAATAACATAACGTAGAATATGTCACGAAAAAACAATCTCGGAATCAGAATGATAGGTAAAAGCATCCCAGAGTTATTAATGTTTAAAGTGACAGTGGTCAGATGTTCAAAAAACGCTCCGGTCCTAAGGTGTAAAATGGCCTGGTCCTTAAGGGGTTAAGTCTTATACTAATGCACCCTTTTTATCATACTGGGTAGCATTAAGGTTTCACCTGTGAGGCCGGCTATAAATGAACCAACCAGGGTGGGGCTTGTAGCCTGTCTCCAACCTCCCATTGTCTGTGTGCTTAGCCCACACTGGAGGTAACTGGGGAGCCGTCTGCAAGTCGGACCTAAGGCTGCCGTAATTTGGTTCCTGGCTTTATTTATTCAGCCTGGTAGATTTAGTGTTAGGCCCCGTACCACTTGAGAAACCTTGGCGTGGTGTGCGGGCTCAGGTATGTCTTTTATATAAGGATATACTGACTAATGTCTCAATTTTACGTCAGTTTTGAGGATTAGCTAATGTCATTGTTTACATTTACCACAGGAGTGAACCCATATTGTGTCCACAAGTGCAGGTCCTCCACTCCAACGTAGGTGCACAACGGCACTTGGGCTTGAGCACCTCCTATCACGTTACATCCCGTTAATGTAATTGTTTATTGTCAGAATGTTACTATACGTGTTAAAACTGCCATATCCCAATCTATTTAGAACAATTTACCTTCCCATTACATTCCCATTTTAACACTCCCTTTCAATACTTTTCTTTATAATCATGGATTTATTTTCTACAAAGATATATCTTCTCATCTTTTTCTAACCATTAAATAAGTACATATGGTCACAATTCAAGTAAAAAAGCAATAGGAAATCAGAAGCCAGACTGCTACCAGGTTATACAACCAACAATGATCAAACATACATTCCTAAACATTCCAGTATAATTCCTGGAACCCCGATGAGTTATCCATTAATAAAAAGCAGTTTATGGTAAACTATGACTCATGTCTAGTTTGACTCAGGCAGTGGTCATATCAAGTTCAGGAGGTCAATAGTTAAAGGAAAAATTACCTGTTGTATTTAGAAGCTTTGGACAGACCCTTTGTCATGTAAGCATTAAAAACTTCTTCCATATTTTATTTGCTATTCTATTTATCACATTTATAAAAAGGTTTTTTTTATCTTACTTGAATTATCTTATATATTAATATTTTACTATGCGGCTCAGGAATGCTAATTTGATTATGTTATTTATTTAAAGCAAAATTTAAACATGACCATTAATATTATATCTTTAATTTTTATATATTTTTTCCTAATTTCCTGTTTCTATTTTGGGTTATAAAGCATTTGGATTGTCCAGTTTATCTCAGTGTTTGTTTCTTTCCTTTCTTCTATGAAATCTTTAGAGCTTAGTTGTCTTAAATTGGCTGGGTCCTCTCATAAAATGTCATAAATAAGACAACTTCAATAAAAATCAGTTATGTTGGCATAACAGACAAGATTTTCTTCATAGAAAATAAACAGACATTTTGAAACTTGCAATAATAACAATGTTTTGTTGTATAAACTAGAAATAATATGACAATGTATGAAAAGTTACTCCTCACAGGGCCCTGTGTGGAGAACACATAAAAAAATACAGGCAATAGATAATAAATATGCATAAAAGGAATATGCGTATAATTATACCACTGGCATGAATAAGTGGTTTCTTGTGTGCAACAAGGAAATGCCCATTCTAGATGAGCAGATACCTATTGCACAAAGCAAGCCATAGACAAGGCTAAGATAATACACTATTTAAGTGGCTGATTACCACATTCAAATAAGTATATGCAGAATGTGTCCTTTTTATAATGCTAGACAGTTTGTAGCAATTTAAATATGTTACCGTTCTTATGTAACAACTCGGGCAGTCTGCACTGTAAACAGATATTATTGTGACAGTGCCTGGATAGTAAAGCGCACTGGATCCTCTGTGCAGTGGTCCCAGATGATGGCAAAGAGATAGCCTGGCAGGGTCCTATTGTGGAGCGGTGGTGGTCATCACGGGCTGTTGGCGCTGGCAGGCGCCGATGTAGACAAGCTGCCGGAGGACCGTTGGCGCTTGCAGGCACTGTAGATGGAGAAATGCTCACCACTGGGCTGCAATGCTGGCTGTGTGGGACCAAGGACCGCACATTGGATACGAGGAGCTCACCTCGTGTTGTCGGCGTGTGACGTCAGCAGGTGTTGAGGCTCGAAACACTGCACCTGAGTTGGCCTTGCAAAGTCTGGACCGGACAAATGCTGGACTAGATCCACTGAAGTTCACAGAAGGTAACTGGCCATTAGTCACTGACACAATTCATAAATAGCGTTTCATAAATAGCGTTTATGCCAGTGGCTTGTGCATACAAGACTAGACGCGTTTCAGGGTTATATAATGCAACCCTTTCCTCAGTAGTCATAAAATTTGCCGTGAACACTTGTCTTTTTATAGGAGCACGAATCCCACAAATCAACAAATTACTAAGTGATAGTAAAAACACTAAATGGAATCATTGGATCAGTTACCTAGAGAGCAATGTTTGTGTAAAAAGCAATGAATATGTGTAATAATGAGTATATGTTGTTCACAAATATAGAGGGACATCAATACAGTGAGAACAGTGAAATTATCTATAAATGAAGAATAATGTGAAAACGCATTAAGAGTATAATGTGAATAGGATCTAATGAATTGAATTGCTACAAAATCTAATATCACAACTGTCATAGTGAGAGGATGAATAAGGATGTGTAAACAAAAAAAATATACTAATAAAGATAACAAGGAATACAAATAAAATAGAAAATAAAATAAAAAATAGAAGAAAAATGAAAATAAAAATAAATTTTTTTATTTAATTTTTATTTTTCTTCTATTTTTATTTAATATTTTATTTGTATTCCTTGTTATCTTTATTAGTATATATTTTTTTGTTTTGCACATCCTTATTCATCCTCTCACTATGACAGTTGTGATATTAGATTTTGTAGTAATTCAATTCATTAGATCCTATTCACATTATACTCACTGTTCTCACTGGTATAAATAATTTTATTTATACAATTATTGATGTCCCTCTATATTTGTGAACAACATATACTCATTATTACACATATTCATTGCTTTTTACACAAACATTGCTCTCTAGGTAACTGATCCGATGATTCCATTTAGTGTTTTTACTATCACTTAGTAATTTGTTGATTTGTGGGATTCGTGCTCCTATAAAAAGACAAGTGTTCATGGCAAATTTTATGACTACTGAGGAAAGGGTTGCATTATATAACCCTGAAACGCGTCTAGTCTTGTATGCACAAGCCACTGGCATAAACGCTATTTATGAAACGCTATTTATGAATTGTGTCAGTGACTAATGGCCAGTTACCTTCTGTGAACTTCAGTGGATCTAGTCCAGCATTTGTCCGGTCCAGCCTTTGCAAGGCCAACTCAGGTGCAGTATTCCAGCCTCAACACCTGCTGACGTCAAACGCCGACAACACGAGGTGAGCTCCTCGTATCCAGTGTGCGGTCCGTGGTCCCACAGCCAGCATTGCAGCCCAGCGGTGAGAATTTCTCCATCTACAGCGCCTGCAAGCGCCAACGGTCCTCCGGCAGCTTGTCTACATCGGCGCCTGCCAGCGCCAACAGCCCGTGATGACCACCACCGCTCCACAATAGGACTCTGCCAGGCTATCTCTTTGTCATCATCTGGGACCGCCGCACAGAGGATCCAGTGCGCTTTACTATCCAGGCACTGTCACAATAATATCTGTTTACAGTGCAGACTGCCCGAGTTGTTACATAAGACCGGTAACATATTTAAATTGCTAAAAAACTGTCTAGCATTATAAAATGGACACATTCTGCATATACTTATTTGAATGTGGTAATCAGCCACTTAAATAGTGTATTATCTTAGCCTTGTCTATGGCTTTCTTTGTGCAATAGGTATCTGCTTATCTAGAATGGGCATTTCCTTGATGCACACAAGAAACCACTTATTCATGCCAGTGGTATAATTATACTCATATTCATTTTATGCATATTTATTATCTATTGCCTGTATTGTATGTGTTATTCACTCAGGGCCCTGTGAGGAGTAACCTTTTATACATTGTCATTTTAATAAATATATCATTTTATTATTGAAGCACGACCCAATATTTTTTCTAGAATTATAAATTCAAATTCAGTACATTTATACTCACCTAGAAGGTCCGGGCAAAAGTATTTGTTTCTGGTTTTTCCTTTTTTGCAACTAAGGTATAGTTGCATGCCCTAGTTTGACCTCGGTGTGTATTAGTAATTGTGAGCTGCACATACACATTTTTTTCCTGTAAACTAGAAATAAACTTGTGTAAAATTATACAGAAATCACTCATACCATATCATGTTTTTTGTGTTTGTGTATTTTAAAAACGGCTATTGAGAGCCTCAATAGGGGTGTAGAACACATTGCCTTGCTGTAACACGCATAGGGAGTGTGCTGGGTTACATAGTTACATAGTTAGTATGGTTGAAAAAAGACATACGTCCATCAAGTCCAACCAGGGGATTGAAGGGAAGGATGTAAGGGGATAAGGGAAAGGGATGTAGTTTTATAATTCTGCATAAGCATTAATGTTATTTTGTTCCAGGAATGTATCTAACCCTGCTTTAAAGCTGTTAATTGTTCCTGCTGTGACCAGTTCCTGAGGTAGACCGTTCCATAAATTCACAGTCCTCACGGTAAAGAAGGCGTGCCGCCCCTTTAGACTAAACCTTTTCTTCTCCAGACGGAGGGAGTGCCCCCTCGTCCTTTGGGGGGGTTTAACCTGGAACAGTTTTTCTCCATATTTTTTGTATGGGCCATTTATATACTTATATACGTTTATCATATCCCCCCTTAAACGTCTCTTCTCAAGACTAAACAATTGTAACTCCTTTAATCGCTCCTCATAGCTAAGATGTTCCATGCCCCATATTAGTTTAGTCGCGCGTCTCTGCACCCTTTCCAACTCCGCAGTGTCCCTTTTATGAACAGGCGACCAAAACTGAACAGCATATTCCAGGTGAGGCCGTACCAATGCTTTATAAAGGGGGAGTATTATGTCCCTGCCCCTCGAGTCCATGCCTCTTTTTATACATGACAATATCCTGCCGGCTTTGGAAGCAGCAGCCTGACATTGCATGCTATTTTGTAGTCTGTGATCTACAAGTACACCCAGATCCTTCTCTACCAGTGACTCTGCCAGTTTAATCCCCCCTAAGACATACGATGCATGCAGGTTATTAGTACCCAGATGCATAACTTTACATTTATCCACATTGAACCTCATTTGCCAAGTGGATGCCCAGACACTTAGTCTATCCAAGTCATCTTGTAACTTATGCACATCCTCTATAGACTGTACCGTGCTACAAAGCTTGGTGTCATCTGCAAAGATAGAAACAGAGCTGTTAATACCATCCTCTATATCATTGATAAATAAATTAAACAGCAGCGGGCCCAGTACTGAACCTTGGGGTACACCACTAATAACCGGGGACCAATCAGAGTACGAATCATTTACCACCACTCTCTGGGTACGATCCATGAGCCAGTGTTCAATCCAGTTACAAACTAAAGTTTCCAAGCCCAAGGACCTTAACTTACCTGTCAGATGTCTGTGAGGGACAGTATCAAACGCTTTGGCAAAATCCAGAAACACTATATCCACAGCCATTCCTCTGTCAAGGCTTTTACTCACCTCTTCATAAAAGCAAATTAGATTGGTTTGACAACTTCTATCCTTAGTAAACCCATGCTGGCTATCACTTATAATACTATTATCCCCTATGTATTCCTGTATGTAATCCCTTATAAGTCCTTCAAACAATTTACCCACAATGCACGTTAGACTTACCGGTCTATAATTGCCTGGCGAAGACCTAGAGCCCTTCTTGAAGATTGGTACCACATTAGCCTTGCGCCAGTCCCTTGGCACAATACCAGACACCAGAGAATCTCTAAATATCATGAACAAGGGTACAGATATTACTGAACTTACCTCTCTAAGAACTCTTGGGTGTAGTCCATCCGGCCCTGGAGATTTGCTTACATTTACTTTACTTAACTTACCTTGTACCATCTCTACATTAAGCCAGTTCAATACATTATATGATGTGTTACCAGCACTGACCTGACCAATGTCAGCTCCTTCTTCCATAGTATATACAGAACTAAAGAACCCATTCAGTAGCTCCGCCTTCTCTTGATCGCCCGTGACAACCTCCCCATTATCATTATTAAGGGGTCCTACATGCTCTGTCCTTGGTTTTTTTGTATTTATATATCTAAAAAAATATTTATGATTAGTTTTGCTTTCTTCGGCCACCTGTCTCTCATTTTGAATTTTTGCTGTTTTTATTACATTTTTACAGATTTTATTAAGCTCCTTGTACTGTTTAAATGTTATAGCTGACCCATCAGATTTGTATTTTTTGAAGGCTATTTTTTTGTTTTTTATTGCTCTTTTAACCTCATTTGTCAGCCATGTAGGATATAGTTTTAATCGTTTATATTTGTTCCCCTTTGGTATATATTTAGCTGTATAGTTATTTAGAGTTGATTTAAAGATGTCCCATTCACCTTCTGCATCAGCATTTGAGAACACCTCCCCCCAGTCTATGTCCTGTAGTGCAGCCCTCAACCCAGGGAAGTTTGCCTTTTTAAAGTTATATGTTTTTGCTTTCCCCGTCTGTCTTTGTTTTCTACATTTTAAGTCAAAAGTAACTATATTGTGGTCGCTATTACCAAGGTTTTCCCTCACAGTTACATTACCAACCAGCTCTGCGTTGTTGGAAATGATCAGATCCAACAAGGCATCACTTCTTGTTGGGTCCTCCACAAACTGGCCCATAAAATTATCCTGCAATAAATTTAGGAAATAAATTTAGTGAAATAATACTGTTATTCAGTATGACATGCAGATTAGAGGCGTCACTATTAGAATCACTGTCAGAGCAGCACAATGACAGAGCCTGGAGGTGGCATCAGTATTGGAAGACCATATAGTGGCTGAATGACCCAACCTGGAGGTGGCAACAACCTGACAAGACCATAGGGCCTCACAATTGAAAAGATTAAAGACATTTTTTAACATTTAAATTGAAGATTTCAAATAGATGAACCTAAAAAGTTTTATTTAATGTGCCAGCAGCATGAGGAGACCACGTGGCAGTACAGTGACACAGCTTGGAGGTGACAGCAGCAAGAGAAGACCATATAGTGGCTGAATAACACAGCCTGGAGTTGGCGGCAGCAAGAGGAGACCATATAGTGGCTGAATGGCACAGCCTGGAGTTGGCGGCAGCATGAGGAGACCATATAGTGGCTGAATGACACAGCCTGGAGGTGGCAGGTGCATGGAAAGAACATATAGTGGCTGAATGACACAGCTTGGAGTTGGCAGCAGCAAGAAGAGACCATATAGTGGCTGAATGACACAGCCTGGAGGTGGCCTAAGCATGAGTGGACCATATAGTGGCTGAATGGCACAGCCTTGAGTTGGCGGCAATATGAGGAGACCATATAGTGGCTGAATGACACAGCCTGGAGTTAGCGGCAGCAAGAGGAGACCATGTAGTGGCTGAATAACACAGCCTGGAGCTGGCATCAGCATGAGGAGAACATATGGTGGTAGAATGAGACAGCCTGGAGCTGGCATCAGCATGAGGAGAACATATGGTGGTAGAATGAGACAGCCTGGAGCTGGCATCAGCATGAGGAGAACATATGGTAGCAGAATGACACAGCCTGGAGCTGGCATCACCATGAGGAGAACATATGGTGGCAGAATGAGACAGCCTGGAGGCGGCAGCAGCAGCATCAGGAGTACTGAAAGTGACCCGATGACAAACTGGGGTAGTGGGTGGCAATACCAGTACTCGGTGACAAAGGTGGGTGGAAAAAAGGAGAACTTGGCATCAGATGTGTGGCATCAGGCGGGTGACAGGATCAGAATAGTAGCTGAGGCAGGTAGGGAGAAGAAAACGGTCTCTTTTGTAAAAGTGTTAGTGTGCACAAGTAAATATTGAGGATATGCATTACGTAAAACTTAACTTTAAATAATATTGTTAGGATAAAATATATGTACCCAATTTTTTTGGGAAATCAAACAAAAGGAAAGGTGGTCAAAAAACATGTGCCACCTACACCACCAAGTATTGATGTGATGCAAAGACCTCTAAAAATTGGAAGGGAACAACATATGGTCCATTGTAACTGGTGGGGGTAAAAACTTCCCCTGTAAGGCCCTACTCTTGCATTATTAATTGCCTTCTTGGCAAGTGTTACTTGCCATAAAAAGGGTGGCCCCACACAGGAACCTCTCCCTATTTCCACCCACAAACACTGCCATTTCCCAGGGTTTTTTAGGAGAAAATACGGAGAGGTTCCTGTGTGGGGCCGCCCTTTTTAAGACGAGTAACACTTTCCTGGAAAAGGTGGAAGGGAACAACGTATTGTCCACTGTAGCAGGTGGGAGTAAAAACCTGCCCTTCTCTCGCCCTATTAATTCCCTTCTTGACAAGTGTTACTCGCCCTAAAAGGGTGCCCCCACACAGGAACTCTCCATATTTCAACCTAAAAACCCTGGGAAATGGGAGTGTTTGTAGGTAGAAATAGGGAGAGGTTCCTGTGTTGGGCTGCCCTTTTTAGGGTGAGTAACACTTGCCAAGAAGGGAATTAATAATGCGAGAGTAGGGCCTTACAGGGTAAGTTTTTACCCCCACCGGTTACAATTGCCCATATGTTGTTACCTTCCACCTTTTAGTGGTCTTTGCGTCACATCAATACTTGGTGGTGTAGGTGGAACATTGTGTTTTTTTGCACACCTTTCCTTTTCTTAGATATAAAAAATTAGGGTCCATATATTTTAGCCTAAGAAAAGTTAAGTTTTAGCTAATGCATATCCTCAATACTTACTTGTGGTCTGATGTGGAGGAATTTCTGTAACTGGGAAGCAGCACCTTAAATATGTTTAGCACTATCCATATTTGTGAAGTGTTGGTGTGGCACCATGGTCAATCTACTCTCATGCATCAGGCATTGGTGTGTGGAAATCCTGGCTGATCCATGCCTCATTCATCTTCACAAAGGTCTGTCAATCCACAATTTTACTATGGTTACTATGGGCCGTGCTGCACCAAACACCCACTTTGATGGCACACTACTGATCGGGCAGGACAGCTTTTCCAAGGCAAACTCTGCTAGTTGCGGCCATAAATCAAGTTTGGCTGCCCAGAAGTCCAGCGGATCTTCATGGTGTGTTGGCAGGGTCATTTCAAGGTATGCCACCACCTGCTGGTTCTGGTCCTGCTCCAGGTCTACCTGCTGATGATGAGTTGATTCACTATCGGGTGAAGAAAGCTGATGGAGCTAGTACTGTTCCTGCCACCCAACCCCTCCCCAGCAGCCATGGCAGTGGAAGATGAGCGCAGAGGGCCCCCTGAGTCAGACCTGCGAGAAGATGGACGATGGCACAGATAGGCATCGGCCAACTGACGACATCGGATGTCTCTGTAGTAGGTCAGTTTGTCCTACCTCTCAGTGGGTGTAAAAAAGACCCCCATTGTGCGCCGGTAGCAAGGGTCCAATAAGGAGGAGAGCCAGAAGTCATCCCGCTGTCGAATGGCGACAATTTGGTGGTCACTAAGCAAACAAGTGAGCATGCATCGTGCCATTTGTGCAAGTGACTCAGAGGGACTCCCTGTCCCCATCTCTACTGCATACTGCCACAGTGTTTCTGGGTCCTCTGTCTCGCCTTCCTCATAACCCTCTAGCTCCTCTGATTGCTCCTGCCCTGCCTCCTCTTCCAGTTCAGCTCAGGGCTCATGTGGCCGTGAGATGTAGGCACGTGTCTCCAGTGCCCCGACCAGCCATTGTTTCCAACACATGTTTTAGTAAATGAAGCCGTGGAATGACGTAGTTCATCCCTTAATCCTGGCGACTGACTAATAATGTGGCTTCCTCAAAGGGCCTGAGCAAATGGCAGGTATCACGTATTAGCTGCCACTGGATGACATTGAAGTTACACAGGGGAGTACCCCTATCCACTTGGATTATCAAGAAATCGGTGATGGCTTTTCTCTGTTCCAACTTATGGAAGGTGGAATTCCAACGCGTGGAAAGGTCGCAAATCAGACTATGTTGTGGGATATCGTTCTGACGCTGCAGCTCAAGGAGGGGGTGCTTTGCGGTTTACGAATGGCTGAAGTGCATGCAAAGTTTCCTTGCCATTGTTAGGATGTCTTGCAGATGGGGGAAACACTTCAGGAACTGCTTGACAACCAGATTGAACACGTGTGCCATGCAGGGCGCATGGCTCAGGCTTCCTTGTCGCAGTGCAGACAAGATGTTATTCCCATTGTCGGTTACTATAGATGAGCAAATTTTAGAAAAATTTGATTAGGTCGATTCGTGGAATAAATAAAAAAAAGTTTTTATATTGTTATACACATGGGGGGTATGTGCAGACTACAGAGCATTGCACCCTAGGGTATTCTACAGACTAGGATGTAATGCACTGCATGCTACACATACCCTATGGAAACTATAACAAAAAGTAAAAAATGTAAAAAAAAAAATTTACCCCTTCCCATTAACCCCTTCCCTCCAATTTTTTTAAAATAAAATAATATCATTTTTTTCATATAAAAGTATGTGGTATCACCACGTGCTTAAATCTCTGAACTATTATAAAATAATGCTGAATAGATTGCACTGTTGATGATGTACGCGTAAAATAAATACTAAATTCCAAAATAGTGCATTTTTTGGTATAAGCTATAAAAGTTAAATAAAAAGCGATCTAAAAGTCACATTAAAACAAACAATGGTACCAATAAGAACTACAGACCACGGCGCAAAAAAATTTGCCCTCATACATCCCCGTAGGCCAGGTATGTGCAGAGCATTGCATCGGTCAGTGACCCAGGGCCTCTGAGTCTGCACATTCACTGCTATTCACATCTGTACATTCACTAGAGTGAAATCCTCTGTACATACCCCGCATGTATAGCAGTGTGTACACTACATGTATGCATGGGGAGTATGTGCAGGGCATTGCACCCTAGTGTCTGTGCATTCCTATGTTAGTGGGAGCGGGTGGGATTGACAAACATTTTAGCGGGAGCGGGCGGGATTTGAGCAAAAACCCTACGGGAGTGGGCGGGATTGTTAAAAAAAAATCATTGGAAACAGGAGGGAGTGGGATTGAAAAACCAGTTCCGCTCCGGGCTCTTCTTTGTAAAGTACGGATTGCCAGCAATTAGTTGATAGGTTAGACCTCCAGGGGCTACAGGCATTGTCTCCCCTACTTTGGGCACTCCAGCAGCTTCAGAACTACAACTCCCATCATGCAGTTACAGACTGCTTGGGCATGACAAGAGTTGTAGTTTTGCAATAGCTGGAGGGTCCAAGGTTTCTGACAATTCCTGCCCGCTTCTCCAATGTATGTGTTTCACTCCTGCCCGCTACCACATGTGCGTACATTCCTACCCACTCCCACTAACACTTATCCAATAAAGAAGGACGTAATTAATAATTACAATGACATTATCCTTCACAATTACATTAAATACATACATGCATTATTGTCCCGGCCATCTGACTCCGCAGTTTACAATTTGAAGTATCTTTGATTTCTGATAGACCTCTGTAAATTTATGGATATTTGGTAAATTAGGCAAACTCAGCCTTTTTTTGCCTACTGTATTATACATATTACTGATGTCCCTGTCCTCGGCTCGTCTCTGACTCCTGCAATTATTCATGGCAGCAAATCTAAATGCCTGAAAAAATTTAATAAATGGGGCTAAAAAAGTAAAGTGAAAATAAAAAAAATTATGATCTAGAACAAAAACTCTAAAAAAAAAAAATGAAATGCACTTCTCAGTCATTTTTAATATTGAGCGCTGAACTTTCTGGTCCCTGCCCGCTCCTGAAAATTGAAAGACAAAAAAAAATGTTAATTTTAATTCTTAAACAGGGATCAATTTATGTGGGCGGGCAGGGACCTAAAAATATAGCCGGTAGAGATGAGCGAATCGAAGCAGACAAACCTGAATTCGTTACGAATTTCAGGATTTATTTGATTTGCAACAAATGCGGATATTGCCGCGATTCTATCGCGCAAATCGCTTCATTAAATTCCATTTTACAGTGTTCCATGCTCCGGGACACCTAAAATGGCAGATCCACATGCCATTACATGGGGCAGGGGATGCTGGGAAGGTGGGAATGTGAGGCGGGAAGCGAGGTAGGCATGATGACCCTGAATCACATGCGGGATGCAGCCTATCAGCATTCATTGACCCCTGTGATGTCACACCCCTATATAATCGGCAGCCATCTTGCGTCTGCTCATTTCCTGCCATATACACTGCAGAGATAGGACGGACTGCGTGTCTGTGTGTGTTACACAGAGACGCTGAATTGATTATACTGTAGCGTTCCACTGCCAACTGCTAGTTACATCAGCATTGTGGACAGAGAGAAGTGCAGTGCTTGGTGTCACTGAGAAGGATTTTTACGCCAGCCATTAAGCTCCCAGTCACTTCATTGAACATTTTATCCGAGGGGCAGATAGCTTTTTGTTGCCTCATATATATCAAGAAGCTGCCTGAACTTCATGAACCTTATCACAGGAGGCAGGATAGATTTTTCAGCACAATTCTGTGTATTTTTTCCACAAGAAATCATCTGCTGCTTATACTAGTCTGTAGACGGTATAAAAAACAGTTAACACCATTATTAACATTCCGTGACAGAGTGCAATTTAGGGTTTAATACACTTTTTTTTGTGGTGCTGCATTGTTGTGTCCTGCTGCTGTGCAAAAATACGTTTTTTTCAGGGGACTTTAGTGCATTTGTCTTTAGTGCATTTAGTCCAGGCAAAAGTAATCACTGGCTGGTGTTTTATGAAAATACTTTCCCAAGTGTAGTGTAGTGCATTTTTCTGCCGTCATACGTGCAAACCACATACCTACATCTAAGTAGTGCACTTTTTTGTACCTGTTAATCTGTCAAGGGCCTATATACTGTGAAAGTCCAAGCACTAGTACTCACCGTCTGGTGTTTTACAAAAATACAGAGTTTTTAATACGTATTGTAGCGCATTTTTCTGCCCTCATAAGTGCATACCGCATATGTACATCCAAGATGTATACCATTTTGTACCTGTTAATCTATCAAGGGCCTACATACTGTGAAAGTGCAAGCATTAATACTCACCGGCTGGTGTTTTACAAAAAATGCTGAGTTTTTCATTCGTATCGTAGCGCATTTTTCTGCCCTCGTCAGTGCATACCGCATACCTACATCAAAGTAGTGTACTATTTTGTACTTGTTAATCTGTCAAGGGCTTAGGTACTGTGAAAGGACAGCCAATAGTATACACCTGTTGCTGTTCTAGACAAATACTGTTTTAAGTGTAGTGAAGCGTATTGTACTCCCCTCATATTCACAATAAGTATGTCAGGAAGAGTATTGCCAGGACGTGCACAGAGGAGTGGCAGATGCCTAAATTCATCAGGCGCAGCTAAAGGTCACAGCAGAGTAGGGGTGTGAGTCGCAGCGAGAGGTCTGAGCTCCCGGTGTCAGCTAGCAGTCGTGTCGCGACCAGCAACCCAGCACCCGTGATTGATCGGTTCACTCGGTCATCCACTTCACCTCAGTTGGCATGGCCCTCATGCTGCTGCTGCCACCTCTAGGCTCTGCCATTGTGCTGCTCTATGGTCTCCTCATGCTATTGCTGCCCCCTCCAGGCTCTGTCATTGTGCCGCAATATGGTCTCCTCACGCTGATGCTGCCACCTCCAGGCTCTCTCATTCTGCTGCTCTATGGTCCGCTCATGCTAATGCTACCATCTCCACCCTCTGTCATTGTGGCACAATATGGTCTCCTCATGCTAATGCTACCACCTCCAGGCTCTGTCGTTGTGTCCCCATATGGTCTCCTCATGCTGATGCTGCCACCTCCAGGCTCTATAATTGTGCTTCTCTATTGTCTGCTCATGCTGATGCTACCACCTTCAGGCTCTCTGATTGTGCTGTCATGGATACTGCAAAACATAATTAAAGGTGCTGGTCCCCAGTTTCTGAAATTCCTTGCATTAGGGTCACTTTCATGACTCCTGATGCCACCTCCAGGCTGTGCCATTCAGCCACTATATGGTCTCCTCATGCTTCAGCCACCTCCAGGCTTTGCCATTCAGACACTATATGCTCTCCATAAATTGACTGTGTATTGTAGGAAACATGTGGCTATCCTTGAGTTACTCTCCCAGCATTATTGCCATGTTGATACCAGACCAGTAATAAAAGGAATATTGCCAAGGACTAGCAGAAACAGGGAACTGTGGATACTGACCTCTGGCTGTTGGAATTGACTGACTATCTATCCCAGGTGGTAGATTTACCATTTTGAAGTTCCTCAGTTCCAGTAGGCTTTAAGTCGGTCATTCTTTGTTGTGGTTCTTCAGTTGCAGAATTAAGTTGTATCATGTTTTCCTCTTCCTCCGATGAGCTAATGTCACTGGAACACACAATACTCATATTGTCATCTAATGAAGGATCCTTTTCTTCAGAGAACATATGTATCATTTTATTATTTTGAATGTCAGGTAGTATTCTGACAATTTTTATGAAGCCCTGGGGTCTCCTCATGATTCAGCCAACTCCAGGCTGTGCCATTCAGACACCAGTGTTGCTCGTGAATATTCGCAATGCGAATTTTATTCGTGAATATCGCATATTCGCGAATAAAGCACTATTGATTCGTAATTACGAATATTCAGGTTTTTTTTCACAGTACACATCACAGTGGTCACCCCTCTCTGCTTCCAGCTTGTGTGGTGTAAAGAAGGCTCTGATACTACTTTGAGACTGGCGTGCGACTTTTCGCAAATGCGCATTTTTGTTTATGCTAATTTTTGTATATGCTAATTTTCGCATATGTTCATTTTCGCATACGTGAATTTTCGCATATGCGAAAATAAAATGAGAATATTACGAATATGCGAATTTAGCGAATATATGACGAATATTCGTCCATATATTCACGAATATTCGCGAATTCGAATATGGCCTATGCCGCTCAACACTATCGGACACTATATGGTCTCCTTATGCTTTCCCCACCTCCAGGCTGTGTAATTCAGCCAATATATCGTTTTCTGATGCTACTGGGACTGGGATATTAACTCCAAATATGTTCTGGTAGCACTAGCTAACATAAATGCTTAATTGAGATTTCAAGATTGATCTTTCAATGTAAGGGGTTATGAAACCCTCTGGTGTACTGCTGATGCCTGCTCCTGACTGCTCCTGTGTCTTTCAGGAATTACTTGGCTTACTGAAGCTTCTGGGCTTGGGGCTTACATTTTTGGATGTTTTGCACGAGCTAAATACATGCTTAACCCGAGGGCGTAAGGACCGAGGGCGTATGGATACGCCCTGAGCATTTCTGGCCCCCACCGCTAGCCAGAGGGGAGCCGGAGCCAGATGCCTGCTGAAATCGTTCAGCAGGCATCCCGGCATATCGCCCAGGGGGGTCATTATGTCCCCCCATGTCGGCGATTGCCGCAGATCGCTGGACAATTCAGTCCAGCGATCTGCGGCGGATTCCGGGTCAATCGGGTCTCCAGTGACCCGATGACCCGGAATTACTGGCTGATCGGGGCCGTCAGAGACGGCCCCGAACAGCCAGAGCCTGCAGGAGTGAGGTGGCACTGGTGCCACCTCACGATCGCCCTGATTCGTCGGCCGGTAATCAGGGCGCCTGCTGCGGGTGTCACTCCCGCAACCCGCTCCGCCCCTCTTCCAGGGGACATGAGCGGGTGCGGGAAGACGACCCCGGGTGCTGGGGACCCCGATCCCCGGCGTCCCTGTTGGGATCGGGGCCCCAGGAGTGGCGGCGGCGAGGGACAGTCCTGTGTGGATCGTTGGAGGTGAGTGACAGCCTCCTGCTGTTGCTTAGCAACAGCTCCCAGCATGCAACAAGGGCATGCTGGGAGCTGTAGTTATGCAACAGCAGGAGGCAGACCACCACAACTCCCAGCATGCCCTTATGGGCATGCTGGGACTAGTAGTTTTGCAACAGCTGGAGGCACATTCTTTCTATGGAAAAGTGTACCTTCAGCTGTTGTGTAACTACAACTCCCAGCTTGCACAATCAGCTAAAGTGCATGCTGGGAGTTGTAGTGGTGCATCTGGTGGTTGCATAACTACAACTCCCAGCATGCCCGTTGGCTGTCGGTGACTGCTGAGAGTTGTAGTTTTGCAACAGCTGAAGGCACACTGAGTTATGTAGCAAACCAGTGTGTCTCCAGCTGTTGCATAACTACAATCCCCAGCATCCCCAGCCAATGTAGTATGCCTCCGGCTGTTGCATAACTACAAGACCCAGCATGCCCTTCCGCTGTCCGTACATGCTGGGGGTTGTAGCTTTTGCAACAGCTGAAGGCACACTGGTTGCAAAACACTGAGTTTGTTACCAAAAAAAACTACAAAAACTACAACTCCCAGCATGCACTGATAGACCGTCCATGCTGGGAGTTGTAGTTTTGCAACAGCTGGATGTCCCCCCCCCCCCCAATGTGAACGTACAGGGTACACTCACATGGGCGGAGGATTACAGTAAGTATCCGGCTGCAAGTTTGAGCTTCAGCAAATTTTCTGCCGCTGCTCAAACTGCCAGCGAGAAACTACTGTGAACCCCCGCCCGTGCGACTGTACCCTAAAAACACTACACTGCACTACCACAAAATAAAATAAAAAGTAAAAAACTCTACATATACACATACCCCTACACAGCCCCCCTCCCCAATAAAAATGAAAAACGTCTGGTACGCCACTGTTTCCAGAACGGAGCCTCCAGCTGTTGCAAAACAACTACTCCCAGTATTGCCAGATAGCCACTGACTGTCCAGGCATGCTGGGAGTTTTACAACAGCTGGAGGCCCCCTGTTTGGGAATCACTGGCGTAGAATACCCCTATGTCCACCCCTATGCAAGTCCCTAATTTAGGCCTTTGGAGCCCTGTCGTATTTCAAGGCAACAGTTTAGGGACACATATGGGGTATCGCCGTACTCGGGAGAAATTGGGCTTCAAATTTTTGCAGATATTTTCTGCTATTACCCTTTTTAAAAATGTAAAATTTTTGGGAAAACAGGCATTTTAGGTAAAAAAAAATATTTTTTTTTACATATACAAAAGTCATGAAACACCTGTGGGGTATAAAGGTTCACTTAACCCCTTGTTACGTTCCCCGAGGGGTCTAGTTTCCAAAATGGTATGCCATGTGTTTTTTTTTTTTGCTGTCCTGGCACCATAGGGGCTTCCTAAATGCGGCATGCCCCCATAGCAAAATTTGCTTTCAAAAAGCCAAATGTGACTCCTTCTCTTCTGAGACCTGTAGTGCGCCAGCAGAGCACTTTTCACCCCCATATGGGGTGTTTTCTGAATCTGGAAAAATTGGGCTTCAAATTTTGGGGGGTATTTTCTGCTATTACCCTTTTTAAAAATGTAAAATTTTTGGGAAATCAAGCATTTTAGGTAAAAAAAAAATATTTTTTTTTACATATGCAAAAGTCGTGAAACACCTGTGAGGTATTAAGGTTCACTTTACCCCTTGTTACGTTCCCTGAGGGGTCTAGTTTCCAAAATGGTATGCCATGTGTGTATTTTTGCTGTCCTGGCACCATAGGGGCTTCCTAAATGCGGCATGCCCCCAGAGCAAAATTTGCTTTCAAAAAGCCAAATGTGACTCCTTCTCTTCTGAGACCTGTAGTGCGCCAGCAGAGCAATTTTCACCCCCATATGGGGTGTTTTCTGAATCGGGAGAAATTGGGCTTCAAATTTTGGGGGGTATTTTCTGCTATTACACTTTTTAAAAATGTAAAATTTTTGGGAAATCAAGCATTTTAGGTAAAAAAAAAATTTTTTTTTACATATGCAAAAGTCGTGAAACACCTGTGGGGTATTAAGGTTCACTTTACCTCTTGTTACGTTCCCTGAGGGGTCTAGTTTCCAAAATGGTATGCCATGTGTGTTTTTTTGCTGTCCTGGCACCATAGGGGCTTCCTAAAGGTGACATGCCCCCCAAAAACCATTTGTCGCTCATTCCCTTCTGAGCCCTCTACTGCGCCCGCCGAACAATTAACATAGACATATGAGGTATGTGCTTACTCGAGAGAAAGTGGGTTTCAAATACAAGTAAAAATTTTCTCCTTTTTACCCCTTGCAAAAATTCAAAAATTGGGTCTACAAGAACATGCGAGTGTAAAAAATGAAGATTTTGAATTTTCTCCTTCACTTTGCTGCTATTCCTGTGAAACGCCTAAAGGGTTAATACACTTACTGATTTTGAATACTTTGGGGGGGTGTAGTTTTTATAATGGGGTCTTTTATGGGGTATTTCTAATATGAAGACCCTTCAAATCCACTTCAAACCTGAACTGGTCCATGAAAAATAGCGAGTTTGAAAATTTTGTGAAAAATTTCAAAATTGCTGCTGAACTTTGAAGCCCTCTGGTGTCTTCCAAAAGAAAAAACTCATAAATTTTATGATGCAAACATAAAGTAGACATATTGTATATGTGAACCCAAAAAAAATTATTTTGAATATCCATTTTCCTTACAAGCAGAGAGCTTCAAAGTTAGAAAAATGCAAAATTTTCATTTTTTTCATCAAATTTTGGGATTTTTCACCAAGAAAGGATGCAAGTTACCATAAAATTTTACCACTAAGTTAAAGTAGAATATGTCACTAAAAAACTATCTCGGAATCAGAATGATAACTAAAAGCATTCCAGAGTTATTAATGTTTAAAGTGACAGTGGTCAGAATTGCAAAAAACGCTCCGGTCCTTAAGGTGAAAAAGGGCTCGGTCCTTAAGGGGTTAATAGAAATTTCAGGATTGATCTTTCAATGAAAAGGGGTTATGAAACTCTCTGGTGTACTGCTGATACCTTTTCCTGACTGTGTGTTTCAGGAACTACTTGTCTTATTGATGCTTCTGGGCTTGGGCCTTAAATTTTTGGATGTTGAGCACGAGCTAAATACATGTTTAATAGAAATTTCAGGATTGATCTTTCAATGAAAAGGGGTTATGAAACTCTCTGGTGTACTGCTGATACCTTTTCCTGACTGTGTCTTTCAGGAACTACTTGGCTTACTGATGCTTCTGGGCTTGGGCCTTAAATTTTTGGATGGTAGCACTGCCTAACATGCATCTTCAATAGAGATTTCAACATTCACCTTTAAATTTTAGGGGTTGTGAACCCCTCTTGTGTACTCATGCTGCTTCCTGCTCCACTCTGTCAGCCTGTTGGTCCTGTGACAGTGTGCGACTCCACCTTCTCATTCTCCATTGTATCCTCAGCCTCCACTGCCCGGAAAAGTCTCAGTAGCCCTTCAGCATACCATGTGTGCAGGGCACGGCAGTGTCACGCTGTTCTTCACATGGTTTGCCTTGGCGAAAAGTGTTGGAAACAATGGCTGGTCAGGGCAATGGAGATGTTGCGCCTAAATCTCACAGCCACATGAGCCCTGTGGGGGCTTGTTTCATTAGGTCCTTTGTACCCACACGCCTGGGTCCGGGACACTAAAACTTGGGAGTTAAAAGTTCAATTTCAAAATCATTGATTTAAATTTCAAAATCTTAAATTTAAATAAAAAACATCTGACATTTCAATGGTATCCTCATGCTTCAGCCAACTCCCGGCTGTGTCATTCAGGCAATATATTGTTTACTGATACTGCTGTTGGGCCTGGGTCTGGGACTGAAAATTTTGTTATGGTAGGTAGCACCAGCTATCCAAAACCTTGATTTAAAATTTAAAACATTCTTGTGTTTTTTTTCTTGGGGATTGTGAAGCCCTGGTGTGTACTCATGCTTCAGCCAACTGCAGGCTGTGTCATTCAGGCAATATATGGTTTACTGATACCGCTGCTGGGCCTGGGTCTGGGACTGAAACTTTTGTTATTGTAGGTAGCACCAGCTATCCAAAATCTTCGGTTTAAATTTCTGAATTCATCTTTTAATATTAGGGATTGTGAAGGCCTAGTGACTACTCATTCTGCTGCCAACTCCTGGCTGTGCCATTCACCCACTATATGGTCTCCTCTTGCTGCCACCACCTCCACGCTGTGTCATTCAGCCACTATATGGTCTCCTCATGCTGCCAACACCTCCACGCTGTGTAATTCAGCCTCTATATGGTCTCCTCATGCTGCCACCACCTCCACACTGTTTCATTCAGCCACTATATGGTCTCCTCATGCTGCCACCCCCTCCATGCTGTGTCATTCAGCCACTACATGGTCTCCTCATCCTGCTAACACCTCCACGCTTTGTCATTCAGCCACTATATGGTCTCCTCATGCTGCCAACACCTCCACACTGTGTCATTCAGCCACTATATGGTGTCCTCATGCTTCAGCCTTATCCAAGCTGTGTCATTCAGCCACTATATGGTCTCCTCATGCTGCCACCACCTCCATGCTGTGTCATTCAGCCACTATATGGTCTCCCCATGCTGCCAACACCTCCATGCTATGTCATTTAGCCACTATATGGTCTCCTCATGCTGCCAAAACCTCCACGCTGTGTCATTCAGCCGCTATATGGTCTCCTCATGCTGCCAACCCCTCCACGCTGTGTCATTCAGCCACTATATGGTCTCCTCATGCTTCAGCCTCATCCAAGCTGTGTCATTCAGCCACTTTATGGTCTCCTCATGCTGCCACCACCTCCACGCTGTGTCATTCAGCCACTATATGGTCTCCTCATGCTGCCAACACCTCCACACTGTGTTATTTAGCCACTATATGGTCTCCTCATGCTGCCAACACCTCCACACTGTGTAATTCAGCCACTATATGGTCTCCTCATGCTGCTAACACCTCCACGCTGTGTCATTCAGCCACTATATGGTGTCCTCATGCTTCAGCCTCATCCAAGCTGTGTCATTCAACCATTATATGGTCTCCTCATGCTGCCACCACCTCCACGCTGTGTCATTCAGCCACTATATGGTCCCCTCATGCTGCCAACACCTCCATGCTGTGTCATTCAGCCACTACATGGTCTCCTCATGCTGCTAACACCTCCACGCTTTGTCATTCAGCCACTATATGGTCTCCTCATGCTGCCAACACCTCCACACTGTGTCATTCAGCCACTATATGGTGTCCTCATGCTTCAGCCTTATCCAAGCTGTGTCATTCAGCCACTATATGGTCTCCTCATGCTGCCACCACCTCCACGCTGTGTCATTCAGCCACTATATGGTCTCCTCTTGCTGCCAACACCTCCATGCTATGTCATTTCACCACTATATGGTCTCCTCATGCTGCCAACCCCTCCACGCTGTGTCATTCAGCCACTATATGGTCTCCTCATGCTGCCAAAACCTCCATGCTGTGTCATTCAGCCACTATATGGTCTCCTCATGCTGCCAACCCCTCCACGCTGTGTCATTCAGCCACTATATGGTCTCCTCATGCTGCTAACACCTCCATGCTGTGTCATTCAGCCACTATATGGTGTCCTCATGCTTCAGCCTCATCCAAGCTGTGTCATTCAACCATTATATGGTCCCCTCATGCTGCCAACACCTCCATGCTGTGTCATTCAGCCACTACATGGTCTCCTCATGCTGCTAACACCTCCACGCTTTGTCATTCAGCCACTATATGGTCTCCTCATGCTGCCAACACCTCCACACTGTGTCATTCAGCCACTATATGGTGTCCTCATGCTTCAGCCTTATCCAAGCTGTGTCATTCAGCCACTATATGGTCTCCTCATGCTGCCACCACCTCCACGCTGTGTCATTCAGCCACTATATGGTCTCCTCTTGCTGCCAACACCTCCATGCTATGTCATTTCACCACTATATGGTCTCCTCATGCTGCCAACCACTCCACGCTGTGTCATTCAGCCACCATATGGTCTCCTCATGCTGCTAACACCTCCATGCTGTGTCATTCAGCCACTATATGGTGTCCTCATGCTTCAGCCTCATCCAAGCTGTGTCATTCAACCATTATATGGTCTCCTCATGCTGCCACCACCTCCACGCTGTGTCATTCAGCCACTATATGGTCTCCTCATGCTGCCAACACCTCCATGCTATGTCATTTAGCCACTTTATGGTCTCCTCATGCTGCCAAAACCTCCACGCTGTGTCATTCAGCCACTATATGGTCTCCTCATGCTGCCAACACCTCCAAGCTGTGTCATTGAATCACTATATGGTCTCCTCATGATGCCAACACCTCCACACTGTGTCATTCAGCCACTATATGGTGTCCTCATGCTTCAGCCTTATCCAAGCTGTGTCATTCAGCCACTATATGGTCTCCTCATGCTGCCACCACCTCCACGCTGTGTCATTCAGCCACTATATGGTCTCCTCATGCTGCCAACACCTCAATGCTATGTCATTCAGCCACTTTATGGTCTCCTCATGCTGCCAAAACCTTCACGCTGTGTCATTCAGCCACTATATGGTCTCCTCATGCTGCCAACACCTCCATGCTGCGTCATTCAACCACTATATGGTCTCCTCATGCTGCCAAAACCTCCACGCTGTGTCATTCAGCCACTATATGGTCTCCTCATGCTGCCAACCCCTCCACGCTGTGTCATTCAGCCACTATATGGTCTCCTCATTCTGCCAAAACCTCCATGCTGTGTCATTCAGCCACTATATGGTCTCCTCATGCTGCCAACCCCTCCACGCTGTGTCATTCAGCCACTATATGGTCTCCTCATGCTGCTAACACCTCCATGCTGTGTCATTCAGCCACTATATGGTGTCCTCATGCTTCAGCCTCATCCAAGCTGTGTCATTCAACCATTATATGGTCCCCTCATGCTGCCAACACCTCCATGCTGTGTCATTCAGCCACTACATGGTCTCCTCATGCTGCTAACACCTCCACGCTTTGTCATTCAGCCACTATATGGTCTCCTCATGCTGCCAACACCTCCACACTGTGTCATTCAGCCACTATATGGTGTCCTCATGCTTCAGCCTTATCCAAGCTGTGTGATTCAGCCACTATATGGTCTCCTCATGCTGCCACCACCTCCACGCTGTGTCATTCAGCCACTATATGGTCTCCTCTTGCTGCCAACACCTCCATGCTATGTCATTTCACCACTATATGGTCTCCTCATGCTGCCAACCCCTCCACGCTGTGTCATTCAGCCACCATATGGTCTCCTCATGCTGCTAACACCTCCATGCTGTGTCATTCAGCCACTATATGGTGTCCTCATGCTTCAGCCTCATCCAAGCTGTGTCATTCAACCATTATATGGTCTCCTCATGCTGCCACCACCTCCACGCTGTGTCATTCAGCCACTATATGGTCTCCTCATGCTGCCAACACCTCCATGCTATGTCATTTAGCCACTTTATGGTCTCCTCATGCTGCCAAAACCTCCACGTTGTGTCATTCAGCCACTATATGGTCTCCTCATGCTGCCAACACCTCCAAGCTGTGTCATTGAACCACTATATGGTCTCCTCATGCTGCCAACACCTCCACACTGTGTCATTCAGCCACTATATGGTGTCCTCATGCTTCAGCCTTATCCAAGCTGTGTCATTCAGCCACTATATGGTCTCCTCATGCTGCCACCACCTCCACGCTGTGTCATTCAGCCACTATATGGTCTCCTCATGCTGCCAACACCTCAATGCTATGTCATTCAGCCACTTTATGGTCTCCTCATGCAGCCAAAACCTCCACGCTGTGTCATTCAGCCACTATATGGTCTCCTCATGCTGCCAACACCTCCATGCTGTGTCATTCAACCACTATATGGTCTCCTCATGCTGCCAACACCTCCACACTGTGTCATTCAGCCACTATATGGTGTCCTCATGCTTCAGCCTTATCCAAGCTGTGTCATTCAGCCACTATATGGTCTCCTCATGCTGCCACCACCTCCACGCTGTGTCATTCAGCCACTATATGGTCTCCTCATGCTGCCAACACCTCCATGCTATGTCATTCAGCCACTTTATGGTCTCCTCATGCTGCCAAAACCTCCATGCTGTGTCATTCAGCCACTATATGGTCTCCTCATGCTGCCAACACCTCCATGCTGCGTCATTCAACCACTATATGGTCTCCTCATGCTGCCAAAACCTCCACGCTGTGTCATTCAGCCACTATATGGTCTCCTCATGCTTCAGCCTCATCCAAGCTGTGTCATTCAGCCACTTTATGGTCTCCTCCTGCTGCCACCACCTCCACGCTGTGTCATTCAGCCACTATATGGTCTCCTCATGCTGATAACACCTCCACACTGTGTCATTCAGCCACTATATGGTCTCCTCATGCTGCCAACACCTCCACGCTGTGTAATTCAGCGACTATATGGTCTCCTCATGCTGCGACCACCTCCACGCTGTGTCATTCAGCCACTATATGGTGTCCTCATGCTTCAGCCTCATCCAAGCTGTATCATTCAGCCATTATATGGTCTCTTCATGCTGCCACCACCTCCACGCTGTGTCATTCAGCCACTATATGGTCCCCTCATGCTGCCAACACCTCCATGCTGTGTCATTCAGCCACTACATGGTCTCCTCATGCTGCTAACACCTCCACGCTTTGTCATTCAGCCACTATATGGTCTCCTCATGCTGCCAACACCTCCACACTGTGTCATTCAGCCACTATATGGTGTCCTCATGCTTCAGCCTCATCCAAGCTGTATCATTCAACCATTATATGGTCTCCTCATGCTGCCACCACCTCCACGCTGTGTCATTCAGCCACTATATGGTCCCCTCATGCTGCCAACACCTCCACGCTTTGTCATTCAGCCACTATATGGTCTCCTCATGCTGCCAACACCTCCACACTGTGTCATTCAGCCACTATATGGTGTCCTCATGCTTCAGCCTTATCCAAGCTGTGTCATTCAGCCACTATATGGTCTCCTCATGCTGCCACCACCTCCACGCTGTGTCATTCAGCCACTATATGGTCTCCTCATGCTGCCAACACCTCCATGCTATGTCATTTAGCCACTATATGGTCTCCTCATGCTGCCAAAACCTCCACGCTGTGTCATTCAGCCACTATATGGTCTCCTCATGCTGCCAACACCTCCATGCTGTGTCATTCAACCACTATATGGTCTCCTCATGCTGCTAACACCTCCACGCTGTGTCATTCAGCCACTATATGGTTTCCTCGTGCTTCAGCCTCATCCAAGCTGCGTCATTCAGCCACTTTATGGTCTCCTAATGCTGCCAACACCTCCACGCTGTGTCATTCAGCCACTATATGGTCTCCTCATGCTGCCAACACCTTCACACTGTGTCATTCAGCCACTATATGGTCTCCTCATGCTGCCAACACCTCCATGCTGTGTCATTCAGCCACTATATGATCTCCTCATGCTTCAGCCTCATCCACACTGTGTCATTCAGCCACTTTATGGTCTCCTCATGCTGCCAAAATCTCCACGCTGTGTCATTCAGCCACTATATGGTCTCCTCATGCTACTAACACCTCCACGCTGTGTCATTCAGCCACTATATGGTCTCCTCATACTGATGCCACCTCCAGGCTCTGTCATTGTGTCCCTCATGCAGCAGTGATACTAAAAGTGATTCCGGTAATCTGCATGCTATTCTGAATAACAGTATTATTTCACTACCCCAGCACACTCCATATTTGTGTTAGAACACAGCAAAGTGTTCCATACCCCTATTGAGGAAATAGCAGTTTTTAATATAGTTTTGCTGCAAATAAATTCGGATCAAAACAAATTTTTTCTAAAAATTTTTGCCGCAAATAAATTCGGATTATTCAAATTTTTCAAAAAATGTGGCAAATTGGCCAAATCGAATTTTTGAAAAGTTTGCCCATAGTAACCGGCTATAATAAAAATGTAGAAAGGGGCCATATAAATGTAAAAATAATATATTTTTTTTAATTGATTTTTAATTTTTTTTTCATTGGTAATGTTTTTTAATATTGTGTTTAATAAAGCATTTGTGTGTGTTTCACTTTTTTCTCAATTTTTTTTTTAAATTATAAATGTAGTACCTGTACTAATAGACAGATTGCCTCGGGTGTCACTCCTGACACCCTATGCGATTGTCCTTTCTATTGCAGAGCTGGAGTGGCTTTCTCTTGCTTTTGCATCTCTGCCCTATACTCTGGCTGGCCAGTCATGTGCATAGAATTCACATCACTTATTCATATTTCCCGCAGAAAGCTGTGACTGGCCAGATGGTTCCAATCAATCACAGCTCTCTGCGGGAAATATGAATAATAGGTTTATATATATATGGCAGATACTCTTACTACAGTGGGACCAGAGAAGAGCAGCAGGCTGCCCGCATCTATAAATAGCATGACACCGCCATTCACTGCACACATGGTATGCTGGAGGTGCACTGAGACTTGTCCGTGCAGTGGAGGGTGAGGAGGCGGAGTCGCACGCTTTCACAGGACCAACAGCCTGAAAGTGATGAGGTGGAAGTGCGTGACTTGTCCAACTTGCTGTTGTGGCTGAGGAGAAACCACATCCACCCAGCGGGCCGTAAAGGGCATGTATTGTCCCTGACCATAGTTACAGCTCCACACGTCAGCATTGCCATGCACTTTGGTACATACCAACAGGCTAAAGGACTGGCCCACCTTCTGTTTCACAAAATTGTGCAGGGCTGATACTGCCTTTTTCGCAAACAAATGATGGCTTGAGACTCTACACCTTGGCTCGGCACAAGCCATCAATTCTCTGAAAAGTGCAGAGTCCACCACTTGAAAAGGGAGGGACTGAAGCACCAGCAACGTGGACAGGAGCACATTCAGCTTCTGCGTCGTTGGATGAGTGGGCGCATACTGTTGTCTCTTGGACATGGCTTCGCGAATGGATTGCTGGTGGAATGACTGACTCGAAGTCGAAGTAGCAGGAGCATCTGGAGTGACTGAAGATGGGTATGACAGACAGCTCCCTTTGGCTGAAGTGGTTAAGCCTTGGCTGAAACAGGGAGCAGCGTGCCACTGGGTAGTGCCGCAGGCTGGACCACCACATCGGAGCCACGGTTCTCCCAGGCCGCATTATGATGATGCTGCATATGTTGACGTAGGGCCGTGGTGCCAACATTGGGACCCTGGCCACACTTCGCCCTCTGCTGAAACAACTTGCATGTGGCAATGTTAACCTCCTCCGGATGGTTGATGAAAAACTTAAACTCCACAGAGTAACTGATTTTCCCGCCAACAGTCCGCACTGATTGACTGTTACTGTCGACTCCAGGAACCCCAGTTCCACTACCTCCTGGGAAGGTAGGCTGCCACGAAGCAGGTGGTCTTCCCCGGGCATGTTTGGCTCCAGACTTTCTACTTCTGCCACCATGCTGACTGCCAACCATGCTACCACCTTTCTGGTTCAGTTGCTGCCTCACGGGCAGCCTGCAGCCCTCTTCTCCTCATGATGATGAAGCCCCTATTGCACCCGGATCTCAAGTGCACGTCACTGATGTCCTCCTCAGGTTCCTTAACAGTGTCTGCTTCAGGAGCCTGAACGCTCGCAACACCACCTCCCACGACACTCTCCTCATCACTACTTGCCCACCTAGTGGAGGCAGTGGCGGATGTCTCCTCCACTTCTTGACTGGGCAGTATCTGTTGACTGTCCTCTAGTAGATCATCCGCACTAAATAGTGGAGCTGAATCCACAGCATAAGATACTTCTGTAGGAGAGGGAACAGCATAGGACAGAGGCAGTGGGAGGACAGGGACTGTTCCCGGCCATGCCAATTGAGGGTTGTGTCTGAGGAACCCACCGACTGTTGACTGGGGGTGTCAGATGTCACTTGTGATGAAGTGGATGACCATGTTAACCAATCGATGATGGCAGATGGGTTGCTGGTCGAGACACGACCGCTAGCTGATACTGGGAGCTCAGGCCTCTTGCTGCAACTCCTGCTGCCACTCGCCCCTAGTCTGCTGTGACCTCTGCCTGTCCCTGATGAATTTAGGCCTCTGATACTCCTCTGTGCACATCCTGGCACTTCTCTGCCTGACATACTTAGCGCGTATATGAGGGGAGGACAATACGCTCCACTACGCTTAAAACAGTATTTGTCTGCAACACCAGAAGGTGTGTACTTTTGCCTGGCCTTTCACAGTAACTTGGCCCTTTAGACCTTAACAGGAACAAAATGGTACACCACTTAGATGTACGTACGTGGTATGCACTTCTGAAGGGAGTACAATATGCTCCACTATGCTTAAAGGGGTACTCCAGTGGAAAACTTTTTTTTTTTAAATCAACTGGTGCCAGAAAGTTAAACAGATTTGTAAATTACTTATTTTAAAAAAACTTAATCCTTCCAGTACTTATTAGCTGCTGAATACTACAGAGGAAATTATTTTCTTTTTGGAACACAGAACTCTCTGCTGAATCACGAGCACAGTGCTCTCTGCTGACATCTCTATCCATTTTCAGGACTGTCCAAAGTAGGAGAATATCCCTATAGCAAACATATGCTGCTCTGGACAGTTTCTAAAATGGACAGAGATGTCAGAAGAGAGCATTGTGCTCGTGATATCAGCAGAGAGCACTGTGTTCCAAAAAGAAAATAAAGTACTGGAAGAATTAATATTTTTTAATAGAAGTAATTTACAAATCTGCTTAACTTTCCGGCACCAGTTAATAAAAAAAAAAAAAGTTTTCCACCGGAGTACCCCTTTAAAACAGTATTTGTCTACAACACCAGAAGGTGTGTACTTTTGGCTGGCCTTTCACAGTTACTAGGCCCTTAGGAGTATAACAGGAACAAAATGGTACACCACGTAGATGTACCATTACCCCGTACCTGGTATACACTTATGAGGGGAGTAAAATGCGCTCTACTACACTTTAAACAGTATTTGTCTAAAACAGCAGCAGGTGTGTTCTTTTGGCTGGCCTTTCACAGTAACTAGGCCCTTAAGACTTTAACAGGAACAAAATGGTACACCAACTATGTACACACAGGTTACACTTAATAGAGGACAATCCGTTCCACTACACAACCTATATTAGGCAGTCATAGCAGGTAAATATGGCTCTTAGTGCTCTTCTCATCCTTACTGGCTAGCTACTATTTGCTTTTCAGTTGTTGTACATGCCAGTGCTACAGCACACAGTCACTATGTACTACACCCAAGATTGCACTCACTTTCTCTCTCAATCTCTCTCCCTTCCCTATCAGTGCTTCTAGGCTGGATTTGGGATTGACATGAATTGCTGCTGTAATACACCCAAAATTGCAATTTCACTCTCAATCTCTCTCCCTTCCCTATCAGTGCTTCTAGGCTAGATTTGGGCTTGAGGTGAATCGCTGCTTTAAAAATGTTTTTCTGTGCAACACACACTGCTGTCTGTCCCTCTCTCTGCAATAGAATGCTGAAGTGACTTGCCGCAAGATAGCTGCCGATTATATAGGGTTGTGATATCACAGGGGTGGATGGCTGCTGATAGGCTGCATGCTGCATGTGATTCAGGCTCATCCCACCTACCCGTGTTACCGCCTTCCCAGCATTCCTTGCCCCATGTCCTGACATGTGGAGCCACCATCTTAGATGTCCTGCAGCCTGGACCGCAGTAAATGGAGTAAGCGATTTGTGCAATTAAATCGCTGCGATATTCGGATTATTGGAAAGAAAATTTTCCTGAAATTCGCAATGAATTTGGATTTGTCAGATTTAATTTGCTCATCCCTAGGACTAACCTGTTGTACAGGCTTGTAGTGCAGGTGATACTGAAGAAAATCATACTTATCGCTCCCTTGCCCCTGCCTCCATTCTGCCCTAATCCCTGGTCTTCTGGAAATGCAGATGACTTGTTTGGTGCCCAGGGGGCGGGGGGTTTTAGGGTGGAGAGGGGCATGGAGGCAATCTCCCATGTACGGTGACATCCAGGTGGCATCTTTATTGTCATGTCTTCTCTTCTATGATGAGCTTACTATGCTACAGAATGGAGCTAAACTTTGCTTTTCCTCCACATGCTTGGCCACAATGGGGCCTCATTCTGCAGTATAGTAAACTCAGCACAGGGGAGGAGGCATGATAACAAAGATGCCAGACAGATATCACCATGCACGAGGAAGCTTGGGAACTCTCCCCATGCACCAACCAAATCAATTGCATATCCAGAAGACCGGGGATTACGGCAGATCAGGAAGTGGTAAGTATGATAATCATCAGTATCACCAGCATGTCTGTATCACAGGTTAGTGTGTGTGACACTGATGACAGATTCCCTTTAAGTTTCTGCAGTGCTGTGTATATGGTACGTTGCAGGTAGTACAGAACTTCTTTGTAAAGAAAAGTTCATAGAGGATCAAAAGCAGCCAGGATTTCTAGCTAGAAATGAAAAAAAAAATTGAAATTTGTCTTGGGTGCAATGCGGAAATTCCCACTTTCCAAATGAGAGGTACTGCAATTGCCCTGCATCTGCCCACACAAAATACTGTATGTGGAGGAGCATGGACCCCTGTCAAAGGCACTGCTTTTCCTATCAAGTGCATTCAATAGCAGTTTGTTGCACAGTACCCCCCAATAGAGTGCAGTGGCAGCTACTTATTCAATACTTTGATCAGTGATATTAACAGTTAAAGGGGTTATCCAGGAATAGAAAAACTGCTCCCCATCTGTTTCCAGGTTGGGTGTGGTTCAGAAGCTCAGTTCCATTAAAGTTAATGGAGCCAAGTTGTAGTACCACACCCAACTTGGTGACAGACAGGTAGTGGTTTTTGGAAGAAATTTGCTCTGTTTTTCTGTTCCTGGATAACCCCTTAAATATAGCTACAGTGTACCAGTGCAGTAGTGGTCTTCTAGCAGTTGTATGTAAGCAGTAAGTTAGCAGGCACTCACCTGTAATGTACTCCCCCTGTACTGGTGTGGGATTTCCTACACATCAAGCTTAAGTCTGTACTATACACATTACATCTTAATAAATAGAATATTTGCTGAAAACCCACAAATTAAAAAATAAATGCAATACACTTATTAAATATCCATCATACAGGGAGACCTCAAAAGAAGACTTTTTTGTTTTTGTTGGAAGACCATCCCCTTATCCAGAGAAGTCCACCCCATAGTAGACCACTCTTCAATTAAATTTTGGATTTTTCATAGAGGTTTCTTTGTATAATATAACCAACAAAACAAAAATTTCCAGTTAATTTATTATCATTTATAAAATAAAGACTGTGGAATTAAATGGTGGTAATGACAGTTATTTTCACTACCTGGACTAAAATGAAAAGGAAAAAAATAAGGCACTCAAAGTCAATGTCATATTTACAGTATGAAGGTCATCATCTGCTTTATTTCACACAATTAAGTTTTTTTTGTTAGCAAAAAAACTTTACTAAATGTTCACCATCAATGAACAACACCAGAAGAGACTGTTTTTTTTTTTTTTTACTAATGCATTTTTCCAAAATTATGGGGGAGATTTATGGAAATATGTGTAGAGGAAGAGTGGTGCAGTTGCCAATAGCAACCAATCAGATTCCAGCTTTCATTAAAAAAAAAAAAAAAATAATAATAATAATAATAAAGCGCTCAAAGTCAATGTCATATTTACAGTATGAAGGTCATCATCTGCTTTTTTTTAATCACAATTAAGTTTTTTTGTTAGTAAAAAAAAAACTTTACTAAATGTTCACCTTTAATGAACAACACCGGGAGATACTTTTTGTTTGTTTATTAATGCATTTTTCCAAACTTATGGGAGAGATTTATAGAAACCTGTGTAGAGAAAGAGTGGTGCAGTTGCCCATAGCAACCAGTCAGATTTCAGCTTTCATTTTTAAGAGACCTTTTTAAAAATTAAAGAAGCAATCTGATGGGTTGCTAAGGGCAACTGCACCGCTCTTCCTCTACACAGGTTTTTATTTATATCCCTTGATGTGTTTTGCATTAGTTTCTATCCCATACAAGTAGATAGAATAATTTCATTCTATTTAAGCAAAACATTTGTCAAAAAAATTTCAAACAAAAACTAGAGAAAACACGGTGTAATGTTGTTTTCACTTGACTGCAAATTAAATTTTTAGCACTAATATAACAGATGCTCCACCAGGACCCTTGCAGTTTCAATTGAATAAACTTAGATCACCATATAGGGCAATACTGTCTGTCATGATGTACTTTAACATGTCCAACTCTATTTTATCTAACACATATGCAATGTCTGAACGCTGCTTTTCCCCACTTCTTACTGAAGAAGAGTTGCACAATTTACTAAACTGAATTTTTGTGAAGAAACTGGAGAAAATAATTGGAAATTTTCCTTTCCTAGGTGACGGAAAATTTTGATTTTAATAAAGACAAGACGCGAGTATTATGCTTAAACTTCTTTTTACTGTCTCAGCAGCAAATAGATACTGTGTGAATTAAAGAAAAAATGTAACAAATAGAATGTATATAACTGTACAACCTAGGCTGCAACCTAGAATGATGGCACATTACTATAACCAATCAGGTAGCATCACAGGTGATAAAAGTCCTTGACACACAGGTAACTCCCTTCTTCTTTGCGAAACATTAACAGGAACAAAACTGGAAATTGAACACCGGAGGAAGATTAAGAAAATGACAAAACCATGAAGATCCATCCGTGTTGGAAAGGAAAGGTGATTGAAGTTCACTGTGGAGCTATTGAAACAAAATAGAAAAAATACAGAATTATAGGGATGGGTTCAGGGAGGGATAATACTCGCGTCTTGTCTTTATTAAAATCCAAATTTTCCATCACCTAGGATAGGAAAATTTCCAATTTTATGGCAAGACAAGACGCTTCGTATTATGCTAGTTTAAAGCTAGAATAAAATACAACATTATATAATATGAAATAAATCCTACATTAAACTATAGTAGTAGCATAGACACGTGGGATTCAGGTCTGAAATAAAAAGTTTTGATTGTAAAATCAGAAGCCCAGTTGGCTGCTTTTAATAGGTCTGAAAGAGAAGCACCAGATTGAAAGAGTTTAGTGGAGACAGCACTCCTAGTAGAATGAGCAGTAAATTTTGAGATATCAATGCCAGCAAGATGCATTGTTTGTTTGACCCATCTAGCAAGAGTGGGAGAAGAGACAGGAGCATGTGGTTTGCAAAAGGAGATTAACAACTGAGAAGAAGAAGGAATTCTGAGAGGTTCTGTTCTGGATTTATAAGAACGAAGACAGCGGACGACGCAGAGTTTTTCATGATGCGGAAAAGAAGGATAGATTACGGATTGAAGATTGGTTTTTGTACGTCGATAAATAGAAAACACCACACCTTGAGGTGTAAAATGTCTGCGTGAAATATCCAAGGATCTGACATCAGAAACTTGTTTGACAGAGATTAGACATAACAAAGTCGTAAGTTTGAAGGAAAGAAATTTTAGAGATAACGAATCATTGTCTTCCCAGGAAATGAACATATCTAGAATCAAATTCACATCCCATGTAGAAGTGTATTTGGGTAAAGGTGGTCTACGGAAGCGGATGCCTTTGAGAAGTTGGCGAACTAGCGGATGTCTACCAACCGAAATAGAGTCAATAGGAAGCTGTTTGGAAGAGATAGCCGATCGGTAAAGATTAATGGTTCTATAGGCTTCGCCAGCGTCAAAAGAAGCTGACAAGAAATTTAAGATGTGATGTATAGGTGCTTGTACGGGATCCAGATGTCGTTGATCACACCAATGAGACCAAAGTCCCCAGGCTGATCTGTAAGCAGATTTAGTACCTGGGGCCCAAGCGTCTGAGAGAATATCTTGAGTAAATTTTGAAAATAGGAGGTCAGGTCTTGTTCACCTGAGATTAACCAAGCCACCAGAGTTAGTTGGTCTGAGAGAATCAGAGGATGGTAATTCCCTTGAGGGTCCAGAAGGAGATCCTGAAAGGTAGGGAGGAGACAAGGAAAATCGATGAGGAGATGCAAGATTTGAGGGAACCACGGTTGGGTTGGCCATAGTGGGGTGATGAGGACTAGTGTGGCCTTCTCAATGGAAGTTTGAAACAGGACCCGGGGAATGAGGTTGAATGGGGGAAACGCGTAGAGAATCTTCTGAGGCCAAAATTGAAGGAAGGCATCCACGCCTAAAGACTCTGGGTCCGGACGCCAGCTGAAAAATAGGGGAAGTTGAGAGTTGAGACGGGAAGCGAAAAGATCCATGTGGAGGACCCATAAAGAATTGATCGATTTGAAGACTAGAGGGTGAAGCGTCCAATCGCTGGAATCTACCGCTACCGAATTGGAGATTCCCGGCAGATATTCTGCCTTCAAGATGATGTCCCTGTCCAGACAGAAATGCCAAAAATCTTTGGCAAAATCCACAAGAATTTTGGAATTCGTACCTCCTAAATGATTGATTTATTGGACAGCGGAAATATTGTCCATGCGAAGGAGGATACAACAATGGGATAAATGTTTTGCAAAACTTTTTAAAGCAAAAAATCCGGCTAGTAATTCCAAACAGTTGATATGTAGTTGAGATTTCGATGGAGACCATGTTCCTCCAGTAGAAAGGGAAGCGTGGCGAGCTCCCCATCCGGAAAGACTCGCATCTGATTCGATGATGATGTCTGGATTCGGATGGAAAATCGCTTTCCCGTTCCAGGACTCTATGTGAGTGAGCCACCAAAGAAGTTCTTCTTTGGCTTCTGAAGAAAGGGGAATTTCGTCGGAATAACCAAGACCTTCCCTTAGATGCCGAATCTTCAGACGTTGGAGAGCTCTGTAATGAAGAGGAGCTGGAAAAATGGCTTGAATGGAGGCTGAAAGGAGACCCACGATTCGAGCTATCGTCCTCAGAGAAATTAAATCCTTGCGGAGAACCTGACGGATCTCCTTCCGAATAGTTTTTAGTCTTCTTGGGGGAAGACTTAAGGTGGTCGAACGGGTGTTGATCATGAACCCCAAAAACTCTAGTTCCTGTAATGGAACTAGAACCGACTTCTTGAAATTTATGAGAAAAACCAGTTGAGTCAAAAGAGTTATCGTCCAATTTATATGGAGCAAAAGGAACTCTTTTGATTGGGCCATGAAAAGTAGATTGTCGAGATAAATGATTAAACGTACCCCTCGACTTCTGAGAGAGGCTACCACTGGTTTCAACAGTTTTGTAAAACACCAGGGGGCTGAGGATAGGCTGAAGGGAAGGCAAGTGAATTGCCATTTTTGGTTCTTCCAAAGGAACTGTAGAAACATTTGAGAAGATGGATGGATTGGCACTGTTAGATATGCATCCTTTAGATCTATCTTTATTAACCAATCATGTTTTAATAGGATATGTCTCAGTAGAGGAATGCCCTCCATTTTGAAGTGGCAATAGACTACCAGATTGTTTAGGAGTCTCAGATTGATCACAGGTCTGTGACCTCCGTCTTTCTTTTTTACCAGAAATAAATTGCTTATGAAACCCGGAGAGTGAAAAGGTATTGGGGTTATTGCTTGTTTGGAAACCAGTTCCTTGACTTCCTGGTCTATTAGAGTCTTGTCTGATAGGGAAAAATGTATCGGATGGGGAAGATATGTTTGGATAGGAGGGGCTACAAATTCTATTTGGTAACCGTTGACAGTGTTTAGTATCCAAGAGTCGGATGTAATCATAGTCCAATTGTGGGAAAAATACAGGGGTCTTCCCCCTAATGGGATATCTGGGAAAGAAGACAGAGGTAGAGGTAGACTTACCTGTTGGGGGGTCTGGATCGGGAATAACCTCTCTGACCTCGTGCTCTCCATGGTCTGCCCCTGTAAGGAAAGAAGGGGGGAGGAGCATAGGAGGGAGCTGCAATTTGAGTGGTTGGTTGGGAGTAGGAGCCTTTAGGATATGTATTTTGGGAGCCTCGGCCGGAAAAACGGCCCCGTCCTCTTCCGGCCTTGGCAAAAACCTTTTGAGAAAAAAACTCTCTTCATCGACACCTGGGCCTTGTTTAAAGATGAAAAGAGGCCCACATATTTATTTAACTCTCTTATGAAATCCTCCCCAAATAGCATCCCCTTAGTGGGGTTAGGAGGTTCAGTTGTAGCCAAATTGGTCAGCTAAGGGTCTATTTTCATTAGTATAGACCTTTTTCACTCGGTGGATAAAGAAGCGTTGGCATTACCAAAAATGCATATGGCTCTTTGAGCCCAGACTTTGAGGGTCTCAGTATCCACAGATGTATTTGAAGTGGAAGCTGCCTTGGCCAAATCAAGTATTTTAATAAGTGGTCCAAGCAAATCCATTAATTTGTCCTGACAGGATTTAAAGCTTCGGTCTACACCCTTTTTTGTTTTTTTTCCCGTCTTAAACAAAAATTTGGACAGGAGTGAGTCTAATTCTGGGGTGCAGGAGGCATTATTAGGTAAAGTAGGGTGAGGACATTCAGCCTTCAATTTATTCCGAGATAGGCGGTCTAAAGGTTTATTAGCCCATGTGGAAAGGAATTCCCCTACTTTTGAATTTGGTAGCCATTCCCCCGATCTTGGGTGGCATATCAAAGAGGGGTCAAAATAAGATTCCCCTATTTCAATTTGCATAGCATCTTCCTGGGTACCAGGGTCATCATGATCCGAGTCACTTTCTCCCGAGACATATATGATCTCATCTACATCCTCAATGTTTGAATCATCTGAATCTTCAGAAGCGGATACTCAGAAAGAGTTTGGTTTAGCTCTAAAAGTTGAGGTCTTAGCCCTATTTGATTGTGCTTCCTCTCGGGCTGAGGGTGAGGCATGTGGTTTGTTAGATCCACTACTAGTGGCGTCTAATTTAGATGAAATAGTATGAGTTTGTAAATTGTCCTTTTTTTTCTGAGGAGTATGGGCCGTCAGAGGTTTGGCGGTTTTTACTTTTCGCCTTTCCAGGGGCTTTGAACCCTTTAGCAAGTTAAGAGGCCGATTCTTTTGGAGACCAATATTGGTTTGATGGCGTGTGAGGAGGTAACACTCCTGAAGTCGCTGCATTGGAGCGAGCTATTGCCATGGAAACTGATTTCTCAATAGATTCCTGTAAGGCTGAGACTGTAGATTGAACAACAGTATGAAGGGATTTGGACACAGATGTGTCCACTAAAGATTGTAAATCAGACTGGGCTGCATTTTCTGCAGAATTGGTTTTATTTTCATCAGACATGTTAGAAACCAGGAGAAACAATAGGAGGAAGAGAAATGTATATAATAAATATAGTTAAGGTAAATAAATTATAATAAAAAATTAATACATTTAATAAAATGTGTAAATATATGAAATATGACAGAATTATTAATTAATTAATGTATAAATTAATATAATAATATCCAAACAGAATTAAATAATATATATATATATATATATATTTAAAAGAAAATTAATATTGTATAGCAAATGTAGAATTAATGAATTTCCTTAGAAAAACTAAGAATTAACCACCGGGTGGTAGCAGAAGCTGGAATATATATATATATATATATATATATATATATATATATATATATATATATATATATATATATATATATATAATAATAGGAATTGAAGCAAATTATACACTTTCTCTCAATATTAAAGGATATAGTGCACCGGAGTACAGAGACAGGTCTGACGAACTCTGACAGTCTGAGGAGAATGCCGGAGCCCGCGAAGATTGACACTTACTGTCAGAACGTCTCGCGAGACTTGGAGCGAGCGTTCGCAAGGAGCGCTCGAGCTGGGAGACAGTCGCGCGCTGAGAACAACAATGGTGGCGGAGATGCAGAAGAGAGAGATAAATAGCACCAACGAAGGTTGCTGAGGTAAATAATGCCAAAGAATGATGACTAGGGAAAAAATATAGTGAACGGAGTGTAAGGAGGAGTATATATGATAACGGAGTGAGATATGAAGGAACCACAATGGCGGAATATTATGAATAGTATATATGGATTAAGGGAAAATAGAATTTGATGACAAAATTCCGAAATAAACTACAGAAATAGAAGGAATGAAAAAATTATGATATGAAAAATATATAAAATAAAGGAAAAAAGTTCTGATAAGAACTTCATAAGGATAGGTGGATAAAACAAATGAAATAATGAAATAAAGGGAATAAAGGAGATTAACCCCTTAACGACGCAGGACGTATATTTACGTCCTGCGCCGGCTCCCGCGATATGAAGCGGGATCGCGCCGCGATCCCGCATCATATCGCGTGGGTCCCGGCGCTAATCAACGGCCGGGACCCGCGGCTAATACCACACATCGCCGATCGCGGCGATGTGCGGTATTAACCCTTTAGAAGCGGCGGTCAAAGCTGACCGCCGCTTCTAAAGTGAAAGTGAAAGTGACCCGGCTGCTCAGTCGGGCTGTTCGGGACCGCCGCGGTGAAATCGCGGCGTCCCGAACAGCTGATCGGACACCGGGAGGGCTCTTACCTGCCTCCCCGGTGTCCGATCGACGAATGACTGCTCCGTGCCTGAGATCCAGGCAGGAGCAGTCAAGCGCCGATAATGCTGATCACAGGCGTGTTAATGCACGCCAGTGATCAGCATTAGAGATCAGTGTGTGCAGTGTTATAGGTCCCTATGGGACCTATAACACTGCAAAAAAAAAGTAAAAAAAAGTGTTAATAAAGGTCATTTAACCCCTTCCCTAATAAAAGTTTGAATCACCCCCCTTTTCCCATAAAAAAAATAAAACAGTGTAAAAAAAATAAAAAATAAACATATGTGGTATCGCCGCGTGCGTAAATGTCCGAACTATAAAAATATATCATTAATTAAGCCGTACGGTCAATGGCGTACGCGCAAAAAAATTCCAAAGTCCAAAAAAGCGTATTTTGGTCACTTTTTATATCATTAAAAAATGAATAAAAAGTGATCAAAAAGTCCGATCAAAACAAAAATCATACCGATAAAAACTTCAGATCACGGCGCAAAAAATGAGTCCTCATACCACCCCATACATGGAAAAATAAAAAAGTTATAGGGGTCAGAAGATGACATTTTTAAACGTATAAATTTTCCTGCATGTAGTTATGATTTTTTCCAGAAGTGCGACAATATCAAACCTATATAAGTAGGGTATCATTTTAACCGTATGGACCTACAGAATAATGATAAGGTGTAATTTTTACCGAAATATGCACTGCGTAGAAACGAAAGCCCCCAAAAGTTACAAAATGGCGTTTTTTTTTCGATTTTGTCGCACAATGATTTTTTTTTCCGTTTCGCCGTGCATTTTTGGGTAAAATGACTAATGTCACTGCAAAGTAGAATTGGCGACGCAAAAAATAAGCCATAATATGGATTTTTAGGTGGAAAATTGAAAGGGTTATGATTTTTAAAAGGTAAGGAGGAAAAAACGAAAGTGCAAAAACGGAAAAACCCTGAGTCCTTAAGGGGTTAATAACTGAAATACTAAAATATAATGAGATATTTGAAAAAATGAGGAGAAATGTAACGCTTATCTTGATACTCTGCTGAGCAGCAAAGAAGAAAGGACTTTTATCACCTGTGAAGCTACTTGATTGGTTATAGTAATGTGCCATCATTCTAGGTTGCAGCCTAGGTTGCACAGTTATATACATCTATTTGTTAAATTTTTTCTTTAATTCACACAGTATCTATTTGCTGCTGAGACAGTAAAAAGAAGTTTAAGCATAATATGAAGCGTCTTGTCTTGCCTTAAAATCCAAATTTACTAATAGCTATTTTGTTTGGATTGACAGCTAAAAGGGAACCTGTTATCACTTTCATGCTGCCTGAAACATGAGTCATCTGAGTGGTCCCTGGTGTCCACAAGACTAAAAGATTTCTACCTATACCCAAACAGAGTGAGTGATCTATAAATAAAGGCCAGCAGGTCAGGGAGAAGCCACTAGAGACCACTACGAGGACTTTTCATTCAGGCAGCATTAAAGTGATAGCAAATTCCCTTTAACTTAGCTCACAATCACAATGAGGCTATGTTCACATATTGTTTTTGAGCATGGCTTGACCAATAAACAGTTGAAAAAATGGACCAAAGAAATGTCTGGAGAACTGTGTGTGAACAGAAAAACTGCAGAAAATAAAGCTCAAAAAATTGTGTGTAAACATAGCCGGAGGTGGATAAAAGAAAGAACTCAGCTCTGCTATATCTGACCCACTCTATAAACTACACCTATCCGTTTCTGTAATTAGTTTCTTTTTAACATGTCACTTGTTGCAGCATGGAATATTTCACCTAAATAACTTGTTGCCTGTACTATTTAAAGATTCCTTCTAAGGGCACATTAAAACGTATATCTTTGCTGAAGATTTTCTGCAGCCAATTTTGCTACCCATTGACTTCAAAGGGTGGCAATATCCACTGCACAAAATCTGCAGCAAATTCCACAGCAAAATATATACATGTGAATGTGCCCTAAAGGTCCCATACACATTAGATTAATGTGGAGAAGAGTGGAGGATTTCAGCCAAAGGTTTGGCAAAATTTTACAATGAAAGATCAGTTTATTTAAAAGATGGTAGATTAATAATTCCCAATAAATCTTTTGTCCTTTCTCTGGTGTTATTGATCATCTACAGCCAGCTTGAACATCTGTAATACCAATAATAGACTATAATATGTATGGTGATGTCTGCAAAAAGATTCAGATCAGATGACCATCCATGTACATCTAATATGATCTTTCATCAGATGGTCTTTGCTCTGCAGTTGTTTAAGCTACTTCTATCTAAGGGTGCAATCACATCACGATTTTACCATCCTACTTTTTCTCACGATTTATTACCTTCAAATCGTACAAATCTGCATGCCAAGTCGTACTCATTGACTTCCACTCTGTAATCATATTCAACACATGCATCACTTTTGATCCGCATCCGAATTTCTACAATTTTATGGGTAAAATCAGGGTTGACCACGTTTTTTCGCCCAGATTAAAAATCGGATCAAAATTGTTTCAATTTTTTTTTATTATAATGGCCTATGTAAATCGTATTGAATCATGTGAATGTGCGATTTCATCAGATTTATCCCACACAATTTTTTTTACACATGTGCAGTAGCGTCTTTAAATAAATGTTATTGCCCTTGACATACATATCATTTTCCAAACCTGATCAGATTTTTTTGTGAAAAATTGGATGAAATTTTCAGCTGTACGATTTTTTGATACGATTTTAAATCGGATACCAAACAATTTTTTAAATACGATTGTATACGATTTCAGGTAATCCGATTTCTGTCCAATTTTTCTGTCTGATGGTAAAAATCGTGATGTGAACCAGGCCTAAAATGTATGACCACCTTTAGTCTGCAGTATGTAGAAGTATATGTACAATGTAGTGTGCCATAGTAATGTTGCCAGAAGCAACCGATGAGATTATGTTTTTCGGCACTTGAGTACTTTACTGCATCAGAACAACTTGTACCAGTATTCCAGCTTTAGTTGTTCTTTTGACAGCCTTAGTACTACTATGATAAATCTAAATATATACAGTTTTATTGCATTCATCCTGACTGGTCCAGACACAAGAAACAATCGTCAATTACTTTGGATGTGCTTCTTTTGACATTTTATTTGATATTAAATGTTTTACATATGCACTGGTATTACTCATACAAATGGCTTTAAAATATGTTGAAAAGAAAAGATAAATAGCAACTGATGTTATAACTGATTGCCATCATTGTTATCACTTAGACTCTTACATACGGTTCTTATTGTCTGTGTAGAAAGGGAGAGGTAAAATCAATTTCCTTTTTAACATATTGATAAACAACTCCAGATATTGTAGGGGGAGGTAATGTGGATTTACCTCTGTCTGACCCAAACTGGAATGTCGGAAAAATTAATTCCAGAATATTGTCAACATTCCTTGAAGTTGTGGAAATGATTTACATACAAGGTTTTCTAGAGCAGTTCAACTTCTTTCATCTTGATACTGTAAATTGCTTTCATTTTCCCCACTGATCTATATGCTCGCGTTCCTGTTGTGATAAATTATAGAGATACATATCTGAAAATAGTGTAGATCGTCTTAGAAATTGAGTGCAGTCAGCCTTAACAGTGTTGGATGATGTGATCAAGCAACTTGTTTACCCAGGTCATGTCACACATGTCGTCAATGAGCAGCTGCCTTTAACTTTTGGTTCTTTCTAAAGGTTCTGAAAGCAACTGGAATTATTGAATTAAACATCTTGTTAATGGGTGTTTGCTTTACCGTCACTGTAAAATCTAGTCGTGATGATATCAACAGTCAATGCCATTCGCCTACGAACAGGGAAAAATTAGTTCTAAACCTATACAGTGATGTCTTCAGAAGAGAGACATATTGAGCTGGTTAGAAACATTGTTACAAAGGACAGCTATACCTTGACATAATATATTATGCTTTAACAGCTTTGAAAACTTATTTTCTGTAAAGGGATTTTCGGAATATTGTAAACAAATTAATTGAATTTATTTTGACGGACATGGTCAGACTTTCATGGGTGGGCAAACTTTCCCGCAATGGTAGCAGGCGATCACTAGGGTTTAGGGGAGGTGGTCTTATGGCAACTGATTGTGGGGGCTGTTATTAGGGAAGGGGTTGTATTTACAAAGCTTCTCCTTTTGTTTGGATTTGCTATATAATCCACTATAAAGAAAGCTTCAGCAATTGAAATGCTCATTGTGTTTATTTGTGACTGAAGTCAAAAGATGAAATATTTATAAACCAGATATGCAAATGGTATATGATCATCTTTTTGGGGACATGTAAAAATTACCAATCCCATAAAAGTGTAATGGAAAATTGCATTTCAAAGACTTGTTGCAGCAATTATTAATTCTTATATTCTCAAAAAAATCCATATATATATATATATATATATATATATATCACCTTTTTTACATATTTATTTGTGAAATTTTATTATGTTATTAACATTAGAATAGCAAAATATAGTAAAAATAATACAAAGAGAAATAAAAATAGCGTGAAACAGACATAATTTAGTTATGTTTTCTTTCTTGTTTGGTTAACTTACTTTATTCACAGTGAACAATTTTTGTTGAAATAGAAACATATTAAGAAGCTTTTGATGTGTTGATTGGTAAGAGGGGAGACAGCTGCGCTGATGTCTTGGGACCAGGCTCAATGACTGAATGAAGACCTCTAGTGTTTTCTTGTTAGCCAAGATAGATCTACATCCAGATGAAGCACTTTTAGTCAATAATGGACGCACTTGGTGCATGTGATCAGAAACCACAAATCAGTTTTCCCTAGGAATTAGTTATTGGCAGATAGTGCCCTGGGCAATGTCTTTATGCTGCCTGTCTGGCTGTAATTTTTCTCCTGCTGAAGTTTTTAGAGTCACACAGAAGACATGTTATCTCAAAACAAAAAGCTGTCATATGTCAACGGGTCAATTAGATTTACTGCTGAAATCAGTCCATGCAAGGCTTTTATATACCATTCAGACATGGGTTAAAATGCCATTCTTCAAAATGTATACTACATTTAAACACATAGCAAATAGAAAAATAAGACAATAATGTTTTGCAATTGGATTTTAAGAAAAAAAAATTATAATAATTCAAATGCATATCCATTATGAATAGCTTAATAATGTTTCATTGCTGGTGGGACTCCATGACTATGAGCACAACTGGTAATAGCAAAGCAAAATATAATTACAATCTTAGAGAGATCTAGTTGTATGGGCATCTAAATTAGACTGAAAACCATTGTGTTGTACTTTGTTCTGCTTGGAATTCAACAAATCCTGAACAACTTTAAATGGGTACTCCACCCCTAGACATCTTAACCCCTATCCATATGAATGGCGGCATAACATCATGAGGATGCATGGTGTGAAATCACAACCACACCTGCCCGAACCACACCTGTTCTAAACATAATGTTCACAATGTCGGGTGCATGAACAGGGGGGTCTGGACCCCTGCGATAGGACATTTTCTTTGAATAGGGGATAAGATGTCCAGGGGCGGAGTATTCCTTTAAATATATTTTTTTTATTCTTGCTTTGCACTTTGGTACAAAAATATTTTCTCTATATGTCTTTAATAAAACATTTTATTACATTTTTCTTTTGCAACTCGTTTTGACAGATAGGGAAGGCTACCATGTTCTGTTTTTAGTGAAATCCATTGGAAAAACTGTTCATTTTTGAGTCCTTATGTCTCTTCTTATACACTGATTTATGAATGTTAAAGGTCCACCTTTAATATGAACATAAATCAGCTCATACAGACTGTTCAGGTGAAGAGATATAAGGGCTGGAGTCAGAACCATCAGTTGGATTTTACTGAAAACAGGTGCTTTATATGTTAAAACAAGGGGGCTACAGAAGAGAAACTCATTAAAACTTTTAAAAAGACTTATTGAGAAAATGTTTTATTATGATAAATTTATATCAAGAATATAAAAAATTGAGTAAATGGTGTCCATAGCCTTAAAAGCAGGCTTTTTCTTGACAATATTTATCACTTATCCACAGGGTAAGTAATAAGTGTTTGATCTGTTGAGCTCTGATTGCTTGGATCTCCATTAGAGATGTCGCGAATTGTTCGCCGGCGAATAGTTCCCGGCGAATTTCGCATGTTCGCATCGCCGGGCGAACATATGTGAAGTTCAATCCGCCCCTATACTTTAACATTGCAGTAAACTTTCACCCTGTGAGTCAGAGTCAGCAGACACATTACAGCCAATCAGCATCAGTCCCTCCCTTCCAGACCCTCCTACCTCTTGCACGGACGCCATTTTACCCTCATTCAGCATGCTGCAGGCTTAGGAAGTGGAGGGTCAGAGAAGCTGCTCCTGCTGTATAGGGAAAGCGATAGCTAGGTTGCTGCTAGGTGGTGTATTCAGGGTCCAGTTTACTCCTAAAGCACTAGTGTAACATCTGCTTTAAGGACAGCACCCAAAAAAGCCCTTTTTAGGGCTGAAAGATATCAGTCCTGGTTGGGAGGGAACCGCTGGTTAAAAGGGGTACTCAGAATCAAAATTAAGTTCCTTCAAGCAACTATCTACTACAGTATTCAAAGGGCTGAAAGATATCAGTCCGTTAGTCTTGCAACAGCTGGAGGCACCCTGGTTGGGAGGGAACCGCTGGTTAAAAGGGGTACTCCAGAATCAAACTTAAGTTCCTTCAAGCAACTATCTACTACAGTATTCAAAGGGCTGAAAGATATCAGTCCGTTAGTCTTGCAACAGCTGGAGGCACCCTGGTTGGGAGGGAACCGCTGGTTAAAAGGGGTACTCCAGAATCAAACTTAAGTTCCTTCAAGCAACTAACTACTACAGTATTCAAAAGGCTGAAAGATATCAGTCCGTGTGTTTTGCAACAGCTGTATGTACCCTGGTTGGGGACCACTGCTTAAAAGGGGAACTCCGCTGGCAAGCTTTTTTTCTTTAAAGCAACTAACTACTACAGTATTCAAAGGGCTGAAATATATCACTCCGTGTGTTTTGCAACAGCTGGAGGCACCCTGGTTGGGGACCACTGCATAAAAGGGGAACTCCGCTGGCAAGTTTTTTTGCTCATTGTCACACTAGTGCAAATCACATTAGGTGTGACAGTTGTGCAAATAAAAATAAAAAAATCTTTTTTGGCTGTTAAATAAAATTAGCCGTCACTGTTAGTTCACGTCACATTTGCCATTTTTCCTGCCTGCAGGGCAAATTGTGTCACCCTAGTGTAAATCACATTAGGTGTGACAGTTGCGCAAATTAAAAAAAAAAAAACTTTTTTGGCTGTTAAATAAAATCAGCCATCACTGTTAGTTCACGTCACAGTTGCCATTTTTCCTGCCTGCAGGGCAAATTGTGTCACCCTAGTGCAAATCACATTAGGTGCGACAGTTGCGCAAATTAAAAAAAAAAACCTTTTTTGGCTGTTAAGTAAAATCAGCCGTCACTGTTATTTCACGTCACAGTTGCCATTTTTCCTGCCTGCAGGGCAAATCGTGTCACCCTAGTGCAAATCACACTAGGTGTGACAGTTGTGCAAATTAAAAAAAAAATACCTTTTTTGGCTGTTAAATAAAATCAGTCGCCACTGTTAGTTCACGTCACAGTTGCCATTTTTCTTGCCTGCAAGGCAAATTGTGCCCCCCTAGTGCAAATCACATTAGGTGTGACACTTGTGTAAATTTAACAAAAAAAATGGCAGGCAGAGGAAGGCCACCCCGCAGGGGCCGTCGTGGTGCTGGGATTCCCTTTGGCCCTAGAATGGCCAGTGTTTAGAGGCCACGTACCCTGAACCCCCAAAGTTCTGAGGACTTAGTTTACTGGCTATCACAAGACATCCAATCTACTACTAAAGCTTCCGCTTGGAACCTTGATGCACCGTCCTTCTCCTCCTCTAGCTTAGCTTCGGGCACCTCTCATGCTACCACTTGCCCGCCTGCCGCCACCACCAACACTAGCACCACAGCAGCTTTACTTGATCCGTCAGGAGTTATTTACACATCAGTTTGAAGACATGAGTGATGCACAACCATTATTGCCAGAGGATGTAGTTAACAGGGATATGTCTCAGTCAGGCAGCATTACACACATGAACGTACGTTGTGATGATGATGTTGTACCTGCTGCTGCTTCCTTTCTTGAGGTGTCAGATAGCGGTGAAGGTGTTGATGATGACGATGTGTCAGTGGATGCAAGGTGGGTGCCCGCTAGAAGAGAAGAAGAGGGGGAAAGTTCAGATGGGGAGACAGAGAGGAGGAGGAGACGAGTTGGAAGCAGGGGGAGATTGTCGCAAGGAGCTAGTGGCACAGTCAGACAGCATGCATCGGCACCTGGGGTCAGCCAGACAGGATGCCAATCAACGCATGCTGTTGCCACCACCAGAATGCCGTCATCGCAGAGCTCAGCAGTGGGGCTTTTTTTTTTGTGTGTCTGCCTCTGACAACAGCGAGGCCATTTGCAACCTGTGCCAGAAGAAAATGAGTTGTGGGAAGTCCAACACCCACCTAGGCACAAGTGCTTTGCGAAGGCACATGATGTCACATCACAAACGCCTATGGGATCAACACGTCAGTACAAGCAGCACACAAAGTCAAAGCCGCCATCCTCCTCCTGGTCCAGCATCTTCAGCCAGGTCAACCACTGCTGCCCTCCTTGCCCCCTCTCAACCATCCGCCTCTCTGTCTCTCGCCTTGAGCAGTTCCTGCTCATCTTCCCACAGTCAGGTGTCTGTCAAGGACTTGGAGATGTTTGAGCGCAAGAAGACAATTTCTTAAAGTCACCCCCTAGCCCGGCGTCTGACAGCTGGCTTGTCGGAACTTCTAGCCTGCCCACTTTTACCATACAAGCTGGTGGAGTCTGAGGCCTTTAAAAAAATGTGTAGCCATTGGGACACCGCAGTGGAAGGTACCCGGCAGAATTTTTTTTGCACAAAAGGCAATCCCCAACCTTTACTGCATTGTGCAAAAGGAAATTATGGCATGTCTGGCATGGTCCATCTCACCAGGGGGGCAAGGGTCCATCTGACCACTGATACCTGGTCTGCAAAGCATGGTCAGGGCAGGTATATCACCTACACTGTGCATTGGGTAAACCTGGTGACGGCTGCCAAGCATGGAATGTGTGGCTCTGCAGAGGGGTTGGTGACATCGCCACGACTTGCAGGCAGGCCTGCTGCTACCTCCTCTACTCCTCCTACTCCATCCTCTTCCATAACCTCCTCGGCCGAGTCCTCTTCCACTGCTGCGTCTTGCTCCACATCACCGGCACCCCCCCCCCCCAGCTCCACAGGTGCTATTCCACATCCTGGATACGGCAGTGTCATGCCATCTTGGGGTTGACTTGCCTCAAAGCGGAGAGTCACACCACACCATCGTCCTGCATTATAGAGTCTTCTGGACTTTATGATAATTTAAACTTGAATTTTCAAGAGTACTAACCATTAGACCATGGAACGTTTGTTGCGTGTAATTTTTTTACTTAAATTTTCAAAAGTAAAATACAGAGAGGGAAGAACTCTGTTTCTTTATTTGATGAAAATTTTTATTTAGAAAATAATTTCTTTGTCTGTTTCTCCATCCTGCATTATAGAGTCTTCTGGACTCTTGGATATACGATTGTTCTTATATTTCAGCCATGTGTACATGCCTAATTTTTCTGGCCTCTGGTGCTGCACTTTTTCTGCTGCAATTTTTCTGGTCGTGGCTTTCATCTTGATTTGATGAAAAATTTTATTTTGAAAAGGATTTCTCTATGATTTTCACCGTCCTGCATCATAGAGTCTTCTGGACTTTTGGATATGCGCTTGTTCTTATATTTCAGCCATGTGTACATGCCTAATTTTTCTGGCCTCTGGTGCTGCACTTTTCTGCTGCTGCAATTTTTCTGGCCGCTGCTTTCATCTTGATTTGATAAAAAATTTTATTTTGAAAAAGATTTCTGCATCATAGAGTCTTCTGGACTTTCTGATACTTTAAACTTGAATTTTACAGAGTACTAACCATTACACCAAGGAACGCTTGTTGCGTGTGATTTTTAAACTTAAATTTTCAAAAATAAAATACAGAGAGGGATGAACTAAATTTTATTTAGAAAATAATTTCTTTGTCTGTTTCTCCATCCTGCATTATAGAGTCTTCTGGACTCTTGGATATGCGCTTGTTCTTATTTTTCAGCCATGTGTACATGCCTAATTTTTCTGGCCTCTGGTGCTGCACTTTTTATGCTGCCACAATTTTTCTGGGCGCTGCTACAGCTGCGGCTGCAACAATACCAAATTTTTGAGCCATGTGTACATGCCTAATTTTTCTGGTACTCTCTGCTGACATCTCTGTCCATTTTAGCAACCGTACATATTAGATGTACGGTAAGGGTAGCATGGTGGCTCAGAGGTTAGCACTGCTGCCTTGCAGCGCTCTGGCCTTGGATTCCAATTCCACTATGTGCTGCCTAAAGGGGGGCTCTAACTATGTGCTGCCTAATATGGGGGAATCTATGTGCTGCCTAAAGGGAGGCTCTAACTATGTGCTGCCTAACATGGGGGAATCTATGTGCTGCCTAAAGGGGGGCTCTAACTATGTGCTGCCTAACATGGGGGAATCTATGTGCTGCCTAAAGGGAGGCTCTAACTATGTGCTGCCTAATATGTGGGAATCTATGTGCTGCCTAAAGGGGGGCTCTAATTATGTGCTGCCTAACATGGGGAAATATATGTGGTGCCTAAAGGGGGGCTCTAACTATGTGCTGCCTAATATGAGGGAATCTAACTATGTGATGCCTAAAGGGGGGCTCTATGTGCTGCCGAAAGGAGGCTAAAGCACGTTATTCCAAACCATTTAGGAATAATAGATGATTTATGTCCTTTATGAATTAAAACCCAACTCTGCATCAACTACCGTATATGCCGGCGTATAAGACGACCCCCAACTTTTACAGTTAAAATATAGAGTTTGGGATATACTCGCCATATAAGACTACCCCTCCTACCTCGATGTACGGTACCTTGTAGTTCCCCCCACATTAGGTAGGCATCATGTTCCCCCACATTAGGTAGGCAGTATAGTTCCTCCCACATTAGGTAGGCAGTATAGTTCCCCCCACATTAGGTAGGCAGTATAGTTCCCCCCACATTAAGTTGGCCGTTCCCCCACATTAGGTCGGCAGTTCCCCCACATTAGGTTGGCAGTTCCCCCACAATAGTAGGCAGCTCCCCCACAATAGGTTGGGAGTTACCCCACATTAGGTCAGCAGTTACCCCACATTAGTAGGCAGCTCCCCCACATTAGTAGCAGTTCCCCCACAATAGTAGGCAGCTCCCCCCACATTTGTAGGCAGCTCCCCCCACATTAGGTCAGCAGTTCCCCCACATGCCCGGACAGCCTTTGCAGTGCTGGGAGTTGTAGTTTCACAACAGCTGGAGGCACCCTGGTTTTTAGTATACAGTATTAGTTTTTACTTGCTCTGGCCGACCCCCGCCTGCAGCAACACACGGGAGCCAGCCTGGGCAGATAATCAGAAGTTTTCCTATCCCGGACCTCAATACCCGGCGTATAAGACGACCCCCGACTTTTCAGAAGAAAATTCAGGGTTAAAAAGTCGCCTTATACGCCGGGATATATGGTATGTAATTTTCCATGGGAGCTTTGCCATGGATCCCACTCTGGCACGCCACAGTCCAGGTGTTAGTCCCCTTGAAACAACTTTTAAATCACTATTGTGGCCAGAAAGAGTCCCTGTGGGTTTTAAAATTCGCCTACTCATTGAAGTCAATGGCGGTTCGCCCGATTCGTGAACTTTTGCGGAAGTTCGCGGTTCGCGAACCGAAAATTTTATGTTCGCGACATCACTAATCCCCATCACTTGTGAGAACAGGGGCTCTATGTCCCCCATTTAAATGTAGTGGCGGTTGGGCACACACTTCATCTACTATTACACTTACATTTAAAGGGGTACTCCACTGGAAAACATTTTTTTTTTTATTAACTAGTGGCAGAAAGTTAAACAGATTTGTTAATTATTTCTGCTGCTAAATGCTTCACCTCAATATTTAATTTTTCATTGTAGCAATATAGCATTTCATGTTTTATCTGTATCTTTGTGCTAGCAGTGCGCTGCTGTATTCTCCTATTTGTGTATATTTAGCCTAGCAGCGTGCACCTGTATGCCAGGTCCATGCAATAGTTTGGTATCAGTATGTGCTGGCCAACCTATCCTTTTTTTGTGTTATACATATGGGGGAGTGGCTACCTCCATGTTGGTTTCTGCATCCCACCCATCTTATAAGGTGTTGGATGTTTCAGACCTTACAAGCCTGGTAACTGATTGCACAGAGGCACATTCACAGTGTAGGGTCCGTCCCAATGAGGTCACCTTATCACTGTGGGATGGTCCAAACTATTTGGCCAAATGGTGAGCAAAGCACCTCAACTTTTCATTTTTCATTGCAGCAATATAGCAATTCATGTTTTATCTGTATCTTTGTGCTAGCAGTGTGCTATATATATGAAAAAAGTATTCTCCTAAGGGAGGAGCACCGCTCCTGGTGTACGGAGATTTAAAAAGGCCATTAGCACTCTGCGGACTTCTGGGTAAAGGAATATGCAAAGCAGCTCATCACACCACCTTCTTAGGAAGCATGCCCTATCATGCCACTACTGGAAATAGCTTTGAAGCACTGAAACCAAACTAGTATTTACACTTATATTAAAGTGTCATTACACTTATAATAATTTTTTAAAAATCATGGCACATTTCCTTCAATCCTAAATCTCTGTAAAGGCAAATGAATTAGTTCCTTATTGCCCATCCATAACTGAAAATGTAGTATATACTGAAAATGTATGCAAAAACAAGACTTTTCTCCAGATGTAAACACATTGGTATGCATCACTTGGTAATATAGGGGGGACAGAAACATCCATGTTTTTCTCTTTTTTTTTTTTCGCCACCGCAAGATGAAGTTCTCAATTTATATTAAAATGAAGAATTTCCTAAGGGAGACATAGAACAGAATGAAACAACAAACAGAGCTTTAGAGACTTGCTGCGTAAAGTGACAGTGACAGCAATATGGTAGATTTTGTTCCGCAGTGGCCCAAAGGATAAAAGTAAGAGTTATAGCTTTAGCCATAGTAGCTGCAAGTTGGCAGCTTTAGCTGGCTTAAGCACTTGCTAAGATGCTTTACAATGCATGGGCTAATAAAGTACACTGGCTTTTCATCCCTGCCTATCTTAGGTTGTATGTCATTGTCATACAGTAAAATATGGCTTGGAATGATGCGGTGTCATTCTGGATTCATTTAGCATCAATGAAAATCGAATCCTCAAGTTAACACATCTGATCACATTAAATGTGCCGTTGTGCTTTGCCTTGAGAGACTTTGTCTCTCCTTTCTTTTATAATTTCGTAGAGTTGCCATTAATTTTTTACATTCATACTTGACAGGCCACCATCAGCCGGCAGAACAAATTCATTAATCGCAAAATCCAAAGAAGGGAATAAGACAGCAGATTTTGAGGAATTTATAACGGTTAGATACACTACCTTACTGATGGGCTTAGAACTGACAATGTGGAGCAACTGATAGATTTACTAAAAACATACATAATTCAGCATGAATGCACCGGAGCCATGATAAATGACGCCCCCACTGCTGTATTCCCAAACTTTTAATTGGGAAACTGATACAAGTGACATTTGTAAGTATTGTATAATTAACCATGCAATGAATGGAGCTTTATCAATTAGAGACAGCCTTGTATAGTGGAGTCATGCTGCAGGAGAGAAATGGAACATTTTACTGGTTTTCTGTCTTCTATTAGTTTTTTTTCTTCTCTATTTATAATAAAATAAAAGATCATAATCATAATTTATTAAAAATAGTCCCAACTCCTACTTTTACATGGGCCACATATTCCCACCTCTTTGCATAACAGTACTGTATATCACATAGATGCATCCTCTTCTATATTGTCTATTTAAAGGTAAGTGGGTTTGTGGGGACTAGGTAAGTTTGGAAGAAACTATTGTAGTAAGAAAGTAATCATTACTATACATGCTGAAATTTGAATGTGGATACATAATAGTTACCCAAAAGGGAGATACAGTTCAAAGTTGGCACTGCCTCTAGGTACACTCTGCAAACACCACTCGGTTGCTAGGCACATTGGCTACTCACGGATCCTCCGCTCTGTTGGTGCTCTTCCAGGATGCGTACAGAAATTCACAAAAATGAGAGAAACTGGAGGCACTCGATTTTGCTGCAGGTGATTTATTTCAAGTCAGGTATACAGGTAATGCTCAGTCGACGATTCGTTTTGCACACCTGCGCTTAATCAATGATCACTGTGGTCATTGATTAAGTAAAGGTGCGCAAAATGAATCGTCGACTGAGCATTACCTGTATGCCTGACTTAGAATAAATCACCCGCAGCAAAATCGAGTGCCTCCAGTTTCTCTCATTTTTATACATAATAGTTACTTTGTAGTGAGTTTATAAATTCCCTATTGATCAAGATTAATTGATAAATAAATAAACTAATAAAATATTATTGCATTGAAATAGCATGCACAGATAGATTAGATAGTTAGATATTAGATAGATAGACAGATAGAATAAAAAAAACAAAAAAACAGCAGCACTCCATTTGAGATGAATTAGTGCGTGGCTTTAAAGCCACGCACTAATTCATCTCAAATGGAGTGCTGCTGTTTTTTTTTTTTTTTGGTTTGCTACTGAGGAGCCCCATAACAGGACTCTACAGCATGCACCCGAACACATCTTAGGAGTGCTGCCTTTCTTTGGACTTAGATAGATAAATAGATAGATAGATGGACACAGACATATTGACCAAGTCCTAAGACAACACCCAAATGGGAAGATAGAACCTGCCTGAGTGGGTCTTGCCTTAGAACTCAAACCATATGTCTTCATTCTTAAAAAGCAGAAAACCGCAGTACTCCAATACTTAGGAGCAAAAGCAATGAAATACTTTATTCCCCCATTATACGTGTGCAATGTTTCTGCTGAGCTCATTGGAACCCTTCTTAAGCCTTGAGTCAGAAACAAGTCGTAAAATATCATGTAGATGCTTTACCAAAATATAGTAGGGCTGCTTCTGTTGCTTTTCATAGAAAAATAGATAGACACAGATGTAACCAGCTGACACCTTGAGCGCTGGTTATATTGCACAGCTGTATGCAGTTTGTGTAGCGCTGCGATGTGTACATATTGCAGGTTTCTGTGGCACGCTACGTGCTCTACTTACAAAACAGTAAGCAAGAGATGCTTAATGTATGTATGTTGAGTAGATTCCTACCCTTTTCATACCCCTTTTTTTCTTTTTCTCAGCTTTCTTTAAACTTAACCCCATCCAGTATATTTATTGTGAAAACATATTATAAAAAATTGATTAAACATAAAATGATGGTATATTGCTAGGCTATGCCATTTCTTTATAATCGGTGGGAGTCTGGGGCACCCATCGATTCTGAGAATGAAGAAGATGTAGCACTGGTATAGCACTGCATCCCCATGAGGCTAAGTTTCCACTTGGTTTTTTTTCTGGCAGATTTTGGAATACTGCCTCTGCAGTTTTTGAGCCAAAGCCAGAAGTGTATTCAAAGGGAATGGGAAATATAATGGAAGGACTTATACTTCTCCTCCATTATGGATCCACTTCTGACTTTGGCTCAAAAACTTCAGTGGCTGTATTTCAAAAACTGCCAGAAAAAAAAACAAAAAAAAAACAAGTGGAAACTTAGCCTTACTGTGTTTTCTTTGCATAATACCCTACCTGGCCACACTACTGTTTGAAGAACTGCAGCATAATCCCATTTATGCAAATAGGGCCAACTGAAGTTCTTTGTATAGCTGGTGGTCCAGCACAAAAAAGAGAAAATGGAGTCACTTGATCATATAAAATTATGCATTTTTATTGGTATGCATTAAAAATACTAATCATGTTTAAAGGGTACCTCTCATCAAAAAAAACTTTTGATATATTATAGATTAACCCCTTAAGGACTCAGGGTTTTTCCGTTTTTGCACTTTCGTTTTTTCCTCCTTACCTTTTAAAAATCATAACCCTTTGAATTTTCCACCTAAAAATCCATATTATGGCTTATTTTTTGCATCACCAATTCTACTTTCCAGTGACATTAGTCATTTTACCCAAAAATGCACGGCAAAACGGAAAAAAAAATCATTGTGCGACAAAATCGAAAAAAAAACGCCATTTTGTAACTTTTGGGGGCTTCCGTTTCTACGCAGTGCATATTTCGGTAAAAATTACACCTTATCATTATTCTGTAGGTCCATACGGTTAAAATGATACCCTACTTATATAGGTTTGATTTTGTCGCACTTCTGGAAAAAATCATAACTACATGCAGGAAAATTTATACGTTTAAAAATGTCATCTTCTGAGCCCTATAACTTTTTTATTTTTCCACGTACGGGGCGGTATGAGGACTCATTTTTTGCGCCGTGATCTGAAGTTTTTATTGGTATGATGTTTGTTTTGATATGACTTTTTGATCACTTTTTATTAATTTTTTAATGTTATAAAAAGTTACCAAAATACGCTTTTTTGGACTTTGGAATTTTTTTGCGCATACGCCATTGACCGTACGGCTTAATTAATGATATATTTTTATAGTTCGGACATTTACGCACGCGGCGATACCACATATGTTTATTTTTATTTTTTTTTACACTGTTTTATTTTTTTTATGGGAAAAGGGGGGTGATTCAAACTTTTATTGGGGAAGGGGTTAAATGACCTTTATTAACACTTTTTTTTAACTTTTTTTTTGCAGTGTTATAGGTCCCATAGGGACCTATAACACTGCACACACTGATCTCTCATCCTGATCACAGGCGTGTATTAACACGCCTGTGATCAGCATTATCGGCGCTTGACTGCTCCTGCCTGGATCTCAGGCACGGAGCAGTCATTCGTCGATCGGACACCGAGGAGGCAGGTAAAAGCCCTCCCGGTGTCCGATCAGCTGTTCGGGACGCCGCGATTTCACCGCGGCGGTCCCGAACAGTCCGACTGAGCAGCCGGGATACTTTCAGTTTCACTTTAGAAGCGGCGGTCAGCTTTGACCACCGCTTCTAAAGGGTTAATACCACACATCGCCGCGATCGGCGATGTGTGGTATTAGCCGCAGGTCCCGGCCGTTGATTAGCGCCGGGACCCACGCGATATGATGCGGGATCGCGGCGCGATCCTGCTTCATATCGCGGGAGACGGCGCAGGACGTAAATATACGTCCTGCGTCATTAAGGGGTTAATGTATACAGAATAACTTCACAATTGCGTGTTATTAAAAAATATGCTTCTTTCTATTTAATTTTCCACTTTGAAGAAATGACCACTAGGGGTCTCCCTACCAGTCCTGGCAGCAAGCATTTCAGACTCATGCTGGAGTCCTAAACACTACGAGCTGCCAGTCTGCTTTGTTCACAAAGGAGAACACTCAGAGCTGCCAGCCTGCTTTGTTCACAGCCTGTTTGGCTGTGAACAAAGCAGGCTGGCAGCTCTGAGTGTTTAGGACTCCAGCATGAGTCAGAATGCTTGCTGACAGGACTGATCGGGAAAAATACAATAGAAAGAAGCATATTTTTCATTAACATGCTATTGGAAAGTTATTCAACATTCATTCATCTAAAATATATCAAAAGTTTATTTGATGAGAGGTACCCTTTAAAGAGAAAAACAGCATCAACAAAACATACAGCGACATCACCGCCACATCTGTCTGACATGGGATGGTGGTATGTAGGTATACAGTCACATAAATTTATATAGGGGTATATAAAAGGCAGCAAATGGTACACAGTGTAAACATCAGTGACTTACAGTACATAATATAGTAAAGTGCCATATGCATAAGGTGCTACTACATGTTATGTCAACCACACTACATCAGTGCATGAAGATATAGCAAAAAATACCCACAAGGCTGCTAAATGAGTGTGAGACAGAGACCGGGATGGTGCCCCTACAACGCGCGTTCTAACCTTCGTCCTGGTGGTCCAGGTAGCCTGTTGTGGCGGGAAAAGCTCAGAGTGGGTCTCAGCACCATAACAGTGCTATATCAGCATTTTGTTTTCTTCATTCTCTTGACCCATTGTTGTCCCAGACCAATCATAGAGTGATGGAATATCCTGGCAACATTACATAAATTTATGAGAAGAGAAACATATCAAGTCAGCAGATTTAGGCCAATTCACAGTTTAGGAGGTGTCTGTGAAAGCTGAATCAATGGCCCTTTTGGAGGCCAAAATGTTATCTATTTGTCAAGGGAGTAGAAACAGATGTAGCTAAGAGATGGACGTGTAGAATTTAAATACGGTCATTTATTGATTTAGATTTATTGGTAGTATTTGGATATTTGAAGAAATGAACCGTGACATGTTATTGTGTTAGCAATTATGTACCAGAGATTGTATTTTAGGTTTAATGATCCTATAAATGACTATTGGATTGCAACCATCTTTTGGGCACTGCTTACTATAATGCTTAAAAAGTGTGGTTAGAATATACAGTATATCAATAATTCTAGAAACATTTTGTCACTGGTCTACTACAATGAAATCAAGTCAGGCATCTATTTGTATACTGCTAGACAGTGGTCAGACATCTAATCTCTGTCTTCAAGCTTTCCCTGAGCTTGAACTTTGATACACAGATTGGTCTTTTCTAACCACAAGGGGACACCAGCCATGTCCATTTAAATCACATTGAGTCGATATATGCAATAATAGCTTTGGGCACATTTCTACTGAACTCAGAGGGGAAATGGTCATTTCAATAAATGTAAAGCTGCGCTTCACACAACCTGCTCATTATGTAAACTAGTCTCCAGGGAACAATTCCTCCATTATGATCCTAAATAATGTAAGGAATTATTTCCCCTCTATCTTGTCCTGGTATTATCTACAGTACAGTTTATCTGCACTATATGTGATAAAATTCTTTAATATCCAACTTATGCATTGTTTATATTTTGTGGCAACATACTGTTATTTGTGAAACCCAGCACTGTACAAAAGAGCTTCTGCCAAGCTGACACGTCTGTTTTAATAATTACTTGTTTTCTGGAGCACTGTTTCTCTGAACTCTGGATTGTACCGTTCCTCTCTTACTCCTCCCGGAAATGTATGAATTAATTGCCATTTGAGTGTTTCCATTCCCACTGTCAGTCTGTCATTTTCCAACCAATGCTGACAGTGTCAAGTCCCCTATATACTACTTTACTGACAAGCTGAATTTATAATTTTTTATATTTCCAGGAGGAACAACAGTATTATGATACAAGGCAGATTTATTTAATAACAGAAGGTGTACTTTTGTTACTTAGGCTGCTTTTACATTATAAAAACACTTCCGTTATGAATGCCCGTTAGGAAATCGGCAGTTATACGGCCGGTACAAAATCACTAACGGCCGTTAGAAAATCCCATTATAGTCTATGGGATTTTTCTAATAGCTCTTTAACCCGTTATCGCCCATTATTAATAACGGCCGTTATTTTGTGACGAGCGAATGAACGGGAGAAATAGTGCATGCACTAATTCTCCCGTTACTATCGCTTGTCACAAAATAACAAGTTAAACAGCTATGAGAAAAATCCCATAGACTATAATGGGATTTTCTAACAGCCGTTTGTGATTTTGTACCGCCCATATATCTGCCGATTTCCTAATGGCCATCATAACGGAAGTGTTTTTACAGTGTGAAAGCAGCCTTACTGTGGGATATACGGTTATTTACATGTGGTGAGGGTGTGATGCAGGGCAGATGGAATTACCCTAGGGGCAGATGACATTAACACCTTGTGTTCGTGATGCCAGGGTGTGGTTTATCCTCTACACAACCTGAAGGAATACCGTTGGATCCTGCGCTAGGTACACGGGCAAATAATGACTCCAACACCAAGCTTTACTGACTGAAACAGGTTTAACAGTCTATACAGCTAGGCTAGGCCCACGGAGTTGACCAGTGACTTCAGAGACCTTAGGGCTTGCTGGGACTTATAGTGGACTTGGACAATTTGGATGCAGGCCACACTGACTTGAGGCAGGATAATTTGGACTGACTTGACTATGACAGACTATGACTGTCTTCACCCCTTCTGCAGCTTACCAGGCTTTGACTTGACCTGTGGGGCAATGGACTTGAGAATCCTTGGCTGCTTGCTGACTTTAGGCCTCTTCTGGACTCCAGACACACACCTAGGATTTTACCTCACTGTTTCTCAGCAAAGACTAAAAGAGCTAAGAGGGAGAACTACTCCACCAAGGGCTTAAATGGAGGAGACTCTGGAGGGGTTCCATAGGTCACCCTTAGGTCACATGGTCACTGATACCTCACTGGGTTACAATCACATGACAACAGGTTAATCACATGTCATCTGTTCTTAAAGGCATAACAATTATATATACAATACACAGCATAAAGATAACTGTACAAGGGAAACAGGTGAAAGGGGCCAAAGGAACACTGTAGGGAGGCTGCCTGACAAGGCAGCAAGGGTACAGGGGTGCAACTCCTGTACTGGGCCACCACATACATGACTGGCAACAGTTCTTTTTATTTATAGTTTAGTTTAGGTAAAAATTTTACATTTTATAAAAAGTCTAAATCATTGATTTAAATGGACCTGGCTTAAAAGATACCTCTAATCTTGCTCTTAGTAGCAGGATAGGTCCATAAATATTGGGGCCATCCGGTGATATCTTCGCAGACTACAGCAATCTGGAGCTAGAATTGCTGGAAGTGTCATTCAAGTCTATGGGACGTCCGCCAACTCTGTCTTCAGATAGCAGTCTCCTACAAGCGACAGGATCAGAAGAGGCCCTGACATTTTCAGACATTTCCTGCAGTCGCATCTTGAATATAGGTACCCTTTACCAGTCTATGTGCTAGATGTAACTTTTTACATGTATCTATGACATATGAAAAGACCATACTGAAGAGATTGCAGTTACAGTACAGAAAAAGTACAGTTTAAGGAAGTGGTCTCAAACTGCAGCCAATGGCAGTCTGGCCATGCAGGGAGTTGAAGTGTTGCAAAATCTGAAGGGCCACAGTTTGAGACCACTGATTTAAAACTGTGTCAACATACAGTACTTTGGTCATGCGTTTGCTCAGCATCTTTAAAGGAGTACTACAGCCAAAATGAACAAATCCGCTTTCCACAGGATAGGGGATAAGTAACTACTGGGACCCCCTCGCAATCTCTGAATGGGACCCTGGCTCTCTCAGTAAGGAGCGTAGACGGCATGTGCCCCATTAATTTCTATAGGGGCGCCGGAGATGCCTGAGTACTGCTGGTGTCTTTTCAAAGCTCCCATATAAATGATTGTAGCGTGTGCCATCTACCACACATACTCCTCACTAGAAGCCGAGTCGCATTCAAGAGATCCTGATCATGGCATCTATGGTGTTGATGGGGGAGTGTACTCCCCTTCTTCACCAACGGCGGCGCCGCAACACGATTGCGGGTTGTCGGTTTGTTGCTATGGCAGCAGGAGGTCAGTTCATGACCTCCTGTCTGCCTGCTATGAAAGACTGTGAGATCCAGCCACAAGCTGGATCTCACAGGCTGTACTGTGTGCAGCTCATCGGGTCACACTGTGCTGCAGTACAAATGTATTGCAGCATAGTATAACCTGTAAAAAGTGTAAAAAATTTAATTAAAAGTTCTTCAACAAAAATATGAAGTGTAAAAAAAAATAAAAAAATGCTCCATTCCCAATAAAAGCTGTGTATTATCACAAAAAAGATCAAAAACACAAATCGTATACATAATAGGTATTGCCACATCCATAATGACGTGTACTATAAAACTATAATGTAAATAATCCCGCACAGTGAAAGCCGTAAAAAAAGAAAATACGCAAAATTTTACAATTTTGGTACAAATAGCGGAATCAAAAAGATCAAAATGTAGCACGTATCGCAAAAAAAGACTGTTGGAAATTGAATGGCAGAAAAATAATTTTGCTCAGGAAAAAGAACATAGAAAGCTATATAAAATGGGTATGACCATAATCGTACTGACCCACAAAATAAATATAACATCACTTTTACTGCACAGTGTACACCATAAATATTTTTTTTTTTAAACGCCAGAGATTTTCCAGTTTTATTTTTTACAATATTATGTGTCAACATAAATGCACCTCTTATACAAAGTAAAATATGTCATGAAAAATTGTTCTGCTCAGAAAAAGCGTTCTAAAGTTCTAAAGAGACCCAGTCAAATAAAAATAAAAGAGCCGGGCCATTAAGGTAAAAAATGGGTCCGTCCTTAAGGAACATCTCCTCTAAGCCTATATTCACACAGTGTAAAATGAAATAAAAAATACTGCAGTAAAATAGGAATATAAAGCAGCAGCTTTTTTTATGGAATAAATTATGTATAAAGTCTATGGAAAAGTGACCTGTGCAGAGGAAAAGTTGACGAGTTGCCCATAGCCACTAATGAGGTTGCTTTTTTTATTTAAAAAAAGACTCTGTCCCTTGTCTATGACATATTTGTATTGTTTGTTACTCTTTAAAACTCTAACAAAAATTTATAGTTTAAAAAAAATAAAATAAAAGAAGCAATCTGATTGTTGCTATGGGCAACTACACCACTCTTCCTCTCCTCCTTTGAGTTAGAAACGTTTGCAGTTGTCACGATTCGGCTTCCAGGTAGTGGATCCTCTGTGTCAGCGAGGGATTGGCGTGGACCGTGCTAGTGGACCGGTTCTAAGAGGCTACTGGTGTTCACCAGAGCCCGCCGCAAAGCGGGATGGTCTTGCTGCGGCAGTAACAACCAGGTCGTATCCACTAGCAACGGCTCAACCTCGCTGACTGCTGAGAAGGCGTGGGACAGAAGGACTAGGCAGAGGCAAGGTCAGACGTAGCAGAAGGTCGGGGCAGGCGGCAAGGTTCGTAGTCAAGATGGATAGCAGAAGTTCAGGTAACACAGGCTTTGGACACACTAAACGCTTTCACTGGCACAAGGCAACAAGATCCGGCAAGGGAGTGCAGGGGCAGTGAGCAGATATAGTCTGGGAGCAGGTGGGAGCCAATTAAGCTAATTGGGCCAGGCACCAATCATTGGTGCACTGGCCCTTTAAGTCTCAGAGAGCTGGCGCGCGCGCGCCCTAGAGAGCGGAGCCGCGCGCGCCAGCACATGACAGCAGGGGACCGGGACGGGTAAGTGACCTGGGATGCGATTCGCGAGCGGGCGCGTCCCGCTGTGCGAATCGCATCCCCGACGGCCATGACAGTGCAGCGCTCCCGGTCAGCGGGACTGACCGGGGCGCTGCGGGGAGAGAGACGCTGTGAGCGCTCCGGGGAGGAGCGGGGACCCGGAGCGCTAGGCGTAACAGTACCCCCCCCTTAGGTCTCCCCTTTTCTTTGTCTGGTAACTGCCTCCCCTGGGATGAGGACACCGGGAAAGAATGGAGGGTTTCCTCAACGGCAGGCAGTACAGCAGGAGTGGGAATGGGGAGGGAGGGCAGAGGGCGAAGCCTGGCACGGGGCAGTGTGACACCAGGACGGGGGCCATGAGGAGGCACTGAGGCTTGCCTGACGGGACTGGGAGGGGGGGAGAGGCACTTCCTATGGCAGGCAGAGTCCCAGTTCTTGATCTCCCCGGTGGTCCAATCAAGGGTGGGAGAATGAAGCCGGAGCCATGGCAGACCGAGGAGGACCTCAGAGGTACAGTTGGGAAGGACGAGTAACTCAATCCTTTCGTGGTGGGGTACAACACACATCAGGAGGGGTTCTGTGCGGTAACGCACGGTGCAATCCAATCTGACTCCGTTGACCGCGGAAATGTAGAGCGGCTTGACGAGACGGGTCACCGGGATGCTGAATTTATTCACAAACGACTCCAAAATAAAATTCCCAGAGGCACCAGAGTCCAAGCAGGCCACGGCTGAGAGGGAGGAGTTGGCTGAAGGAGAAATCCGCACGGGCACCGTGAGACGTGGAGAAGCAGACTTAGAACCAAGAGACGCCACACCCACGTGAGCTGAGTGCGTGCGTGCGTTTCCCAGACGTGGAGGACGGATAGGGCAATCCACCAAGAAATGCTCGGTACTGGCACAGTACAGACAGAGATTTTCTTCCCTACGGCGATTCCTCTCTTCCTGGGTCAGGCGATACCGATCCACTTGCATGGCCTCCTCGGCGGGAGGCCCAGGCGTAGACTGCAAAGGATGCTGTGGGAGAGGTGCCCAGAGATCTAAGTCTTTTTCCTGGCGGAGCTCTTGGTGTCGCACAGAAAAACGCATGTCAATGCGGGTAGCCAAATGGATGAGTTCTTGGAAGTTGGCAGGAATTTCTCGTGCGGCCAGCACATCCTTGATGCGACTGGATAGGCCTTTTTTAAAGGTCGCGCAGAGAGCCTCGTTGTTCCATGATAACTCGGAAGCAAGAGTACGAAATTGGATGGCGTACTCGCCCACTGAAGAATTACCCTGGACCAGGTTCAACAGGGCAGTCTCGGCAGAAGAAGCTCGGGCTGGCTCCTCGAAGACACTCCGGACTTCAGCGAAGCAGGACTGGACTGTGGCTGTGGCAGGATCATTGCGGTCCCAGAGCGGTGTGGCCCAAGACAAGGCCTTTCCTGAAAGAAGGCTTACTACGAACGCCACCTTAGACCGTTCTGTAGGAAACAAGTCCGACAACATCTCCATATGCAGGGAACACTGAGACAAAAATCCACGGCAGAGTTTAGAGTCCCCATCAAATTTGTCCGGCAGGGACAAGCGGAGGCTAGGAGCGGCCACTCGCTGCGGAGGAGGTGCAGGAGCTGGCGGAGGAGATGGTTGCTGCTGTAGCAGAGGCAGAAGTTGCTGTAACATGGCGGTCAACTGCGACAGCTGCTGTCCTTGTTGGGCAATCTGCTGCGATTGCTGAGCGACCACCGTGGGAAGGTCAGCGAGACTTGGCAGCGGCACCTCAGCGGGATCCATGGCCGGATCTACTGTCACGATTCGGCTTCCAGGTAGTGGATCCTCTGTGTCAGCGAGGGATTGGCGTGGACCGTGCTAGTGGACCGGTTCTAAGAGGCTACTGGTGTTCACCAGAGCCCGCCGCAAAGCGGGATGGTCTTGCTGCGGCAGTAACAACCAGGTCGTATCCACTAGCAACGACTCAACCTCGCTGACTGCTGAGAAGGCGTGGGACAGAAGGACTAGGCAGAGGCAAGGTCAGACGTAGCAGAAGGTCGGGGCAGGCGGCAAGGTTCGTAGTCAAGATGGATAGCAGAAGTTCAGGTAACACAGGCTTTGGACACACTAAACGCTTTCACTGGCACAAGGCAACAAGATCCGGCAAGGGAGTGCAGGGGCAGTGAGCAGATATAGTCTGGGAGCAGGTGGGAGCCAATTAAGCTAATTGGGCCAGGCACCAATCATTGGTGCACTGGCCCTTTAAGTCTCAGAGAGCTGGCGCGCGCGCCCTAGAGAGCGGAGCCGCGCGCGCCAGCACATGACAGCAGGGGACCGGGACGGGTAAGTGACCTGGGATGCGATTCGCGAGCGGGCGCGTCCCGCTGTGCGAATCGCATCCCCGACGGCCATGACAGTGCAGCGCTCCCGGTCAGCGGGACTGACCGGGGCGCTGCGGGGAGAGAGACGCCGTGAGCGCTCCGGGGAGGAGCGGGGACCCGGAGCGCTAGGCGTAACAGCAGTTTTTTATACCTGTTTTACTACAGTATTTTTGCTTTTGTTTTTTCACTGTGTAAACATATCCTAACATACAGAATAACAAACACAACCGGAACTGGATGGTTTCTTACCTGAATTGTTTACACATTATGTTTTATGAATATTTCAGGTTTTTTTCCACCTTTTAAATTCAAAATCAATTTTAGAACAGCTTCTCAAATCCTTTTTGTGCTGATTTTAATTTCTTTGATAAAAGTGCAGAGCAGCGAATACATCTTGAAAGAAAAGTATCCCCTCCAGCTACATTCTTTTAGTTGTTTTGCCCTGGAGATTTTTGCTTTAGGAAGAAACAAGATAAACTGGAGCAACTAAAATTCAATAGTCCACAAGGTTTTTCTTCAAATGATCTATCTATATATATAACAGAACAGTTCAATAGTTCAGAGATCAATAACATAATGGGCCAGCTGAGTGCCTTTAGTTTATCATATTAGTAGTAGCATTTAAAGGGGAACTCCGGTGGAAAACTTTTTTTTAAAATCAACTGGTACCAGAAAGTTAAACAGATTAAAAAATCTTTACCCTTCCAGTACATTTTAGCAGCTGTATGCTACAGAGGAAATTATTTTCTTTTTCAATTTCTTTTTTGTCTTGTCCACAGTGCTCTCTGCTGACACCTGATGCCCGTATCAGGAACTGTTCAGAGCAGCATAGGTTTGCAATGGCGATTTTCTCCTGCTCTGGACAGTTCCTGATATGGGCAGCAGGTGTCAGCAGAGAGCATTGTAGACAAGATAAAAAAGAAATTGAAAAAGAAAATAATTTCCTCTGTAGCATACAGCTGCTACAATACAAGTCATTTACAAATCTGTTTAACTTTCTGGCACCAGTTGATTTAAAAAAACAAAAAAAAAAGAATATCCCTTTAATTAACTTTTTTACGCTAGTTTCTTGTGAAAAATGAGCACTTTAATCTTTGAATGTTCTAATTTACTCATCATAAACCCCTATGTGAATGGTTAAGTAATGTTGTGAGGCTGCAAGGCGACAGGAATCATTCTTCAAGTCATACATTCAAAACAAACACTCAGGGATTCTAACTGTGGTGGCGGGAGAGAGGAACACCGTCTTGTGCGAGTGTAGGGTGTTTAGGGTGTTATTGTGCAGGATAATTAAGGGCGCTGTTAACCCTTGTCCCACGTGACGCCAGGGTGAGGGTTAAATACTGTATTTCTTGATAGGCCTATTGCCACCCTTCCCAAAAGCAATAGGTGATGCAAAAATAAAGGATTGTCCACAACCGCTGTTAACTGAAAACTTGCAGGAATTTTTACTGAGGAGTTTCTGTGCATGAAGTAAAAGTAACAGTCCAGATAACAGAATCTCTTTACATCAGGCTTGAGCAGCGATTGACAGTCGGTTGGGATCACATAAGCCCAATTTGGCTTGTGAAGAATTTTATAGCAGAGATCCGCTGGATTTAGGGGAATATTGAGGTCCAGTGATCCTGCGATGAGTAGCGGGGAATTGCTTAGTATATCCGCTATGCTATAGGCCTAGGCCGCAAGGCTTTGGCCTAGTAATTAGTCTTGTAAGCTGCGGAGGTCCCACCTCTTCCAGAGTCAGCAACCCAAGAGAGAAGAGAACCATCAAGATGGCGCGGGTCCCTTATATGGGCGGGGGCCGGCCGTTTTGGATTGGTCCATAACGACTGTCACTCACGGTTACAGTGCATTGTGGGTGAATACGTCACGGGAACCTCCAAAGGTCCTGTAGCAAAACCATAGAGTTTTTACCTAATCACGTGACCCGCAGGTCCTGCTATGCTCCGAACAGGTAAATAACTAAATATATACATATATATACTTATAATTATATAAATATTAAATAGAACTGCTATATACTTATTGACTAAGTGAGAGGTGACAAGGGGAGATCTACAAAAGAGGGACCCCGACGTCCTAGGCTATGGGGACCTCTTACACAGGTAACGTATATAATACGGTACCGGGACACCACGTAACTATATGTAATAGTGAATACAGTCAATAGTGAATAGCATATCCTACTGTATAGAACAGTGTTTCCCTACCAGGGTGCCTCCAGCTGTTGCAAGTCTACAACTACCATTTTTCCTGACAGAATTTGTTGAGCCTATTTTGGCTGTCGTTGTTCAAATTTACTATAAAGGTGCACAACCTTAATAAATATTGCAGCTTTTCATTTTTTCTTCTCATTTCGCTAATTCCAGCCCCAATGGAGAGGTTGCCTTAATGTGGAATGAATATGCGCCTTTTTAAACCCCTTAATGACCAAGCCCATTTTAACCTTAAGGACCAGGCCAATTTTATTTTAGCGTTTTCATTTTTTCCTCCTCACCTTCTAAAACCCATAACTCTTTTATATTTCCATCTACAGACCCATATAAGGGCTTGTTTTTTGTGTGACCAATTGTACTTTGTAATGAAACCTCTCATTTTACCATAAAATGTACGGCAAACCCAAAAATGTTTTTTTTTCCGGGATGAAATTTTAATGAAAACCACAATTTTGCACATTTTGGAGGGTCTCATTTTCACACTGTACACTTTACGGTAAAAATGACATGTGTTCTGTATTCTGTGGGTCAATACGATTAAAATAATACCCATGGCTAGATACTTTTATATTTTTGTGGCGCTTAAAAAAAATCCAAAGCATTTAGCAAAAATCAGTAATCTAAAATTGCCCAATTTTGACCACCTATAACTTTTTTTTATTTTTCTGTACATAGGGAGGTATGAGGGCTAATTTTTTGTGCTGTCATCTGTACTTTTTATCGATACCACATTTGCATATATAAAACTTTAATATCATTTTTTATACATTTTTTGGAATAAAATGTGACAAAAAGCAGCAATCTTGACTATTTTTTTTTACGTTTACGCCATTCACAGTATGGGATCATTAAGATTACATTTTGATAGTTCGGACATTTATGCATGCGGCGATACCAAATATGTTTATTAAAAAATTACGCTTTTTGGGAGTAAAATGGGAATAACGGACAATTTTCATTTTTATTGGGGGAGGGGATTTTTTTTTACTTTTTATTTTTACATTTTTCAACTTTTTTATTTTTTTTACACTTTTTATGTCCCCATAGGAAAATATCTATAGCAATCAGTTGATTGCTAATACTGCTCAGTGCTATGCATAGGGCATAGTGCTGATCAGTTTTATCGGTGATCTTCTGCTCTGGTCTGCTCGATCTCAGACCAGAGCAGGAGACGCTGGGAGACGGACGGAGGCAGGTGAGGGGACTTCCATCCGCAATTGCAGATGATCGGATCCCCACGGCAGGGCTGAGGGCGATCCGATCCTCTATTTTAACATGCGCATTGTCGCAGATGCCGTGATCTGTACTGATCACGGCTTCTGAGGGGTTAATAGCGGAAAACCGTCATTAAGGGGTTAAGGTATATGTGTCTTTATATGTGCAAAAAGGCGCACATAATAATTAACGTCCAGCATTTCAGAAATGGCACACCGCTGGATTTCACAGTCATTTTACAAAAAACAGCATATATCAAAAAGGCCCAATAAAAAGATGCAAGACCACACTGCACCCAAAGATGCACAGGAAAAGTTGCCCATAGCAACCAATTAGATTGCTTTTTTCATTTTGCAGTGGCCTTCTTAAAAATGAAAGAAGTGATCTGATTGGTTGCTTTGGGCAACTGGGCAACTTTTCTTCTGCACAGGTTTTGATAAATCTCCCCCATTGGCCAGTATTTTTAGCCAAAACCAGGAGTGAGTCCACAATGCAGGAAAAGGTGCAAATCTTTCTATTATACTTTGAGGAGTTGGTTTCACTCCTGGTTTTGGCTAAATAAACTGACCATGTACGAATTAACATACTTTATGCCAACCCAGCCTTAGACTATGTTCACAAGTCATTTTGGGGAAGATTTATCAAAACCTGCACAGAGGAAAAGTTGCCCAGTTGCCCATAGCAACCAATCAGGTCGCTTCTTTCATTTTTAAAAGGGCCTGTGCAAAATTAAAGAAATAATCTGATTGGTTGCTATGGGCAACTGTGAAACTTTTTCTTTGCACAGGTTTTGATAAGTCTCCCCCAGCATTTACAGATTTGACACCACTTTCTCACAGAAGTATTTTGGTCTGTATTTGCATCGGTATTTGTGCATTAAAACTGGGAATGAATCAAATGCAAAACTTTCCATTATAGTTTTAATTTTTCTGTGTAGGTTTTACTCTTAGTTCTGCTTTACAAAAACTGATATAAAATACTGAACAAATCACTGACACGTGAAAGGGGTCACATGTAGACAAAATTGAGGTGCTCCCCTGAGTGTGATTGTTTTGCGTGAGAAAAGTTTTGAATGAGTCCCCCACAGTGTTGAAAAAAAAATGGTTCTCTGTTTACTTATTTGTGTTGAAAGTGCAAGTGTACTAAGATGCACAAAACTATGTGATACACAACGACAGTATTAGACTTGTTTACAAGCCTTAGTCTTTTCAATAGAGAAAGACAGGGGTTCCAGCTCCAGCATAAAATTGTAAAAAATAGGTAAATGCAATTCATATCATATTAAAAAATGATGAAAAGAAAATACATATAACAAAAAAGTGCTCTAGTGAGTTAAAAACCCACGTCCACTGACGCATTTCGAACAAATATGCTCTTAATCATGGCATGCCATGATTAAGAACATATTTGTTTGAAACGCGTTGGTGGATGTGGGTTTTAACTCACTAGAGCACTTTTTTGTTATATGTGTTTTCTTTTCATCATTTTTTTTATATGATATGAATTAAAGTGACCTATTTTTAACTATTTTTTGTTGCAGCTGGAACCCCTGTCTTTCTCTATTGGATTGTATCAACCAAGGATATGGCTTGGCTCTTGTTTCCTGTGCTCCCTGCAAATGGACATCTTCTCCCTTTATATTCTGGCAAATGGTGAGCTGAAAGTACAAACTTTTTTTCCTTTTTCTCAATGTTCTTAGCCTTTTCAGTTACAGAGAAAAAGCTCAAATATTATTATTAGTATTAGTATTTTATTCTTTCATGTTTACTCTTTTCCTAAGTCAACACATAAAAAACTGAAATACAGTGATGGAATCAGAACCTTGAATCAGAACCAATCTCTATTAGTAGATATTATAACACGTAATGTACATATATTGGCATTTAAAAAAACAAAGGCAATGAAGTTAATGTAAGAAGAACCTTGTTACCTAAATATTTGTGATTTCTGACCACGCCAACTGAAGTGTTTAAAAATGTAAAGTTATTCGCACAATTACAGATGAAACCAATCAGTTATTATTGGAAAGGGCTAGAAGCTGTGTCTAGAATAAGCAATGAGCTTCTATAGTGCTGTTCAGATGTGCTGAGTCCGTGCCTCCAGCCTTATTCCCCGGGCTGATTGTCCTCTGTTATATTGCTTCAAGTAATGTAAATTGTATCATGTCCCTGGGTAATCGAGATCAGTGTTGTCTTGTCCATCCACTCACTCTTGATGCCCCTCTCTACACTGTGATAATAGTTTTGGTGGGCAATCACAGAGGATGGCTCCTTGACTCATTTCTCATAATAGAATGTCCTCCTCAGGCAAAATTGAATAACCCCCGACATGGCCTGAAGGCAAAGCAATGAGAATTCAATAAGTCTACAGGGTCAACGTCCTGTCATTTTTTGGCGAGTAAGTAATTATCGTACACTAACATTTAGAAATAGAAGCAGGAAGCTGTGATATAGGCGCCTTCTTCCCGGCTACTACAGATGAAACATTAAAACCTTTCTATTCCAAGATGTTTTATGCATTGCTATTTCTAATGGTATCAGATGCATTTTTATTGATGTGAAACCATTACAGAAATAGCAAAAGATACATCTCATATGTCATCTATACCTGATGGTTTTCTAATATCTGTGGGAAAGTTCAACAACTTGCTGTCCCCCCTTTTCCTGCTGTTTTGCACTTTTATAGGAGAACGGCTGTGTTGTCTGTTTGGTTTTGTTAAAGATTTATTATAAACCAATTTTAGGGAGTTCAGCTGTTTCCTTTTTGTGACCTGAAATTGTTTAGCAGCTCTTAAGTCACAAGCAGGGAAAAATATGCATGAAATGGTAGAATAGTTGTACAGTTTAGACATAAACTGATCCAAACTGTAAGTTCCAATGCCCATCCATGTTAGCAAAGCAAGCAGTATAAAGTACAATATTACATCTTTATGTTTAAGTAATATTTCTTAGTCATGTATGGAAAGCACAATCTTTACTGTGCTGTCACTTGTTTCTTGATGATATATTCTTTTAGGTGTCTAACATTTACCTTAAACTAATATTGTCATTAACTTTTGCCATGCTTAAATATTTTTTTTCCGCTGATCTTAAAATAGCATACTGTTTACTTAGAAAGGGCAGGTTGGACTGGGCTAAATTCCATTCTCTCACTTTTCACTTTTGTCATGGTCCAATGTCAGACATATTTATTTATATTAGCCAATCTTAATTAAAACCGTCTCTTTACTCATTTACAATGGGTTGCTTGCAACATACAAATAGTTTGTGATTTATTTATTAAATTATTTATCTATCTACTTTACTGCATTTGAGACTAGTGAGTAATGATCCACAATCTGTGACCTGTCTGTCTATCTATTTATTCATCTATCTATCACCTCTCTATCTATATATCTGCTTGCCTGTCTGTTATTTATTTATTAATTAATTAATTAATTTATTTATTTATCTATCTATCTATCTATCTCTCTAGCTATCTATCTATCTATCTATCTCATATCTATCTATCTATCTATCTATATATCTATCTATCTCATATCTATCTATCTATCTCATATCTATCATCTATCTAATCTCTCATCTATCTATCTCCTACCTATCTATCTATCTATCTATCTATCTCATATCTATCTATCTATCTCATATCTATCTATCTATGTATCTCATATCTATCTATCTATATCATATCTATCTATCTATGTATCTCATATCTATCACCTCTCTATCTATATATCTGCTTGCCTGTCTGTTATTTATTTATTAATTAATTAATGTATTTATTTATTTATCTATCTATCTATCTATCTCTCTAGCTATCTATCTATCTATCTATCTCATATCTATCTATCTATCTATCTATCTATCTATATATCTATCTATCTCATATCTATCTATCTATCTCATATCTATCATCTATCTAATCTCTCATCTATCTATCTCCTACCTATCTATCTATATATCTATCTATCTATCTATCTCATATCTATCTATCTATCTATCTATCTATCTATCTATCTATCTATCAGTCTATCTCCATGTGATACTAGTAGTGTGCTTTTATTTCACATTCATGTTACATTCAAGGTTTATTATCATTGTTCTATGTTGATTTTTATGCTATAATTTATTATATGTATTGATAAATGTGTAACATTTCAACATTTGAGCTGAAAGTTTTTTGCTGTGCCTATTATTTTCAGTTAGTATCTTTGGTCTCCTACATAAACACACACTTTTTTCTGCATTTCTTTTGCTTTTTTAAATGCTATTAATGCTATTAAATGCTAAGGTATTCAGAATATTTTTTCCATGTATTATTTTTTCTGGGCTTTAAAATATTCTACATTTAGAAAAAATAAAGCCAAAAAGCACCACCAAAATGCTACAAAATTAATTCCAACAGTGGCATTGCTAGGCAATAAGATTTGGGGCACGTGATCCAGATAAAAGGATTAGTGCCCTGAATCTTTTGTCTAGCGCAGGTATTCCAAACTGCAGCAGCCACCACAGCTCACTGATTTAACGTGCCTGTTCAAGATGCCAGATGCTACGTTAGGTCACTGGCAAGTGATGTCCTTGACGTCATGTCATGGAGCAGGACGACATCTCTCGTCAGTGGAGCACAGAGGAGGCCAGGCCTGCAGAGACACGAAGCCCCTGCACTGCACCTGAGCCTGCGGGAGTGAACATGGGGCAGCTAATAAGCGCACACAATAGAATAAGTGGGAGGAGGGGAGGGGGGGAAATAATGTGGTACAGGGAGTGATAAAGGGTGGGGAGAGATAGTGTGGCACGGGGGGGCACATGGGGAATTAGAGGGGGGAATGATGTAGCAGAGGGGGTGATAAAAGGGGGAAATTAAATTTCACAGAGGGTAATGAAGGGTGAATTAAATTACATAGGGGGAGTTCAAGGGGAAAGGGAAATGATGCGGCACGGGGGGGGGGGGGGAGGGAATGAATTGGCATTGGAGGGTTCAAGAGGGGAAATTAAGTAGCACAAGGGGAGGTGATGAAGGGGGAATTAATGGCACAGGGGGATGATCAAGGTGGGAATGAAATTGCACAGAGGGGTTGCAATCACATTTGTAACGCTTATACTGGTATCATGTTGTGTGTCTACTGGATTTAGGGATTTTCTTTTCTGCAGATGCTCTCAAGCTTCATCAGGGTGGATGGGGGCTGTTGAGGGAAAATATTTTTAGGTCTCTCCAGAGATATTCTAGTGGGTTTAGGTCAGGGCTATGGCTGGGCCACTCAAGGACATCCAAAGAGTTTTCCCTATGCCAATCATTTGTCGTATTGGCTGTGTGCATTGTCTTGTTGAAAGGTCAACCTACAGCCAAGTCTTAGGTCTAGAGTAATCTGGATCAGTTTCTTATTAAGAATCTCGCTGTACTTCGACTCATTCAGCTTTCCCTCAACCCTGACCAGTCTCCTCATCTTAGACACTGGGAAACCACTCCAACAGCATGATGCGGCCACCACTATACTTCACTGTTGGGTATAGGGCAGGTGACAGCAGTGACAAGTTTCCTTCAGACACGACACTTAGAATTGATGGTAAAAAATTCAAACTTGGTTTTATTACAGCAGAGAATCTTCACAGCCTGAGAGGCCTTTATGTGTTTTTTTGTAAAAACTCCAGGTGGGCTTTTATGCATTTTACTGAGGGGCTTCTTTTTGATCACGGCAAAAAAAACAAGATTCATGAAGTGCTGCAGTAATGGTTGACCTTCTGGAAGTTCCTCCCACCTGCACACAGTACATTTGGAGCTTAGCCAAAGTGACCATTGGGTTCATCTTTCTTACCAAGGCCAAGGCGTTTCTACCCCGATTACTTAGTTATGTGAGACGGCAAAGCACAAGGAACAGTTTTGGATGTTCCAAACTTCCTCCATTAAAAATTAAAGAGACCACTGTGCTCTTGGGAAAGTGCAGCAAAAATATTTTTTTATTACCCCTCTCCAGATCTGTGGCTTAACATGGTCCTGTATCTGAGCAATGGGTCTGAATACTTACGTTCATGTGAAATGTAAGTTTTACATTTTTACAAAAATATCTAAAAATCTATTTTCACATTCTCATTATGGCAAGTGACCATTCTGACATTGAGAAGCAAGGTACCAATTACAATTCTGGCATTGTTTTTAAAAATTTTTTTTTTTAAACATTTACTATGCAGTGTAAATAATGCATTAGTGTTGTAGCAAAGGTTTTTAGAGATGTGACAATACCAATTATTTGTACTTGTAATTGTGATTTACTTTATTTCAATATCCTTTTTTATGGTAATTTTCTTTCTTGGGGATCATATGATTGCACTTAACCTTTAACCTCTTGGGGACGCAGGACGAATGTATACGCTCTGCATCCCCGCTCCTTAAGGACTCAAGGCGTACCTGTACTCGCGGGGCAGGGACCGGACCGGGATGCCTGCTGGAATCATTTAGCAGGCATCCTGTGAAAATGCCTGGGGGGGTCCTGAGAACCCCTAAGTCAGCGATCGCCGCAAATCGCCAATCAATTCAGATTGGTGATTTGCAGCAATTCTTGGTCAATCGGGTCCCCAGTGACCCGGAAAAAAGGATGATATGTGCCGTCCGAGATGGCACCTATCATCCTTTGGCAGCAGGAGTGAGGTGGCACTTCACGATCATTTTAATTCGTCGGCCATTACCGGCCTACAAATCAGAATGCCTGCTGTGAGGGTGACCCAAATTGCACCCGCTCTGCCCCTGTTCCGGAGGGCGAGATTGGGTGCCGGGAGTGTGTACCTGAGGCTGGGGCCCCCCGATCCCCAGCATTGGCAGTGGGATTGGGGTCCCAGCAGCGGTGGCGGAGGTGACGACGGCAGGCAGGATCTTCACTGCGCAGCATCAGAAGGTAATGCTGGTCTCCTGCTGTTGCTAAACAACAACTCCCAGTATGCACACAAGGGCATGCTGGAAGTTGTTGTTATGCAACAGCAGAAATCACAACTACAACTCCCAACATGCCCTTTGGTAGTTTGTGCATGCTGGGGGTTATAGTTTCGCAACAGCTGGAGGCACATTTTTGTGCCTCCAGCTGTTGCATAACTACAACCGCCAGCATGCACGGACAGCCAAGGGGTATGCTGGGAGTTGCAGTAGTGTGCATCCAGCTGTTGCATAACTACAAGTACCAGCATGCATTTAGGCTGTAAGTGCATGCTGAGAGTTGTAGTTTTGCAACAGCTGAAGGCACACTGGTTGCAAAACACTGAGTTTGTTACATAACTCAGTGTTTCAAAATCATTGCGCCTCCAGCAGTTGCAAACTACAACTCACAGCATGCACTGATAGACCATACACGCTGGGAGTTGTAGTTTTGCAACAGCTAGATGCACACTGGTTGCGAAATACTGAGTTAAGTAGCAAACTTTCAGTGCTATGCAAACAGTGTGCCTCCAGCTGTTGCATAATTACAACCCCCAGCATGCACGACAGCCAAAGGGCATGCTGGGAGTTGTAGTTTTGCCACAGTTGGAGGTTCCCCCCCCCCCCCCATTTGAATGTACAGGGTACATTTACATGGGTGGGGGTTCACAGTGAGTTTCTCGCTGCAAATTTTCCGCTGCAGCTCAAACTCCCTGTGGGAAACTCGCTGTAAACCTCTGCCCGTGTGAATGTATCCTAAAATCACTATACAACACTACACTGTATAAAATAAAAAGAAAAACACTACATACCTCTACACAGTTACCCCCCCCCCCCCCAATAAAAATTAAAAACGTCTGGTACGGCACCATTTCTAAAACAGCGCCTCCAGCTGTTGCAAAACAACAACTCTCAGCATTGCCGGACACCCATTGTCTGTCCAGGCATCCTGGGAGTTTTGAAACAGATGGAGGCACCCTGTTTGGGAAACACTGCTATAGGGTAATTTTGAATCCGGGTCTGTCCCTGTGCAAATCCCTAATTCAGGCATCAAAATTTTGGGGGGCGTTTTCTCCTATTACCCTTTGTAAAAATGTAAAATTTGGGGAAAAACCTGTATTTTAGTGGAAAAAAAAATCATTTTCACATCTGACTTTAACGAAAAGTCGTCAAACACCTATGGGGTGTTAAGGCTCACTGTACCCCTTGTTACATTCCTTTAGGGGTATAGTTTCCAAAGTAGTATGCCATGTGTTTTTTTTTGTTCTGGCACCATAGGGGCTTCCTAAATGCGACATGCCCCCCAAAAATTATTTCAGCAAAATTCACTATTCAAAATCCCATAGTCACTCCATCCCTTCTGAGCCCTCTAGTGCACCCACAGAGCACTTTACAGCTACATATGTGGTATTTCCTTACTCAAGAGGAATTCGGTTACTAATTTTGGGGTTTTTTCTCTCCTTTTATCTCTTGTAAAAGTTCTAAAAATGTCTCTACAAGAACATGCAAGTGTAAAAAATGAAGATTTTGAAATGAAGAATTTTCTCCTTCATTTTGCTGCTATTCCTGTGAAACACCTAAAGGGTTAAACAAACTTTGTGAATGTCACTTTGAATGTTTTGAGGGGTTCAGTTTCTATAATGGGGTAATTTGGGGGGTATTTCTCACAGAAAAGCCCCTCAAATCCACTTCAAACTTAACTGGTCCCTGAAAAATTCAGATTTTGAAATTTTTGTGAAAATTTTGAAAATTGCTGCTATACTTTGAAGTCCTCTAATGTCTTCAAAAAGTAAAAACATGTCAACTTTATGATGCGAACATAAAGTAGACATATTGTATTTGTAAATCAATATTTAATTTATTTGGAATGTCCATTTTCCTTACAAACAGAAAGTTTAAAAGTTCGAAAAATTTAAATTTTTTATCAAATTTGGGGATTTTTCACCAAGAAAGGATGAAAGTAATGAAGAAATTTTACCAGTGTGTTAAAGTAGAATATGTCATGAAAAATCTATCTTGGAATCAAAATAAAAGGTGAAAGCATCTCAGAGTTATTCATGCTTATAGCGAGAGTGGTAAGAATTGCAAAAAAGGGCTGAGTCCTTAAGGGGTTAAATGAATATGAGGAATGTTTATGTAGGAAGAAAGTTTAAACTGTGGGATGTTGGAAAATACTTCTTAAACATAGACTGCTTTAAGTTAAAGTTTTTTTTATTGTGATTTTCCACACTTCACTGTCACACTTGTGCCTGCTGGTTTAGCTGCAATTACAAGAAGGTAACGCATTATTACTCGAGAACTTGGGGTGCACCAAACTGAGGGAAATTTAAACTTTGTCCAAGTGAATGTTATTCTGACTTGAAGTATGTAACTGTCTGGGGAAAATATGTCAAACTGTATGTCATATAGATATATAAAACACCGAAACTCATCAAAGCCTCAACCAATTTGGATTTCATCTTCCTTCCCAGATATTGACAAGAATGAAACATGTTTTTATGTTCAGTGGCTCCTGACATTTGTCTATAATATATGCATTGTTTTCTCTATCAAACAGCAGGACAAAAATTGCAAGAATCTTTGAAAAACAATAAACTGAAGAGGTTAGGGAAGACACCAGTGCCTTTCATGAGAATTATCACTTTCAAGTTGACAGCTTTTCTCAAGGGGCCTGACAATTCTTAGTCGTACCAGTTTGTGACTAATAGGTGGTTTGATGTGACATGAGCTAGCTGCCTGGGGAAATTGAACCATCTTTTGCTCGATACCCTTTGTGTCTTTATTCTTCTGTAGGCTATTGTTGGAATCCTTTTGGGAGCGTTTTTACAGTTTGCATTCAAGGACAATATGTGTTCAGCAAAAACTCTGTGGTTTTATTGCTGCTATTGACCCATTGCCATTTAATTCTGTAGCTAATTTGCTTGTTAACAGTAATTCTGAAAGCTATTTAAGTTTGTCAGTAGACCCATCGCTCAGGGGTGAAGATTTTCTTCTGCTAACATTGTGTGGAAGGCTGAAGTGTAGAAGTGTAGTTAATCATATATGTATATATATATATATATATATATATATATATATATATATATATATATTTATATATATATATATGAAATATTAAAACCAGAACTTTCTCTTGTGAGGCATTCTTAGTATGTCGTGGTTACGGTCTACCGGAAAGAGGAAGAACAACTGATGAACTGGTAACAGGATTATGGGTGCCCATAGTCCAAAGTTCACTGATGCAAATAAAGGCTAGTCCATTTGGTCCAATCCTACAGAAGAGCCTCTGTAGCACAAATATCTGAATAGTAGTTGTTGGCTATAAACACAATGCACCACACCATGCTGCATTCACACAGACTATTGGAGTGTCCATGCAGACCCCTGTCCACCTCCAAAAGCACCTACAATGGATATGTGAGCCGGATCATGAAGCAATGAAAAAAGCTGGCCTATCTGATAAATCATGTATTATCTTGTATATGGTTGGATGTTGTCTTTGCTTCACTTGGCCGGGGAAGAGATTACACTGGGATGCACTGTGGGAAAAAGTCAGCATGATGCTCGGGAGTAAAGGTGCACATACAGGTCACCAAACCCAATGACTTTGGAGGGTTCAGCCAAGTGGCTAAAGTGTATGGCGGTCTCCTTATTCTCCACCAACAAAGGATGTCCATAAAGAGAATGATGGCATGTTATTGGATTTACACCTCATGACCCTTTTGTTTTAGGAGGAATAAGCCAGTCCCAAAGCTGTCTGGCTTTGGTTTACCCTTCCTTCCTCATATACAACACATGAACATTCAATCGTGCAACATAGGTTGGGAAAGATAATGGGCAATCATTCGGCCAACAGTGTTTGAAGGTGCATTGGGGCCACTCCCTTCTTTGGAGTGGCCCCAAACACGACAAAAAGATTAAGATCTTGACTTGATTTCCAAACTCTCAATTTGAATTGAGGATCCGTAGGATGTTCTGAAGAAACAAGTCCAATCCTTGCAAGCTTCACCTCAAAACTTACAGGACTTAAAGAAAATGTATGATTAGAGTTGAGCGAATCGCAGCTGACAAACCTGAATTTGTTACCAATTTCATGAAATATTGGATTAGCAACTAATGCGAACATCGCCGTGATTCTATTGCGCGAATCACTTAATTAAACTCCATTTACTGTGGTCCAGGCTCCAGGGCATCTAAAATGGTGGATCCACATGTCAGTACATGGGGCAAGGAATGCTGGGAAGGCGGGAAGGCAAGGCGGAAAGGGAAGTAGGTGGGATGACCCTGAATCACATGCAGAATTCAGCCTATCAGCAGCCAGTCACCTCTGTGATATCACAGCCCTATATATTCGGCAGCTATTTTGCGGCTCATCATATCACTCATTACACTGCATACAGATAGGATGGACATCACTGTGTGTGTGTTGCACAGAAAAGCTAATTCCAGCAGCGTTTCACATCCTAGTCACATCAGCGTTCTGGTGGACACAGAGCAGTGTTTTTTTTCACTGAAAAAGATTTTTACTGCAGCCAGTAACCTCCCAGTTAGTTTCATAAAAGCATTGTATTACAGTGAGGGGCAGATAGCTGTGTGTTGCCTCATACATTTCAACAAGCTGCATCAACTTCATAAACCTTAGCAGAGGAGGGAGGAATAATTTGTCAGCTCAATTCTGTCTTTGTTCCACAACAAATCATCTGCTGGTTATACTAGTCTGTAGAGGGTATAATACCCAGTAGTCTATTCCTAATAGTCTTTGACAGATTGAAATTTTGTGTTTAGCACACAGCTTTTTTTGTGCTGCAGCATTGTTGTGTTCTGCTGGTGTTGTGCAAAAATATGTTTTTTTTAAGCGTACTGTACCAGATTTTTCTGCCCTCATAAGTGCGTACCACATATGTAAATCTATGTAGTGTTCTATTTTGTACCTGTTAATCTGTCAAGGGCCTAGATACTGTGAAAATACAGGCAAAAGTAATCATCGGCTGGTGTTTTACTAAAATATTTTTTTTAAGCGTAGAGTAGCGCATTTATCTGCCCTCATAAGTGCATACCACATACTCACATCTAAGTAGTCTACTATTTTGTACCTGTTAATCTGTCAAGGGCTTAGATACTGTGAAAGTCCAGGCAAAAGTAATCACCAGCTGGTGTTTTACTAAAATAAAATGTTTTAAGCGTACTGTACCACATTTTTCTGCCCTCATAAGTGGACACCACATACCTACATCTAAGTGGTGTTCTATTTTGTGCCTGTTAATCTGTCAAGGGCCTACATACTGGGAAGGACAGCCAATTGTAATCACCAGCTGGTGTTTTACTCAAATAATTTTTGAAGCGTACAGTAGCGCATTTTTCTGCCCTCATAAGTGCATACCACATACCTACATCTAAGTAGTCTACTATTTTGTACGTGTCAATCTGTCAAGGGCTTACATACTGTGAAAGTTAAGGCAAAAGTAATAACCAAATGGTGTTTTACTAAAATACGTTTTTTTTAAGCATACTGTACCGCATTTTTCTGCCCTCATAAGTGCATACCACATACCTACATCTAAGTGGTGTACTATTTTGTGCCTGTTAATCTGTCAAGGGCCTACATACTGTGAAAGGACAGCCAAAAGTAATCACCAGCTGATGTTTTACTCCAATACGTTTATTAAGCGTACTGTAGCGCATTTTTCTGCCCTCATAAGTGCATACCACATACCTATATCTAAGTAGTGTACTATTTTGTACCTGTTAATCTGTCAAGGACTTAGATACTGTGAAAGTCCATGAAAAAGTACACACCTGCTGCTGTTCTAGACAAATACTGTTTTTAGCGTAGTGAAGTGTATTATACTCCCCACATATACGCACTAAGTATGTCACGCAGAGAAGTGCCAGGATGTGCACAGAGGAGGGGCAGAGGCCTAAATTCATCAGGAAGAGGTCGCAGCAGACTAGGGGTGAGTGGTAGCTAGCCAGAGTCGCAGCTAGAGGCCTGAGCTCCCGGTATCAGCAACCCATCTGCCATCATCAATTGGTTGACACGGTCATCCACTTAATCACAAGTGACCCCTGATACCCCCATTCAATAGTTGGTAGGTTCCTTAAACATAACCCTCAGTTAGCATGGCCCGGGAGCAGTCCCTGTCCTCCCATTGCCTCTGTCCTATGCTGTTCCCTCTTCTACAGAAGTATCTTATGCTGTGGGTTCAGCTGCACGATTCACTGAGGACGATCTAATAGAGGACAGTCAGCAGCTACTGCCCAGCTAACAAGTGGAGGAGACATCCTCCGATTCCTCCGCTAAGCAGCCAAGTAGTGATGAGGAGAGTACCGTGGGAGGCGGTGTTGCCAGGGTTCAGGGTCCTGAAGCAAACACTGTTGAGGAACCTGAGGAGGACAGTAGTGACGTGCAGACACTTGATGATGATGAAGCCGATCGCAATTGGGAGCCGGGTGCAGAAGGGCTTCATCATCATCAGAAGAAGAGAGTTGCAGGTTGCCAGTGAGGCAGCAGCTGAGCCAGCAAGGTGGTGGTGGAGCCTTGGCTGGCTGAACCACTGTTCCACTATCTTCTCGGAAGGTAGGCTGCCGCGAAGCAGGTGGTCTCCCCCAGGCACGTTTGGCTCCAGAATTTCCACTTCTGTCACCATGCTGGTGGCAGAAGTGGGAATTCTGGAGCCAAACGTGCCCGGGGGAGACCACCTGCTTTGTGGCAGCCTACCTTCCCGGAAGGTAGTGGAACAGTAGTTCCTGGAGACGGCGGCAGTAGCTGTCAATCAGTGAGGACTGTTGGTGGGAAAATCAAATACACGGCGGTGTGTCAGTTTTTTTAACAAGGATCCGTAGGAGGTTCACATAGTCACATGCAAGATATGTCAGCAGAAGGTGAAGCGTGGCCAGGGTCCCAATGTTGGTACCACGTCCCTGCGTCAACATGTGCTTCGCCACCATAAAGTGGCCTGGGTGAACCGTGGCTCCAATGTAGTGATCCAGCCTGCTGCATCATCCAGCTGCACGCCGCTCCCTCTTTCAGCCAGCCAAGGCTCCTCCACCTCAGCCGAAGGGAGCTGTGTGTCATACCCTCCTTCTGTCGCTCCAGATGCTCCTACTCCTCTGACTTTTAGTCAGCCATTCCGCCAACAATCCATCGGCGAAGCCATGTCCAAGAGACAACAGTATGCGCCCAATCATCCAATGGCTCAGAAGCTGAATGTGCTCCTGTCTAATTTGCTGATGCTGCAGTCCCTCCCTTTTCAATTGGTGGACTCTGCACCTTTTCAGAGAACTGATGGCTTGTGCCAAGCCGAGTTGGAGAGTGCCAAGCCGTCATTTCTTTGCAAAGAAGGCAGTACCAGCCCTGCACAAATTTGTGGAAGAGAAGGTAGTCCAGTCCTTGAGCCTGTTGATGATTACCAAAGTGCACGGCAGTGCCGACATCTGGAGCTGTAACTATGGTCAAGGACAATACATGTCCTTTACAGCTCACTGGGTGAATGTGGTTCCTGCACAGCCACAACACCAACTTGGACAGGTCATGCTGCTTTCTCCTCCACATTCTCAGGCCATTGGTCCTGTGACAGTGTAGGACTCCGCCTCGTCATCCTTCACCGTGTACTCAGCCTCCACTGCACGGACAAGTCTCAGTGGCCCTTCAGCATACCTGTGTGGCAAAAAGAGTCACACAGGGGAGGAACTGCTAAAAGTGCTGCTAAAAATCCTTCATAAAGAAATCAGAGCATGGCTTACTCCACCAAAACTGGAAATGGGAACCATGGTGACTGACAACAGGAAGAACATCTTGCATGCGCTGCGACTGGGAAGGCTGAGCCATGCGCCCTGCATGGTACACATGTTCAATCTGGTTGTGAAGCAGTTCCTGAAGTGCAAGACATCCAATCAATGGGAAGTAAACTTTGCATGCACTTCAGCCACTCGTACACCGCAAAGCAAACCCTCCTTGAGCTGCAGCGTCAGAACGGTATCAACCAACATAGTCTGATTTGTGACATTGCCACACGTTGGAATTCCACCCTCCATATGTTGGGCTGACTGTACAAACAGAGAAAAGCCATCACCGATTTCTTGGTGATCCAAGCGGCAGCTTACATGAGACACCTGCCCTTTTCTCAGGTCCTTTGAGGAAGCCACATTATTAGTAAAAAATAGGAGAGATTGCAAGGAATGCACTCACCCATTCTTAGAAGTGTAAAGAAGGCTTTATTCCATTACAGGGTACAAAAAGCAGTGCAGGAGGGAGGAGAAAGGAGCTCCGTGGAGCTTGTGGTCCGACTGTTCCGTTTTGCGGTCAAACACCACGGACCAAGCAGTGTTTGACCGCGAAACGGAACCGTCGGACCACAAGCTCCACGGAGCTTCTTTCTCCTCCCGCACTGTTTTTTTTTACCCTGTAATGGAATAAAGCCTTCTTTACACTTCTAAGAACGGGTGAGTGCATTCCTTGCAATCTCTCCTATTTTTTCCATTGTTGTCTTTTGCTACAATAGGATTTTTGCACCCCCTGAAAGCCACAACACTTTTCCTGATCTTGTTTGAACATACCTGTAACCTGATAGGAACAACCTGATAGGAGTGCCGAGTCTCTGCTCTATTTGTATACACATTATTAGTGAGTTGTCAGGATTATGGGATGAACGACGTCATTCCACTGCATCATTTCTTACAACACTTGTTGGAAATGATGGATGGTCAGGGCACTGGAGATGTGCCGCCTACATTTCATGGCCACATGAGCCCTGTGGGGGCTGAACTGGAGGAGGAGGGGGAGGGGCACAGTTGAGCACAGTTTAGGTTTTGCCTAATGCGCGGTTTTTCTAGTAATCTGACGAGAGGAGGAGCAGGAGCAGCCATAGGATCTAGATGGTTATAAGAAAGGCGAGACAGAGGACCCAGACACACCGTGGCAGTATGCAGTGGAGATGGAGGCAGGGAGTCCCTCTGAATCACTTGCACAAATGGCATGATGCATACTCACTTGCTTGCGTAGTCACAGCCAAATTGTCATCATTCGGCAGTGGGATGACTTCGGGATCTCCACCTTATTGGACCCTCGCTACCGCCACAAAATAGGGGCCTTTTTTACAGCCACTGAGAGGGAGGACAATGTGACGTAATACAGAAGCATCCTATGTAGTCAGTTGGCTGATGCCTTTCAGCACCATCGTCCATGACCTTAATCTGCATGTAATTCTGAATAACAGTATTATTTCATTACCCCCAGCACACTCCATATGCATGTTAGAACAAAGCAAAGTGTTCTACACCCCTATTGAGGCTGTGTGCAGTCCAGAAATAGCCGTTTTTAATATACATGTGCCGCAAATAAATTCAGATCAAACTGAATTTTTTCGAAAAATTTGGCGAATCGTCCGAATCAAATTTTTTGGAAGTTTGCTCATCTCTATATATGATATTAGTAGTTAATCTACTGCTAGTCATTCCATCTCCTGCTATGTAGAAGAATACATAAAATATTGAGCTTTACACAATTTTTATTCATATAGGATGTATAGAAAAAGATCTTTGCACCTCTGTATAAAATCAGAGAATCATTGAAGAACATCATGAGCCAAATTGTGTGGGAGGTGCATTCCAGTTGATGTAGTATGGCCTAATTCTAAGCAGATTTGATGACCTTTTTTATTCAATTTTATGATTCGTACAGCTTAGTTCAGTGACAGTTTTAATCAACTAAAGAAATATAGAATAACATTTTATTTATTATATATATTGTGAGAAAAGCACATTATATCGTAATTATTAACCTTCATAGTGTTCTAATATCTTGCACTTGTCAGAAGATATAGAGAATTCAATACAATGGTATACTGTTGAGCTACTTAAAGGGGTGCTCTGGTGAAAAACTTTTTTTTTTTCTAAATTAACTGGTGCCAGAAAGTTAAACAGATTTGAAATTACTTCTATTAAAAAATCTTAATCCTTCCAGTACTAAATACTACACAGGAAATTACTTTTTGCAACACAGTGCTCTCTGCTGACATCTCTGTCCATTTTAGGAACTGTCCAGAGCAGCATATGTTTGCTATGGGGATTTTCTCCTACTCTGGACAGTTCTTAAATGGACAGAGATGTCAGCTCTGTGTTCCAAAAAGAAAATAATTTCCTCTGTAGTATTCAGCAGCTAATAAGTACTGGAAGGATTAAGTTTTTTTTTTTTTAAAGAAGTAATTTACAAATCTGTTTAACTTTCTAACACCAGTTGATTTAAAAATAAAAAGTTTTCCACCGGAGTACCCCTTTAACTTCAGTTTAAGAAATAGTGTTGAGCGGCATAGGCCATATTCGAATTCGCGAATATTCGCGAATATATGGACGAATATTCGTCATATATTCGCGAATATTCGCATATTCGTTATATTCTCGTTTTATTTTCGCGTATGCGAAAATACGTGCATGCGAAAATTAGCATATGTGGAAATTCGCATACGCGAAAATTAGCATATGTTAATTTTCGCATATGCGAATTTTCGCACGCCAGTCTCACACAGTAGTATTACAGCCTTCTTTACACCACACAAGCTGGAAGCAGAGAGGGGTGATCACTGTGATGTGTACTGTGAAAAAAAAAAAAAAAAAAAACGAATATTCGTAATTACGAATATATAGCGCTATATTCGCGAAATTCGCGAATTCGCGAATATGCGATATTCGCGAATAATATTCGAATTGCGAATATTCGCGAGCAACACTATTAAGAAATAGGATATTGCCTAGCCTCAACAATACAGCCACAATGAGGGAAATGATTATACACTTTGTGTTGAGTTTTATACATTAGTAATTCAGAAATGAGCATGGCAATTTCTTTCCTTCTTCATATTTAAACATAGAAAAGTATCATCTTGTATATATATATATAAATAAAATACTGTTTAAAGGTTCATACATATAAGAGAAAGCTTCCTTTGTAGAACCCTGTATAGCATTAAACATTCTACCGACCTGTAGGCCCTCTGTGTCCATTATATAGAGCCTTTTGGGACTAGTAGCATGCAGAGGCACAATATGGGTCCTTTAGCAGTCTATAAATAGGTATTCAACTAGAGTAAAAAACAGACATGGTCGCACATCCACAACATGCACCTTGATCTAATGCTTCTCAGTAATATTTAGTAAACTAACAGGTCGTTAGTGTACTTTATGATCATGAAGTGCAAGCCCGCTAGCCATGTCACGGCAACCTGTAAGAAGTGGGTCCCCAGCATCCCTAGCATTAAATGGCGCAGCACTGAGTGGCAACCACTCAACCTGTTAGTTTTTGAATTTATGCTGAGAAGCAAATAGATCAAAATACAAATTGTGGATGTGCGGCTGTGTTTCTTTTTCTCTATTTTTGTTTTACAATTGTAGTCTCTCCCCTCTTTCATAGCCAGCACTCTGTTCCACACATTCGGCCCAGGTGTTTTTAATTAGCAGGAGACTGCATATTGGTTTCCTCCTAGCATCCTCCCAGCCCTCTGGCAAGGAGCTCTTGGTAGCTGTTCACATTGGTGTGGTGTTCTGTGGCGGTCATTGTTACTGTGGTGCTTTGTCTGTCGAGTGGAGTGGTCCGGAGCCAGGGGCTTGGTCAGGCAATAGTGGGGCAGATAGGTTAGGGAATCACTCTGAATAGGTGGCCTTTAAGTGACGAGTGGGCTTGTACTTTTTGATTAAAATGTATACTAACAACCTGTTAGTTTTTGAATTTTTGCTGAGAAGCAAATATATCAAAATACAAATTGTGGATGTGCGGCTATGTTTCTGTTTCTCTATTTTTGTTCTATGAATATGTATTATACACCACTGTATTATACATCAAAGTAAAAATTTTGGAAAAAGCACATGGCCACACATCCAGATAGTGTACTTGATCTATTGCTTCTTAGCACAATTACAAAACTAGCATTAGGTAGTTAGTATACATTTTGATCAAACTGTAAAAGCCCACTTGCCACTTCATGGCTGGCTGATTCATGTGGGTCCCTATCTTAAAAGGGTGTGACATTGGAAGGTGACCATTACCCCCGAAACATCAGTTCCCATTGGAGGAACAATAAAAACCCTGCTACTGATATCAATATTTACATAACTTTTGAAGTATTGTACTACTTTAAAAATAAATTCAAATTTTGAACAAAATTAGTATGCTTAAAATGGCGCTATTTGGACCTCTATAACTTTTTTCTTTTCTGTATACTGGGCTGCTGTTACGCCGAGCGCTCCGGGTTCCCGCTCCTCCCTGGAGCGCTCGCTACACTCTCGCTCCCGCAGTGCCCCGGTCAGATCCACTGACCGGGTGCGCTGCGATACCGCCTCCAGCCGGGATGCGATTCGCGATGCGGGTGGCGCCCGCTCGCGATGCGCACCCCGGCTCCCGTACCTGACTCGCTCTCCGTCGGTCCTGTCCCGGCGCGCGCGGCCCCGCTCCCTAGGGCGCGCGCGCGCCGGGTCTCTGCGATTTAAAGGGCCACTGCGCCGCTGATTGGCGCAGTGGTTCTAATCAGTGTGTTCACCTGTGCACTCCCTATGTATACCTCACTTCCCCTGCACTCCCTTGCCGGATCTTGTTGCCATTGTGCCAGTGAAAGCGTTCCCTTGTGTGTTCCTAGCCTGTGTTCCAGACCTCCTGCCGTTGCCCCTGACTACGATCCTTGCTGCCTGCCCCGACCTTCTGCTACGTCCGACCTTGCTTCTGTCTACTCCCTTGTACCGCGCCTATCTTCAGCAGTCAGAGAGGTTGAGCCGTTGCTAGTGGATACGACCTGGTCACTACCACCGCAGCAAGACCATCCCGCTTTGCGGCGGGCTCTGGTGAATACCAGTAGTGACTTAGAACCGGTCCACTAGCACGGTCCACGCCAATCCCTCTCTGGCACAGAGGATCCACCTCCTGCCAGCCGGCATCGTGACAGTAGATCCGGCCATGGATCCCGCTGAAGTTCCTCTGCCAGTTGTCGCCGACCTCACCACGGTGGTCGCCCAGCAGTCACAACAGATAGCGCAACAAGGCCACCAGCTGTCTCAACTGACCGTGATGCTACAGCAGCTACTACCACAGCTTCAGCAATCATCTCCTCCGCCAGCTCCTGCACCTCCTCCGCAGCGAGTGGCCGCCTCAGGCCTACGACTATCCTTGCCGGATAAATTTGATGGGGACTCTAAGTTTTGCCGTGGCTTTCTTTCACAATGTTCCCTGCACTTGGAGATGATGTCGGACCAGTTTCCTACTGAAAGGTCTAAGGTGGCTTTCGTAGTCAGCCTTCTGTCTGGAAAAGCTCTGTCATGGGCCACACCGCTCTGGGACCGCAATGACCCCGTCACTGCCTCTGTACACTCCTTCTTCTCGGAAATTCGAAGTGTCTTTGAGGAACCTGCCCGAGCCTCTTCTGCTGAGACTGCCCTGCTGAACCTGGTCCAGGGTAATTCTTCCGTTGGCGAGTACGCCGTGCAATTCCGTACTCTTGCTTCAGAACTTTCCTGGAATAATGAGGCCCTCTGCGCGACCTTTAAAAAAGGCCTATCCAGCAACATTAAAGATGTTCTGGCCGCACGAGAAATTCCTGCTAACCTACACGAACTCATTCATCTAGCCACTCGCATTGACATGCGTTTTTCCGAAAGGCGTCAGGAGCTCCGCCAGGATATGGACTTTGTTCGCACGAGGCGTTTTTTCTCCCCGGCTCCTCTCTCCTCTGGTCCTCTGCAATCCGTTCCTGTGCGTTCCGCCGTGGAGGCTATGCAAGTTGACCGGTCTCGCCTGACACCTCAAGAGAGGACACGACGCCGCATGGAGAATCTCTGCCTGTACTGTGCCGGTACCGAACACTTCCTGAAGGATTGTCCTATCCGTCCTCCCCGCCTGGAAAGACGTACGCTGACTCCGCACAAAGGTGAAACAGTCCTTGATGTCAACTCTGCTTCTCCACGTCTTACTGTGCCTGTGCGGATATCTGCCTCTACCTTCTCCTTCTCCACTAAGGCCTTCTTGGACTCCGGATCTGCAGGAAACTTTATTTTGGCCTCTCTCATCAACAGGTTCAACATCCCAGTGACCAGTCTCGCCAGACCTCTCTACATCAATTGCGTTAACAATGAAAGATTGGACTGTGCCGTGCGTTACCGCACGGAACCCCTCCTAATGTGCATCGGACCTCACCACGAAAAAATTGAGTTTTTGGTCCTCTCCAATTGCACTTCCGAAATTCTCCTTGGACTACCCTGGCTTCAACACCATTCCCCAACCCTGGATTGGTCCACAGGGGAGATCAAGAGTTGGGGTCCCTCTTGTTTCAAGGACTGCCTTAAACCGGTTACCAGTACTCCTTGCCGTGACCCTGTGGTTCCCCCTGTAACCGGTCTCCCTAAGGCCTATATGGACTTTGCGGATGTTTTTTGCAAAAAACAAGCTGAGACTCTACCTCCTCACAGGCCTTATGACTGTCCTATTGACCTCCTCCCGGGCACTACTCCACCCCGGGGCAGAATTTATCCTCTCTCTGCCCCAGAGACTCTTGCTATGTCTGAGTACATCCAGGAAAATTTAAAAAAGGGCTTTATCCGCAAATCCTCCTCTCCTGCCGGAGCCGGATTTTTCTTTGTGTCCAAAAAAGATGGCTCCCTACGTCCTTGCATTGACTACCGCGGTCTTAATAAAATCACGGTAAAGAACCGCTACCCTCTACCTCTCATCTCTGAACTCTTTGATCGCCTCCAAGGTGCCCACATCTTTACCAAACTGGACTTAAGAGGTGCTTATAATCTCATCCGCATCAGAGAGGGGGATGAATGAAAAACGGCATTTAACACTAGAGATGGACACTTTGAGTATCTGGTCATGCCCTTTGGCCTGTGCAACGCCCCTGCCGTCTTCCAAGACTTTGTTAATGAAATTTTTCGTGATCTCTTATATTCCTGTGTTGTTGTGTATCTGGACGATATCCTGATTTTTTCTGCCAACCTAGAAGAACACCGCCAGCATGTCCGCATGGTTCTTCAGAGACTTCGTGACAATCAACTTTATGCCAAAATGGAGAAATGTCTGTTTGAATGTCAATCTCTTCCTTTCCTAGGATACTTGGTCTCTGGCTAGGGACTACAAATGGATCCAGACAAACTCTCTGCCGTCTTAGATTGGCCACGCCCCTCCGGACTCCGTGCTATCCAACGTTTTTTGGGGTTCGCCAATTATTACAGACAATTTATTCCACATTTTTCCACCATTGTGGCTCCTATCGTGGCTTTAACCAAAAAGAATGCCAATCCTAAGTCATGGCCTCCTCAAGCGGAAGACGCCTTTAAACAGCTCAAGTCTGCCTTTTCTTCAGCTCCCGTGCTCTCCAGACCTGACCCATCTAAACCCTTCCTATTGGAGGTTGATGCCTCCTCAGTAGGAGCTGGAGCAGTCCTTCTACAAAAAAATTCTTCCGGGCATGCTGTTACTTGTGGTTTTTTTTCTAAGACCTTCTCTCCGGCGGAGAGGAACTACTCCATCGGGGATCGAGAGCTACTAGCCATTAAATTAGCACTTGAGGAATGGAGGCATCTGCTGGAGGGATCAAGATTTCCAGTTATTATTTACACCGATCACAAGAACCTCTCCTATCTCCAGTCTGCCCAACGGCTGAATCCTCGCCAGGCCAGGTGGTCTCTGTTCTTTGCCCGATTTAATTTTGAAATTCACTTTCGGCCTGCCGATAAGAACATTAGGGCCGATGCTCTCTCTCGTTCCTCGGATGCCTCGGAAGTAGAGCTCTCTCCGCAACACATCATTCCTCCTGACTGCCTGATCTCCACTTCTCCAGCCTCCATCAGGCAAACTCCTCCAGGGAAGACCTTCGTCTCCCCACGCCAACGCCTCGGAATCCTCAAATGGGGTCACTCCTCCCATCTCGCAGGTCATGCGGGCATCAAGAAATCCGTGCAACTCATCTCTCGTTTCTATTGGTGGCCGACTCTGGAGACGGATGTTGTGGATTTTGTGCGAGCCTGCACTGTCTGTGCCCGGGATAAGACTCCTCGCCAGAAGCCCGCTGGTCTTCTTCATCCTCTGCCTGTTCCCGAACAGCCTTGGTCTCTGATTGGTATGGACTTTATTACAGACTTACCCTCATCCCGTGGCAACACTGTTGTTTGGGTGGTCGTTGATCGATTCTCCAAGATGGCACATTTCATCCCTCTTCCTGGTCTTCCTTCTGCGCCTCAGTTGGCAAAACAATTTTTTGTACACATTTTTCGTCTTCACGGGTTGCCCACGCAGATCGTCTCGGATAGAGGCGTCCAATTCGTGTCTAAATTCTGGAGGGCTCTCTGTAAACAACTCAAGATTAAATTAAACTTTTCTTCTGCTTATCATCCTCAATCCAATGGGCAAGTAGAAAGAATTAACCAGGTCCTGGGTGATTATTTACGGCATTTTGTTTCCTCCCGCCAGGATGACTGGGCAGATCTTCTACCATGGGCCGAATTCTCGTATAACTTCAGAGTTTCTGAATCTTCTTCCAAATCCCCATTTTTCGTGGTGTACGGCCGTCACCCTCTTCCCCCCTCCCTACTCCCTTGCCCTCTGGTGTACCCGCTGTGGATGAAATATCTCGTGATCTTTCCACCATATGGAAAGAGACCCAAAATTCTCTCTTACAGGCTTCATCACGCATGAAGAAGTTTGCTGATAAGAAAAGAAGAGCTCCCCCCATTTTTTCTCCCGGAGACAAGGTATGGCTCTCCGCTAAATATGTCCGCTTCCGTGTTCCCAGCTACAAATTGGGACCACGCTATCTTGGTCCTTTCAAAATTTTGTGCCAGATTAATCCTGTCTCTTACAAACTTCTTCTTCCTCCTTCTCTTCGTATTCCTAATGCCTTTCACGTTTCTCTTCTTAAACCACTCATCATCAACCGTTTCTCTCCCAAACTTATCTCTCCCACTCCTGTCTCCGGTTCTTCAGACATCTTTCCTGTAAAGGAGATACTGGCCTCCAAAAAGGTCAGAGGAAAAACCTTCTTTTTGGTTGACTGGGAGGGCTGTGGTCCTGAAGAGAGATCCTGGGAACCTGAGGACAATATCCTAGATAAAAATCTGGTCCTCAGGTTCTCAGGCTCTAAGAAGAGGGGGAGACCCAAGGGGGGGGGGTACTGTTACGCCGAGCGCTCCGGGTTCCCGCTCCTCCCCGGAGCGCTCGCTACACTCTCGCTCCCGCAGCGCCCCGGTCAGATCCACTGACCGGGTGCGCTGCGATACCGCCTCCAGCCGGGATGCGATTCGCGATGCGGGTGGCGCCCGCTCGCGATGCGCACCCCGGCTCCCGTACCTGACTCGCTCTCCATCGGTCCTGTCCCGGCGCGCGCGGCCCCGCTCCCTAGGGCGCGCGCGCGCCGGGTCTCTGCGATTTAAAGGGCCACTGCGCCGCTGATTGGCGCAGTGGTTCTAATCAGTGTGTTCACCTGTGCACTCCCTATGTATACCTCACTTCCCCTGCACTCCCTCGCCGGATCTTGTTGCCATTGTGCCAGTGAAAGCGTTCCCTTGTGTGTTCCTAGCCTGTGTTCCAGACCTCCTGCCGTTGCCCCTGACTACGATCCTTGCTGCCTGCCCCGACCTTCTGCTACGTCCGACCTTGCTTCTGTCTACTCCCTTGTACCGCGCCTATCTTCAGCAGTCAGAGAGGTTGAGCCGTTGCTAGTGGATACGACCTGGTCACTACCGCCGCAGCAAGACCATCCCGCTTTGCGGCGGGCTCTGGTGAATACCAGTATTGACTTAGAACCCGTCCACTAGCACGGTCCACGCCAATCCCTCTCTGGCACAGAGGATCCACCTCCTGCCAGCCGGCATCGTGACAGCTGCATGAGGGCTCATTATTTTTGTGCTGTAATCTCAAATTTTTAATTGCTTTTTATGATATATTTTTCTGTAAGTTTACACCATTAACTGCACAGGATCATAATCAAAATGTTTAAATAGTTTGTACATTTTCACAATATCAACTATGTATGTTTTTATTCTATTTTTCTTCAAAGGGTACCTCTATATGCAATTATGAGATTACTAATGCTAAATATTGCATGGCATTACCCATATTATCAGCAATCTACTAATAGAGTTTGCCTAGGCTGTCTCATTCAGCAGATCCCCCCTGGATCCACACAGAACAAGTGAGCAGACCTCCAGCAGGCATGTAAATGGATTGAACCCTCTCCATATATGTTGCGGGGGTGCCGATGAAGCAGGGAAACATACATTCAAGCTCATAATTGATGTGACCACTACTAATCATGTGACTGAAATGAGAAGAATCATATACAAAAACTCATCCTGCTGATAGAGGATAAGTTTTAGATTGCGAGGGTCCGACCACTGAAGCCCCCCGCGATCTCCTGTATGGGGCCCCGACCCTATCCGAACAGAGAGTGTCGACCCCCACACAAGAGGGTGGCCAACATGCCCCTCCATATATTTCCGACACGCTCTGTTCCCAGAAAGAGCTGGGGCTTCCTACAGGGATCGCATGAGTCCCATCGGTAAGATCCCCAATGATCTAAAACTTAACCCCTATCCTGCGGAGAGAGGATGCGTTTTTGTGTTACTACTTGCGCCGCAGCCGGACATGCTGGCTGTGGACGCATCCCTTGCCCATCACCCTGTACTGTGTCAGGGACAGGCAGCGCTGCGGCTCGCATGTCCGGCTGCGGGCACACTCAGCTGGTCGGTGGATACTTACCATGCCACGTTCCTGGCTCCTCTGTTTCTCCTGACAGCCGACGTGCACGTACCCACTTCCTAGGGCGGGCGGGCACAGGCTCTCTGAAATTTAAAGGGCCAGGGCTCTGGTAATTTACACAAATGCTTGGGAGAAATACATGGAAGCTTGTTCGGCAGAGATGCTATCATGGGTATTGACTATCATGGGTTTTGAGGTTAGATAAAAACTTGGTTAATAGACTTAATAAATATGAAACCGAACTTATGCATAAAAAAGTTTTTAAATTCAATAGGGACAAGGAAGATTATTTAATTGATCAGATCCGAAAATGTCCTAAATATCAACTAATGCGATCTAATGTTCCCACTAATGATAAATCATTGAGTACATCTAGGAATACTAAAACACATACCTCTGACAATCATGGAGATAATAATAATCATGGTACATATGGGAATAAAAATACAAACAAGCCATCAGATACTAAAAATTGGCGGAAAAAGAGTTATCAATATAATTCTCAAGCTCCAATACATGTTGTGTCTTGAACCATTGTTAATTCACACTGGAAACAGAGAAAGACCAGTTTGAAGGAGAAGAATAATATTGTTCTCTCTAGACCCTCAACTTCTGAGATACCATCCGTTAATAGTTATGTCATTACAATTACAGCTCACATCCATCCTATTCCAATTGCCGTAAAATCTGACACCTTGACAGTTGGTGATCAGAATACAAATATAAGCTAGGAAGATATATTAGACAGATCATCTCTTACAATTCATGATACTCAGTTTAACAACTGTGAAAGAGATTCTGAAATTAAAGGTCTTTCCTGATGCTGTAGAGTCCTTTCCAACATGGGACACTCCGGCATCAGATGTCACACTATCCTTGTTCTCGGAAGTGTCTTTTTTATTTTGCCGTCGGGTACATGCACACACTGCCGAGCTAGGCCCTGTCATCGTAAGCCCGATGTCCCTGACGATTCCTTCATTTTTTCCTCCCCTTTCCATGGCCAATCTCCACCCCAAACTGACACCCAGATCGACACTAAATACAAATCTGGAAAGTTTAAAAAGAAAACTAGAACACGAGGGTGTAGAGGTGGCAGAAAACAAAGGAAAAAGAAGTCACCTAGGGGGAGATTTATCAAAACCTGTGCAGAGGAAAGGTTGACCAGTTGCCCATAGCAACCAATCAGATTGTGTCTTTCATTTTTGAAAAGGCCTATTCAACATGAAAGAAGCAATCTGATTGGTTGCTATGAGCAACTGGTCAACTTTTCCTCTGCACAGGTTTTGATAAATCTCCCCCTAGTGAACCAAAATTAGTTAAATTTTTAATCTGTCCACACATTTGCTATCTGATCATGAGAGATCCCTTTTATCTAAGGGGTTATGTTTCTCTCCGGCCACCACTCCTGATCCCTTCCAATTATTTCTCGATTTGAATGAAAATATAAGAACTTTGACACTAGCTAGGTTTTTTTCAGGGAAAGAAAGAGTAGCCACAAATGTTGATACTGAGATCAATGGTAACCCACTCTCTGATTCTATAGAAACCACTGTTGCTGCTATTAAACATGTAGACGTGTATAAAATATCTACATTCTATCCATTGTCTTCTAGAGGTAATTTATTGAAACTTTTTATGCATTAGTTTCAAACGATTTTAGAAAAATTAATGAACGCCCATGAGTTATTTTAAAGAAAACCAGTCCAAAGATGAAAGAAGGGCACTTAAAACATAAGAAAATGATAACTCTCTGATTATTCGCCCAGCCGATAAGGGTGGTGGGACAGTTTTATGAAGCCATCAGGATTACATCACCAAATCTTTATGCATTTTATCAGATGAGAATTATTATAAAAACTTAATGAGGATCCCTCTGCCCATATCTTTAAAGAATACATGGATTTGATTCAGTGTGTCATAGAAAATCATTTTTTAAATAAACGGGAACACACATTTTTAAACATAAAACATTTTCGGACACCTATTTTTTACTACCTCCCAAAGTCCACAAAGATGAGAAAAAAAACCTCGGGGGGGGCAATTATTTCCGTGATCGGAGCAATAACGAGTCACCTATCTCACTATGTGGACCTGTTCCTTCAACAGTATGTGCTTGGATTACCCGCATTTTTACATGATTCTACACAATTGATTCAAGAGCTCCAGTCGGTTGATTTACCTACTGGTTTTAGTTTTTTAAGTCTCAATGTCAGTGCTTTATATTCTAATATTTTAGAGGAGAAGGGCATCTAAGCAATAAAAAATTTTGGGATTTGGATATCTTTATTAATGACACACAATCTAAAACTTTGATTCTATTTTATTTATCTTGTGCAGATTCAGAAAGGGCTGTGCGATGGGGACTTGTTTCCCCCCCAGCTACGCAAATTTGTATATGGGTCTGTTTTAGTGCCTTTACATCGCACAGTCCTGCTGGTATGGGTCACATATATTATTTTACCGATGATTTATAGATGATCTCCTTATAATTTGGAATGGTAGTGAGTCTGAGTCACTGGACTTTGTCACACACCTTAACGATAACGATTGGGATTTAGTTTTCACTCCTAATTATTAAAGGGGTTATCCAGGAAAAAACTTTTTTTTATATATCAACTGGCTCCAGAAAGTTAAACAGATTTGTAAATTACTTCTATTAAAAAATCTTAATCCTTTCAGTACTTATGAGCTTCTGAAGTTAAGGTTGTTATTTTCTATCTAAGTGGTCTCTGATGACACGTGTCTCGGGAAACGCCCAGTTTAGAAGCAAATCCCCATAGCAAACCTCTTCTAAACTGGGCGTTTCCCGAGACACGTGTTATCAGAGAACACTTAGACAGAAAAGAACAACCTTAACTTCAGAAGCTCATAAGTACTGGAAGGATTAATATTTTTTAATAGAAGTAATTTACAATTCTGTTTAACTTTCTGGAGCCAGTTGATATATAAAAAAACTTTTTTCCTGGATAACCCCTTTAACCTGATCAAATAGTTTTTCTGGATTTTGAGATTTTTAAAGATTTCAATAAAACCATACAGACCAGAACCCATTTTAAAGAAGTGGATGTTAACAGTTTTTTTTTATTTTTCTAGCTGCCATTATGCCAAATGGGTTAAGAATATAACGTATTGTCAATATCAACGGATAAGAAAAACTGTAGTTCTGATCAGGGTTTTAAAATACAGTTGAACTTATTACGTCAACGTTTTAACGAGAAAGGATACCCAAAAAAAGTTTAAAAGGTGCTTTTAATAAAGTATGTAAATTGCAACAAAAAACCCTGATTATTTACCATAATAAAAGAGAAAGGAGCAAAATAAAAAATAAAAAAGGAACCACCTCAGGGCGAAAATTTTATTTTATTACAAATTATAACTCCTGTACATATAACATCCGAAAAATTCCTTCTAAGCATTGGCTGGTGTTACTTTCTGACCATATTTTAAAATTTATAATACCAAATAAACCAGCCCTAACTTTTTGGCGTGTTAAAATGCTGCACAATCACTTGGCCCCGAGCTGAATTAAAGGACTAAAAAATCCAGAACAAAAATTCCCCTCTTTTGCGAGTTGATCTTGGATACCTGAAGGGGGAGTGAGAAGTTTTACATCAAAATCCACAGGAGAAAAATTTGAGTAATTTATTAACGTGTTAATGCGGAATTCAATACATTGGCGGCACCATCTAGACTCTGCGTACCAGAATTAATAAGTTTTAATATTAATAATAAATTCATGCTCCATATTTTATCACGCTATGTAAGAATAGTACATGGTGGTGATATAAGCGGTCTTTCACTATGTCTTATAGATTCCATTCCTGAAGATTGCTCTAATTGCTTTCAGCAACTTATCAACCGTGAATCCTTTTGGATTTTAGGGGTTAAAACGTTAAATCCTGAGGGACTGAATAAGAGGACTGAGAGAACTTTTAGGTGATTTTTAATATATCATTTTTATACATATATATGTGTATACATATTTTTAGTGTCTGTTTTATATATATGGTTTTCCGTCTGAATTTTGAAGATGCATTCTGATATGCATTCCAAAAATGGGTGTATTATTATACTCGTCCTTTCTGTTCCTATTTTTCCCAGTATAAACTGGCATTGTATTTGATGTTGCACGCCTGATGAAAAGGCCATCCCCACCAACTTCCAGGATGTTCAAGCGGATCATGTGCCTTTTTGGGAGTACCTATCTGTGTGAAAAGCTCTTCTTCACCATGAACTTTAATAAGTCATAGTTCAGGGCCCAACTTACTGATGAGTTCTTCAAGCCATATTGAGGGTCTCAGTTGCTTCCTCACTCAAGTTAAATGTTGCTGAGATGTGTAGGAGGAAGCACTGCCAGGTCTCTGGCAACAAGAAGTAGGCGGTAAGAGAAACCTATGTTCTTTACGACCATTAATGTTTAGAACTGTTATGATTTAAATCAGTTGTACATTTTAGAATGTTGGTCCAATACTTGATGCGGCCCTCTACCACCAGTGGCCCCCAGATAATATGAGTTTGAGATCCCTGCCTTAAAGGGGTATTCCGCCCCTAGACATCTTATCCCCTATCCAAAGGATCCAAAGGATCCCGGGGGTCCCCAGCAGGGGGACCGCGGCGATCTGACATCTTATCCCCTATCCTTTGGATAGAGGATAAGATGTCTAGGGGCAGAATACCCCTTTAAGGGGTTAAGAGTAAACTCTTTTGTTGTTGATATAAAATACTTGTAAGTAACAAAAAAAAAAGGCATAACTTGAGAGTCAATCTTGTACTTCTATGTAAGAAAAGGTCTTCCTATTTGCAGGCATAAGGATCATGTCATACACCAGGGCTTTGGTGTGATTGTTATCTCTGCAATGCACATAGCTTAGGATTATATTGTTTTAGTTTAAAATAAGAGTAGAACCCCACCAATTGTCTCCTGCTTCTAGGTTAGTAGAGACAGGGACCAGGTTCAATGTATATTACACGTTAGTAAAAGCAGGGACACACTGCTTAAAGCATGTTTCAGCTTAGCAGAGGCGGGGACTCAATGCATATTACAGGTTAATAGAGACAGTGACTGTTCAACATATATTACAGGACGTATTGATTATGGTTTATCCCTGAGCAGTTTTCTTATCAAGCAAGTGAGAATGCCAGAAAATCTTTATACATGTCTTCTTTTCATTTGGTTCACTATTAAGCGACATTCATTTTGACACCATCTTCTTGCTGGAATATATCATAGGTCATGCACTCATTTAATTACCGTGCTAATTCCAGAAACAGTTCATATTGATCAAGAAATTGGCAGCCAAAAAACAGAGAGTATAAAGAAATGTATGACTCTAAAATAATAATAATGATGATGATAAGAAAAACAAGTGCATTTATGTTTTCAAGTCTCTATTCCGAATACTATAGACATAGGGATGAAAAAAAAATATCACTACTATACATCAATGTTTAATCAACAGGGGCTAAACCACTGAGGTCCTCTAAAAACTTACAATGATCATTTAAACAAAGTGGTACTAGCACAATTAAAGCTCCGTGCTATTCTCTTCTGCTGGTTTTGTGCATGGTTCGTTGAAGGCAGCTTGGTCTGTCCATTGTAGAAGATAGAAGGCTTGTTGGAAAACACGGTGGGTGAGGAAGGATTAAAGCGCTGTCCCGGATCCAAGGTAAGAGAAATACTTTTTATTTCTTTTAAAGTTAAACATGTAATGCGTTTCAAGGGCGAGCTGCCCTCTTCATCAGACATGCATATGCAGTGAGGATAGGTCAGTTTAAATACTTGTATGCATCACAGGAAATTACATCACTTACAGAGACACCTGATGCAGTTTAAAAATTGCATAATACACATTAGAAAAACCAAATACAGAGGATATGCATAAAGTATAGAAGACACAAAAAAATAAAAAAAATGTATATAAAATATAAACTGAAAAATTGAAATGAAGAATAAAAAAAAAATCTGAAATATATATATATAAATACAGAAATATATTTTTTCACTGATCTCATTCAGACCGAGGGGCCATAGAGAATTTAGCCTAAAAATCTAAAAGGACTCCCGGTTAATCAACAGTTGGTAACGGTCTGGATGCTCAATAGGTATAGATTCTAAAAAGCTAAATTTTATAGAGTTACAATCCGAGGCAACATGGCACGATATACTGTGCAATTGGAATATTGATTTATTATTATGTCTGTGTTTGTTCATGTGGGCCCGTACCGATTGAATTGTACGGCCCACATACTGAAGTCCACACATACAGGTGATCAAATAAATCACATGCGAGGAAGAGCATCTGTAATAACCTTTAAGATTAAATTGTTCACTTGTAGAGTGGGACCTAATAATTTTTGTTGTAGGAGACATAACCCAAGAGCAACATAAACACCTATTTTTATTGCACGGAAATGTACCTTCACTTTAGGCTAAAGTATGCTCATTTTTTGTAGTAATATTTTTTGTTCCAGCAATACTTGTCATGCCACTCGGTGCTAGAGTATTGCGGAGGGTCCTTGCTCGTCTGAATGTGAGTCCCGTTTTTTTTTTAAAGTATTTTTTGTAAAATCGGGTCTGTGTATACTACTGGCCAATGTTTATGTAGTATATTTCCTATTTTCTGTGTGGCGCAATTATAAGTGGTGATAAAATTAAATTTAAAATCAGTGTTTTGGTTATCATTTTCTTTTCTCTTATATTTGATTAAAGCGGTTTGTTGTAAAGAACCAGCTTTAAAAAAAGCATTTTTTAACAATTGTTTTGGATATTTTTTCTCCCAAAAAAGTTTAAAAAGAATTTTATATTGGTCCCGGAAATCTTGCGTGGAACTGCAATTTTTCCTAATCCTACGGTATTGCCCATAGGGGATATTTTGGAGCCACTTAGGAGAATGACAACTATTAAAACCTAAAAAACTGTTCACATCTATGCTTTTAAAATGTGTTCGTGTCCCAATTGTTTGATCATAATTTTTTTTAAATTTCCAAGTCTAAAAACACTTTTTTTTCAGTAGAAAAATTAATGGTAAAATTCAAACCCCATTTGTTATTATTTAAAAATTCAACAAATTCAAGGGCCTCATCTCGGTTGCCTCTCCATATAAAAAACAGATCGTCTATAAAACGCTTAAAATATAAAATATTTCTCTGATACCAGGGGGACTGTGCGATAAATAGGGACTCGAAACGCCCCATATACAAATTTGTGTAACTTGTGGTGAAACGAGTCCCCATTGCACAGCCCCTAATCTGTTTGTATATTTTCTGGTCAAAAGCAAAAAATATTATGATTTAAAATAAATTTGATAGATTCTATTAAAAAGTTAGTTTATACACTCATGAATCAAATGAGTTCACCTGGTGGGCTCCAGCAACAGCAACATTAGGTTACCGGGTGCAGTGATCAATCTCCACATCCAATCTCTCTGTACAGCCAGAGGATTCATTTGAAATGTAAGCAGCCTCGCTGTACCATTTCAATTTACATCCAAAATGGAGCATGTCCCATGCCTGCCACATGAGTTAAAACAGATAAGCACAAAAGATATGCAAGAACCTATATTATTCTCTATGCTGCACTACATAAGCAAAAAAATATATATTTATAATTCCAAGTGCTTATTTAAACTTATTGGGAGACAGGAAACTTACACTGTAATTTGCTTTGAGTTTTAATTTGTTGTTGTATAATTTACTAGTTGAGAATATTTAACATGTCACCCCTTTAATTTCAGGTTTTATCCTTAAGACAGCAAGCAAATCCCAAGTTACAATATTAAAGTGTCAAGAAGATACACAGCCGGCAAGTATTGGTCACTTTGTGATCATTTACAGTGCCACTGATGTGCCATTTTGCCCTAGAATGTGTTAGGTTGACTCAGCACTTTTCAGTGCTGAGCATCACAGCCCCATCACATCTCAATTGGCTGACACTCGCACACGCCCTCCCCCTACCATTGGTTACTGCGGGGCCTTGGGGAGGGGGTGCGCATGTCACGTGACATATATATTCATCCTCAAACTCCGTTGACTGCAGTGCGACTTCGGCTGCCACAGCAAGTGGATGTCTCTTGTTGTGATAGCCGAAGCTTCATCGGAGAATCACACTTGTAGCTTCATGGGGGATCGTGCTGGCGGGGACAAGATGACAGCAGGAGAATGTCTCCTCCCACTTTCAGCCTTGCACCTGCGGCTCACAGTGTACTGAATCCCCAATGTGGGAATCGCACTTGCAGGGGTCAAAATGACAGCGGGAGGATGTCTCCTCCCGCTCTCAGCCCTGTGCCCGCAGCTCACAGTTTACTGAAAACCCTGTATCAGCGCTGTGGCTGACATGTAACACATTCCCCACCATGGGGCCACAGTGTCCGCAGGGGGGAATCAGTGTATCAGCGCTGCGGCTGACAGTCAACCCATTCCCCGCCATGGGGACCGTGCGCCCGCAGGGGGAAATTTCCCGGCCATGTGAACCTTGTGCCCATGGGGTGAATCAGTGTATCATGGTGGGGGGGATGAATTAGTAACATGTCAGCCACAGTGCTGATAGATTTTGTTAGATACAATTTTTTCCATCACTACTGTATCTTTTTTATTATTATTTTTTTATGGTATCCTACGAAATTTTAATAAAAAAGGTATCTCCATAATTTTTTAGGATCGCTAAAGTCCAAAAAAGAATAAAAAGATTTACCGAATGTACCCGAATACCGAATGTATCCGAAAAAAATCAAACCGAACACCCGAATACCGAATGAATCCGAAAAAAAATCAAACCGAACACCCGAATACCGAGTGTATCCGAAAAATCTAAACCGAAAATATTACCGAACCGAAAAGTGCTGAGTCACCCTAACAAATTCAGCAGCAAAACACATTCTTTGGCACATCACCGGCGTTGTTATATATGTTTCAATAATATTTCCTTTTTAACTACATTGGGGATACTTTAAAGATTTTATTTCACTTTGTGAAATTATCCTTCTACCAACAGGTTGCTTTTTTCTTTTTACTTTTATTGCACTGTTGTGGAATCAACAGTATGTAAGATTGCATTTGAATTACACTACTGTTTGGAATCCCTTATAGTGGTAATCTTGCAAACTGTTTTTTTTTATTTTTTATCAAGTACAATAGGTAACAACAAATGATAACAACCTATAATTAAGCAGAGGTCCTTTCTAAAATATAATAACACATATGGTGCAGCTATAAATTAATTAGGCATGATAAAAGGTTTTCAGTGTGGACACCAATACCAACAAAGAACACATTAACCTCTTGGGGACGCAGGGCGGATGCATATGCCCTGCATCCCCGATCCTTAAGGACTCATGGCGTACCTGTATGCCCTGGTTTCATTTACCGGGTTTAAACTGTTCTTACCAGCAGAGAACGGTTTGGCCCAAAACCTTGTTATGTTTGCCAGAAGCAAAACACTGTATACTACCAAAACCACACTATCTCAATTGTAAAGTATAGTGGTGGCAGAGCCATGCAGTTGGCATGTTTCTCTGCAACAAGCTCTGTGATTTAGAAAGTAGAAGTACTAGAGGAAAATTATGGAGGAAAACCTACCGCAGGATACATGAGAACCACGGAGCAATGATTTCCAAGCAGGGTACAAATCTCAGTTCAGATTTCAAGCTAGGCGTCAACAAAAATCTGTTTGTAAAGATTTATAAGGCAGTTTCAGAGTTCAAATAAATTTGCAATGATAAATAGGAAGAATTGCATTAAAGTTTACAATGTTGATAGTTACCTATCTATAAAGCTATAAAATACAGTATGCCACTCCTAAATATTTAAAGGAGGTGTGTATTTATGCATTAGATTTCTTTGTATTGTATAATGAATGTAGATGGCTTTGCCAAGAATGGTTTTTACTTTCTCAGTCAAGAATTTTTTTTTTTTATTCAAACCAAAATTTATTAAGGAAAAAACTGAATACAGACAAGTAAGGCCTTCCAGGGCCTGAGGTAAATTCGGTAAATAATTAAAGCAAGAAAGAAGAAGGTTCCCCTAACATGGGGCAGATAACATCAACCACTCTAGTGTCGAGTATAACAGTAACATGGTAAGCGTAAACTCACTGTTGTATAGAAACCCTAAGTAGGGAGAAGTAGGTGACAAGGTTGTACAAAATGTTTAAAGATAGATAGGAAGGAAGGTAAGAAAGTTGGAGTAGAAGGGCCACAGAAAGAAGTTGAGCCAGGAGGGAGGGGGCATTGGGGGGGGGGAGGTAGCGTGTCCGGTGGGGGAGCAGGGGAGGAGGTCGAGGCCAGGCCAAATTGCAGAAAGGCGGGAGAGGCAGAGTAAACTATCCAAGTGCGCCAACGTGTATTGATCAGTGGTGGCGTTAAGGTCAGCTAGGCATTCCTCAAGGCTCTGAATATGCAGGACTTCCCTAATCCAGTCCGAGACGGTGGGGGAGAGGATAATTTCCAGCGTCTCGGTATGACATGTCTAGCTGCAGCAAGTAATATGCTTACTAGACCCTTCTTCAACTGTTCAGCCGATCCCGGCAGCATGGAGAGTAGCAGGGCGTGGGGAGTGTTTGGGACATGTATGCCTGTGATCTCATGTATAGCGTCTCGTACCGCTGACCAGTAGGGCGTCAGTAGGGGGCAGGAGTGCCATATGTTTTATGAGCGTGCCCGTGTCCCCCCGCACCTCCAGCAGGTGGGCGAGACCGAGGGATAAAAACGATGGAGCAGGGCCGGAACCCTGTACCATGTGGACAACAATTTATAGTTTGTCTCCTGCAGAGCTACTGCCCTGGAGGCTTTATGACATAATAGGAAAGACTTGTCCCACTCCGTAGCACTGGGAGGAATAGGCAAGTCTCTCGACCAACTCCGCTGGTAGGGCAAAAGGGACTGGGGGTCACGGCTGTTCTGAAACGAGAAGGAAAAAAAACACAAAAAAATGGTTATGACATTTTTGGCGCTGTCCGCTGGGGAGAGCATCCATGATGTAATGTCTACCGAAACAGGGAGCCACCAATTGGTGCAAAACTACAACTCCCAGCATGCCCAGACAGCCTTTGGCTGTCTGGGCATGCTGGGAGTTGTAGTTTAGCAACAGCTGGAGTCTCCCTGTCTGGAGAAACACTGCCAGAAGGGTCTGTTCACATTATACAAAACGGACAATGTGAACAGAGCTTCAGATTAACTAGCCTTGTTCCCTTCTGTAGCTCCACCCCCTAATAATGTCATCACTGGGGGGGCGGAGCTAGACGGACCTGCCCGGTACTCGAGGGAAGTAAGCGGACTTCGTCTTCTGTATACATTATATACAGCTATCTATAGATAGCTGTATATAGTGTATACCGCCCAAAGGGTTAACCTACACTGTCCAGCAGTGTAAGTTAACTCTTTCCTTGCTGGGCTTGTGCATAGCGCACAGCTCAGCAAGGGGTTAAGTGAGACAGCAATGTGTATACTGTATATACATTGCAGGCTCACTGTAAGTTCTTGCTGGGCAGTAGATATACCATGTATACCTACGGCTCAGCGTCAGCTGTTCTCCCGGCTCTGTAGCCCTGAGAACAGCTGATCCCGACATTCACATAAGGACGATCGCAGCGGGTGTCAGGAGGAGTGACATCCGCTGGGATCTGTCCCTAACTGCAGGTACTAATACTGGGAGCAGGTATCCATGCTGGGAGCTGTAGTACCTGCATTAACAGACATTGCAGCGAGTGTAACTTCTGACACCCGCTGCGATCTGTCTATTAATGCAGGTACTACAGCTCCCAGCATGGAGCAGAGTGTACTCCATGTTGGGAGTAGTAGTACTTGTAGTAAAGGAAAGATCACTGCTGGTATCACTCCTGACAGCCGCGGTGATGCTCCTGTATAATGTATGGATGCGGCGGCCGCTCTCCTATGGACCCCTGCACGGCCGTATATATACACATATTCCTATTTCTCACAGAGAGCTGTGATTGGCTGGAACCATCTGGTCAATCACAGCTCTGCAGGAAATATGAATATGTGTATATATACGTGAGTGCAGGGGACCATAGGAGAGCGGCCGCCGCATCTATACATTATACGAGAGGATCGCAAGGGACCCCGGCGATCTATCAATTAGTACAGGTAACTACTACTCCCATCATGGAAGAGTGTGTTCCATGCTGGGAGTAGTAGTACTATCTAAAAATGTAAAAAAAAAAAAAGTGAAAAACACGCACACACTACATTATTATTATTGTTGGCTACATTTTTAGTGCTTTATCCGCTCACATAAATTGATCCCTGTTTAAAAATTAATAAACATTTCATAATAAAAAAGATAAATTTCGTTAGATACATTTTTTTCCATCACTACTGTATCCTTTTTATTATAATTTTTTTATGGTACCTGGTAAATATGGTACCCGGTAAATAACGAATGCATTCGTTATTTTGCTATTCGTATTATCATGGCTATTCGGGAATGTTCAAAATATGTTTTCGTGCATTCAGATCGGTCCGAATGCCCGAAAACGGTAAAATTAGGTAAATTAGACATTCGTGCCGAACGGAATTGCACATGTCTACTAGTCGGCCAAGGCCCAACTGAGTCAACATCCCTCTCATGAAGCCCCATCCCACCCGGTCAAAGGCCTTTTCTGCATCAAGTGACAAGACCATGCAGGGCAATTTGGTAGATTGGGCGTGATGGATGAGGGAAAAAGTCTTCAAGGTGTTATCACGGTCCTCCCTAGAAGGGATAAAGCCCACCTGATCCAGATGGACTAGATGCTCCAAGAGAGGGGTGAGTCGGAGAGCAATCAGTTTTGCATATAGCTTGGCGTCTACATTAAGAAGGGATATGGGGCGATAACTTTGGCAGAGATTTGGGTCCTTGCCCGCTTTAGGTATCACAATGATGTGGGCAGCTAAAAAGGAGTCTGGGAAACCTGAGGAGGGGGACACAGCATTACATCCGTCTAGAAAGGGGGCAGAGAGGTCCAATTTAAATGTTTTATAAAACCGTGCAGTATAGCCATTGGTGCCAGGAGACTTGCCCGAGGGTGAGGAAGAGATTGCTCTGTCTAATTCCTCCATTGTGAATGGGTTCTCAAGATCAGCTATGGCTTCTGGAGATAGAGAGGTGAGGGCAGTGCTCTGCAGAAAAGAGTGGATAGCCTGTGTGGTGGGTGAAGGTACGCCACCAACCCCTGACAGGTCATAAAGACCCGAGTAGTATGTGTGGAAATTAGTGAGGATCTGGGAAGTGAGATGTTCAAGGTGTCCCTGGGAGTTTTTAATGGACGGGATTAAAAGGGCTGCTCTTTTATCTCTCAGTGCCCGGGCCAGTAGTCTGCCTTATTCCCCCACTCATAGTGAGACGCAGCACATAGTTGGCGATATCTATTGTGTTTTTTGTCAATAAGGACTTGCACCTCTTTCTGTACTCTAAGAAGTTTCCTTAGGTCATCCTCGGCGAGTGTGCGTCTGTGACGTGTTTCCAACTTGTGAAGCTGGGCAAGGAGGGAGGTGAGCTTGGCAGATGCGTCATGCTTGCGTCTGGCACCATGGCAGATGAGAACACCCCGAAGGACACACTTCAATGCCTCCCACTGGGTTTGTGGTGACGTGGTGTCAGAGGCATGCGCGAGAACAAAAGCCGCAATTTCCTTTTTAACATCAGAGACACAGAGGGAGTCTGACAGAAGCGTTTCATTTAACCCCCAAGTGCATTCCCTCGGAGGGGTAGTAGGGAGTCGGAGGGAGCAGGATGCAGGCGCATGGTCGGAGTGTATCATCGGATCTATGGATCCGGAAATGAGGTTGGGGAGTAAGTGGTGGGAGATCATGATATAGTCAAGTCTAGAGAACGCTCTCCTCGCATGCGAAAAAAAGTATAATCGCGCTCAGTCGGGTGGAGAAGGCGCCACGTATCGCATAACTGATGCGCATGAAGAGAACGCTTTATGCCTCTCAGCACAGCGAAAGAGAGCATACTAGAGCCTGTAGAGGTATCAATCAGGGGGTTTAGGGTAATGTTGAAGTCCCCACAGACGATAAGTAGACCTTGTGAGAATGTGTTGAGATCTTCCAGAGTCCTCTCAATAAAAGACCTCTGGCCTTGATTAGGGGCATAGATAGAGGCTATGGTGTATTCCCGTCCCTGGATAGTGAATCTGACAAAGACATAACGGGCCTCAGGATCAGTACGGGTGTCCATAATCTGAGCTGCCAGCGATTTGTGGAAAAATATTGCGACGCCCTTTACTTTCTGTGTGGGGGAACTACTGTGGACCCAAGTCAGGTAATATCTATTATGGAAGCCTGACAATTGGTCCTGGCGAAAAGGAGTCTCCTGCAAGCACACTATCTGGGATTTTTGTTTATGGAAGTGGTACAGTAGTTGTGATCTCTTCCCCGGGACATTGAGACCCTGTGCATTTAAAGAGGAGACCTTAAGGGACTCCATAGGTGCAGCGGGACACCTCCCCTAGAATTAAACACCACTGGGACCAGTAAGGGTTGTGTATTCAATAATGTGCAGTGTCACAGGGTTTGTACGGGCAGGAGAGGGGGGGATTGGTAGGGGAGGAGAAAGAAGCGGCAAAGAAAGGGAGAGAACAATAGTGAGAGGAAGTGCTAGTCAGAGAGGGAACAAGCGCTCTAGAACCTAAAGGTAAAGCCAAAAGGCAGCAATACAGTAGGCAGTATAACTACCTACAACCTACGTGGGGCGTAGGGTCCGAGGTAATACAGATAATGAAAGCCACCGCAAAACTGCAAGAAATGGATACTACAGGTGATCTGCATTATCCGTATGACCGCCACTAAACAAAACAAGTCAACATAGAAGAGGAACATGTAGGGGAGGGAGAAAAAACATTGCATATATCAAAACATAGTAATGCAAATATGACTCAATGGAATGATAAACTCATCATTCCCGTAGATGCAGGAAAGTCCATAAAGAGTAGTTCAGATTTCAAGGCTGGATATCTATGTCCATCCGGAACACCATTCACGGAGAACGTAGCGAGCCCCTCCTGGAGCGGGAGGAGCTTCTTGGCCGTCTCCTGGATCTCTGCGGACGGGGGACAGCTGGAGTGAGGGAAGAAACGATCCCCCGGCGGGTATCCGAAGGCAGCGGCAAATAAGGGTTGTCCAGCAAATCAGTCCATTGCGGAAGATCCACAGCCGGGAGTCCCAGAGTCTGTAGGAATAGAGGCAAATCTTGGGGGCGACGGAGAGTCACTAATTTATCATCCATGCGGACAGAGAGGGCGAAAGGAAAGCCCCATCGGTACGGTATGTTTCGGTCCTGGAGGATAGCTAGTAACGGCTTGAGGGCCGCACGCAGGCGTAGAGTATGACGTGAGAGATCCGGAAACAGCTGCAAACGTGCCACTCCAATGTCCAAGTACGGGATTTGTCGAGCCTTTTGCAGGATCTCCTTCTTAACCGTGTAATAGTGTAATCGGCAAATAACATCCCTCGATCTGGAGGGGTCGGGGTTCTGAGGGCGCAGTGCCCTATGAGCTCTGTCCATTTCAATGGGTGCCCTAGGAGGGCGATTCAGGATAGAGTTGAACAATGCCGTAAGGGTCTGGAAGAGTTCCTGGGGGCGCACAGATTCAGGGAGGCCCCGGATTCTGAAATTATTTTGGCAATTACGGTTCTCTAGATAGTCAAACTGTGCATGCAGGATTTGTTGGCGTTGTATATGAGTATTCAGGTCTTGGCGAAGGGAGTCCATTGTTAGCTGGACTGAGGATTTGAAAGTTTGGAGCTCTTGTACAGTAGCATGTAGTGAGTCCACTTCCGTCTGAACCACCTGCAGATCCTGCCTCCAGGCAGATTTCAGCTCAGCGGTTAGGGAGGGTAGATTTTGTTTTGAAGGAATTAACATAAGGAGCGCCTGAAGCTCTGGATGATCTTTCAAGATGAGGTGTGCAGCAGAACTGGAATGTTCCGCAATAGCCGGCGGACGGGTAGAGAGAGAGAGGAGAGGTTTTAAACCAGTTTCAGTGCTGGAGCCGCCTCAGGAAAGACTGTGCCAGGGATACGGATCCGAGGGGCAGGGAAGTCCTCACCAATAGCTTGCGGCCATGAGGACATACTGGAGGATCCCCATGATGGAGCCGGGGAGTGAGACTTCTCAGGGCCCGGGGACATTGGAAGGCCCAAAGGGTCTACGGGAGCCTCCGGATCTGTGGTAGGCAGGGTACACCGGCAGGGCTCATGTGCCTCCAGCTGTTGAGAGGCAGGGGCTGACGGGGGACCCAGGGCCTCCATGGACTCAAACAGCGAGGGGGATCCTTCAGGGAAGGGTGCAGACCTGCCGTAAGGGTTAGGGGACTCTGGGGCCACTGCAGCCAATTCGGTCTGGTCCTCCGGGACCAGTGCAGACCAGGATCTGGGGAGACAGTCCGGGGGGCCCCGCTGTAGTGTGGGAGAAGGCCCGGCGGAGGGAGATGCAGAGGGCTGCGGCCAGGAGGGAGGCAGGGAAGATGGCGGCGGCGGCACTGCTGCAGGCCTGTCGAGCCGTGCATGGCCGAGGTGCCGAAGGGGCCTGAGTGCAGGGCAGGACCGGGGCCGAGCACTCCGGTAAGGCCAGGTCCAGCAGGGGTACCGAGTAGAAGTACTGGGGCTCGGCAGACTCACCCCTCAGTGTCGTCGGTGTTATCCGCTGCAGGTCTGGGAGCCACCGGCAGGATGAGGTAGGGCTCGCATGTTGTGCGCTGCCGCACTTGGAAGATGGCGCCCGGCCGGGGGCTTGCAGGTCCGGAGCTCCCCGCTCCTCCTGGAGCGGGGTAAAATAATTGGAGATGGGAACCCCCGAGGCAGCAGGGGTTCCCCCGGCTTTAGCTCGGCTCTTGTTGCGGTGATTAGTCATCTTGACCAGCTAATTCCCCTGATAAGTGGCGGTCAGGGACGGAGACTGTAGAGAGCACAACCTCACAGGCTCATGGCGCGGCATGCCCCCCTCAAGAATTTTTTTATGTTGATCAGTGACAAATACTTTTTGTTATCAGCACTGAGAGTCTATACTAAATAATAGATGTGTGATAAATGTAGCCATCTACCATTGTGTAGCACTTACAAGATACAAACACACAATTGGCTTCATGTAAATATGTTCTTTTCTTCCCGTGTATGATGGTTGTAAAGGTAATGATGCCTATTAAAGTTAATCTTTACCAGTCCGGTTTAATTTAGAACTGTATCAATTATCAGAAGACAGTAAAATCAATGCTGTGATACAATATTAAAGAGTCAAGGGGGCAATAAGAGAGAATACAATGTGTTCTAAAGTAATGAGCCCACTGTACATGAAAGGCAATAAAACCTGACTTATGTCACTTCTAATTGGTCTCAATGAAAATGAATGACTTACTCTGGATAGTTAAATAGGAAATGTGTAATAACCCTCTTTACAGTATGTGGAGTATTGTCTATTATTATATTTATCTTTATACTCCTCAACCTACAGTACTTTTTACTACTACTGTACACACAACCATCTTCTAATAAAAGTAGTATTTTCATTTTGTAAACAAAGCAAGGGAAGTGAATATAGACCTGCAGGGGATTCACTAGGTTGCCAATCCAGATATCCACAGACAATGGAGAGGAATAGTCACAGCAGTATTAAAAAAATAAATAAAAATAAAATTCAGTTTGTTTATTTCACCATAAAGTGCAACATTTTGACTGCTGTGACTACTCCTCTACATTTGCCTTTATTTTGCTTCATATAATTGACTTTATATTGCCAGATCTAGTTATCTATACCTGGGACCTGTGATAGGTAGTATTAATAAAAAGTTGATTATGATATTTTCATTGTGGCTCAGTAAATGACATAAACCCTACAATTAGATGTAATATTAAATATATTAACATCACATATTTATATGTGGGTATGTAGATATGAACCCAGCTCTCCACCTCCAACACCATGCGCACGGACTGGCGTGGGCACCGCCAAAGGCACAAATAGAAGAAATTTAAATGTCCAGGGCCAAATTAATCCAACGGAGCACTTTATTGATTAAAAGCCTCAGTACATGGATAGAGTAGGTACAGGTGATGCGTTTCGGCTCATGGAATGAGCCTAAGTCATACAAGGTCATACATATATATTTATATGTGCTACAGAACAGAGAAAATGCTAGTACTTTTTATAGTAAGAATAAATATAGTATAAAGAGTAAAGTGTCAGCACTACTGATGGATGTGCAGCTGATTTAAATGGGCACTCCACTTCCCCAGCATTCAGAACATTTTGTTCCAAATGCTGAGTGCGGGCTGCGTGGGGTCGTGACACCATGAGTACGCCCCTTGTGGTGTCATGCCACACCCCCTCAATGTAAGTCTATAGGATGGTGCGTTGCTGCAGCCACGCCCCTTCCCATAGACTTGCATTGAGGGAGAGTGGAATGACATCACAAGGGGCATGCTCATGATGTCACGACCCCCGCAGCCCACACCCAGCATTTGGAATATAAAATTTTCTATACGCTGGGGCAGGGGAGTACCCCTTTAAAGAAATACTTCAGGTTTGTTTGTCTTTCCCATATCATGCCTACACTCCATCACTAGTCGTACAGCACCATTCCAGCACAGCTGCATTTGTGTGTTTCATTACTGTAACTGGGTAACATGATCACCAGTCTGACGCACAGAAAAACGAAATGCCTAATGTGTCAGGGGAAGTGATCAGTCCTCGGTCAGCTGACTTCCTGTGAAATACCAGATCACATAATCAACTACCAAATCCCTCCTGGCAACTCACAGACCCTTCTGCTCCCCACTCAGCTGCTACAGCAGTAAATTAGATAAGCTCAGGAAAATAGTAGTAATACACCTCCCCTGATGTTATTTGCACATTTTGCATTTTTGCAGCATTTTTTCTACGTTTTCATGTGATATTTTCAAAGTTGCAGGAAAATGCCACTATTTCACTGTGATTGCACAAATAACAGAAAATGCATCATTTGTATTATATCATCAATTTTGGAAAATTACAGCAAAACATTGCCATAATACAGTAAAAAAACAAAAAGCTACAAAATGCAGTAAAAGCACAACATGTTAACCTTAAGACTTCACTTTGAATAAGAAAACACATCAAAACTGCAGATGCACGTGGACCACCTTATGAGTCTCAACTGCTAGCTGGCTGGAGTCTAGCCAGGTAATGAGAACACCAGGTGATATCCAAGCTCCACATCCTCTCTCTGCAAAGCCAGGAGGAGTCATGAAAAATGTAGGCATCATTGGGAAATAATTTCTGTGATTCTGTTCTGTATCTAATAGCCTATGCTGCACTATATGAGCCAAAAAGTTGTGCATAGCAATGTCAACCAATTCACATAAGAAATTGCAGCACTCACCAGCTTCAGGCTAAAAAGAAAATCCAATGTTTATCATAAGATTGTTATAACATGGAGCTGGTGAATGCTGCACCTTTATTCTCTTCTAATGTGTACTTTTACAGTGTATTTCTGGCTCCTGCTATATTATTGTTTTAGTAAATCTGTACATACATTTAACAAGGTATTTATAAGACAGAATTTTTATTGCAGAAAAATATGTCTCTTTGATCCCTTTTTAGTATGTATGAGTTACTGTAAATGCAGTAAGTACACCTGTGACCTATGACAGAGAGAGTCCTATTCTATTAATTATGACAGTACTCCATGTCACTAGTTATGTGAAAAGGAACTGATGATGTCATTGCAATTAAAAGTATTTAGAAAGAACTTGGCTCTAGCAATATCATCTTTAGATTGTGTTAGTTCTCTAACAACGTATGTGTGGTAAGCTGGGGGCTTATGGCGTCTTTGTGTACAGTGGCGGGATGTGACCATAAGAATGTTCATGACGTCACAAGTGTTAACCACCCACTACCAAGGATAAGCAGTTGCCAGTGCCAAACGCTGGGTAAATAAACACCTCAAATGCCAGGTTAGGGAAACCACTTTAACTTTACTTCAGGAATTTGCAGTACAAAAAAGAACAGTTCAATTTAGTGAAATATTAGCTGAAGGCTGCAACAGAGAACCCCAATTGCTGCTTGGCACTATGGGGCTTGTAGTCCTTTCAGATTAACTTGTGACTTAGATTTAGCTGAGACTGGTCTACCCTTGAAGTGGACTGACTGACTTGCTGACTGGGACCTGACTTACTTAAAGGGGTATTCAAGGAATTTTTTTTATTTGACTATGCTATGCATTCACGCCCCCCCCTCCCATAGACTTGCATAGCGGGGAGGGGGTGACGTCACACGAGGACGGAGTCGCGACGTCACGATACTCCGGCCCCGTGGTCGCCACCCGGCTGTTTGTGAGCTGGCACCGTGGCGTGCAGCTCAAACAGGTGCTTGGCGAATACAAGATTGCGGGGGTTCCCAGTGGTGGGACCCCCGCAGTGAGACATTTTATCTCTTATCCTTTGGAGTACCCCTTTAAGCTTGGCTTGACTTTGGAGCTGACAATCATTAACTCTGCACTTACCTTGTGGAATCCTACATTAGGGATTACTGTCAGGATTGACTTATATGGACCAGAGCTGCCTGAGGCTTTAACTTGTTATCCTCTTCTTTTGCTAATGGGGCCTGTAGGTTCACTGGCTCTTCTCCCAACAGCGGCCTTGTGTCTCAACTCTGGACAGACTTGATTGATGGACCTACTGGTCATCGGGATCTGGTGAAGGGGGATGTCACTCAGGAACAAAAATAGTTGCAGCAACTGGATCTCTATAGCTTGTTCTCATATGGTGAGGTACAGAGCCCACAGCAGAGGTCTGGAGTTGAGCTTCACTCACTCTCCTCTGCTCAACTAAATCTTCCACGAATGGAAAGACTGGGGTAGCAGGACAGGAGCCCTGATTGGCCAAAGCAATCATGTGGTTCTCTGTGCAAATTCATCACAGTCAAGATTAACAATAAAGCATATGTGTACATCCAACAATAGTTATCACTGTGCAATAAATTACAAAACACAATACATTTAAGCCTGAACAGTGGGCCTAGAGCAGACATGTTAAAATGAATTCCACCCAACAGGGCAGGTGGACAAGTGTGTTCCACACTGGGATACCACCCATGTAAACATGTAAGTAGATGTTCTATTGTTTTTTTTTTTTTAAGGAAGACTGTGCAGAACAAACATTTGGGCCTTTATTAGGCCCTGTGCTGTAAATTGGTAGGATTTGACAAGAAATAGTTGGTCTATGGCTAGCACCCTTGTCACGATTCGGCTGGCAGGAGGTGGATCCTCTGTGCCAGAGAGGGATTGGCGTGGACCGTGCTGGTGGACCGGTTCTAAGTTGCTACTGGTATTCACCAGAGCCCGCCGCAAAGCGGGATGGTCTTGCAGCGGCTGTAGCAACCAGGTCGTATCCACCAGCAACGGCTCAACCTCTCTGACTGCTGAAGATAGGCGCGGTACAAGGGAGTAGACAAGAGCAAGGTCGGACGTAGCAGAAGGTCAGGGCAGGCAGCAAGGATCGTAGTCAGGGGCAACGGCAGGATGTCTGGAACACAGGCTAGGAACACACAAGGGAACGCTTTCACTGGCACAATGGCAACAAGATCCGGCAAGGGAGTGCAGGGGAAGTGAGGTATAAGTAGGGAGTGCACAGGTGAGAATACTGATTAGGCCTGCTGCGCCAATCAGTGGCGCAGCGGCCCTTTAAATGGCAGAGACCCGGCGCGCGCGCGCCCTAAGGAGCGGGGCCGCGCGCCGGGACAACACAGACGGGGAACGGGTCAGGTACGGGAGCCGAGATGCGCATCGCGAGCGGGCGCGTCCCGCATCGCGAATCGCATCCCGGCTGGGAGTAATATCGCAGCGCACCCGGTCAGCAGGTCTGACCGGGGCGCTGCGAATGAGAGAACGCTGCGAGCGCTCCGGGGAGGAGCGGGGACCCGGAGCGCTCGGCGTAACAGTACCCCCCCCTTGGGTCTCCCCCTCTTTTTGGAGCCTGAGAACCTGAGGATAAGACTTTTGTCCAGGATGTTGTCCTCAGGTTCCCAGGATCTCTCCTCAGGGCCGCAATTCTCCCAGTCGACCAAGAAGAATCTTTTACCTCTGACCGTCTTGGATGCTAGAATCTCCTTCACAGAAAATACGTCAGAAGATCCGGAAACTGGAGTGGGAGAAACAACTTTGGGAGAGAAGCGGTTAAGGATGAGTGGTTTAAGGAGAGAGACATGGAAGGCATTGGGAATACGGAGAGAAGGAGGAAGAAGGAGTTTGTAAGAGACAGGGTTGATCTGGCACTTGATTTTGAAAGGACCAAGATAGCGTGGTCCCAGTTTATAACTGGGGACACGAAAGCGGACATATTTAGCGGAGAGCCATACCTTGTCTCCGGGAGCAAAAATGGGGGGAGTTCTTCTTTTTTTATCAGCAAATCTTTTCATCCGGGATGAAGCCTGTAAAAGAGAATTTTGGGTCTCTTTCCATATGGTGGAAAGATCACGAGTCACTTCATCCACAGCGGGCAAACCAGAGGGCAAGGGAGTAGGGAGGGGAGGAAGAGGGTGACGGCCGTACACCACGAAAAATGGGGATTTAGCAGAAGATTCGGAGACTCTGAAGTTGTATGAGAATTCGGCCCATGGTAGAAGATCTGCCCAGTCATCCTGGCGGGAGGAAACAAAATGCCGTAAATAGTCACCCAGGACCTGATTAACTCTTTCTACTTGCCCATTGGATTGGGGATGATAAGCAGAAGAGAAGTTTAATTTGATCTTGAGCTGTTTACAGAGGGCCCTCCAGAATTTAGACACGAATTGGACGCCTCTATCTGAGACGATATGCGTGGGCAAACCGTGAAGGCGAAAAATGTGTACAAAAAATTGCTTTGCCAACTGAGGCGCTGAAGGAAGACCAGGAAGAGGAATAAAATGTGCCATCTTGGAAAATCGATCAACGACCACCCAAACAACTGTGTTGCCACGGGATGAGGGCAAGTCCGTAATAAAGTCCATACCAATCTGTGACCAAGGCTGTTCAGGAACAGGCAGAGGATGAAGGAGACCAGCAGGCTTCTGGCGAGGAGTCTTATCCCGGGCACAGACCGTACAGGCCCGCACGAAATCAATAACATCAGTCTCCAGAGTCGGCCACCAATAAAATCGAGAGATGAGTTGCAAGGATTTTTTGATGCCCACATGGCCTGCGAGGTGGGAGGAGTGTCCCCATTTGAGAATCCCGAGACGCTGGCGTGGAGAAACGAAGGTCTTCCCTGGAGGAGTTTGCCTGATGGAAGCTGGAGAAGTGGAGATCAGACAGTCCGGAGGAATGATGTGTTGCGGAGAGACCTCTACTTCAGAGGCATCAGAAGAACGAGAGAGGGCATCGGCCCTAATGTTCTTGTCAGCAGGGCGAAAATGGATTTCAAAGTTAAAACGGGCAAAGAACAACGACCACCTAGCCTGGCGAGGGTTCAGCCATTGGGCAGACTGGAGATAGGAGAGATTCTTGTGATCAGTGTATATGATAACTGGAAATTTTGATCCCTCCAGCAGGTGCCTCCATTCCTCAAGCGCCAATTTAATGGCCAGTAGTTCTCGATCCCCGATGGAATAGTTTCTCTCCGCCGGGGAGAAGGTCCTAGAAAAAAACCCACAAGTAACGGCATTTTTCTTGGTTAAAGCCACGATAGGAGCCACAATAGTGGAAAAGTGTGGAATAAACTGTCTGTAATAATTTGCGAACCCCAAAAAACGTTGGATAGCACGGAGTCCGGAGGGGCGTGGCCAATCTAAGACGGCAGAGAGTTTATCTGGGTCCATTTGTAGTCCCTGGCCAGAGACCAAGTATCCTAGGAAAGGAAGAGATTGACATTCAAAGAGACATTTCTCCAATTTGGCATAAAGTTGATTGTCACGAAGTCTCTGAAGAACCATGCGGACATGCTGGCGGTGTTCTTCTAAGTTGGCAGAAAAAATCAGAATATCGTCCAGATAAACCACAACACAGGAATATAGGAGATCACGAAAAATTTCATTAACAAAGTCTTGGAAGACGGCAGGGGCGTTGCATAGGCCAAAGGGCATGACCAGATACTCAAAGTGTCCATCTCTGGTGTTAAATGTGGTCTTCCATTCGTCCCCCTCCCTGATGCGGATGAGATTATAAGCACCTCTTAAGTCCAGTTTGGTAAAGATGTGGGCACCTTGTAAGCGATCAAAGAGTTCCGAGATAAGAGGTAAGGGGTAGCGGTTTTTTACCGTGATTTTATTAAGTCCGCGGTAATCAATACAAGGACGTAGGGAGCCATCTTTTTTGGACACAAAAAAAAATCCAGCTCCGGCAGGAGAGGAGGACTTGCGGATAAACCCCTTTTTTAAATTCTCCTGGATGTACTCCGACATGGCAAGAGTCTCAGGAGCAGACAGAGGATAGATTCTGCCCTGGGGTGGGGTAGTACCCGGGAGGAGGTCAATAGGACAGTCATAAGGCCTGTGAAGAGGCAAAGCCTCAGCTTGCTTTTTGCAAAAAACATCAGAATAGTCCATATAAGCCTTAGGAAGACCGGATACAGGGGGAACCACAGGGTCACGGCAAGGAGTACTGGGAACCGATTTAAGACAGTCCTTGTGACAAGAAGTACCCCAGTTCTTGATTTCTCCTGTGAACCAATCAAGGGTTGGGGAATGGCGTTGAAGCCACGGTAATCCAAGAAGAATTTCAGAAGTGCAGTTGGAGAGGACCAAAAATTCAATTTTTTCGTGATGAGGTCCGATGCACATTAGGAGAGGTTCCGTGCGGTAACGCACGGTACAGTCCAATCTTTCATTGTTAACAGAATTGATGTAGAGGGGTCTGGCGAGACTGGTCACCGGGATGTTGAACCTGTTGATGAGAGAGGCCAAAATAAAATTTCCTGCAGATCCGGAATCCAAGAAGGCCGTAGCAGAGAAGGAGAAGGTAGAGGAAGATATCCGCACAGGCACAGTAAGGCGTGGAGAAGCAGAGTAGACATCAAGAACTGTCTCATCTTTGTGCGGAGTCAGCATACGTCTTTCTAGGCGGGGAGGACGGATAGGACAATCTTTCAAGAAGTGTTCGGTACCGGCACAGTACAGGCATAGGTTCTCCATGCGGCGTCGTGTCCTCTCTTGAGGTGTCAAGCGAGATCGGTCAACTTGCATAGCCTCCACGGCGGGAGGCACAGGAACGGATTGCAGAGGACCAGAGGAGAGAGGAGCCGGGGAGAGAAACCGCCTCGTGCGAACAAAGTCCATATCCTGGCGGAGCTCCTGCTGCATTTCGGAAAAACGCATGTCAATGCGGGTGGCAAGATGAATAAGTTCATGCAGGTTAGCAGGAATTTCTCGTGCGGCCAGCACATCTTTAATGTTGCTGGATAGGCCTTTTTTAAAGGTCGCGCAGAGGGCCTCATTATTCCAGGATAATTCAGAGGCAAGAGTACGGAATTGGATGGCGTACTCGCCAACAGAAGAGTTACCCTGGACCAGGTTCAGCAGGGCAGTCTCAGCAGAAGAGGCTCGGGCAGGTTCCTCAAAGACACTTCGGATCTCCGTGAAGAAGGAGTGTACAGAGGCAGTGACAGGGTCATTGCGGTCCCAGAGCGGTGTGGCCCATGACAGAGCTTTCCCAGACAGAAGGCTGACTACGAAAGCCACCTTAGACCTTTCAGTTGGAAACTGGTCCGACATCATCTCCAAGTGCAGGGAACATTGCGAAAGAAAGCCACGGCAAAACTTAGAGTCCCCATCAAATTTATCCGGCAAGGATAATCGTAAGCCGGAAGCGGCCACTTGCTGCGGAGGAGGTGCAGGAGCTGGCGGAGGAGATTGTTGCTGGAGCTGTGGTAATAACTTCTGTAGCATCATGGTCAGTTGAGACAGCTGGTGACCTTGTTGCGCTATCTGTTGCGACTGCTGGGCGACCACCGTGGTGAGGTCGGCGACAACTGGCAGTGGGACTTCAGCGGGATCCATGGCCGGATCTACTGTCACGATTCGGCTGGCAGGAGGTGGATCCTCTGTGCCAGAGAGGGATTGGCGTGGACCGTGCTGGTGGACCGGTTCTAAGTTGCTACTGGTATTCACCAGAGCCCGCCACAAAGCGGGATGGTCTTGCAGCGGCGGTAGCAACCAGGTCGTATCCACCAGCAACGGCTCAACCTCTCTGACTGCTGAAGATAGGCGCGGTACAAGGGAGTAGACAAGAGCAAGGTCGGACGTAGCAGAAGGTCAGGGCAGGCAGCAAGGATCGTAGTCAGGGGCAACGGCAGGATGTCTGGAACACTGGCTAGGAACACACAAGGGAACGCTTTCACTGGCACAATGGCAACAAGATCCGGCGAGGGAGTGCAGGGGAAGTGAGGTATAAGTAGGGAGTGCACAGGTGAGAATACTGATTAGGCCTGCTGCGCCAATCAGTGGTGCAGCGGCCCTTTAAATGGCAGAGACCCGGCGCGCGCGCGGCCCCGCTCCTTAGGGACAGCACAGATGGGGAACGGGTCAGGTACGGGAGCCGAGATGCGCATCGCGAGCGGGCGCGTCCCGCATCGCGAATCGCATCCCGGCTGGGAGTAATATCGCAGCGCACCCGGTCAGCAGGTCTGACCGGGGCGCTGCGAATGAGAGAACGCTGCGAGCGCTCCGGGGAGGAGCGGGGACCCGGAGCGCTCGGCGTAACAACCCTGCTTTCATCAAATCACCCAATGCAAAACAAGAGTCCAATATATTTTTCTTGCACAGGGGCCTCTGTTGTTGGCTTAGTTAGATCTTGGGCAGTTATAAAGATGCAGCTGACTGGGCCGCTAAGAGGGACAGCCCTTGTCTTTTGTTGAGATGCTGTATAGATCATAGTTTTTAAGGGCTTTGCCATTAGAAATTGGCATGGACACAATGCTATAAAATTATGGTATAGCAGAGAAAGGCTCAACTGCTTCTGCTATACATTTACAGCTTAAAAAGAGATAGAAAAGCTAATAACAATAAAAATAATCTACAAAGCTTCTTAATAAATCTCTAGTTATGCATCTAGGCACTACATTTCATTCTTAGACAAATGTAAAGTTTTGCATTGGACAATATGCCATTTTTTTTTCCCTTTCAGGCACATTTATATTCCTGAGACAAGCATTGCAATAAATCAGGAAACATCAGAACGTCTCCCAAATGTTATTGATACATAAATATATTTTCAATACAGGTTAATGGCTAAAGCATTTGTCTGCCTTTCTGCTCAGTTCCTTCCAATGATTGTAATTTGAGTATTTGAGAAATGCACAATGCATTAGACACGGATAGCGGATGTGTCATTTATTATATTATGTCTCTATTAGTGGATCCAATAACTACAAAGGGAACATTTGTACCTGATATGTTTATTACTCACTTTTACAATCATGCTGAAACTCATCTATCTTTTACTGTACTTGCCTAATTCAACTTTATAATTAAATCCATAACAACAAACTTGACCTATGATATAGGTCAGTCCAAGTGAAATTGAGACAAGAAATATTCTTTAGATAAAATTATGAAAAAAGTATATTTTCATGCATTACAGTTCAAGTACATATTGAGGAAATATACTGTATAAATTACCTAAGATACTTTTCTCCTATATACTAAAATCACTAATACATGATAATTACAAGAAAGTATATATTATCAAGACAGCCCATGTGGCTGATATGGGGACCATGTTAATGAAAGGCCCAGTTCTGATTGGTCTCAAATTTTTTACCATTACAAGAACCAGTGAATGATACACTTCTTTGGGGAAATTGTATGGTAGGCTAAAAAGGGGCAGGGAATTGGGCCAAGAAAAGGGCAATGAAGATAAAAATGCCAATTCCAACTGAGTTGTTTCATTCTGAGGTATTTGGTTGCCACCCAGATGTCCTAGAAACAGAAGCAATTGAAAAAGAGGAAAAGGGACACTAGAAGAAGAGTAGCCTAAAGTGATGAGATGAGAAGAGTGTCCATCAATTAGCTAGCCTCATCTCCCAAGATTATTTGGAGTATAACTATGAGTCCTGTGAAGGTAAACATCACATTGGATTGTTCCTATTCCCATCCGAGGGAATACAGGAAGAGTTAAAGGGAACTTTCTGAGACACTGAGGTACTTAATGGATCCCATCTCCAAACTCTGATGCTAATGTAAGTAGTATTTGTTGATATACCATCCCAGAGTGTTGGTTCCGGTGATACCATCTTCTGTGTGTGATTCCTCTTTTTAATATTATTCATGAATTGGATTTTTTGGGGATTTTTTTCTTATATTTTACTATGCATATCTCAAGTGACATTGTGACTAACATCCTCAAAAACATAAATAAGACACATTAAATTATGTTATGATGAGCAATGAAACCTTGAAAACTTACTCCCATAGATCAGCAGAATGTCTAGGGGAGAAATAATGAAGCATACACTAAAAAGAACACCCTATGTACAATTAAGTATGGCTCAGTGATCCTCTGGGGCTGTTTTGTGTAAGATGGAAACCCTGGCAGTAATTGAGGCCAGTGAGGTACTGTAATATCCGTTTATTTGTTTTTGTATTTTTCTGTTTAGGGTTGTGTTCACACACTAGTTTGTTCAGAGCAGTTTGCTATTTTACCTGGATAGGGAATAGTTAATGCTCAGTGGAGTAATTTAACAAGAGTTCTCCTGCATTCTGGTGCTGGTTATTGAGTGCAATACTACTATGTTTGTTTGTGCAATACACTTTGAAGTCTGCTTGAGCATTTACCTTGTGTTGATCTGAGTTTTAGCCATGGTTAAATAGTCTTGTTCTTTGTAGATTTTAGTCTGTTACATTTGTTGGTTTTAGAATTTGTATATCCTTTCTGTTATGCATCTGTTCACACTATGTCTTGCTTGTTACCAGTGCTCTGTATGTTACATTCTTGTTCGGTATTCTGGAGTCTATTCAGACTCATTCGGTTCTAGTCTAGTGTTTCATGTATTATATTTCCGTTTCCTACTGGGTCAGCATTTTGTCCACATGGTGGAGTGTGTCCGCTGGCCAGTAGCTATTTGGCTTTATTATTAATGCCTACTCCTATAGTGGAGTGGGGAGTCCAGTTTGTATGTTCTGTGTCCCAGTGTGAACAGTGTCCTATTTTTACATCCTGTTTGGGAACAGTGTTCTATGTTACCTGTTCAGTTTAGTGTTTTGGCTCTCAGTTCTTCTGTTTATCCCCTTCAACTCCTGGATTCTGCTGTATACTCATATCATGCCTCATCTTGTTGTTCATTTGATCATGTCTGCCGTTTATCTGATGTCCGGTTTATGAACTGTTTGTAAATTCACTATATTCTGCTTTATTTGAGAGTTTATATTATGTCCTGTTAGTATTTGTTTTCTGTCTGATATATCTGGCTGTCTAGTAGTTTTCTGTTTCTTTTCTGGTCTGTGACCGACGTACTTATGTATGTTATGTGTTTTTACGCCACTGCGCTTTAGTGCAGGAAGGAACCGGCGCCCAGTTGTCAATCCATCTTTTAGAATGGGCAAGTAGGCAGGGAGAGATATTTTAGGGTCAGTTTAGGGCTCACTCTCCCTGTCCCCCCAGTCGGTCATGACAGGTATTTTTTCTATCCCCCTGAGCTTGCTGGGTGCCTTTGTTTCCATGACATTGCTTACAGGATAGGACAATCAGTGCTACTGAATGCCATGCACATCAGGTCTTTGTCCTGGCACCTAAAAGTGGACTTCTTTGGCAGTTTCTGTGATTTTTATATCCTCTGGCTGTGTATTCAGTGTTCTATTAGTGATTATGGATATTCTGCATTCTGACCATCAAACTGCCATTTTGTTGCTTTGCAGAGGTGTACATGTACAGGCAAACCAGGCTTATATCTTACAGAACAATTTGGTAACTTGCATTTAGGTGACCAAAAATAAGTAGTTAATTTTCGTATTATGTGAATTGACCCCTGCCAGTCCATTTTACTATAAAAAAAAGTTTTCCTTTAATAATAAAGGTCATTATTTTGTATGTTTTTATGTAAAATGTGTTTTTACTTTGAGATCTTTCAGTAATTGCATAAAAGGACATTTTACCTCAATGCCAGATTTCCAAAACGAAAATTTTCTGTTCCTCTAAAGTTTCTTAACAGTTTATCTCGTGTACATTCTTCATGTCATTTTCCAGTACAGTTTAATTTATTTTGTTGTCAAAGTGTTTTATAGGAAGGGTTATGTTTTTCTCTGCCTTTGCCATTGTAGTATATCACATTTTAGTTAACATGAATAAAGACTGATAAGTCTACTGCTGTTTTTTACCATTAAGATAATTTACCCAATTTACAAAGACCCTACATAATATCAACATATGTAAGTATATTCAGCCTTCATGCATTGTATTCAGCAGTGCTCTTAAAGGGATATTCTGGTTTTAGAAAATTGTATTTAAATAAGACTATCACCAGGATACAACTTACTAATATAGTGTTATCAAAAATGGTGCTGTATCCAGCATGTTTTTGCTGAATTACCTCTGAGAGGAAGTTGTGTCATCCTTTCAATTTCAATTTAGTGTTGTCTCCAGCTTCCAGCTCCTACCTTCATCCCCCTAAAAAATCATCATTCTCTGCTGTCAAAGGAGGTGTAGCTGATTCTCTTCTCTAAGCTAAAGCTCCAGCTCTGTGCTCTGAGCTGAGCATAATGCTAAACAATGCCACTGGCTAAGGAGCAGACAGGCAATGGTACAGCTGGTTCTGCAGACTGTTCTGCCCTGTAGAGCAATATTCTGCAACAGCTCTAGGTGGGAGACTGGTAGTAGTGCTGTGGGAGAGGAGTAGGCAGGATGGGAGGACTGTGATAAAGAGATGAGGCAAATCAATGCATTCTGGAAATTGTTGTACTGAGCAACCGATCTTAAAGTACAACTATGAAATACAGGACTAAGACAAAAACAAATGGCTTTATGGGGCTTTAGAACTGGGGCAGACAGGTAAGCAATGCTATATGCTTCAGCATTTTATGTTTATTTTATTTTTTTATCTGACTTATGAGTTTATGTTTTGTGCCTTTCCCTTTGAGTCAGGGAGACCTAAATATAGACAGATCTAAGCAATACTAATGAAGCTGCTGTTCCTATAGACTGTGAATGGAAAATTGCAGTTTCCTAATAAATATAGCTTATTCTCTGGATTATAGAATATATTTTGAAAATTTAAAGGCATCACAATATATTACCACATTACAGTCCACAGAATTCAACAATTTTCTTAATATCAGGCATTAAAAGGTTGTTGTTGTAGGGGGGATTTATCCAGACATGTATGCCTGTTTTCTGGAATCCTCATGTGCAGAAAAATTTGCAATTTTTAGTTTTTCAGTCTCTACTTCTCTACTCAGCCCTACCTCTACTTTAAAGTGGGTAGGGCTAAGTAAGCAGGGGCATGGCCCCCTTTTTCGCAGCAGATTTTTTATCATTTATGCCTGAAATTGATGTAAAATCTTTGGGGTGGTGCAACCATGTCCCTTTGTAGCAAGCCTTGCCCACATGGCAAGCAAGGTGAAAATTGTTAAAAGTGGCAAAGTGTTTGCAAGGGTGCTTACTTTTTGGTATTTTTCGTCAGGTGCATGCATGATGAATGCCCTCCTTAGTAGTTTGGTATTTATTGCCAAAACCAGGAGGGGAACTGACACAGAAAAGCTATAATGGTAATATTTGCATGTTTTTTTTGTTTTGTTTAGTTTTTTTTTGTGTTCTAGACTCACTCCTGGTTTTGGATAAAATACTGATTAAAATGTGTGAAGCCAACCTTAGAGGTGTTTTTACACACAGCTTTTTCTTCATCATTTTGAGCCAAAGCCAGAAGTACATACAATAAAATGCAAATTTAATGAAAAACTGACACAAAAAAGCCTTTGGGTGAAATCTCCTATGTTAATATGTTAAATAGCAGCTCTGTGAAAAAGTACTATAAGGAGTCACACATGGCAGATTTTATTTTACTTATTTTTTTGGAGGGGGATGTTAGTAATTTTCTTTTTAGTTTGTATTTAATCATATTCTCATTTAGGGCTATTTTTCCAATGAAAAAGACAAAATCTGAAGTGGAACTCGAAGGACCCCAAAGGGATCTGTCAAGCGATGGCATAGTCCTTTGTGTGAAGGATCAGGTATCTGCGCTGTGGTTTCGCTTATAATTAAAAATCACCAAGCATATGTGAACAGAGTCTTACTTGTTCATCTATTTTTAGCATAGAGATTTACCATACAATTAGCTGGCATTTTGCCTGAAAATATTACCTATGACAAATATTGGATGGCGTATATTTCCATGCAAATTTAAACAGCTGTAGTCTCATTTTATTATATAGTTCATAATATGAATGAATATCCTTTGAAAAAGGCATCTGCTTGCCATTTTTCTCTCAAAGCATGACTTTGTTCATGTTTGTTTTTTTGTTATTTATTTATTTGACTATAGTACAGTAAATATCATAAGGAAATATGTAATCCCAATTTAATGTGTTTCCTTCATTATTTCGATTCATCACTTTCTTAAATTAAAATTGCTGTATTTATTGGCGTACAACACGCACTTTTAAAACTTACATTTAAGGCAAAAAGCCTGCCTGCGTGTTATACGCTGATAAATCTTCTGGTCACTGATTTAAAGCGGCCGCAGCAGCTTGTGGAGTATTAGCAGCATTGCTGCGACCACTTTAAATCAATGACCAGCGGCATCTCCTCCCTGCCCTGCTTTAAATGTTTCTTACCTCCCCCTCCCTCATCATTTCCCCCTTTTCCCAATGCTTTTCATATTTTTTTTTATTTTCCTTACCTGGCTGCGCTTCGGAAGGCCAGGTCAGATGGCGGGTCTTGCGGGCTGTGCTCAGTGAAGCAGATGAATGACGTCCTCTCCCGTCTTCTCTGTGCGGCATCAGAGACGTCACTTTTAATTTCCTGTAGTCGCCGCACTCCGAACTCTAAATTGTGGCGGTTGCAGGAAATGAAAAATAACGTCCCTGATGCCGTGCAGAGAAGCCGGCAGAGGACGTCATTCATCTACTTCACTGACCACAGCCTGCAAGACCCCCCGCCTGACCTGGCCTGCCAAAGCGCAGCCAGGTAAGGAAAATAAAAAAAACTATGAAAAGCTTTGTGAAAGGGGGGAATGATTAGGGAGGGGAAGAATAGCATAGGAGGAACATGATGGGGGGGATGATGAGACAGGGTGGGGGATGATGAGACAGGGGGAAATTATGAGGGGGGGAATGATGGGGGGCATGATGAGACAGGGTGGGGGATTATGAGACAGGGGGAAATTATGGTGGGAGGAGGCACTAAAGGCTAAATGTCTGTATGGCTGGGTTCACACTACGGTTTGTCATTACGGTTCCCGGATACGGCTAGGAGGAGGGGTGGACGGGACTTAATCGCGGCACCCGCACTCAGTCGTATAGGGAACCGTAGTTAATGTATTTCTATGAGCCGACCGGAGTGAACCGCAGCCTCCGGTCGGCTGCTTTTTCGGCCGTATGCGGTTTCCCGACCGCAAGCAAAAACGTGGTCGACTACGTTTTTGCTTGCGGTCGGGAAACCGCATACGGCCGAAAAAGCAGCCAACCGGAGGCTGCAGTTCACTTCCGGTCGGCTCATAGAAATACATTAACTACGGTTCCCTATACGACTGAGTGCGGGTGCCGCGATTAAGCCCCGCCCACCCCTCCTCCCAGCCGTATACGGGAACCGTAATGACAAACCGTAGTGTGAACCCAGCCTATGGCTAGTGGTGGTCTATGACAGGTGGAAATGATGATACATGGGGGGTGGCGATGAGAGGGGTAAATGTGGCACAGGGACTGATAAAAGGGAAGGAATGATGTGGCACTGGAGGGGACGGAACCAAACTGAGGTGCAGAAGAAACGAAGTTGGGGGGATGATGTGGCATTTAGTCCAAGTCATTTATTTTACATTTTATTTTTTACTTATATTTCCCTGTTAAAATGGGGGTGCGTGTTATACGCCGGTGCGTGTTATACGCCGATAAATACGGTATATAGTAAATAAGCAACTTTGTCTACAGTCATATTGTTATGGAAGGAGATTTATCATTCATTTCAAACGTATGGCTTTTAAATGACAATTTTTTTTAACTTACTTTTGCTTGTATGTGACCTATTTATCAAATAGTTGCACAACCTCAATAAATAAATCACACGTAAGCAAATCACGGGAAACCCACTTACAAAAGCTTTTTTTAAAGCAGAAAAGTTTTCCCTTATGTTAATAGCTGAAGTTTTTTATCTACCCTTTATGACCAGTAGCGTTGCTAGAGAGTAACGGGGAGGGGGGGGGGCGTACCGCATCGGGTGACACCCTGACTGACCTGCCTGGCACTAAATAGTTGCACTTCAACTATCCCGCAACAACCCATCCACCCTCCTCAGAAATTAAAAAATATTAAAAACATACTATGCCGCACCATGAATATCTGTACTCTGGAGGCTTTTTTGTTTAATTTTGAGCCCGCATTTTGTGACGTTGGTGGGCTTAGTCTTGCGTCGCTGCGCTGGGGCCGGAGTTTACGCCAGGAAGGAAGACAGCGCAGCACCAACAGGCACATAAACAATAGTGAAGCCCCCCAAAAAAAGGCTTGGTACGTTACACACCCCAAAATGTGCATGAAGCTGTATTGCTATGGATGTTTCTTTTTTTTAAGGAAAAATTTTTGTGCCACATATGGATTATTTAAGTAGTCTGTAAAAATTATTATGTGCCTTATTCTATTTTAACAAAACATTAATTTAAAAATGAAGTGGATACGCCAGCATGTACGTGTCCTAAAATTAACAAGGTCTGCAGTGTGTATTTTCAATCTTAAAATTAATAGTTATTAGTTATATAATGAATTTTTTTTATAATTAACATTAACATTAAAGGGGTACTCCGGTGAAAAACTTTTTTTTTTTTTTTTAATCAACTGGTGCCAGAAAGTTAAACAGATTTGTAAATTACTTCTATTAAAAAATCTTAATCCTTCCTGTACTTATTAGCTTCTGAATACTACAGCGGAAATTCTTTTCTTTTTGATACACAGAGCTGTCTGTTGACATCATGAGCACAGTGCTCTCTGCTGACATCTCTGTCCATTTTAGGAACTGTCCAGAACAGCATATGTTTGCTATGGGGATTTCCTTTTACTCTGGACAGTTCCTAAAATGGACAGAGATGTCAGCAGAGAGCACTGTGCTCATTATGTCAGCACACAGCTGTGTTTCAAACGGAAAATAATTTCCACTGCAGTATTCAGCAGCTAATAAGTACAGGAAGGATTAAGATTTTTTAATAGAAGTAATTTACAAATCTGTTTAATGTTCTGGCTTCAGTTGATTTAAAAAAAAAAAAAATAGTTTTTCACCGGAGTACCCTTTAACCCCTTAAGGACTCAGCCCATTTGGACCTTAAAAGGAACCAATCATCAGATTTTACCCTATATAATGCTTGGCAAAGCATTATATAGGGTAAAATTGTTGTCCTCACCATCCCCAGGGGATGCTCCTGCCCCAGGGATGGTGAAGATATGAAGTTATAAACTAGTCACCGCCACAGCCGTAAGTAGTCACCTGGGTGGGGAGCTCTTCTCATCTACTCCCATGGTTCGGCCGGGAGCGACGCCCCCTCCGCTTGATTGATGGGCCGCGTCATTGTTCCGCTCACTGAACAGACGGAGCAGAGCGATGACGCTACCCATCAATCAAGCGGAGGGGGCGTCTCTCCCAGCCGAACAACGGGAGTAGGTGAGAAGAGCTCCCCGCAGGAGTGTCCCCCGGGAATGGTGAAAATAAAGATTTTACCCTAGATAACGCTTTGCCAAGCGTTATACAGGGTAAAATCTGATGATTGGTTCGCTTTAAGGACTCAGACAATTTTATTTTTATGCTTTCGTTTTATCCTCCTCCCCTTCAAAAAATCATAACTCTTTTATATTTTCATCCACAGACTAGTATGAGGGCTTGTTTTTTGCGCGACCAGTTGTCCATTGTAATGCCATCACTCACTTTACCATAAAATGCATGGCGCAACCCAAAAAATACTATTTGTGTGGGGGAATTAAAAAGAAAACCGCAATTTTGCAAATTGGAAGGTTTTGTTTTCACGCCGTACAATTTATGGTAAAAATGACATGTACCTGTGTTTTTTATTCTCTTGGTCAATACGATTAAAATGATACCCATGCTTATACACTTTTCTATTACTGTTGCACTTAACCAACTTTTTAACCAAATTAGTACGTTTAAAATCCCCCTATTTTGAAGACCAATAACTTTTTCATTTTTCCGTATAAGTGGTGGTATGAGGGCTCATTTTTTGCGCCGTGATCTGTAATTTTTATTAATACCATATTTGCTTATACAAAACTTTTATTACATTTTTTATAAAAAATTTTTGGAATAAAACGTTATAAAAAAGCAGCTATTTTGGACTTTTTTTTTTTTTTTTACGTTCACGCCATTAGTCGTAGGGGATCATTTACATTTTATTGTAATAGTTTGGATATTTACGCATGCGGCGATACCAAATATATATATAAAATAAATTTTTTTTACACTTTTTGGGGGTAAAATAGGGAAAATGGGACAATTTACGTTTTTATTGGGGGAGGGGGTTTTTCAAATTTTTTTTACTTTATTTTTTTACATTTTTACTTTTATTTTTACACTCTTATAGTCCCCATAGGGGAAAATTTATAGCAATCATTCGATTGCTAATCCTGTTCAATGCTATGTATAGGACACAGCACTGATCAGCATTATCGGTCATCTTCTGCTCTGGTCTGCGGGAAGGCAAATCAGAGCAGAAGACTCACGGAAGGCAGTGGAGGCAGGTGAGGGGACCTCTGTCTGCCGTGCAGGATGATCGGATCACCGCGGCAGCGCTGCGGGCGATCCGATCATCCTGTTAAGTGACCGCAATGCTGCAGATGCCGTCATCTGTATTGATCACGGCATCTGAGGGGTTAATGGCGGACATCCGCAGGATCGCGGGTGTCCGCCATTACTGGCGGGTCCCTGGCTGCGATCCACAGCCGGGACCTGCCGCGCATGATGCCGGCATCGCTCCGATGCCCGCGGTTATGCTCAGGACGTAAATGTACGTCCTGGTGCGTTAAGTGCCACATCACCATTTACGTCCTGTGTTGTTAAGGGGTTAAAGTTGTTAAAGTGGGTGTTAATTTCCTTTTCTGCCGACGTATGCACTTTCTGTAAGCCAGGTTGGACCTGGAATCCATATGCGACTTTAAATGGAGATGCAACTTTTTTTCTTCATAAATAGCGACTATCGCATTTGATAAATACATGACCACTGCAAAGTTAAAAAAAATAATTTAGTACGTGAGAAGATTTCAGAAATGTGCTTTGGAGTAAGCAAAAATCTAAAAGTCGCAGCATGTTTAGAAAAGTCGCACGTGCGCAAGTACTTTTTTACGCAAAAAAAATCTACTACGGAGCTTGATAAATCTCCTTCGTAGTCACCAAATAAATTTGTATTACATTAAAATGAAACATAAAAATTTTAGACTTTTCTCCACCCAAAGTAAAATGTACTAATATAAAAAAATAAAACCCTATGTATCACAGAAGAAATGTACAAAAATAATATGAATGATAAAACTTCAGATCTGGCTGTACATTTTTTTTTCTTATGTTGCCACTTATTGGGCAGTGTGGGGGCCTAATTACTATGCAGGTTCCGATGTGAGGTCTTACTTCTACATAGGGGCAGTTTGGGATCATAACTACTATTTGGGATAGTATGGGAGCCTAACTATTATATGGGGGGTAGTGTGGGGGGCTAACTACTATATAGGGGGCAGTATGGGGGTCTAACTATTAAAATAAGTCAGTGTGGGGAAACCAACTCCTAAATGGTGGTATTGTGGGGTTCTAAATACTATATGGGGCAGTATGGGGGTACTAACTACTATATGAGGGAAGTGTGGGGGTCCTAAGTACTATAAAGGGCATTGTGAGTGGCCTACCTGCTATATAAAGACAGTGTGGGGGTCCTATCTACTTCATGGGGGAAATGTGGGGACCTAAATATTTCATGGGGGCTGTGTGATATCTTAACTTGTATATAGGGGCAGTTTGTGGTCCTTAATACTTTATGGAGGCAGTTTGGGAGGCCTAACTGCTAAATTGGGGCATTGTGAGGGCCAAACTACTATATTATGGCAGTGTGGGTGCCTAACTACTACATGGGGGCAGTGTGGGGCCCAACCAATATATGGGAGCAGTGTGTGGGGCCTAACTACCATACAGAGGCAGAGTGGAGAGTGTCAGGGCCTCACAACTATGTGGGGAGAACAGAGGGGCCTATACATTATATTTGGGGCACAAGGGACAAAAGAATGGGGAACGCAGCCAAAGCATGCACACATTTTTATGCTCAAGAGTAAAAACAAATATATTGGCTAAATAGCTCATTTTGTTAGTAGTAGAAGTAGTAGTAGTAATATGTGATAATGATGTATTAGATAATATAATAATATAATATTGGATAATATACACACACACACATACACACACACACACATACACACATATATATATATATATATATATATATATATATATATATATACATAATGTTGATTTATATGTATACATAATAGAAATATTAACAATAATGTATCAGACAGTAACAATAAGTTAATAGTACTAAAAACTAAATAATAATGATGATGAGGATGATTATTATATCACCTTCTGAGAGTATGTTTTTAAAAGAATAATACAATCTTTATTACCCTATGTTAAATGCTACTGAAGAACCAATGGAGTCATTATATAAAGGTACAAAAATATATTTTATTGTTTACATTTGAAAAACATATGGAGGTATTCCACCAAAAGGTGTCGCACTGAACCCTGGTATATCACCTCATAAGATCCAGACATATAGAATCAACATATAGCTCGTGCATATAACCATGCTACACTAAATCTAGATACAGAATAGAAAATCTGTGCCAATACAGTTGACAGCAGGTTCCAGAGCACAGAGTGACACCACCCAAATTACCCTATGTTAGTATGGCAGGACAAAGACTACATTTAATAGTTATATATAGCATTTTACAGGGTTTAGTACACAAAATCTCAACAATTATCACAGTGTTTTACAATAGGTTGAAGATACATAGTTCTGCCTTCTGATCTTTGGGATTTACGATATTTCGTGATGAAGTACAATAACTTGTGGCCCTATTCAGTGTTTTTAGTAAAATCACGCATGAAGTCTTGTTTTAAAAGCTATATGTACGATTTTCTAAGCATTAATAATACCATTGTTATAGTAAGGGCAGAGCTGATTTACAGTTTACTTTATTCCATGCCAATGGATGAGCTCAGGATGTAATCTAGTGCTTCAAACTCCGGGGATTCATGCAGTTTTCGAAAGTTTTTCATTGTGCAGTTGAATTGTGTCATCCACGGTTTGGGAACAAATATGATTGGTTTTTAATATAATCCGACCAATGCTCCTTGAGTGTTACATCACCTCGGCCTGGGCCAAGAGTTTTTACTCCCCAGATGGCTGACCTAAAGCTGCTGACAGGACATCTGACTGAGAACTATGGAACAGCAGACCTCTAATTTGTTGAGCACTACTGACAGACGGAAAGCTGTTGATATCCTAGTGCAAAAGCTTGCATGAGCCATGACATAGTGTCTGTTTTCTCAGTAGGTTTTGGGCGTGAAAAGTTATAGCACATGTTTTTTGACATCTTCCTGCCTTTCACTACAGTCTAGAGTTTCCTGAAGGAGAAAATCAGGGTGACAAAATGGGCAAAACTAGCCAAGGGTGATATCACCAGCAACTGGTAGCAGTGATAGGATCATAAATAATATTTTAAACTGCACCACTCACAAAAATATGAAAACGAGGAACCTCAACAGAAAGGAAAGGTGAAAACTATTGTTGTACAAATACAGTGGCCCCTCAAGTTACAATATTAATTGGTTCCAGGACGACCATTGTATGTTGAAACCATCGTATGTTGAGACCAGAACTCTATGGAAACCTGGTAATTGGTTCTGAAGCCCCAAAATGTCATCCAAAAATAGGAAAAAGTCAGGATTAAAGAAAAATAAGTAGATTACTAATACAGATAAAGCAAGTCCTTATATATATATATATATATATATATATAAGTAAGAAAGAGCTGCTGGGAGCTGTAATCACTGTCTATTTCAGTGTTTCTCAAAGAGGGTGCCTGCAGCTGTTGCAAAACTACAACTCCCAGCATGCCCGGACAGCCGAAGGCTGTCCGGGCATGCTGGGAGTTGTAGTTATGCAACAGCTGCAGGCACCCTCTTTGGGAAACACTGGTCTATGTAGAGGACAGAAGCTTCTTCAGGGTCCTGTACAGAACCTGCAATGTCCTAAAAAAGTAACATGGAGCTGCCCTCACCTGGTGTCCAAAGGAGCAGCTAACCCTGGCACAGGTAAAGAGTACAGAACATTTAGTACCTCCCTGTACTATAGGGGGCGCTACCAGACACCAGTCAGTGCATGCACTTTAGGAATACAGGGGTTTTACCAGTGAATTGTCCGTTCTTCCAGCCATTGACAGATTCCATAGCATTGTATGTTGAGTCTGGTTTCAAGTTACAATGGTCCAGAAAAGACCATTGTATGTTGAAACTATTGTATGTTGAGGCCATTGTAAGTTGAGGGATCACTGTAATAAAAAAAAATACATGTAAATGAAAACGATGTCCAGAAATGTATACTATATATGATGTGTAAATATAAGTATTTATATATATATATATATATATATATATATATATACATACTGATTGGTACATCTGCTATTTTATTTTTACTTTTGATTACTTACAATAAATATTATATCAGTGATAACAAGATAATTTGTCATTCTAGAGACTCTCCAAATATTTATATTTACTTCATGTGGCAGACCATAGAAGTGGATTGCCAATATCAGTAATCAGTAAAAGCAATTGACTGATTGATATAAATAGTCCCCTGTGGAGACTTAGAAAATGAAAAAAATAAATAAATAAATAAAAGTTTAAATAAATGTGAATAAGCCTCCTCCCCCCCAAAAAAAACAATAAAAAAAAGAATCACCCTCTTTTCCCATTTTGCAAATTAAACATCTAAAACAATAAAATGAATAAGCATATTTGGTATCACCACATGCAGAAATATCTTAACTATTAAAATATAATGTCAATGATCTCGTATGGTGAAGGGTGTAAAAGTAAAAAAAAAAATACCAAGTCCAAAATTGCAGATTTTTGGTAACATCACTTCTCAGAAAAAAGGAATAAAAAGTGTTCAAAAAGTCACACATATGTGACTAAAAAGGCAAAAAAAAAAAAAGGTATAAATAAAAGCTACAGAACATGGCACAAAACATTAGCCCTCATATAGCCATGTATATGAAAATACCGTATAAGAAAGTCATAGGGGGCAGCACAGGACAATTGTAAACATACTTATCTTGCTAAAAAGTTTGATTTTTTTTTTTAAAGCAGTACAATACTAGAAAAGCATGTAAAGATAGGTATCATTTCAATTGTATCAACCAACAGAATAAAGAGAACTTGTCAGTCTTTACCCTTAAGTGCGCTGCATGAAAACCGGAACCCCCAAAAGTTGCATAATTGAGGTTCTTTATAATTTATCCCCACAAAAAGTTTTTTTTGCATGAACCATACATTTTATGGTAAAAAGAAAGGTGACATTACAAAGGGCAACTGGTCATGCAAAAAAACAAAGCCTTCATATGGGTCTGTGGATGGAAAAATAAAAGAATTACAAAAATTCTAAAAATAAAATAGTTTCCTTAAAGACGGAGAACCCTTTTAAAGGGGTACTCCGGTGGTCAACGTGTTTTTCCATTTTTGACTTACCCTATTTGTTTTGTTTCATTTCTATTCTTGTTGTTTAGCCTACTCTATTTTTGTTGTCTTTTTATCCCCCACTTTGTTTTCCTATCTTTTCTTCTATTTCCTGTTTCTTGCTGTACTGAAAACTACAAATCCCAGCATGCCACATGCCTTGCTGGTTTGGGGCGGCTCCTTGTTTGTTTGTTCCGCCCTTTACCCATCCTACTATTTTCCCGGGTCGGCCCCCTTATACACAGCACACTAATATAATCAGCTTTGGTTGGGATACACTGTCATACACATTCAAAAGGGACTACAACTCCCAGCATGTGTCATTCAGGAGTCTTCAGTCTGTGGTATACCACCAGCATGCTGCCTCTGTAGTCTTCTGGGGGTTGTAGTTCACCACACCTCTGTAGGGCATACACCAGTTTTTCCCAACCAGGGTGCTTCAAGGTGTTGCAAAACTACAGCTCCCAGCATGCCCTGACAGCCTTTGGGACATGCTAGGAGTTGCAGTTTTGCAACAGCTGGAGGCACACTGGTTGGGAAACACTGGTGTAACATGATGTGTATGCTGAATAGGCTAGAACAGTGTTTGCCAACCAGTGTACCTCCAGCTGTTGCAAATCTACAGCTCTCATCATGCCCAAAGTCTGTCAGGGCATGCTGGGAGTTGTAGTTTTGCAACAGCTGGAGGCACACTGGTTTGTAAACACTAGCATACACACACACACACACACACACACACACACAACAGGGACTACAACTCCCAGCATGTGTCATTCAGGAGTCCCCCCTCCCCCTTCACATATAGATCATTCCCAGTATGAGATTTATTCCCCTGCAGTCCATACATCCCCAGCCCGTGCACCTTCTCATCCTCCCCTTCAGATAACACTTATCTTCTCTGTGTTCCTTCTCCTGTGCAGACCTGCGTCCTTGGAATACAGAGTAGGGGGGAGGGGAGGTTAGGAGCTGTGTACTCAGCTGGATGAGATGAGGGGGCATCGATTATTCCTCTCATGCAGACAGAGAAAAAAAAAAAAGCTGTGACATCTTGTCCACAACAGACTCAGAACTGTGGACAACAGTAAAAGAAAACCCTCTGAACTACAGAACTTCCTGCCCAACAAACAGGTAAGAAAAACACACACATGCTGCCAAAACATATAACACATGTATATTGCAAAAAAAACTAAACTCACAAAGAAGATGCCATATAGTCAAAAAAATTAACCACTTAAGGCCAAAATGGGCTGTGTTCTTAAGGGATTGAGGGCCCACTGCATGTTTTATTGAGGTTATAGGTATGTAGGGTAGATACATTTGTTTGTCTCTTTTCATGTAAATATTACTACGAACAAATTTCAATTTAAAGGGGTTATCCGCCATAAGGTGATTTTAGTACTTACCTGCCAAACAGTGATGGACATGCTTAAAAAGGATCTGTGCTAGTGTTGGAACTAAACGGCTTGTGTTGTTGAGTACACTATAAAGCTGTGACTTTCTTTTTTTGAAATGGCTATTTCCTGTTGGAGTTCCCTCCCTCCAACTACAAGTCCTAGGATGCTAAGTGTGAGGTCACTTTTCTCCCTCCAACACGTTAGCCAACCCACCCATTGAAGCACCCCTGAGCTGCCTTCCATGCTGTGCTGGAAACAATGGACCAGTGCTTTCTAACCACCGTGGTTCCCTAAAGATGATCTCCCTTCCACCAAAGGACACTCCACCCACTGAAGAAGACAGGCTCCTTTGAACACCTGACTAGTGATGTAATGTCTCGGGCTGCACTGCAGCCTGGGAAAACTTCAGACAACACTTTTTGTATAATGTTAAAAATAAACATTGGGGCAAATATCACATAAGAATTGCGAGACCACCATCAAAAACAGGTACACACACTATATGATGAACTACATTAACTTTACAGCCCCTGTAGTATAGTCACATTAAAAAAAATCATTGAATATCCGTTTAAGTTTTTCTCTTTTTTTTTCATGAGTACCTCTGTTTTTATCTGATACTTTCCGCTTGAAACCATAATAAAATGGAATGTGTCAAATCCTATTGTGCGAAGCCAGTTTTTTCCATTGAATTGATAAATGAAATGTCTCTGTCCTAAACCAACCTTAACCAATGCAGGCACTTACACTGCCCATCTGGATATTAAATAAATCAGCATTATTGTGGTTATTACACATATTTCATATGACGGAAACTAAATGAATACATCAGCAGGGGGAACTGTAACCGTGATAATTAAATCAAAGAATAAAACTATTGTATGAAACTTTTACAAAACATTGAACCCTCTTGGAAACACAGAGCTATAAAATGCTCATTCATAGTATACAATATCTTCAAATGTTTATACCAGTTGTTCATGTTACATTGCCTATATTATCCTTTTATAGCAATATACAACGTAATTTAATAAAGTGATGTAGGTATATTGATACCACAAACTTTTTATAAGAGCACTTTACATAATAAATATATGGAGTCTGTGATTTTAAGCTACATATATTTTGCTTTTAGCAGTGCCGTGCTAGTCTATTTGCCATTTATAGAGAATTAGGTTTGTTGTGACCTTGGTGCAAATACCATATGTCAGAACGCGAGGCTATTCTGAATATAGTGGGGGGCCACGACTGACTAAATAATTTGTGAACACTAGAGAAAAAAATTAGTTCTGGGCATTAAGTTTTCTATAAAATTTATATAGAGTCATAAAGTTAAATAAAAATATTGCGTTGTGGTTCTAATTAATTTAGTACTACCCAAAAGTTGCCAACATAAACACAGTAGATAGGAATATGGGGGAAGAGGCGGATGCAGAAGCAGTCTTTTTTCTCTGGAGAGGGAAAACTCTGGTTCACCTAAATGCCAAACAAAAACATAACTATTGAACAGGTTTTCCCAAACTCGACACCAACCCTTCCTGAGGCATAGAAAAAGTGACAATCTGACTTAACTGAAAATAGTAGATGAAAAAAAAAACCATGAAACAGTGGGCCGATGTCAGACAGTGACTTCCTATCACCTACAGTACTTTGTCCAGTTGCAAAAAAAAAAAACATATAGTTGCCATTTCTACCTGCCATGCTGCATTAAATCTGTTAAACCGGAAGAGCATAGCCACATAGCGGAGGAATTGCTGTTCTGTCTGCAGTAGGAAGTTTCACACAGGCTCTCTGGTAATAATTTGAGATTGGGAAACATTCCGCATAAGAATTTCACATAGACATTAAGCTGCAGCAGAGCCACATTGATTTTAAATGGGTTCTCCGGTACTTACACATCTTATCCCCTATCCAAAGGATAGGGGATAAGATGCCTGATTGCGGAAGTACCACCGCTGAGGACCCCCTGGATCTTGCACGCGGCACCCCGTTTGTAATCATTCCCCGGAGCGTGTTGGCTCCGGGTCTGATTACGGACGACCACCGGGCCGGCGGCGCGTGACGTCACGCCTCCGCCCCCGTGTGACATCACGTTCTGCCCCTCAATGCAAGCCTACGGGAGGGGGCATGACAGCTATCACGCCCCATCCTGTAGGCTTGCATTGAGGGGCGGAGCGTGACGTCACACTGGGCGGAGGCGTGACGTCACACGCCGCCGGCCCGGTGGTCGTCCGTAATCAGACCCGGAGCGAACACGCTCCGGGGACTGATTACAAACGGGGTTTCGCGTGCAAGATCCCGGGGGTCCCCAGCGGCGGGACTCCCGCGATCAGGCATCTTATCCCCTATCCTTCGGATAGGGGATAAGATGTGTAAGCACCGGAGAACCCCTTTAATTTGATTCTGCTGCACTGTGCACACAGCGGAATTTCCGTGGCAGATGTTTCTGCCATGGAAATCCTGAATCCACAGTCTGCAGAAAGAAGAGTCATGTCTATTCTTTCTGTGGAGTCCACTGTCAGTGGAATGTCTGCATTAAAATTTTCCAGGCGGACATTCCACCATCTGAACATAGCCTAAGAGTTAAAAGGGGTATTCTGGGTATTTTTCTTTTTATTTGACTGTGCTACAGGGGCTGTAAAGTTAGTGTTGTCCATAAAATGGAGTCTGCACCTGCATTTCATGGTGGTCTGGCAATTCTTTTGTGATTTTTGCCCAATGTTTATTTTTAACAGCATTCAAAATGATGGTTTTCCCAGGTTCTGCAGTGAGACATGAGACATTACATCTCTAGTCAGTTAATGACAGGGAGCCTGTTTTTGCTTCAATTGGTGGAGCGACCACTGGGGGGGGGGGGGAGATCATTCTCCAGGAAATTGTAGAATCAAAAACAAGGAATCATGGGACTTGTAGTTTAAGGAAATTAACTCCAACAGGAAAAAGCACAATTCACAAAAGCCATGTAGCCCCAAGAAAAGCACGGATCCTTCCTAAGCATGTCCATTATTGTCTGGCAGGTATGTACTAAAATCACCTTATGGTGGATAACCCCTTTAAAGGGGTACTCTGTCCCTAAGACATCTTATCCCCTATCTCTCCTGCAGACACCCACCTGTGGCAGCTGCACAGAGCGATGTTTGCTCCATGTCTAAAGGGTCACGACTACGGGGCCAGAGTTTCGTGACATCTTGACTCCGCCCTATTGTG